>NC_090648.1:271906887-272599387 GCF_040937935.1 Hyperolius riggenbachi
GGAGTGGGCTGTCAGTGCCTGTCCTCCACCCCCCTTGGAGTGCAGTGTGTGAGCCAGCTCTAAAGCTCGGTGCGACCCATGCTTCATTCCTTTCCTTTTCAAATGCTGTTGCACCCAAGCTATGCTCAGCAGCAGAGAGTTTTATGCTATTGCGGAAAATTCCGTCGGAATTATAAAATTTCCGCGGAATTCCGTTTGAGAGTTATAGGAAATTCGATTTGACTACCGGAATCGGAAGTAACCTAATTCCGTCCGGAATCACGGAATTTATAATTCCGCAGAATTTTCCGAGCACCGCCTCCAAGGGAAAGAAATCACAAATCGCTGCACAGAGAATTTAAATGTGTGCATTAAACACCAAGTGAACACCTGACACAACTGGCTGAGCAAATTTGGCCTGATTGGCTATTCATGAGGCAATGCTCATGCAAATATGCATTTGCTTTCGCATGCCAACTAATGCAGGGTCCATTGAACCAATGCCGCAAAGCGGTTTGCCCTGCGGAATTAGTTCATGCTATACAGCACTGTGTCAGGTGTTCACTGGTGTTTAATGCACACATTTAAATTCTCTGTAAAAGCAGCGAATTGTTAATAATTGGGTTCTCTACAGAAATTTTAATGCCTCATCTTGATGGAAACATTTATCATGGATTTTACAGTCTAACAAATGTCCACCCAACATAACATAAGCCCAATATGTATCTATTCTTGAGGTATGTGTTACCAGTTCATTCATTTGGCAGTTAGCCCTGGTAGAAATGAGTACGGAATTCTACAGAAGCTCTAACCAGCGAATAAAAATAATTTGAAAGTCCCTACTCATCAGCTTTCAAGCCCCTTACAGTACTGACACATGCTACTTGTTGTTTGTTAATGCTTAAAGGTGATATTTCTAATAAAGTTAAATATTCAAGGATAACCAAGCCAAATCTGGCCATGGTAGAATCAGAACAGAACATTTTGGGATTGCTAAGAGGTTAGTCATTTATTTAACTATAGTCATTAGCACACACCCCTCATAAATGCTGCCTCAGATATACACAACATTAGTACTTGTTATAGGTTTATGCATGATTCAGAAGTAGCACAAATTCTTACAGTGTTTATTATTTACTTTTACTTAATGATTAAACACCTGTGGGCCCTATGCAATTTGAAAACTCACCAACTATAAGCGCTGGCAGGTCCTAAAGTTAGGCGATAGGGCCATCACCTAATTCAATTCACTTTAGCAACCCTCATTTAGAGATGGCTTAAACCTCTGATTTTCGGTTCGCGAACCTTGAACGCAAACTTCCGCAAAAAGTTTGGTTCGCGCAAACTTTTCGAACCGCAATAGACTTCAATGGCGAGGCGAACTTTGAAAACTAGAAACATTTATGCTGGCCACAAAAGTGATGGAAAAGATGTTCCAAGGGTTCTAACACCTGAGTTTTTGCATGGCAGAGTGGAATACACGCCAAAAGTCTCTGGGAAAAATCCGGATTTGATGCTCAGCAGCGTTTTAAGGGCAGAAATCACATTGCATGCTAAATTGGAGGCCTAAAGTGCTTTAAAAGATCTTGCATGTGTATACATAACTCAGGTAGTGTAATTAGTGTACTGCTTCACACTGACAGACCAAACTCACTGTGTAATGCACCACACACAGCTGTTTGTGTAGTGACGGCCGTGCTGGACTGGTGCACACCATGGCCAGAGTGCAGGCGATAGCAGTTTTCAAGCTCATATGGTCGCCGGACTGAGGTAGCTCAATGACAGAACAACAGTGACTGTCCAGCTGACTGAATTTGGTCTGTCCACAATGAAGCAACAACACTATTATCTTGGGTGTGATCGCCCCCAAGACACTCATATAGCCGGCGGTCATTGCTTCATTGTGATATGCAAGCCCCTTCACTGCAGCAAGGTAATGGTCACAAAGGGGAATTTACACATGTACATGCCTTTTGTTTTGTTGTTGCAGCCGCAGTGCAGCCAGAAAAATTAGGCAGGCATGTACACGCACCAGAAAAATTATTATAGCGGTCGCTGCTAGCAGCGGCCTTAAAAACTCAGGAATCCACCTGGAGTCCTGGACCCTGTTGGTGGTGGCGGAGAAGGCAGTCAAGCGACCTGCAGGCAGAGATGCTGTGTGGGGAGCGACTTAGTCTTGGGGCAGACAGTCTCACGGTGTGCAGGCAGAGATGCTGTGTGTTAGGACTGACTTAGTCTTTTGGGCAGGCCTGACCATGCTTTGCAGACCACGTGGTCAGATGGACCCTTGACCCAACGCTGTGTGCCAGAGATGACACCACTTGCCTTTCAACATCAAGGTACAGTTTGGGTATCACCTTTTTGAGAAATAATTGCGGCCTGGTATCTTCCACTGCGGTGTGTGGCTTTGCTTTTGTGTGCTGCTTTTCCTCAGGTGGTCATCCCATTGCAGTTTGTGCTTTGTCATCATGTGCCTTCGTAAGGAAGTTGTCTCTACGTGGGTCTTGGTTTTTCCATGGCTCAATTTTTGGTGGCAGAGAGTACAGATGGCATTGCTCTCATCTGAGGCAGACACACAAAAAAATTCCACACCGCTGAGCCCTGGTGTGATGACAATTGGTGGTGGCAGCCGACTGAGTGTTAAGTGGGGTGCCAGAATCAGAGCAGGAGGAGGAAGATATGTCACAGTTCCATGTGGAAGCTGAGGAAGATGAGGTGTTCTGTGTTAAATAGTCAACTACGTCCTGACAATCTTGGGGGTTGATGGCACGCGCCTTTTGAACACTGTACCTTGGTCTAGGGCCACAGGAAATCACGACAGCACAACCTCAAACAGACCTGCTGGGTGGCCTGCCTCTGCCTCTGCCTGTTTTGCCCATATTGGGGGGATGAAGTAAAAGGTATGCACTGACTTGACTAATACAATGTGCAGTCACACAGGTGCAGTGAACAGGTATGCAGTGACTGGTATCAATACAATGTGCAGCTGTCACACACACAGGTACCGTGAACAGGTGCAGTAACTGGTATATAATATAACACTGCTTGCGGTTACGTAGGTAGGTGCACTGAACAGGTAGGTATGCAGTGACTGGTATTACAAATGTGCAGCTGTCACACACAAGTACCGTGAACAGGTGCAGTGACTGGTGGTATATAACACTGCGTGCGCTCACATAGGTAGGTGCACTGAACAGGTAGGTATGCAGTGATTGGTATTACAAATGTGCAGCTGTCACACACACAGGTACCGTGAACAGGTGCAGTGACTGGTGGTATATAGCACTGCGTGCACTCACATAGGTACATGAACTGAACAGGTAGATATGCAGTGATTGGTATTACAAATGTGCAGCTGTCACACACACAGGTACAGTGAACCAGTGTAGTGACTGGTGGTATATAACACTGCGTGCGCTCACGTAGATAGGTGCACTGAACAGGTAGGTATGCAGTGATTGAAATTACAAATGTGCAGCTGTCACACACACAGGTACCATGAACAGGTGCAGCAACTGACTGGTATATAATATAACACTACTTGCGGTCACATAGGTAGGTGCACTACTGAACAGGTATGCAGGGATTGGTATTACAAATATGCAGCTGTCACACACAGGTAGTCACTGAATGTGCTGGGCCTGGCAGTGGCACAGTAGGAATTACCAAGGGGCGAAGGTCCTGCAGCTGCGACTGACTGACAGGGCTGTATATGCAACACAAGTGTCCGTGACACACACACACACAAAAATAGATCACAAGAACAACATTAGCTCTCAAAAGAGCTGTTGAGGAGTGCTTTTTAGCAATAAGTATCAGCAAGAAGCAAGCTAGCAAGCCTACCACAAGAGCCTAACTAAGCTTTCCCCATGTCAGCAGGTTCTCTCCCTTCTCTAAATACTGCAGCCACACGAGTGAGTGAAAAGGCTGACTCTGCCTGCATTTTATAAGGGGGGGGGGGGGGGGTCCAGGAGGGAGTGTAGGCTGTGACGTAGAGGGTCAAAGTTGACCCTAATGATGTAGTAAAGGGGGCGGGTTGAACTCACATATAGTTTGCGGTTCACCGCGAACGCGAACCACCAAAGTTCGCGTGAATAAGTTCGCGTGTGAACCGTTCAGGCCATCTCTACCCTCATTCTCCCCCGCGTGGTAAAGAAGTTGCTTAAGTGATTAAATCCCTTCCACCTATTCAATTGTCCAAATCACTCCCCAAACATAAGCACAAATGTATACCTGCTCAAAGTGATGCCAGGTGATTAGAATCTTGCATGTTTTTAACTTCTTATTACCTTGAATTGCATGTGGCCAAATGTCTTTGTAGGGGCCTGACCAGATTAAAAAGACATGGGCCTCAATTCACTAAGATCATGCTGGAGATAATAAAGCAAGAGAAAACTTACCTCCACACAGTTTGCCTGAGGTAAAATGTTTCCTGAATACTACATGCCTTATCACCATGGTGACAACAAAAGAAACGCAGGAGATAAGCTTAGTGAATTGAGGCCATGGTGACAAGGAGGTCCACTTGACCTTGGGCCACTGTTTATGTTTCCTGATGAAGATTGTGGGTGATAGGAATACAATTATAAAACAAGTAAAGGAAAAAAAAACACTTTACCAATTCACATCAATGTGTACGGAAATATACTGTAGGTATGTAAAGGTGCAAACTCCAAAAACTGGCATAATGCATGTTTACAAAGCATAGCCCATGATGGCTTAATTTACTAACAAAATTTTACTAACTAAATCCCAGCCACTAGCAATAGTGAAATAGTGCGGTGCTCAGCTCAGCTGCAAAATATTTCTGCATACGTATATTGTATATATACACAGTAGGTTGAAGGAGCACCCACTGGGCAAGTTGGCACGCCCTGACTCCTACTCCTGTGTCCCCAGGAGTACACTCAATACCTTCAATGAAGAGTCAGCACCACCCAAGTAGTTTATAGCTCTTTTAATTAAAAGAGCTATAAACTATTTGGTTGGTGCCGACTCTTCATTAAGGATACGTATATTGTATAGTGCAGGTATGTATTTTAAAAACTCTCCTAACATATTGTTAAAAGAAAATGCTTGTAAAACATTCTCAGATTTATATTTTCATAATTTACTTTAACATGTAACCCTTTTGATCCCACAGTACACTACTAATTGGCAAGCCAATTTTAACAAGTTTTGAATGAAAATTCATTTATGACCCCTTAACCACTTGCTGACCGCCCTCAGCCGATGGGCGGCGGCAAAGACTGGGCCTAAACGACCGCAATACGCCCATCGGCGGAGGCGGCGGTAGGCGTGGTTATGCGGCGATCGCGTCATCCGTGACGTGATCAGCCGCAGGCGACTGGCTCCGCCCCCTCGTGCTGTAACCCGCCGGCCGTTCGGAAGTACCGGCGGGTTACTAGCACCCGGATCGCCGCTGACACAGAGTATAATAGGCTTTGTAATGTATACAAAGCCTATTATACAGGCTGCCTCCTGCCCTGGTGGTCCCAGTGTCCGAGGGACCACCAGGGCAGGCTGCAGCCACCCTAGTCTGCACCCAAGCACACGGATCCCCCCCCTGCCCCCTGATCGCCCACGGCACCCCTCAGACCCCCCCCCCTGCCCACCCCCAGACCACTGTTAGCACCCAATCACCCCCCTAGTCACCCATCAATCACTCCCTGTCACTTTCTGTCACTGCCACCCATCAATCACCCCCTGTCACTGCCACCCATCAATCAGCCCCTAACCTGCCCCTTGCGGGCAATCTGATCACCGACCCACACCAATAGATCGCCCGCAGATCCGACGTCAGATCACCTCCCAAGTGCAGTGTTTATATCTGTTCTCTACCCTAAACACCCACTAATTACCCATCAATCACCCCCTATCACCACCTGTCACTGTTACCCATCAGATTAGACCCTAATCTGCCCCTTGCAGGCACCCAATCACCCGCCCACACGCTCAGATTGCCCTCAGACCCCCCCTTATAAATTTGCCAGTGCATTAATTACATCTGTTCTTCCCTGTAATAACCCACTGATCACCTGTCAATCACCTGTCAATCACCTATCAATCACCCATCAATCACCCCCTGTCACTGCCACCCATCAATCACCCCCTGTCACTGCCACCCATCAATCAGCCCCTAACCTGCCCCTTGCGGGCAATCTGATCACCCACCCACACCAATAGATCGCCCGCAGATCCGACATCAGATCACCTTCCAAGTGCAGTGTTTACATCTGTCCTCTCCTCTAAACACCCACTAATTACCCATCAATCACCCCCTATCACCACCTGTCACTGTTACCCATCAGAATAGACCCTAATCTGCCCCTTGCGGGCACCCAATCACCCGCCCCACACGCTCATATTGCCCTCAGACCTCCCCTTATCAATTCGCCAGTGTATTATTTACATCTGTTCTTCCCTGTAATAACCCGTTACTGGATCTGATCATTTCTAATAGACCAGATAATGTATCAAATGTGCAGGTTCAAGAACATTTGGGAAATAGTGATCACAACATGATAACGTTTGATCTGGTGACTGATAGGCCACGGGGCAGCGGGACCACTAAAACTATGAATTTTAGAAAAGTAAAGTTCAATCAAATTAGGCAGGCACTAAGTTTGGTGAACTGGGATAATGCACTACAAGGGGAAGACACTGAAGGGAAATGGCAAGCTTTTAAACTTATACTCAATCAATATTGTAGTATGTATATCCCATATGGAAACAAAATATCTAGGAATAAAAAAAGGCCTCTATGGATGAATAGAAAGGTTAAAGATAAAATGAAGAGGAAAAAGAATGCCTATAAGGTCTTAAAACAGGAGGGAACCGAGGCTGCACTAAGCAATTATAAGGAGTGCAATAAAAATTGTAAAAAAGGAAATTAGGCAGGCAAAGATTGAAGCTGAAAAACAAATCGCTAAGGATATCAAATCTAACCCAAAAAAGTTTTACAAGTACATTAACTCTAAAAAAAGAAAGGTTGACTGTATAGGACTCCTAAAGGATGAGGGTGGGAACTCAATGGTGGATGACCAAGGTAAGGCAGAGTTATTAAATGCTTTCTTTGCTTCTGTCTTCACAAAAGAAACAGCACTGTTGCAAACTACAGAGGCGGAAGAGTCTCAATCTTCTAAATGTAATATTAAATAACGCAGGAAGAAGTGAAGGCAAGACTAAATAAATTAAAAATAGACAAGGCACCTGGCCCGGATGGCATTCCTCCTCGGGTCCTAAGGGAATTAAGTTCAGTTATAGATAAACCCCTTTATCTTATCTTTTGTGACTCTCTTGCAACTGGCAGGGTCCCAGTGGATTGGCGTACAGCCCACGTTTTCCCATTATTTAAGAAGGGCAAAAAATCAGATCCAGGAAATTATAGACCTGTAAGCTTAACATCAGTTGTATGCAAACTATTTGAGGGGTTACTAATGTAAGATTCTTAGAGGGTCTTGCAAGGTATGGCCCTTATTATAGCCAAAGTGAACCTGTGTTTCAGTCAAAGATTATGTGCAGAGTTCTCTTGCTATACAGATTCTAGAAGGCCAGGCAGAGAGTGGAATAGAAGAGAGAACATTACAGGGAATAGTAAAAGGTCAGAACGCAGCATTATCTATGGGATGTGCAGACTAGCTGTCTGAGCCTGGGATGCCCAGGGCCATACAATGCCAAACAATGCCTGGTGTTTCTAAACACCAGTTTCTGAGTATTTAGGGTACAGGGCGTCGGCTTCGCGCTTGCGCACTAGACGGATGTCAATCACAGAGTTCTGGATGTCAATCACAGAGTTCTATAGGCCAATAGCAAGCGTTTAATAGGGGTGACATCTGGAACTCGCCCATATCCCACCTTCGGGGGCGTGTGGTTAGTTAACACTTGTGGGTCTGGAGGTTTTTCCATTTATAAGGTATATCCGTCCAGGTCTGGAGCTAGCGTGCTCATATTAATCAGCTTTGCTCAATATCTGTATTATTACCTACTGATGTTTGCTTTGCTTCGTATGTTTTTCAATATAAGTTTGTAACCAAGATTATACCGAGTATCCCGGTTGGATACAATAAAGACTCTCTTAACTGCTCTGGCGATCAATTCTGTGAAAGTCTGCTATCGGCTGTATACTTTCCGAAGGTGATAAGGACCAGCACTAAGGCTGTCAGGTAGTCACACACAGGGACTAAATATTTGATTATTACAGTGGTGCCGATTTAACCCGTGTTCTACAGTGAACGGAGAGACCGGTGACTAGCCTGGAAAAGCAGAATTGTCTCTTATCAAAAAGAGATAAGTGCGCAACCCTGCACCGCAGAGGGAAAGTGCGAACAGCGGCAGAAGTTGGATCGTGTCTGAGACTGTTCTGTACACACAGTCTTTGATAAAGGATTTCGTAGAGCACTCCTTGCACTGGACCAGCAGACTCCAGAGGGGAGGAATCCAATTAAGAGACGAGGCAACTCGTGGGAGCATCGTTGGGTCGCAGACCGAGATGTACTGAGATGCCTGGTGACAGTGTCTACACCTAGGAGGCGTGAGTATGACAATTGCATTATAAACGTATAAGTTTGTTACTATTGCAGTGTTAACGTGTAAATTCTAGTTGAAGAGACTAGGGTTAAACTGCAGTGAAGAAACGCTGTGCAACAGCAGCGTAGTGACAGTTTATATTGTAGAATTGTGGGGTTTTTTTTCTCTTCTCTCTCCGGGGTTATCTGCTTGTTTAGTACGAGGTGTTTACAAAACATGGAGGCCTTGCATTTCTTAGGCAGTAAGAGTTCCGTGGTGTTTTCTCTACGACAGAATGAAAACATTGCGAGAACGTGGGACCGCCTTTGTTCACAGCTGTCGGAAGAATGGGAGACTTTAGAGGGCAGGGAAAGCTGTACCACGCTCGGGGCTCGATATGTGGAAAAATTTAGATTGCTGGCTAACGCCGTCCAAACTTTTGATGCATTTGTGAGAGAAGCTGTGTACAACTGCAGGGAAATTCCGGACATAAGGGGAGCAGAGGGGTGTGATAGATGTCTGGATTTCAAAAGGCAGATTCAGCAGTTTAGAAATGCACTGGGAGGTACAGTGACAGGAGGGGTCCCCATTAAGGAAGAAGAGGAGGGGTCCCTTATGGGAATACAGGAAGAGCAGGAGGAACAGCTCTGGGGGGCAGACGGAGGGGAGGAAGACGAGTTCTCATACAGTGAGGAGGCAGAAATGGGCCCGCAGCCAAACAGTCCCACCGCGATCCCAAGAGATAGCAGAGGGGGGAGGCAGCAAGGTACGGGAGCAGAGGAGGAAGATGCAGGAATGCATGCCCCAAGGGAAGGGGGAATCCCACTCCCGGACCTCACTCCACAAAGTTTAACAGGATACTTTGGTGGTGATGAGTCTGCAATTAATTTCCAAACACCCGGGGTCCCCATAGCACCTGATAGACCTCGATCTGCCCAAAGTTTACCACCACCTGGGCAGCCAGCCGGGATCCCTAGAGCTCCTAATAAGCCTCCAAAACCGAGAGCTCCTCCAGTGCAGAATCCAGAGTTTCCAGTGCGACCTCTGGCACCCTGGGGGCACCCAATGGCACCCCTGTATTCCCCCATCAATGCAGAACGTTTGGGGAAGATGGTTAAAACCATAACACCATATAACCCCAATTTGAGTGCATTTCAAAATTCTCAGATTTTTGAAGTGTGGGCTAAACGCTACAAATGGGGGGATGAGCAGGCATGCCTGGCAATGTCTCAGTGGGTTCCATACAACGTAGGGACTCAGCTGGAATACAGTGGTCTGAAAAGAGCACGGTATCCAAGTGGTTTGTATCCCAATGAAAGTGAGCGAACAAAGCTGCTTGTGGATGCAGTCACAGGGGCTCCACTTGTAGGTCCAAGTGCTCTGGAATCCTTCAGGTTCTCAAAGGATGACAGCCTGGAGGAGGCCTCAGCAGTTTTTGAAAAAGCCTGGCGGATGGTTACCCGCCAGGAGAACAAGCAGATGTCTCCAGGAGAGGAAGAGTTAATGGTTATAGAATTTTTGCGATGTTTGAAACATTTGGATCGTACTTTGGTGAGCTTAGCCGCACAATCTGGTACAATGGCAGGGGCAGTGAAAGTTCTCAGAACAGCCCAATTGTACGATGGAGGCCCAAGCATGGAAAAGAAGAAGATCCATGCAATGGCCACCAGGGGGGGCCCAGCTACCAATGACAAACAGAAAGTGAAAGCTCAGCAACCTTCCTCCACTCGGAGAGGAGGAGGGGGGGCTGAGGGGGATCTGTCTTCATTCCAGGCACGCAGGGCTGGTATACAATGCTACAGGTGCCATAATAAAGGACACCTAGCTAGGGAGTGCCCGAGCAAAGCAGAGAAAGGAGACGCAGATGATCAGGTTGCGGCAAAGGAAAATGGGTTTGTGCAGCAGATTAAACCAAAACGTAACTTTGTCAAAGGACAGAAAGTGGAGAATTCTCCTGAATCCTCTAGCTCTTATCAGACAAGAGAGCAAGGAAAAGAGCCTCTGGTTTTAGAGGTAGGACAGAGAAGGAAGTCTCCATACACTGAGGCCATGAAGCTGATAGCTGCAATGTACCTTAACGAGCAAAGCAGTGAGGATGCAGACACAGCCTCCGATTGACGGTGTACACCCCCCACTGCTTTGTCCTTCATTGCACCCATTGTAATAGGGCGGGATGGACGGCCTTATCTTAAAGGGGCAGTGGAGGGGTTTGAGGAAAAAATTTTGTTAGATACAGGTGCATCAGTATCAACCACCGGTCTGCCACTAAAAGAGAAGGGTTCCACAGAAACTACTAATCTGATTAGTTTCAATGGATACCAGAGCAAAGCCAGATTGATTCCGCAAGCACGGGTAAAACTGGGCGGATTCACTATGGTTGTTCCACTGTGGAAAACGGACATCAAGGGGACACTTCTGGGGTCGGATGCAATCCGAAAACAGGGGTGGCTGATTGATAAGCCAAATCAGGTCGTGTGGAGTACTGGGGTACCTGATCAGAGCATCAAATGTGTCAATCAAGAGGGTTGGCAAGATGTTTTCAAGGTGTCAAGAGAGGATCTGGAGGAAGGCTGGTCTGAACAATTTGATCCAAACCTTCGCCCGTATCTGGAAAAATATCCAAAGTTATGGGCAAAGAGCAAAACAGACATTGGGAGGATGAATGTGGTGGTCAGGATTTCGGGTCCAGACCCCCCATCCATTCGGCAGTACCGCCTTCCCCCAGAATCTGAGGAACCAGTGAGTAAAATCATTCAAGAGTTCCTAGACAAGCAGATTATCAGGCCATGTAATTCGGTATCCAATAGCCCGATTTGGCCAATCTTGAAACGAGAAACAAATCAATGGAGACTATGTGTGGATTTGAGGGCGGTGAACAAGGTAACTCCACCTGTGACCACAATTGTGGCTTCAATGCCAGACATTTTAGCCAGAGTTGATGCAAAATGCTGTGTGTTCAGTTGCTTGGATATATGTCAAGGTTTTTTCAGCATACCATTGCATAAAGATTCCCAGTACAGGTTTGCCTTCTCCTTCCGGGGTCAGCAATATACCTTCATGGTCTTGCCTATGGGATTGCACAGCAGTCCCTCTCTTTTTCATCAGGCGCTGGCACATGTTTTAGAACCCCTGAACCTGGGAGATGCATTGCTTTTTTATGTTGATGATCTTTTTGTCCAAAGTGTTACTGTAGATCAGCATAAAGAGATACTGGACATGGTGTTTCAAGCTCTCCAGGATTCAGGCCTAAAGCTGAATCCAGGGAAAGCACAGATCCTGAAGGATGAGGTAACGTATCTGGGAGTTCAAATCTCTGGGACGGGCAGGAAACTGATACACAAGAGGGTGGCAGCAGTTCTGGCACTCCCAAGACCCACAACAGTGACAGGGCTCAGGAAATTCCTGGGATTGGTCAATTTCAGCAGAGAATTCATAGAAGGGTTTGCAGAAAAAGCAAAAACCTTATATGAACTGCTGAGAGATCAGGAAGAAGCATCCAAAAGCCTCCCATGGACTGACGAGTGTCAGACAGCATGGGAAGGGCTGAAACAAGCTTTGGCACAAGCGCCAGCTCTGTGCACAGTGCACCGAGACTTGCCATTTGCCATACAGGTGTTTGCTTCAGAACAGGCCATCTTGGCCGTGCTGTTGCAAAAACATCCAGATGGGCCTAGAATCCTAGGTTATTTCTCCAGAGTCTTGTCACCTGTGGAAAAGGGGATGCCAGAATGTGTAAAACAAGTGGTAGCTCTACATTGGGCAATAATTGCTACAGAGCACATTGTAGGCTTTTCTCCAATCGAGGTGCAGACACCACATACACCCCTGAGAATGATTTTGCAAGGGCAGGTCAGGGGGTATCAGCACAGAGGTTGACACAGTGGATTGTCCCTCTTAGTGAGAAGAACATTACCATAGTACACAGTGCAAAATATGTACTTCCTCAACTGATGCAGTATGAGGGAACAGAACATGATTGTGTCCAGGAGGTGGAAAAGGAATTGACCAGTCCATACGGCCGTCTCCACGTTGAAGGAGCGGTAAAAATTTTTGTGGATGGGGCCAGGTATTGGCAAGAAGGTCAATACTGGACAGGTTTTGCAGTTTTTATCCCACAGACTGATCAAACATACCTTTTCCAGCTCCCACCAGGTTTTTCGGCACAGAGAGCCGAATTGGAAGCCGTCCAATGGGTAATCCAAAACACATAGGTGAGAATTACCATTTACAGTGACAGTGCATATGTGGTACGTTCCCTGTGTGACTACCTTCCCATTTGGGCTAAAAGAGGAATGGTGGATGCGATAGGCAAACCCATTCAGCATTCAGAGATCCTCATGCAACTCTTTCAGACTGGCATGCGGAGCCCTGAACGGGTGTCTTTAGTTAAAGTGAAAGCACACCTTCCTCCAGGGAATGATGACATTCTCTTGGCAAATGCAAAGGTAGACACACTGGCAAAAAAGGCAGCGGTGGAGGGAGATTTTCTCTATTCAGAGGAAATGCCTTCGATCAGCAAACTTTCCAAGGTGAAGCAGCAGGTTCCGGAACCGGCACCCTGTTTCCTCCAAGAACAAAGGAAAGATCAAAACATTGTTCAGATTGTGGAACAGACCAAACTTCCGGCAGAGCTGGTTGTGATCAATGGTGTTCTGTGTAAACAAAGGCCAGAAGGGATAGTGCCATATATGCCACAACATTTAGAGAAGGAATTAGTGAGATTCAACCACAATCTTTTGGGACACATAGGGATAGCACGGCTAGTAGAAGTGATGAAAAACAAATACTACAGCCCTACCCTTAAACAGACATGTGAGGAGTGTGTACAAGGATGTCTCATATGTGCCCAGATCAATCCCAAGCCAAAAGGGGAAAAACCGGCTTTACAGAGGATTCCTGTGGCGGGAGGTCCCTGGGAGGCCCTACAGATTGATTTCACAGGCCCACTCCCTGTAGCCAGGGGGGGATTGCGATTTGCGTTGGTAATAGTCGACATTTTCACAAAATACGTGGAGGTCATACCTCTCAAGTCTGCCACAGCCCTGTGTACAGCTAAAGTCTTATGGGAACATGTTTTCAGTAGGTGGGGGTTGCCCAAATGTATTTAGTCAGATCAAGGCCCAAGTTTCGTTGGTCAGGTGATGAAAACACTTTGTGCCCTTTTGGGGATAGACCAAAAGTTCCACATACCGTACAGACCCCAGTCCTCTGGGATAGTGGAACGTATGAACCGTACTCTTAAGACAGGCTTAAAAAGGATGATCCTGACCTATGGCAAAGACTGGGTTGCCCACCTTCCAGCTGTAATGATGGCGTATCGAGCCACACCTGCAGCGGCCACAAAAGTGTCACCACATGAACTGATGACAGGGAGGAAAATGCATCTTGTCTTCCCGAACGAACCTTTTCTTTCAGAGATGCAAAAACAGGCCATTAGTCATGAAAAATGGTTAAGAGCTTTGCAAGCACAACTGCAAAGGACTTTGCAGTTTGCAGCCACAAACATGTGTCGCCCAGAGCCTGTACATACTGCAGATAGCGCATCTGAAAAGTATGTCCAAGGGGGGTGGGTGATGGTGAAAACTTTCAGAAAGACAGGTCCGTGGGAAGCAAATTTTGAAGGTCCTTACAAAATCATAAAGAAAGTAAGTGACACCACTTTGGTAGTGGGGAGGGATTTGTCATTCAATCCACCAAAAAGAAAGAAAAAGTTCAAACGAACTCCACAGAAACCAATCATTGTGCATATTGATCAATGTAAAGTGTATAAAGGGAAAGGCCCGACTCCAGAAGGGTCAGATACAACCAATAATAAGGAATGATATGTTCCTATGTTGATTTCAGGTGATCGGACAACATGTATGCAAGGAAGATGAATAGATGGCAACTGAGATGGCTAGCGAGATTTCATCCGTACAAACGAAAGTTTCCCGATGTCAATCCGGACATGAAAGGAGCAGGATTTCCGAGACCGAGAAAAAGACTGAAAGACTGATGGGGCAAAACATAACCCAAAGTGCTAATGCTTTGTCTTTTCCAGGATGTACCATCTGGGACTATTATCATTCCTATTCTGATTATTATTACTCCTATTTTGACTACGATCATTACTATGAGGACTATTATCATTACTATGATGACTATTATCGTTACTATTATGATTGTTATTATTACTACTATTCTCATTACTATTACTGGTATTATGATACAAGAAGAGTGACAACTGTTACCGGAGGGCAGACCAAGATTCCTGGGGGCCGCAAGAAAAAGTTTACTTTTGCTTTTTAACATGAAGTCTACAGACACATTTATGGATATAAGTGGTCAGACCAAGTGAATCACACAAGGGGGGGAACTTACTGTGTGAGCAAAAATCCCAGATGGTTTTAGTGTCGAGGTTTAACTATGTTATTCCTCAAAGTGTTAAGAGCAAAGCTCCACAGGGGGTGCCCATCTTGAGAGATAATACTCCATGGGAGTCCAGGTCATAAAATCAGCCCACATTTTTGTTTTAATTTGTTAAGATAAGCACCCACTGATCATTAGGAGGGGTATTATAATTATGTTTGATTACACAAGTGATTTTGTGTTTGAGGTTAGGCAATATGGGTAAGTTAGTGTTAGACATACTGGTGTTAGACATATTATTTTATAAGTCAATATTTTAGAGATAAGTTATAGTATGTTATAGTATGAAAAGTTTTAGGCTCAGACATGCCATATGAGAAGTCCATTAGAAGGTATCTGTTTCCAGCATTCCCTTTAACGGCGAGTTTCACTCTTCCATGACCATACAAGTATGTAAGTGATACGTTTGTGACATGGATGCGTCTGAGTGGAGGTGCTACATTACATATTAGGGCCTCCCCAGTAGAGCTCAGAGGTGTAGCTCTCTCCCAGGGTGTGGCCACCTAGACAAGGGACTGTGTGTGATCATGGAGAGGTGGAACCTAAAAAGGGAAAAGTCGTGGAGACCAATATGGATTGGCTGAGCGAGGGATTAAAACAGAGGATGATGTAGGAAATCTGATAGGAGAATTCTGCATATAAGTCTTTAGAGGGGACTGTAAGATTCTTAGAGGGTATTGCAAGGTATGGCCCTTATTATAGCCAAAGTGAACCTGTGTTTCAGTCAAAGATTATGTGCAGAGTTCTCTTGCTATACAGATTCTAGAAGGCCAGGCAGAGAGTGGAATAGAAGAGAGAACATTACAGGGAATAGTAAAAGGTCAGAACGCAGCATTATCTATGGGATGTGCAGACTAGCTGTCTGAGCCTGGGATGCCCAGGGCCATACAATGCCAAACAATGCCTGGTGTTTCTAAACACCAGTTTCTGAGTATTTAGGGTACAGGGCATCGGCTTCGCGCTTGTGCACTAGACGGATGTCAATCACAGAGTTCTGGATGTCAATCACAGAGTTCTATAGGCCAATAGCAAGCGTTTAATAGGGGTGACATCTGGAACTCGCCCATATCCCACCTTCGGGGGCGTGTGGTTAGTTAACACTTGTGGGTCTGGAGGTTTTTCCATTTATAAGGTATATCCGTCCAGGTCTGGAGCTAGCGTGCTCATATTAATCAGCTTTGCTCAATATCTGTATTATTACCTACTGATGTTTGCTTTGCTTCATATGTTTTTCAATATAAGTTTGTAACCAAGATTATACCGAGTATCCCGGTTGGATACAATAAAGACTCTCTTAACTGCTCTGGCGATCAATTCTGTGAAAGTCTGCTATCGGCTGTATACTTTCCGAAGGTGATAAGGACCAGCACTAAGGCTGTCAGGTAGTCACACACAGGGACTAAATATTTGATTATTACAACTAAGAGATACTATACATGACTTCATAGTAGAAAATAATCTTATTTCTCAGCATCAACATGGGTTTACTAAAGACAGGTCCTGTTTGACTAACATGCTCAGCTTTTATGAGGTAGTGAATGCTAATATGGATATTGGGAATGCTGTAGATGTGATATACTTGGACTTTGCAAAGGCCTTCGACACTGTTCCCCACAAAAGTCTGGTGCAAAAGTTGAGGATGCAAGGACTGGGGAAGAGTCTGTGTTCATGGATAGGGAACTGGCTAATGGACAGAAAACAAAGAGTTGTGGTCAATGGATCGTACTCAAAATGGGAGACTGTTAGCAGTGAGGTTCCACAGGGGTCTGTTCTGGGTCCAGTGCTCTACAATGTATTTATTAATGACCCAGTAGATGCAGTAGTGAGCAATGTTGCTATTTTTGCAGATGATACAAAATTGTGCAGAATCATCAACTCTCAGGAAGATAGTGTCATATTGCAACAGGATCTGGATAGGATGGCTATATGGGCACATACATGGCAGATGAAATTCAATGTTGACAAATGTAAAGTCATGCATTTTGGACGTACTAATGGTCTAGCACCATACAAAATAAATGGGATACAGTTGGGAACATCAAACTTGGAGAAGGACTTAGGAGTACTCATTGACAACAAGTTAAATAATCGTACTCAATGCCAAGCCGCTGTAGCTAAAGCTAACAAAATTTTGGGATGCATTAAAAGAGAAATAAAAACTCGAAATGCTAGCATAATATTGCCCCTGTTTAACTCTCTAGTAAGGCCACATCTGGAATATGGAATTCAGTTCTGGGCACCACATTACAAAAAAGATATTGCAGTTTTAGAGCAGGTGCAGAGACGAGCAACAAAATTGATACGTGGGATGGAAGGTCTCACTTATCAAGAAAGATTAGATAAACTGGGTTTATTTAGTCTAGAGTAGTGTTGGGCGAACACCTGGATGTTCGGGTTCGGGAAAGTTCGCCGAACATGGCCGCAATGTTCGGCATGTTCGGGCCGAACCCCGAACTCCCCGAACATCCCGCTTTTGGGGGCCCTATGGGGTCGCAGGCATAAGGGGGGAGCATGCCCCGATCGCGGGGGGGTCGGAAATTCCCCCCACCCCCTCCGCTAGTGCTCCCCCCTCTGCCCGCTTCCCCATTCAAAAGTTAGGAAGTGAAACTGTACCTGTGCGGTAGTGGGTGGCTGGCAGTGGGCGGCACTATGGAGTGACTGAGGAGGAGGAGGAGTCCGGAGAGTGACGCGTTGAGGGAGGCCGGGCAGTGGGCGGATCAGCAGTAGTACGGTACTACTGCTGATCCGCCCGCTGCCCGGCCTCCCTCAACGCGTCACTCTCCGGACTCCTCCTCCTCCTCAGTCACTCCATAGTGCCGCCCACTGCCAGCCACCCACTACCGCACAGGTACAGTTTCACTTCCTAACTTTTGAATGGGGAAGCGGGCAGAGGGGGGAGCGCTAGCGGAGGGGGTGGGGGGAATTTCCGACCCCCCCCCGCGATCGGGGCATGCTCCCCCCTTATGCCTGCGACCCCATAGGGGGGCAGTATTCGGGCGAACAGGGCCCTGTTCGTGCCGAACAGGGGCCCTGTTCGGCCAGGCAATGAGCCGTTCGGGCGAACCCGAACAGTTTGGCCGAACACCACCAGGTGTTCGGCCGAACGCGAACATCACCCGAACAGGGTGATGTTCTGCAGAACCCGAACAGTGGCGAACACTGTTCGCCCAACACTAGTCTAGAGAAAAGACGCCTTAGAGGGGATCTAATAAACATGTATAAATACATCAGAGGGCAATATAATAGCTTGGCGGATGAGCTTTTTGTCCCTAGGCCTTCTCTAAGAACTAGAGGACATGATCTGCGCATGGAGGAAAAACGTTTTAGTCATTTATTTAGGAAAGGGTTCTTTACAGTAAGAGTGATTAAGATGTGGAATGCATTGCCACAGGAAGTCGTTATGGCAAACTCTATACCTGCATTTAAAAGGGGCTTAGATGCTTTCCTTGCGTTGAAAGACATCCATGGCTACAATTACTAGGTAATGCCTAATGATGTTGATCCAGGGATTTTATCTGATTGCCATCTGGAGCCGGGAAGGAATTTTTCCCTTTAGGTGCTAATTGGACCATGCCTTGTAAGGGTTTTTTTCGCCTTCCTCTGGATCAACAGGGACATGTGAAGGAGTAGGCTGGTGTTGTACTTTATACTGGTTGAACTCGATGGACGTATGTCTTTTTTCAACCAAAATAACTATGTAACTATGTAACCCACTGATCACCTGTCAATCACCTATCAATCACCCATCAATCACCCCCTGTCACTGCCACCCATCAATCACCCCCTGTCACTGCCACCCATCAATCAGCCCCTAACCTGCCCCTTGCGGGCAATCTGATCACCAACCCACACCATCAGATTGCCCCAGACCTACCCTCAGATCACCTCCAAAGTGCATTGTTTACATCTGTTCTGCCATCTAATCACCCACTGATCACCCATCAATCAGCCCCTGTCACTGATACCCATCAGATTAGACCCCTATCTACCCCTAGAGCACTCAATCACCCGCCCACACCCTCAGAATGCCCTCAGAACCCAGCCCTGATCACCTTGCCAGTGCATTGCTTGCATCTATTTCCCCCCTCTAATCACACCTTGAGACACCCATCAATCACCTCCTGTCACCACCTGTCACCCCCTAGCACACCTACTACCCATCAGATCAGGCCCTAATTTGCCCCGTGTGGGCTCTTGATCACTCAGCCAAACCCTCAGACCCCCCTCAGACCCCCTTCCGATCACCTCCCCAGTGCATTGATTGCATCTATTTTCCCCTCTAACCACCCCCTGAGACACCCATCAATCCCCTCCTGTCACTAGAGATGTCGCGAATGGTTCACCTGCGAACGGTTCCAGGCAAACTTTGGGGGTTCGCGCTCGCCTGCATCAGGCGAACTTTTGCGGAAGTTCGATTCACCCCATAATAATCTATTGAGCAAAACTTTGTCCCTCCATATCACTGTCAGCAGACACATTATTGCCAAACACACTGCTCTCACTACTAGAGGCCCGCCCACCCTCCCTCCCTCCCTCCTCCAAGCAAGGTCCTTATACCATTTGACTCAGTTGTCTGCCTACACTAATTAGTTATGGGACAGCTGCTACACACTCTGCTAGGGAGATTTTAATTAGCCTCCCGCCTTCTACCTCCTACTGGAGGGAGGAGGGTCTCATCTGCCAGGGAATTATACTATTTTAAAAACCAGTTTACATCATACCATGGCTGGGAATCAACCCCAGATCTCACTGTGTGGTGGACAAGTCACCCTAACCACTGTACCACTACAGTAGTAACTGAAGCTGGCCTAAATTTTACCATTTATGCTCAATGCAATAGAAACATTAGGTTGCTTAAAGGGGAACTGAAGAGAGAGGTATATGGAGGCTGTCATGTTTATTTCCTTTTAATCAATACCAGTTGCCTGGCAGCCCTGCTGATCCTCTGCCTCTAACACTATTAGCCATAGCCCCTGAACAAGCATGCAGCAGATCAGGTGTTTCAGTGGTTCAGACTTATAAGTCTGATCTGACAAGACTAGTTGCATGCTTGTTTCTGGTTTTAATCAGATACTAATGCAGAGAAATAAACCAGCAGGGCTGCCAGGCAACTGGTATTGATTAAAAGGAAATAAACATGACAGCCTCCATATACCTCTCTCTTCAGTTCCCCTTTAAAGGGAACCTTAACTGAGAGTGATATGGATGTCTCCGGTAAACAATACCAGTTGCCTGGCAGTCCAGCTGATCTTTGTGACTGCAATAGTAGCTGAATCACACCCTGAAACAAGCATGCAGCTAATCAGGTCTGACTTCAGTCAGAGCACCTGATCTGCATGCTTGTTCAGGGGCTGTGGCTAAAAGTATTAGAGACACAGGATCAGCAGGCGATTCAGGCAACTGGTATTATTTTAAAAGGAAAAATCCATATCCTTCTCCGTTTAACAATAACAATAATATTTATATAGCGCTTTTCTCCCTGGGGACTCAAAGCGCTGTGACCCTGCATTATGCAGTCTCAAAGGCTAGGGAAAAGAGGTGAGTTTTTAGCCTTTTTTTAAAGCTGTCCAGAGAGGGAGCCTCTCGTACTGATTGTGGAAGTGAGTTCCATAGAGTAGGGGCTGCGTAGGAAAAGGCCCGAGCACCAAATGTTAAGTGTATCCTGGGAATAATCAGCTTCATCTTGTTGGCAGAGCGGAGGGTGCGTGGAGGGGCATAAAGTTCCAATAGATCCGCTATGTATTTGGGTCCCATGTGGTGTAGAGCCTTGAATGTCAGCAGGCAGATCTTAAAATTGATTCTCCATTTTACTGGCAACCAGTTAAGAGTTTGCAGTACTGGGGTGATGTGTGAGCTGCGGGGGGCATTGGCTAGGAGTCTGGCTGCAGCATTCTGTACTAGCTGTAAGGGGCGCAGAACCTTTTCTGTAGATCCGATGAACAGGGCATTGCAGTAGTCTAGGCGGGAGAATACAAATGCATGAACCAGGGCAGGTAGGTCTTCAGCTGGGATAAGGTGTTTGATTTTCACTATATTTCTTAGATGGAAGAAGGAAGACTTGACGACAGCTGATATCTGCTGTTTGAGTTTTAGATTTCCATCCAGGATCACCCCAAGGTTTCGCACAGAGTCTTTATACTGTACAGTATCTCCCCCAATTGCTAGTTTGAGGTGGTGAGCGTTTTGAACTTTATCCATCATGTGTGGACCACCTACCACCAACACCTCTGTTTTGTCAGAGTTCAGCCTCAGCCAGCTGGTGTTCATCCAATTTTGTAAATCCACTAGACACACATTTATGGATGCTGATGGGTCTTGGGTGCCAGGCTTGAAGGACAGATACAGTTGTGTGTCATCTGCATAACAATGGTATCCTAGGCCATAGTTCTGGATTATTTTGCCCAGTGGGAGCATGTAGACTGCAAAGAGTAATGGTGATAGTACAGAACCCTGTGGAACTCCATAGGGAAGTGGCACTGGATTAGAGTAGTGTGTGCCCAGACATACTTGCTGTGTCCTGCCAGATAGGTAGGTCTGAAACCAGCTAAGAACAGTACCCCTTAGGCCACAGTAATTCTTCAGTCGCTGGATTAGTATTTCATGATCCACAGTATCAAATGCTGCAGACAAGTCAAGAAGAATCAAAATTGAGCAATCACCCTTGTCCCTTGCAGTAAGTAGATCATTCATTACTCGGACTAATGCTGTTTCAGTGCTTTGCCTTTTCCTGAATCCTGACTGAAAAGTATCAAAGATGTTGTTATCTGTAAGCCTGGCTTCCAGCTGGTTGGCGACTACTTTCTCGATAACTTTTGATAGGAATGGTAAGTTCGCAACAGGTCTGTAGTTGGTTACAGAATCAGGATCTAGTGATGGTTTCTTCAAGAGGGGTTTTATGATTGCTTTCTTTAGTTCTTCTGGGAAAAGTCCACTTTGCAAGGAGCACTGAGTGATTTTGTGAAGTGCTGGCCTGATCAGCTCTGGGCACTGCATTAAGGATCCAGTTGGGCCAGGATCCAGGTCGCAGGTAGTGGGGCGGAGACTTTGAATGAGAATTCCAAAATCTTCTTCACTCAGAGTGTCAAAGACTTGCCAAGGTGGTACGGTAGTAGGCAGATGCAAAGTCCAGTGGTCAATTGATGTTGGTGTAATGCTGGCACGGATGGTAGACACCTTGTTTGTGAAGAAGGCAGAGAATTATTCACACCTTTCCCTGGAGAATGTGGTTGGGGCTTTTAGGCAGGAAGGATTGCAGAGTGATTCCATTGTGTGGAAGAGTTGACCAGCTCTGTTGTTGGCTGTAGATATTTTGTGCGAGATAATGTCTGATTTTTTCTTGGTTATTGCTTGTTGGTATTGTCTGAGGTGTTGAATTAGGCTAGATTTGTGCTCCTCAGACCCTGATTTACACCACTGTCTTTCAAGTCTGCGTCCTTTCTTTTTTAGATCCATGATGGTTTTGTTAAACCAATTAGCTTTCTGCTTTTTGGTTGCTGATTTGGTGCGCCATGGGGCAATACTGTCAAGTGTTTCATATATCGTGTTGTTGTACTGGGTTACTAGAGTGTTTGGGTCCATTTGACTGTGGAGCAGATTTGTAAAATCCAGGTTGGCAGTTATCCTCTCCGGTGTTAATTTATTCAGGGGACGGATTTTGATTGTTTCTTTACGGAGCTGCTTGATAGGGTGATGTTCAATAGTAAACTGTATTATGTGATGGTCTGACCACACCACTGGGGTTACTGTTATGTTACTAATGTCCATTCCAAGGTGGAACAGTAAGTCTAGCGTATGCCCTCCTCTGTGGGTAGCAGATTTTACAACTTGTGTGAAGCCTAGTCCACCCATGAGATTTATTAGTTCATTTGCATTTTGTGATTGAGTGTCATCAGCCCAGACGTTGAAGTCACCAAGGATGATCCATCTCGGATAAGACAGAGTTAGCATTGCCAGAAGTTCTGAGAATTCCTGTAGGAATGGGTCAGCATCTCCGGGGGGACGATAAACCACTAAAATTTTGAAGCCTTTACCAGCTGAGATCTGGGCACCTATACATTCAAATTACTTTGTTGAGCCAACATTCAGGGCTCTGAGCTGCAGAGTTGTTTTGCCACAAATTGCTACACCCCCTCCTCTGCGGTCTCGTCTTCCCTCACTTAGGACTGAGTCATTGTATGGGATGGTTGCTTCCAATGTGGGGCCCGCATTGGCATCAATCCAGGTTTCAGTGATGCATGAAAAATCGCATGTCTGAATAAGGTCCGCAATAATGGCTGTCTTATTGTTTATAGAGCAGGCATTGCAGAGCAATGCCGTGACTGCATGGGGCTTAGCATTGGCGACTGGGTTCACTGCCGGGGTGTTACTGCATCTCTGACTAGGGACATGGTAACTTCTGCTACTTTCAGCCTCTGATTTCCAGTACACATCACTGGAGATCGCTGGAAAGTTCTTTCCCTTGAATGGGCCTGGGTCCCTGAAGTTGGACTGAGTCTGAGTGTGGCATTTTTTAAGGGCCTGGCCACCTTTTTTTCCTCTGTGCGTTTCATTTAAAATCCCTAGAGATTGCAGCAAATTAGCTTGTTTTTTTCCCAATGTGAGATGCAGCTCTTGATGGCCTGAGAGATAGTAAGATGCTGGCTGTATAGATTAACATTGCTCTTTGGGAAGGAATGGGTTAAGTAAGCTCTTCCTTTGATTGTTGTTGTTTATCAGTGGGGGGTAGACAAAAGCAAACTGCTGGCCTTGTGAATCAAATAGGAGAGGTGTGAAAATTCCATTGATATGCAGAAACATGGGGCCTACTAAGGTTCACTTAGAAAGGCAATGGAGTTTAGGTTCCCTTTAAGGATTTGTAGCATAAAAGCCAACTCACATTGGCTGGGATTTGAACCTGGGTCTCACTGTGTGGTGGGCATGCACCCTAGCCACTGTACCACAACAGTAGTAACTGAAGCTGGCCTAAAATTTACCATTTATGCTCAATGCAATAGAAACATTAGTATTAAAGGGAACATTAACTAAGAGTGATATGGATGTTTCCTGTAAACAATACCAGTTGCCTGGCAGTCCAGCTGATCTTTGTGACTGCAATAGTGGCTGAATCACACCCTGAAACAAGCATGCAGCTAATCCAGTCTGACTTCAGTCAGAGCACCTGATCTGCATGCTTGTTCAGGGGCTGTGGCCTAAAAGTATTAGAGACAAAGGATCAGCAGGCGATTCAGTCAGAGCACCTGATCTGCATGCTTGTTCAGGGGCTGTGGCCTAAAAGTATTAGAGACAAAGGATCAGCAGGCGATTCAGGCAACTGGTCTTATTTTAAAAAGAAAAATCCATATCCTTCTCCGTTTAGGTTCCCTTTAAGGATTTGTAGCATAAAAGCCAACTCACATTGGCTGGGATTTGAACCTGGGTCTCACTGAGTGGTGGGCATGCACCCTAACCACTGTACCACAACAGTAATAACTGAAGCTGGCCTAAAATTTACCATTTATGCTCAATACAAGAGAAAAAGTAGACAATACAAATAACATTTATATCACACTTTTCTCCTGGTCGGACTCAAAGCACCAGAGCTGCAGCCACTAGGGCATGCTCTATAGGCAGTAGCAGTGTTAGGAAGACTTGCCTAAGGTCTCCTACTGAATAGGTGCTGGCTTACTGAACAGACAGAGCTGATATTTGAACTCTGGTCTCCTGTGTCAGAGGCAGAGCCCTTAACCATTACACCATGCAGCCACTGCTTACAGATATGTAGCCAGACATGGCCTTGTCTTTTGTGTTCAACAGTTGTCAAGAGAAAAATTAGACAAGATAGCAGTGTTAGGAAGACTTGCCTAAGGTCTCCGACTGAATAGATGCTGGCTTACTGAACAGACAGAGCTGAGATTTGAACTCTGGTCTCCTGTGTCAGAAGCAGAGCCCTTAACCATTACATCATGCAGCCACTGCTTATGGATATGTAGCCAGACATGGCCTTGTCTTTTGTGTTCAACAGTTGTCCAAAGAGAACCCCAGATAGCCAGGTAGATTCATATCTCTATCTCTCTCTCTAGTAGGGATGGTCACCGCTTTCCGCGGAATTGTATTTTTGAGCATAAATAGATTGAGCATAAATGGTACATGCTAGGCTGGCTTCAGCATGTAGTGTTGGTGAGAGAGAGAGAGAGATGAATCTACCTGGCTATCTGGGGTTCTCTTTGGACAACTGTTGAACACAAAAGACAAGGCCATGTCTGGCTACATATCCGTAAGCAGTGGCTGCATGGTGTAATGGTTAAGTGCTCTGCCTCTGACACAGGAGACCAGAATTCAAATTTCAGCTCTATCTGTTCAGTAAGCCAGCACCTATTCAGTAGGAGACCTTAGGCAAGTCTTCCTAACACTGCTACTGCCTATAGAGCATGCCCTAGTGGCTGCAGCTCTGGTGCTTTGAGTCCGCCAGGAGAAAAGTGTGATATAAATGTTATTTGTCTTGTCTACTTTTTCTCTTGTATTGAGCATAAATGGTACATTTTAGGCCAGCTTCAGTTGCTACTGTTGTGGTACAGTGGTTAGGGTGCTTGCCCACCACACAGTGAGACCCAGGTTCAAATCCCAGCCAATGTGAGTTGGCTTTTATGCTACAAAGCCTTAAAGGGAACCTAAACGGAGAAGGATATGGATTTTTCCTTTTAAAATAATACCAGTTGCCTGAATCGCCTGCTGATCCTGTGTCTCTAATACTTTTAGCCACAGCGCCTGAACAAGCATGCAGATCAGGTGCTCTGACTGAAGTCAGACTGGATTAGCTGCATGCTTGTTTCAGGGTGTGATTCAGCCAATATTGCAGTCACAAAGATCAGCTGGACTGCCAGGCAACTGGTATTGTTTACAGGAAACATCCATATCACTCTCAGTTAATGTTCCCTTTAAGCAACCTAATGTTTCTATTGCATTGAGCATAAATGGTAAATTTTAGGCCAGCTTCAGTTACTACTGTAGTGGTACAGTGGTTAGGGTGACTTGCCCACCACACAGTAAGATCTGGGTTTGATTCCCAGCCATGGTATGATGTAAACTGGTTTTTGAAATAGTATAATTCCCTGGCAGATGAGACCCTCCTCCCTCCGGTAGGAGGGAGGAGGGAATAGATAGAAGGGCGGAGGGAGGAGACCCACAAGAGGCTAATTAAAATCTCCCTAGCAGAGTGTGTAGCAGCTGTCCCATAACTAATTAGTGTAGGCAGACATCTGAGTCAAATGGTATAAGGACCTTGCTTGGAGGAGGGAGGAGGGAGGGCGGGTCCTCCAGCAGTGATGTGTATTTCACTCAATCAGGTGTGCCTCCAGGTATTAGGGCTCTTGAAATATGTTTCTATCATTTTTCCAGCCGTAGAATTTTTTAAAATTTTCAAAGTTCGCCTCCCCATTGAAGTTTATTGCGGTTCGCGAACTTTTTCGCAAACCGAACCTTTCGCGGAGGTTCGCGAACAGGGTTCGCGAACCTAAAATCGGAGGTTCACGACATCTCTACCTTTCACCCCCCTAGCACTCCTATCCATCAGATCAGACCCAATACAACCTGTCATCTAAGAGGCCACCCTGCTTATGACCGGTTCCACAAAATTTGCCCCCTCATAGACCACCTGTCATCAAAATTTGCAGATGCTTATACCCCTGAACAGTCATTCTGAGAAATTTGGTTTCCAGACTACTCACGGTTTTGGGCCCGTAAAATGCCAGGGCAGTATAGGAACCCCACAAGTGACCCCATTTTAGAAAAAAGACACCCCAAGCTATTCTGTTAGGTGTATGATGAGTTCATAGAAGATTTTATTTTTTGTCAACAGTTAGCGGAAATTGATTTTTATTGTTTTTTTTCACAAAGTGTCATTTTTCACTAACTTGTGACAAAAAATAAAATCTTCTATGAACTCACCATACACCTAACGGAATACCTTGGGGTGTCTTCTTTCTAAAATGGGGTCACTTGTAGGGTTCCTATACTGCCCTGGGGGCCCTAAACCGTGAGGAGTAGTCTAGAATCCAAATGCCTCAAAATGACCTGTGAATAGGACGTTAGGCCCCTTAGCGCACCTAGGTTGCAAAAAAGTGTCACACGTGTGGTATCACCGTACTCAGAAGAAGTAGTATAATGTGTTTTGTGGTGTATTTTTATACATACCCATGCTGGGTGGGAGAAATCTCTCTGTAAATGGACAATTGTGTGTAAAAAAAAATCAAAAATTTGTCATTTACAGAGATATTTCTCCCACCCAGCATCTGTATGTGTAAAAATACACCACAAAACACATTATACTATTTCTCCTGAGTACGGCGGTACCGCATGTGTGGCACTTTTTTGCACCCTAAGTGCGCTAAGGGGCCCAAACTCCAATGAGTACCTTTAGGATTTCACAGGTCATTTTGCGACATTTTAGGGCCCCTAAAATGCCAGGGCAGTATAGGAACCCCACAAATTTCCCCATTTTAGAAAGAAGACACCCAAAGGTATTCTGTTAGGAGTATGGTGAGTTCATAGAAGATTTTATTTTTTGTCAGAAGTTAGCGGAAAATGACACTTTGTGAAAAAACACAATTAAAATCAATTTCCGCTAACTTCCGCTACTCCTAGCGGAATACCTTGGGGTGTCTTCTTTCTAAAATGGGGTCATTTGTGGGGTTCCTATACTGTCCTGGCATTTTAGGGGCCCTAAACCGTGAGGAGTAGTCTTGAAACCAAATGTCGCAAAATGACCTGTGAAATCCTAAAGGTACTCATTGGACTTTGGGCCCCTTAGCGCAGTTAGGGTGCAAAAAAGTGCCACACATGTGGTATCGTCGTACTCAGGAGAAGTAGTATAATGTGTTTTGGGGTGTATTTTTACACATACCCATGCTGAGTGGGAGAAATATCTCTTTAAATAGAGAATTGTGTGTAAAAAAAAAAATAAAAAATTGTCATTTACGGAGATATTTCTCCCACCCAGCATGGGTATGTGTAAAAATACACCCCAAAACACATTATACTACTTCTCCTGAGTAAGGCAATATCACATGTGTGGCACTTTTTTGCAGCCTAACTGCGCTAAGGGGCCCAAAGTCCAATGAGCATCTTTAGGCTTTACAGGGGTGCTTACAATTAGGCACCCCCCAAAATGCGAGGACAGTGAACACACCCCACAAATGACCCCATTTTGGAAAGTAGACACTTCAAGGTATTCAAAGAGGAGCATAGTGAGTCCGTGGCAGATTTCATTTTTTTTTGTCGCAAGTTAGAAGAAATGGAAACTTTTTTTTGTCACAAAGTGTCATTTTCCGCTAACTTGTGACAAAAAATAAAATCTTCTATGAACTCACCATGCCTCTCACTGAATACTTTGGGATGTCTTCTTTCCAAAATGGGGTCATTTGGGGGGTATTTATACTATCCTGGAATTTTAGCACCTCATGAAACATGACAGGTGGTTAGAAAAAGCAGAGATGCTTCAAAATGGGAAAATTCACTTTTGGCACCATAGATTGTAAATGCTATAACTTTTACCCAATCCAATAAATATACACTGAATGTTTTTTTTTTTATCAAAGACATGTAGCGGAATAACTTTCGCGCTCAAATGTATAGGAAATTTAACTTTATTTGAAAAATGTCAGCACAGAAAGTTAAAAAAGTCATTTTTTTACAAAATTCATGTCTTTTTTGATGAATATAATAAAAAGTAAAACTCGCAGCAGCAATCAAATAGCACCAAAAGAAAGCTGTATTAGTGACAAGAAAAGGAGGTAAAATTCATTTAGGTGGTAGGTTGTATGACCAAGCAATAAACCGTGAAAGCTGCAGTGGTCTGAATGGAAAAAAAGGCACTGGTCCTTAAGGGGCGAAAAGACTGTGGTCCTCAAGTGGTTAACCAATTAATATTTTAATTCAATACATAAAAATCTTTATTTACTTGCTACACATATTTTTGTAGTGACCAAGACACTGACAAAACTGGCCAGTCAAAGTGTGAAGTGGCTGATTAATGTAGCCACTAGCCAATATGCAAACAACTTCTGATTAGCGTACATTTTTGGACTTTGATCAGCCAGAACGTGAAAAGACAGAACCCAGCCAGCATGTCCCGAAGAGGTCTTCTTGTAGCAATGGTGATCAAAGTTCAGCAGTGGTGAGCATACGGAGAATAGGTGCTGAGATTCAAGAACCTCTGTCCTACCACTCCGCTCTCTCTGTGTTCTCAATTAAACTCTTTCTACACTAGTCAAAACAACCACATTCTTTCTTGGTTTTGGCCTGTAAAGCAAAAAATCTTGGAAAAATGTTATATTATTCTCCAAATAGTTATACAATTAATTTTAGTCTTGCTGCATGTGATCCCAGAATATCATTCATATATATTTGTTATGCAAGATCCCAAAGTTGGCCAATTCAGGATCTGGACAGCTAATGTGTGAAGTGGCTGGCTGACTGATGTGGTTAATATGCAAACACAACTTCTGCTTAACTGATATTTTTGGACTTTTACTTGCCAGAATGTAAAATGACAGGACCCAGCTGTTCAAATTCCTTTTTTTTTTCTATAATTTTTATTGTTTTATTACAAAAAATGAAATTATAACAACTACATACTGTATGAATTAAAAATATGCATATAGTTAGCATTTATTCGTACATAAGTTCCAACTTTAACATTTATATTAGTTATCAAACTAAAGAAGGTGAACAGAGTTAGAGGCTTGCTTTGTTATCATTGTACAATAAAATTAATCCTGTACTAGAGATCTTATTTTGTATCACAACCACAAACCTAATTCAGGCTGGTTGGGCGAATAAGTCATCTAGGTGATCTGTACAATTGGAACAGTGATCTATTGATCAACCAATTGTCATATATATCTTGTTACCATTGGATCCGGCCGGTCAAAGTTACAAAATGGCTGGTGGCGCCCAGAAAAGTGTATGTGCATATAATAATAATAGAACAAAATATAAAAAATTTAGGTAAGAAGGTCCTACCTTGAAAAATGATTTTCATGTATGAACAGTTCAAAAGAATATGTTAAAGCCATGCTGCTTTGAATAAACAGCAATAAACACTTGCAGTTCTATCACTTTCCCACTCTACAAAAAAAAATGTTCTCTATTTGTGCCCTGTTGGATTAATTTACTTACTTTCTTTCAGGTCCGGAAGGGGTGAAAATTCTTCAGGAGGGAAACACAGATGGCATTGGAAAATCCAAAAGAGGCAATAGATTTTTGACATACTTATCAAAGCTGTGAACATATTTATAAATAATATGGTACTGACTGTTACACAGAGAGGTGGCCATTGTGGAACACAGAAAGTTGCAGCCTCATTGAATGTAAAAGAATGGAGGATGCATATCCATAATATAAAATGTGCTGAGAGGCATTTTTACAGAGCCTCCCCCCCAAAAAAAATATCAGTGGTGTTAAATATATGGGATCCCCAGGCTGTGACAGTGCAATGCTTTGCAGGGGCATGCATTTGAAATCGGCGCCGGGAGACTTGGGCACAGGATATAGCCGGTATGGCTTATCCTGCTTCTGCACAAGTTCCCGGTGACGTTAATTACTATTCCCCCTCTAGGTCAATGTGAACAGTGGGGAATGATATAATTCGGCTTCCAGCTATAGCTGGAGGCCAAATTAGTGTTTTAAAAGTAACTTCAGCTCCTTCTTCTGACAGTGCCGAAGTTACTCACTGAGCACCGCTATAGCCGTAATTCCTATTATGATCTATGGTGGCGCTGGCTGCGCCCAAATCATCCTGAGCTGAAAAGAACTGCGTTGCAGAGGTGTTCACCACTCTGCACAATGGGCTGTATGAACAATCCGCACAATACATATTTTCCCGAAGCTGGGTTTTGGTCTCAGCACAGCAAAGTGCACTGCTCACTTTGATAATACGTTTGCTTTTGTTAAAGTGTTCTAAATTTCAGAGTACATTTCCGAACAGCGTAGAATGTTAAAAGCAGAAATGTTTTTAACTCTCTGTGTTTTTGCCTCTTTTGAAAGAATTCACCATGAACTAAACATCCATTCTCCTAATGGCATCAATTTTCACACAATTTATTTTCTAAACGTGCAGTTGAAATACTTATAATTTTACATCTGACTGTGAGCTTGACTGTGCCTGAAAGTTTCAATAAGCTCTTAATGTCTGCTTGGCTTCCTGAGTTGCTGCCTATGCAAACAGAAATTGTATATGTGTAAAATGCCAAATTTGTATAAATAAACATATAAAGAGAATAAAACTACCCATGATGCACAACACAGCCTAAAGGAGAGATTCAAAGATGTGCTGTTTGCATTGTAAAAACTGATTTACTGCTCTTGTGGTTTTATTTTCAATATATTATTTACATGATCTCATTATTTGTATTCTTAGTCTTATGTAATTTAATTTTAAAGTACCAAAGAATAAAATAACTTTTAGGCCATGAGACTTTTACAACAGCATATAGAAATCACTTTTTAAAAGGATTGCTAGTAATTGCTTAATTATTCATAAGTATATCTAACCAGCTAAATGTTAAATTTAATTACAGTTGATTTGGCACCCGTTTATAGTCTGCCATGTCATGCAGAAAATTACTGCATTTTGGAGCTAATTTTAAGTGTTAAACGTTTGAATTTAAATTCCATCTCGGGAAATAGAGTTAAAATCTAGACTCACCATTTCCTATATGTCAAATCTCCCCTGTATTCCTCCTTCTAAAGCTGTATTGGCAATTGTTAAATCTTCTTAATTGGTTTTCGTTTCATACTTTAACAAGGGAAATTGTTTCAGTGCGGCGGGAGGAAACATTAAGGCACCTTTCACAGCACTGGAATGGATGGAAATGTATGGCTGAATTTTACACAGAATTATATAATAAAGTTCTAAGTTAACATTTTCTAAATGGTAAAGCAATAAAGCATGAAAAAATTGCAAAGAAGCAGAAGCATTATCTTGGAATACAGCTTTCCTAAACTGAAATTATAGTCCCTGCTCTACTAGCATTTTATAGCACGGCCTCAATTTATCAGCGTTAATTTCACAATTGTCTCTATCACTAGTGCTTGCTGTTATCTACAACTCATTTGCAACTCACTGATTTATCAGCAGCTACTACTTAAGGTGAACATGAAGCCCTGTAAGTTTACTTGTAATGGTAATAAAGCCTGTTGCCTTGATTCTACATGGGATGATGCTGACTGAATACCTGCCTACTTCCTTATCTACAGCCTAGCTTTCAGTACTCATTCTATCCTGCTGCTTTTGTCCACATGCAAATCATACTTTCACAGATTAAAGCACATAAGGTGGAAACTTAAAGTGACCCTGAACAGACCTACAAAATACTATACTGAACTTACCTGGGGCTTCCTCCAGCCCCCCGCATAGCCCACAAGGTACGTTTGTGTTCTCTAGGTTCCCTCCGTTCTCCCACTGGAGGGTCTGTCAGCTGCACAACTCGGCCTGAGAATTGTGCTCAACTGTGTATATGCACCCGTCTTGATCAGGCACTTTTCACCGTGAGTGTTCTGCGCATGCATGGTTTATTCTTTTGAGACCTGTGCATGCACAGATCACTCACGGTGATGGGCGCGTGATCAAGCCCAGTGCACAGATGGCCACGCATGCGCAGTTGTGCAGGATTCCTGCCCAAGTTGTGCAGCTAATCTAGCAGCCAGCAGAAAAATGAAGTGGACCCAGAGGACACTGATGGACTTTGCAGGCTAAGGAGGACTGGAGGAAGTTCCAGGTAAGTTCAGTATTGCAGGGTCCAATAGGTCTGAAAATAGCAAATGTTAGACAAGTAAAATTGTTAAACTCACTTCTTTGGCAGGGAGAAAGGACAATAGGTAACTAGCAGGAGCAGTTTTGTATTGAATTTCCAAGACCCAGTAATCCTTTATATATCCTACCCAAACATTTGCAAACTGTAGGAATGTTTGGCCACCAGAATTATTTGAATGCACTATGGAAGTCTTGTATGAAAATAGGGAACATTTCCAGTTTTTCTAAAAAAAAAAATGTTGGACCTAAATGCACTAGTGTCTTTATATATAAAAAAAGAAAAGGCACCAGGTGTGACTCTAACGTTACGCTGCTGTGTTCTCCTACTTTTACTTCCTGATGTAGCGAGTGTAGACCTGCGAAACACATTATTATTATTTAGTATTTTTATAGCGCCGACATATTACGCAGCGCTGTACAGTGTATATATATATATATCTTGTCACTATCTGTCCCTCAAAGGAGCTCACAATCTAATCCCTACCATTGCCATATTTCTATATTATGTAGTGTAAGTACTGTAGTCTAGGGCCAATTTTAGGGGGAGCCAATTAACTTATCCGTATGTTTTTGGAATGTGGGAGGAAACCGGAGTGCCCGGAGGAAACCCACGCAGACATGGAGAGAACATACAAACTCTTTGCAGATAGTGCCCTGGCTGGGATTCGAACCAGGGACCCAGCGCTGCAAGGCAAGAGAGCTAACCACTACGCCACCGTGCTACACACTGTACTAAACCCTTGGAGTGTACCATTAAATATTACCTTCGTTGAATTACACAGCTTTCTTGTGTCTGTTTGAGGGAGGTAAGTCCACCACTGCCTCCTAAGCATGTTTTAATATTTTAAATATTGTTTTTATCCTTCTGGCGCCTCTGTTCAGTTCATAGTGTCTTTATGTTTGTCTTAAAGCAGACATCTGAAACAAAAAAGATTGTGACAAATCCTGTCCTGGATTTCCCCTGTCACTTGTATAATGGCATTACTCACCTTAGATTCAAATAGGCGTGAATTGTCAAAAGGTACAGTATTTTCTACCAGTTATTGTGGAATGATTGATCTGCAAATGAAGGTTTAAGCCACAGGACTGAACTGCGGATCAAGACTATTGCTGCTTTTCCAACACAATTGTTTGTGAGCATAATAACACACGTTGCTCCTTATTAATATAAAAGGTTAAGGTAATACTCTGAGTTGTGAAACATAGTCTTAGAATATAGGAGCAAATATTTTACTAGGATAATAACCTTGTATGTTTCTTGATTCATGCATTCTTCACAAAAACACATTTGACTGATTCCAGCCTTGTAGAAGCACCCCAGATCATCATCACTGACCCTCCTCTATATCTTACAGTTGGTGTGAGGCAATCTGGGTTTCAGGATTCTCTAGATTTGTGTCTAATCATGAGATGACCAGGTGTTGGGCAAAGCTGACAATTGTGCTCATCAGAGAAGATGACCTTACACCAGGGGTCTGGATACATAGCTCTAGTGCCGCATGTAGCTCTTTAGCCATTTGAGTGCAGCTCTGATAGCGGCTGGGACTAACCTGCCTTTATGTTCTGCCCCCCCTTCTTGTAGTTGCCAGTTGGTGCAGCCCAGCCAGCTGAACCCTGCAAAACCCTCTCTTTCTACCCCTTTGGGCCTCTCTATAGCAACACCACATAACTGTGAATGGGACCCAGGCAGCACTGCATTATGCAGACTTTGCAGTGCACAGCCTTGTTCAGAGCCTCCACCAGACTAGTTCCGGACTCCACCATCAGAATTAGCATCAATGAGATGTAACAGTATGGTACCCAGGCTGCTGCTTGTAATTAAAGCTCTAATGTGCTGGATGTGAACGGATGGGCCGAGTTCTTCTAGGGGGCCCCATGTTCCATAACTAGTACACTGCTGAAAGATCTAAAGTTGGTCAGTCAAAATGATTCAGCTTGCATGGGACTACAAGAACCAGCAAACATCTACAGCCCTTCCACCACTGTACCTATTGTCTCAGAGGGCAGAGCACCAACAGCACCCTGCTCTGTGCCACCCCTGCCACCCCTAGTATAGAAAGTGCAGGGCTGAGGATGGGTTTGACGTGTGTGGTGCTGGTCATTGGTAGTCGGAGCCAAACACAGTGAATCCAGCGCAGGAGACTTGGGCGCACAGGGAGTAACTTCGGCGCCATCAGAAGAAAAAGCTGAAGTTACTTTTAAAACACAATAATTTGGCTTTCAGAAATTGCTGGAAGCCGATTTATTTCATTCCCTACCATCCATGGCGGCCTGGAGGGGGAATAGTATTTACCATGGCCGGGACTTTAACCGGCTGTATCCTTCGCCCAAGTTTCCCGCGATGATTCCTCTCGTACGCAGTCGGAGTAGGAATCGCCACATGTGGCACTCTTTGTCTTTCGTTAGGTATCAAACGGATATGACAGTTGGTAATTTCCAAGGATACTGTTGTGGGAGAAACAAGATGTAAGTATTTATGATTAGTTAATAACGGACTTTTCTTGTGTTTGCGTTTTCATTTCATTTTAGTCCTTTGTGGAAATGGGTAAGGGCTATCCCAGCCTGCATGGGTGACAAGGGGTTAAAGTGGATCCAAGATAAACTTTTACTTATTGCATAATTGTGTTCCTTTCATAAAGTTTATAGGGCATTCTTTAAGACCAATACTTTTTTATTGTTTTAATACTCTAATTCTCTATAAACCCACACCTCGCCCACAGCTGCTTCAGTGCCTTGGCACTCTCAGACCCATGTAGCAAGGGCTTATGGGAGCTCAGTCTGGGCAGGAGGAGGAGGTGTTACTAGCCAGAGATTTCAGAGGCAGAGGGGAGGTGGGAGGAGGAGAGGGGAGTGAAGTTTTCCCAGGTTGAGGGCTGGAGATATAGATCAGCTTGCCTCTGTGTAATTTTTACAAGCAGAACATGGCTACTCTCATTGTATCACAGGAAGAAATAATCATAGTCTGTTGAAGCTGTTTGCAGCTAGATTTGCTGTGTAAACTATCTAAACTTTAGATAAGTTATATAGACAAGTTACTTGTTATAGTTAGTTTTTCATCTTGGATCCGCTTTAAAGAGGCTTGGAAGGGGGACACCATGTCATGCCAAATTAAAGCTAAAATTGCCAGGTTTGCTTATGCAGCAATATTACAACGATCCCTGACTAAACCATTGCCACCTGGTTTTCAGGTGGTTATTATGCATTGCCTACTTTCCATCTGGAAACCCCTGTATGAAATTCACTGCTCTCTCTTTTGACTTATGTAAATTTACACTGCCCATAGGTTGATACATTATCTGTCATTTAACCATATTTTTTTAAAAAAATCCTATCATAATTTTAAAATATTTTTTCTCAAAAACTAAAAGGACTTTTTGATTTTTTTTTCTTCTCATTCCCACTATTCTCCTTAACACACCCTGCAAATTTAGTGATTCTAGGATGTATGGGGAATTTGCTATTAACGGCTAAAATCAGCGGGTCATTGACTTCAAAGTTAATTGCAAATCCTAATTTTTGACACATAAAAATTCACAGTAAACTTGAACAGGTGAACATTCACTGGGAACTAATGTTTGGCCATCCCTACTGATAACATCAGCTCTGTCCTTTCTCTAACACACCATGGACTACAAACTGGAGTCGGCAAGCTTGAACTTTCCACTTATGCTTCCCATTGGTCAAGACAGAGGTATGACAGGCACAAGGACACAGGTCTAAAGAGAGTCAGCATTACTAGGGGGCATACCTGTACATTACAAAAGAATAGTATAAATTGACTAACATTAATTTTTGCAAATAAACTTATTTTGGCTTTATCCACAGCCTTCACCTATCTTTAGATTAAAGGGATACTTAAGTCAAACAAAAAAAAAAGAGTTTTACTCACCTAGGGCTTCCAATAGCCCCCTGCAGCTGTCCTGTGCCCTCGCCATCTCCCTCCGATCCTCCTGGCCCCGCCGGCAGCCACTTCCTGTTTTGGTGACAGGAGCTGACAGGCTGGGGACGCGAGTTATTCTTCGCGTTCCCAGACACATTAGCACCCTCTATGCTGCTATATGGTATATGATATATGCTATAGCAGCATAGATGGCGCTATTGTGGCCAGGAACGCGAAGAATCACTCGCGTCCCCAGCCTGTCAGCTCCTGTCACCGAAACAGGAAGTGGCTGCCGGCGGGGCCAGGAGGGTCGGAGGGAGACGGCGAGGGCACCGGACAGCTGCAGGGGGCTATTGGAAGCCCCAGGTGAGTAAAATTCATTTTTTTTGTTTGACTTAAGTGTCCCTTTAAGACTCTCAGACAGAAGTATTTTTACTTGCAATGACAGATTTCAATAGGTATTACATGTGGCTTTATCCACACTGCAACATTCAAAACCCAGAAAGAAAAAAGAAATAATTTATTAAGCAATTTCAACTCTTCTTTAAGTTTGCTTTTACAACCATGCTTAATTCAGATTTCTCAACTTTACAGATCTGCAGAGAATCAATTTGTTAACATTGCACTTCTAATGAAATCTGTTTCAATGCCAGTAAATCACTTGATTAATTCACTGTAGTGACTACTTCAGAAAATCCATGCAACAAATCACTTGCCATAATTTGGCATAGATATTGCACGCATGACTCCAGATATGTATCAGAATGTGTAGGAAAGCAAGAAACAAAACATTCTTTTGGGTGAACCATGATAATTTACAAACAAGCTTCAAGATGTTTTACTGTTCCATACTTACTAATATTTAGAAATTAAGAAAATAAATACATAATTTAATATGTAAGCCATACAAATATATATTTATATATATATATATATATATATATATATATATATATATATATATATATATATATATATATATATACACATTAATCATAGAACATGTGTATAAAAACTTTATTTGGTCTACGTCGTTTACGTAATGTTTTTTATTTATATTATTTTATAGTCTGAATTTTATTCCTGCACATGTTAGGCACCTGTGATTGATATGTATTATCCTGGCACTAACAGCTTGAGCACTACAATACAGAAGTTGAATATCAGCAAAAAAATGACAAAGATTCTCATCAGTGTGGACTATTAAATACTTCAATCTATTCCCCAATATCTAACCTTAATCTGGCCTCCTCCTTCTCCCCTCTTGCCAAAGGAGCTGTTCATACTTATTATTGTTTTTTTTTTTAGATATTTTGACTTAACATTTAAGTCACATATTTTAATACTGGCTTGGATTTTTCCTTTGTTATTTTTTTATGTACACCATTGAAGTTAATTTACCTGAAAATGTGTCTATTTAACTAAATTGTGCAAAATGTTGTGCACAAAACACAAACACAATTTTCATGCAATTTTTTTATGTTGCCGTTGACATGCATTGAACGCAAATCGTCTATGCACCAAGAAGCTGGCTGTATCTAGCACAACTCTTTTACCCAGAAAAAAAGAGTCCCACAACAGCACCAGACTATTAGGTATTAATATAAATCAGTAAACTTTATTGAAATGTGCATACAAAGCATTCAAATCAATGGAAAGTCTCTCCAAAAGGGTGACAGGGGCTGGTAACAGTGCATTAAATCACAAGTAAAGTGAACTGCACAAAAAAACTGGACACAGTAATCAAGGAATTGAATAAATAAGGATAATGAAAGTCCTGCAAAGTAGGTAATGCTGACCGCAATTGAATTAATCACGGTGGATTACAAAATATAAGTCCAAGATAAATAATCCCCGAAGGGGACGTAATTAGTGATCCATGGGAGAAAAGTACAAAAAAATACAAACTTGGTAATGCGCGCTGTGTTTAAATTACCTAAAAAAAAATCGCTATTGTTATTGCATATAATTGCATGTAATTAGAGATGGCCCGAACGGTTCGCCGGCGAACGGTTCCCGGCGAACTTCCAAAGTTCGCGTTCGCGGAGAACCGCAAACCTTTCCGGAAGTTCTATTCGCCCCCATAGTGCATCATTAGGGTCAACTTTGACCCTCTACATCACAGTCAGCAAGCACATTGTAGCCAATCAGGCTACACTCCCTCCTGGAACCCCACCCCCCTTATAAAAGGCAGGCAGTATCAGGCTTTTCACTCACTCGTGTGCCTGCAGTAATTAGAGAAGGGAGAGCTGCTGCAGACTCTCATAGGGAAAGCTTAGTTAGGAGCTTGTAGGCTTGTTAGCGTGCTCCTTGCTGATTCTTATTGCTAAAAAACCACCCCTCAACAGCTCTTTTGAGAGCTAATCTTGTTCTTGTGATCTATTTTTTTTTCTTTTTTTGTGGCCCACTTGCATTATATACAGCCCTGTCAGTCAGTCGCAGCTGGCCTTTAGCCCCTTGGTGGCAATTACTACTGTGCTAGGTTCAGATTTGTAATACCCATCACTGCATATAACTAACTACCTGTTGTTCAAAGTGCACCCACCTACCTACGTGAGCGCACGCAGTGTCACTGTGCCTGTCCGGTACCTGTCTGTGTGTGACAGGTGCACATCGTAATACCCATCACTGCATATACCTACCTGTTGTTCACAGTGCACTCACCTACCTACATGAGCACATGCAGTTTCACTGTGCCTGTCCAGTACCTGTCTGTGTGTGACAGGTGCACATTACAATACCCATCACTGCATATACCTACCTGTTGTTCACAGTGCCCCCACCTACCTACGTGAGCGCACGCAGTGTCACTGTGCCTGTCCGGTACCTGTCTGTGTGTGACAGGTGCATATTTGTAATACCAGTCATTGCATAATTGTTCACAGTACCTGTGTGACCACACACTGTGTAATATACCACTCCGAGCATACCTGTTAACTGCAGCTGTGTGACAGCTGCACATTGTATTGTAATACCAACAGTCAATAGTGACTGCATACCTTTCACTGCATCTGTGACTGCACATTGTATTATACCTGGCAGTCAGTGCATACCTTTCACTTGAATGGATGGCAGACTTGCTCTCCATACCAGATTCTCATGAAAGGATTTAAAATTGATTCGTCCCCTCAATGGCAGCTGCCCAGGCACAGCTCTCAATCCCACCCTCTGAAACCTTCAGAGCCTTTCAAATACTGCACTTTGCTAGAGCTAAGTACCCAACTGCATGCACCACTAACAGTACCTTTCTGGAACATACTTGTAAGTCAGATCCTCTATGTAGGGGTATGCTCTCCACCCTCTACTCTTCCTTCAACTCAAAACCTACACAGGATAAGCTTCCCTTTCAGTTGGCTTGGGAAAAAGATTGTGGCAAAACAATAGAAGAGGAGGACTGGACACAGTGTTTGGACACTTTATCTAAAGGCAGTCTTCAGGTCACTAACATGGAGCTTTCACTCAGAGTATTACACCGCAGCTACCTTGTTCCAACTAAACTCCATCACATAACACCAGATATCCCCCCAACATGCTTTAGGGGTTGCCTAGACCAGGATACAATGTATCATACATGGTGGACATGTCCCAAAGTTGCGCATTTATGGTCTAGGGTAATAAATACCTTAAACAAAACTCTCTCGATCTAATTACAACTACTGGGATACAAACCAAAGATTATTCCTTATGCACATCATAAACTTGTTCAATTTTCAGCCAATGCTACTAAGACCTACATTGCATCCCAATGGCGCCAACAACAACTAACATATAGATGCGTATTAGATAAAATGCATGAAACCATGCTCAATGAAAAAAATCAAGGCAAATTTGGCAGACAAAGTCCATCACTTTGATAAGGTTTGGCAACCCTGGCTAAATAATGTCACATCTCCTGATATCCAAAAAGCTCTTGCTTTAATTCTAAACATGACCATGGCCAATGCTTCTTCTCTATCTCTGATGTACATGTTTGGTCCATACAGTGTACCCTTTATATTTTTATAATTTTATAATTTTTTTTAATCTGTTTTATGTTTTATGCAATATGGTCTATACTCTATGTTATATTTCTCTACTCTTAAAGGCACAGCCTATATAGATTGACAAAGTAAATTTACTTCACCGTCCATGTAATGACTGCATTTCATTGCAAACTGTAAATTTGATACCTACTGTACCTACTGCAATTTGTACTTTTTCTCTTTATACACCTGAAAGATAACGAATAAAGTAATTTTGAAACTAAAATTGATTCGTCTCATATACAGCAGGGCCTCTAAAGTCCTCCTGTATTGTTAATTTTTGTCACTACCTCGGGACTTGCACACCATGCCTGCTGCGTTCCTTGGATATGTGGTGGTAGCCGTTTCTCAGGCTCCAACTCCGGACCGGAATCGAACCCTGACTCCCCAGCCATACGCTTTCTTTAACAATGGTAGAGAAAGAACCATCGACAGTATGAGCAGTGATGGACTGCAGGGTGCGCAGGCTTGACCTGTGGCCAGAGCTGTCACAATTTGCCATCCAACTTTGGTCTTGCCCTGCCTCAAGCGTCCTGTCAGAAAGGACCTTCAGCGCAGCTGGAGGCATTGTCACTGAGAAGAGAAGTCGCCTAAGTCATAAAAGTGTTCAGTACCTCACCTTTATCAAAATGAATGAGGCATGAATCCCGGAGGGCTACTGCCCGCCTGAAGACTGAGTCAGTCCCCACACACAGCATCTCTGCCTGCACGCCGTGTGACTGCCTGCCCCAAGATTAAGTCGCTCCCCACACAGCATCTCTGCCTGCAGGCCACTTGACTGCCTTCTCCGCCACCACCAACAGGGTCCAGGACTCCAGGTGGATTCCTGAATTTTTAAGGGCACTGCTAGCAGCGACCGCTATAATAATTTTTCTGGTGCGTGTACATGCCTGCCTAATTCTTCTGGCTGCACTGCAGCTGCAACAACAAAACAATAGGCATGTAAATGTGTCAATTCCCCTTCGTAATCATTACCTTGCCGTGGTGAAGGGGCTTGCGTATCACAATGAAGCAAAAGCACAAAATTTTCCTCTAGGCATGTGCACTGTGATCTACTGGGCATGTGCAGATGCTATTTGTGCAGGCCCAGTGTGGATGCCCTTGTCCATGGAAGGAATGTGGCCAAAAAAAAACCTAGTCAAAAAGCTCTTGTTGAATAGGTGTAATGTGTCCCAATACTGGCCCAGGGGGATTCAGGAAGCCTCTGGACCACTCAGAGGCTTCTCATTATTAAGGTGAGTATATAAATTGTATCCCCTCACCATAACAGGTATGCTTTAAAGTCAGTGTGAATTCTCCAGTTTAATGTTATATGCCTATATTCCCCTGTATCCAAAGGCTTCCTACTACTAATGATTCCAATTTATCGCTCATCCTAGGCAACTGACTGACTGATGCAGTGCCAAGGACATTATGGGACTGCCCACAAAATTTGCCTTAAAATAGAACTTGTTTGGTTTGTTGTTCCCAAAATATAAAGTGTTTAGGCAAAATGCATTATTTCTCAAACAATGAACAGCAAAAATATTAATTACCAAGTATTTCAAGCGGTGTCCTTTTACCCTTAACATCCATTCACACTCCCTCATACCCATTGATAGTGTAGCATGTGGAATGAAATGGGGATTATGATTTTCTTTATTATGAACAAGAACAGTAGTTCCTTCAGACACTTTGATGAATGAGTCCTGCTGGGATCAGAGATTAGCACAGTAGTAGAGAGGCAATGAGAATAGCTTAGCAACAATGAAGACCATATAAGTGCAATCAGACACCAGGGAGTGAGTGTAATATATGTGATTAGCTGTCAAAAACTATCTATTATCTGTAGTAGTACAATATAAATGGAGTGGCTAATATATATATATATATATATATATATATATATATATATATATATATATATATATATATATATATACATACATACACACACACACACAAACACACACACACACACATCGCTTGAACCTAAACTACACACTAAATACCACAGAAATAGTAATTTATAATAATGTATATAATTACAGTAGGTACATGTTACTATAAATACCAATGCCTGCATATTATCTATTCTTCTTTATACCTAATGAAATAGTTTTAGTGATAGTCTACATAACAAATACTATACAGTAAATAATCATGCATATAAAAGTAAATTAAAGAAAACTTTGTCCAAATAGGTACACAATTTTTTTTAAAGATTTGTTTTGTTGAATTTTCAATACATTTTAACTGAACAAAACATAAAACTTGTCTGCTGCAATATATTAATGTGCAATATGCAGTAGAAATTCTGTCAAAAGTCTATGGTAGTACAGGGACTGTCATCTTACAGGTGACAGGATATGTTAAAGATACATGTACTGTATATACTTTGAATTAAACTGATTGTATTTTCCATGTTTCCCATATTTTGTCAAAGTTCTTGGTACAGCACCATATTTTATACAATGTTGTACATGTGCAATCCTTATCAACCAGTGAAGCTGAGTATTTAATTGTAGGGGTTCGGGCTGCTTCCATTTAAATCTGTTATAATATAGGAAGACTGTGGCACTTCTCTCACAGACAGTGAGCCCACAAAATAATAGGATCTGATCTTCAATCAATCAACTCATATCATGGAGAGATCTGTAATCATAAGCACTAATATAGTGCAACTGCATACTAATTGACTGCTCAGCACTACAATCACCATGACTATAGTGTTAGACATACTGGGATGGAGGCATCCGTTGTGTCAAAAACATATTCTAAATTAAATAAAGATAAAAGGAACAATAAGTTAAATTGCTTACTTCTCTTGAAGACAAGACACCAGGTCAACTAGAAAAAATATTTATTCAAGCACAGATTCAGTAGTAGAAAAAGCAGTCGGCACCATCCAATAAAGTATAAATGCTCTTTTATTCTTCAATGTCCATATCAGCCATAATCGCAACGTTTCGGAGTGACAACACCTCCTTTGTCAAGCTAAGCTGAATGTCAGATACATCACAAAACAGAATCATTATCCTTTTATACCCAACATGGAGGGCTACTAGCCAATAGCGCTGCTTTACAGCTCTCAACCTATCGCTACAGCCCGTGCTCAAGCCGGACCTGATGGGGAACTGCGCTGCTATGTGCCCATTGGTCGCTGTCAGAAGGCTCCCGCCCATTCCCATTTCAAATTTCAAGTCCGCCGGTCGGCATAATGCGTCCAAACGGCCGCTTACGCCACGCGTCTAACCACCGGACCGCCCATTGCGGACCTGACGGGAGACTGCGCGGCGTGACGCGTGCGACAGACGCGTCCAACGCGTCCAAACGTACGCGTGACTAACGCGCACAAATGCGCGTCAAACGCGTCCAAACGCACGCGTACCTGGCCATCTATGGCAGCAGAGGCAGGCAAGCAGCCACCTCCACTGCACATGATGGTGAAGACAAAGTTTGTGACGCAAAATGTCGATACCCTTGGATATATACTTAGCACCACAACAAATATCAAAACAAGTGAGAAAGGGGGAGAAAAAGGAAAAGGGGGGGAGAAGGGGAGGGGGGGAAAGAGGAAGAAAAGAGACACATTCCAATATACAGTCTCCATATAAACGATATGATAGAGATGCATGTGCATGCGGGGACACACAAAACTCTGCGTCCCCACACATACACCAATCCAACCACAGTACAAATGGCCATGGGCCTCTAGGGGACACCGGTCGACAACCATAGGTTTGCAACTGCAAGGATAACATATTTTTTTAACTCTTGTATTAATCTGCTACAGTCTAGATAAAGGGAATAAGATCTAATTCACGATTAAGTCCTCGAGGCTCCATAGTGTCTAATTTCTTAATCCACACTGCCTCCCGCCAGAGCAACTTTTTAACCCGATCGCCCCCCCTCCTGGGGACCGGAACCTGTTCAATTATCATAAATCTTAGCTGGCTGACATTATGTCTAGCTACCGAAAAATGATATGGTACTGCCTGGTCGACCAAGCCCTCACGTATGGCATGTTTATGTGAAGATAAACGCACCTTCATTTTTTGTGTCGTCTGTCCTATGTATAACAGGCCACACGGGCATTTTAATGCATATACTACAAACATCGAGTCACAAGTGTGACATCCATGTATTTGAAATTTAGTGCCCTTGTGTGGGTGTATAACTTGGTCTCCTCGAATAACTGAACTGCAGTGCACGCAGTTCATACAGGGAAAAGTACCCCTACGTGAGAGTCTTGGTCGTCCACCAGCACCTCCTTTGTCAGCATGCACTAACCTATCCCTAAGATTTGGGGCCCGACGATATGAAAAAATAGGAGGATTAACAAATTGTCGAATGAGGAATATAATAAATTTGATATGGAATTGGCCATTATCCTAGAAATTCATCAAAAACATATCGAATCTGTCAAACGAGATAAATATCAACGTGATGTACAAGACTACAGTTTTGGCTATGTATACCAGTGGCAGAGACCAGTCCGCAGTGGGAGACCGATACGTAGGCCGCGATTGGGCCAGGGCCCTAGCGGACAATCCCGTACAGGAGCACACCAAGAATCTTCTGATTTTTTGACCAGTTCCTCACAGGAGGGACAGTCGGACCACCCGTCAAGCGCAGGAGAAGGTGCAGGGGCGGTAAGAGGTGGAGGAAACATCAGAGAGCGACTCAGATCGCGACAGAACAAACCATATCAGAGAACAACATAGTCATCAACATCTCTTCTGCTGTCCTGACTCCCCCACAGTGGTCGGCCCTAAATCATGGCCTATCTTTCGCTCCAGTGCATACCCCTGATGCACTGGAGATGGACGTTGATCTGCAAAGATTTTATAGAAACATCAAGCTGAAATATTTTTTCTCCACCCCCAGAGACTTTCCGGCCTCAACGACACAGCTAATTGATGGTGATGATAGGTTGTTACTCAGTGAAGCGGGTCTCCGCACGAAAAGTAATTTTCAACCACCATCATGTCAAGTTATCGATTTATTTGTAAAGAAAGTACAAAATGAAGTAGATGCCCTGATGAGGGGCAATACATGGGACTATAAGATCAAAAATAACATCTCACGTGAGGAAAATATGGCCATTAAAGAACTGGCAGAAAATTCAGCTATAACGATAAAACCGGCCGATAAAGGCGGAGCCATTGTAGTCATGGACACTGAGACATATCGCGGAGAAATACTTAGGCAGTTGGCAGACAACAACACTTATCGAGCCCTGTCAAGAGATCCCCTAAGGGAGATACAAAGCAAAATCTCGTTGATAGTGACCCAGGCCCTGTCCCAGGAGATCATTGACGATAAACTGGCGAACTATCTTATACAATCTGACCCCATTACACCGGTGATGTATATATGTCCAAAAATCCATAAGAGACTTGAAAATCCCCCCGGCAGGCCAATAGTAGCCGGGGTGCATTCAGTTTTTGCCCCCATTGCCAAATATCTGGATAAGATCCTCAGACATTATGTGATATCACAGAAGTCGTACTTGCGAGATACTCCAATGTTTCTTGAAATGTTACGCAATATGCAGCCCATTGTGGGCGAGGCTTTGTTGGTTACTATGGATGTGGAGAGCCTCTACACCTCCATCCCACATGATGGGGGTGTAGAGGCGGTCCGTCATATGTTGGAGGTGGCATCTGACTATACTCAGGCACAGATCACATTTGTTTGTGCACTTCTAGAGATTGTACTTACATGCAATTATTTTCTGTTTGAGGACACGTTCTATATGCAGCTTAGGGGCACAGCCATGGGGTCGAATGTGGCCCCATCCTACGCAAATATCTATATGGGCATGTATGAGGAGATGTATGTGTATACTAACAGGTTGTTTCAACAGCATGCCATACAGTGGTTTAGATATATTGATGATATTTTTTGCGTGTGGGTGGGGCCACATTCGACCCTTGAGACATTTATATCAGAGTTGGCGGGACAGTGCCAGGAGATTAAACTTACGTTACACAGTTCGAGGGAACACATTAGCTTTCTCGATACTGAGGTTACGAGACAGGGTGAACGTTTGGTTACCGACCTCTTTGTTAAGCCCACGGATGTGAACTCCCTACTCCATTATGGGAGTTTCCATCCGAGGGCTACGAAGAGGTCGGTGCCAATCAGCCAATTCCAGCGGGTCCGTACCATTGTGGGGGATCAGGTAGCACAGAGCAGTAGACTAGATGAGATGCAGGTCAAATTTAGACAGCGGGGATATCCAGCTGAGGTGATTCAGGCGGCACGTGATCGGCCGCTGGGTGACACCGGTCGACAGAGAAGAAAACGACAGCAACAAGATAGATTACCATTTGTGTCCACATACAGTACAGTTAGTGAACAAGTCAACAAAATTATCAGGAGACACTGGCATTTGTTGACAGATAGTTTTCCTCAGGTCCAACAATTTGTTAATCCTCCTATTTTTTCATATCGTCGGGCCCCAAATCTTAGGGATAGGTTAGTGCATGCTGACAAAGGAGGTGCTGGTGGACGACCAAGACTCTCACGTAGGGGTACTTTTCCCTGTATGAACTGCGTGCACTGCAGTTCAGTTATTCGAGGAGACCAAGTTATACACCCACACAAGGGCACTAAATTTCAAATACATGGATGTCACACTTGTGACTCGATGTTTGTAGTATATGCATTAAAATGCCCGTGTGGCCTGTTATACATAGGACAGACGACACAAAAAATAAAGGTGCGTTTATCTTCACATAAACATGCCATACGTGAGGGCTTGGTCGACCAGGCAGTACCATATCATTTTTCGGTAGCTAGACATAATGTCAGCCAGCTAAGATTTATGATAATTGAACAGGTTCCGGTCCCCAGGAGGGGGGGCGATCGGGTTAAAAAGTTGCTCTGGCGGGAGGCAGTGTGGATTAAGAAATTAGACACTATGGAGCCTCGAGGACTTAATCGTGAATTAGATCTTATTCCCTTTATCTAGACTGTAGCAGATTAATACAAGAGTTAAAAAAATATGTTATCCTTGCAGTTGCAAACCTATGGTTGTCGACCGGTGTCCCCTAGAGGCCCATGGCCATTTGTACTGTGGTTGGATTGGTGTATGTGTGGGGACGCAGAGTTTTGTGTGTCCCCGCATGCACATGCATCTCTATCATATCGTTTATATGGAGACTGTATATTGGAATGTGTCTCTTTTCTTCCTCTTTCCCCCCCTCCCCTTCTCCCCCCCTTTTCCTTTTTCTCCCCCTTTCTCACTTGTTTTGATATTTGTTGTGGTGCTAAGTATATATCCAAGGGTATCGACATTTTGCGTCACAAACTTTGTCTTCACCATCATGTGCAGTGGAGGTGGCTGCTTGCCTGCCTCTGCTGCCATAGATGGCCAGGTACGCGTGCGTTTGGACGCGTTTGACGCGCATTTGTGCGCGTTAGTCACACGTACGTTTGGACGCGTTGGACGCGTCTGTCGCACGCGTCACGCCGCGCAGTCTCCCGTCAGGTCCGCAATGGGCGGTCCGGTGGTTAGACGCGTGGCGTAAGCGGCCGTTTGGACGCATTATGCCGACCGGCGGACTTGAAATTTGAAATGGGAATGGGCGGGAGCCTTCTGACAGCGACCAATGGGCACATAGCAGCGCAGTTCCCCATCAGGTCCGGCTTGAGCACGGGCTGTAGCGATAGGTTGAGAGCTGTAAAGCAGCGCTATCGGCTAGTAGCCCTCCATGTTGGGTATAAAAGGATAATGATTCTGTTTTGTGATGTATCTGACATTCAGCTTAGCTTGACAAAGGAGGTGTTGTCACTCCGAAACGTTGCAATTATGGCTGATATGGACATTGAAGAATAAAAGAGCATTTATACTTTATTGGATGGTGCCGACTGCTTTTTCTACTACTGGATATCTGACCTAGGAGTGCTGCCAGGTCCCAGTCACGGCACATCATTCGCTTATTGGAGGAGTGGTGCTTCACTACCCACTTACACTTCAAGCACAGATTCAGAGAGAAAATGCATTTCACGAGTCGTTTACCACTTCCTTGGGTCAGTTCAACAAAAAGTGTGCCTTAGGTATTACTGGCTGTGAGCGTTAACACCTATAGGAGCTAGTAAGGTCTGAATCCATATACTCAATGTTGTGGACTGTGTATGGAACTGCTTTGCTGTTAGATGCTGACATCCGATGACAAGAACCTCAGTTTTGTCAACATTTTGTTTCAACCAGTTTTCAATCACCGACTACTGAAGTGCAGCTAAGCATGTGTTTATTTTTGGAATGTAGTCTGTCATGTCGGGTTTGAATGACAAATATAGATAGGTGTCATCAGCATAGCAATGGTATATCAGACCGTGTTTTGGATATTTTGACCGAGTGGCAGCATGTTTATGGTAAACAACAAAGGGGATAGTATCGAGCCCTGGGGCTCACCATATTTTAGTGCTACAGAGTTGGACTGAAAAGGCCCCAAGGCTACCCTTTGTGTTCTGCCAGCCAGGAAGGAGGAGAATAGACTAAACCAAGCAAGATTTTATGATCAACTATATCAAAAGTCGCTGAGAGATTAGGCAGTACCAGGATTGAACACTCATCTCTGTCTCTGACCATAAGCAGGTAATTGTACATCTACACAAGGGCTTTTTTCACAGATGTTGTGCTTCTTGAAGCCAGATTGTAGGGGGTCAAAGATGTTGTTTGTTGAGAGCCTGGCTTCAAGTTGGAGATATGCCAATAACTTTTCCCAGAAAGTGGAGGTTAGAGACAGGTCTGTAGCTGTTCAGAATATCTGGACCTAGGGATGATTTTTAAAGTATTGGCCTGTTCGTAGTGACTTCTCTGAGTCCACAAGATATATCAGCACCAGTGTTGTTTAAATTTAGGTCATTTCTATGTTCACCCCAAATATGGCTGTTACAATTTGGCTTGTGTTCTCCCAAAAAACACCTAATTTGACTGTACAGTCAATGGTGACGAAATTCGCAGTTTATAGCACAGCCCAAATATGTGTTAGAATCTCCAAGATTGCAGGGTATGTTAAGGAGAACAGCAGGAAAAAGGGGAAAAATAGTTTTTAAGAAAATCAATTTAAATAATTCCAAGAAAAATGCTTTTTAAAGGGGGGTAAAATGATAAATGCTTTTAAAGGGGGTAAAATTATATTTTGCTGCAATACACCGTAATGTATAATTTTCAAGAGCTCTGTTTACACATTTGATGCATTTAAAAAAACAGACAGTGTAGGGTCTCCCTTCCCAAGCCTAATTAACCCATAATGGCTGGTATAGCCAGTATACAGAGCCCAGACTATGTGGGGTTCTGCAGCCTGAGCTATGCCAGGCCACAAAGCCTCCCCCTCTCCTACAAAGCCCTTGTCCAATCCATAGACAAGGGGCTCATCCCCACCTCTGGTACCCAGGGAGGAGAATGGGGGTAACCACCCCCATGCCTGTGGTTGAAGTCCCGGGGATAGGGGTTTTCATGGTGGCTTCTGGGGGTCCAGATCAATCACTTTATTATGAAAAGTAGTCTGGTGATAACGGATCAAATGTAGTTGCATTAATTTCCAATAATTTTATTTTATACATTTTTCTTTGTCATTGAGCTTTATAAGAAGAAAAGGTTACTGGAAAATAAATTACCTTACCTAAATTTGGTGTGCTGCATAATACAGAAATATATTAAAAAGAAGGCTAAATTAAGAAACAAAGTGAAAAATTCTTAAACCATTACAACTGATTGAATCATTTGACTTGCAGACAACCAAGACATAGCTAATTATTTTCACAAATTGTAAAATAATTTAAAAGCAATTCAATAAATTACATTTAACATAATTAGAAAATCTGTACTTTCAAAGTGAGATAGATTCTTGAGCTCTGATATTAACTTCTAAATAAAAAAGTCTGATGAAAAGAAAATGTCTATTTTCCTGTTTTTATTGTCAGGCTTGCAGTGAACATTTAATATGCTCATGTGTAGGTGTTAAATTTTTTAGTATACTTCAGAGATATTGGAGAAAGAGTTTAGTAAAAACAAAATGTAGAAGGCATCTGTATGGAGAGCAGGAGGATTTTAGTTTTTGTGGTTCTTCTTGTACAAACTATATGTTGATGGGTTAAAATCATGAACATTTGACTGATCAATCTGCAGGTTGAAAGCTGCAGGAGGCATTTAGTGAGAATCCTTTACCTGTCCCTTCATTATGAGAAAGTGAAATCCAGCATAAGTGATTGCCAAAACATGCTTTTAAGAAACTGAGCTCCAGGCAAATATAAATTAAATCACCATTAATGTCAATTACAGGCTCGATAACGTAGGATTACAGGTATTTTTTGTACACAGTTCCTGTAGTTATCTGATTCTGCTAGTAGAAATGCCTCTAGTGATCTCCTACTCATTGGCATAGGTAGATTTACACTGATAGACAGGTTTAAATACATTGCACAGTGCTATTGCTGTAAAGCATAATTTTGTGACCGTAGGTGTCAGTATGCTGGTGTAGGTGTCAGACATTGCAATGCATTGTTAGAAAAAGCTGATAGTCAGTTTTTAACCCATCCCAGCTATGAACAACCCCTAATATCAAATACTATTCCTCCTCAATGTCTTTGAAATCTTCCCCCACCCTGAAGATAAGCCATCTATAATAAAAATACTGTTCCCTCTCCAAGCTGTAACAATCCCCAAATGTAAAAACTATTTACTCTACATGTCCTAGCAATAAACCTCACAAATGTAGCCCTTCCAAATAGAACCTACTTCCTAATGTAAAAAAAAGAAAAACTCCAGGGATGGTAACAAAAATTGCCAATTTCCAATTTTGATAAAACTTCATTAATATGATTCAATTTGAATTTGAAATTTAGCTTGAGTCCAGATTCCAACTATTTGTATTTATCTATGGGATGGCTGTTTTGGTTTCTTTTCCAGGTTAAAGTTAACAATATTGTCAACAACATTTCCATGAACATTACATTTTTGGGAGAAAAAGTATTTTTAACCACTGAAGGACCACAGGCGTAAACCCACCTAGTGACCAGGCCATTTTTACAAATTAGGCCACTGTAGCTTTAAGGGCTTGCTGCAGGGTCGTAAAACTCAGCACACAACTGATCCCCCCCTTTCTGCTCAACAACAGAGCTTTCTGTTGGTGAGCTGTGATTCCTCAATGTTTATTTATTTTTTACAAATATTTATTTGTTTATTTTTAGAATAAATTTTGCTATTTTTTTAACCTACCCTCCCTCCCTCCCATAGGCAGCCTATCAGTGTGATCATCTGTCATAGGCTTCAGCCTATGACAGTGGATTACTTCTCTGCCACCCAGGGGGACAGTCATAGATCACAGCGCTGTACAGAGTAAATAGACAAAGGTTTCACCACCTAACAGTCACCCTGCTTGGAGACTGATGGAGGAGCGGAGCTCCGTCATTCAAGTGGAGATGCGCACGCATCGGCTCACGCAATCTCCTGCAAAACCTTGCCCCAGGACTTCAAGCCAATTGGGGTAGAGTGGTCCTGGGGCTGCCGCCGCGTTTATGCCACTTTGCGTTACGTGGTTGGCAAGGGGTTAACGTGGTGCAAGGTAGAACAGCATTTCTTTTTATTCATCAGTGGGATGCTATCTTTTGATGTACAATAATATATATATATATCTTTTTTTTCAATTATCAATACACACATGTAAGAAAAACATTGTATGGGGTCCCAGCCAAGAATTTTAAATCTCTAAACACCCATGCAAGCTGATATTCCCCTAAAATGTAGAGTCCATAAGCATGAGGCTTTGCTCTCTAGACAATATCAGCTGACATGGTCCATGACATTAGAGGTAGTCTGCAACAGGGTGTTAGACAATCCTCATGTTCAGTTCTTCAGTAAAAATGGTTAAGCGCTCTTCTCTGCCTGTTCCTTCTTAGACACAGCAAATATGTCATATAATGAAAAAGCCCCCCCTTCGGGGAGAGACTCACCAGACTTCTAGGCCTCCAAGGCCAATGCTCGCATTCGGGGTATTGGCCACCCCGCAGCCTCTCTGGCAGTCCTCTCTTGGCTATTCCCAGTCTGTGTAAGCAAAAAGCGGATTCCACATCGCGTAAAAGCGTACCAGTTTATTTTTAAAAAATTTAAAAACAGATCAGTGGTGTATAACCACTCATTGGGTCAGAAAACTTCATCAAAAATGAAAAAACACAGCCAGCCCCTTGTTTTACAAGCTACCTGATTCCAGGTACAGGGGTATGCAGAGATGAGATGCACTAAGCTGGTGACAAGGCGCACGCCTCTGTCATTTAGCGTCCCTCTCCGCAATAGCTTACTGGCTAGTGCTCTAAAAGATACCGAGCCTGCTGCACACAGACAATCCCGCCGCGTCCAGCGAGCGTCGTGCGCTGTGACGTCACTCCGTGGCTCCGCCCAACGTTTCGTTGCCCTAGCAACTCCTCAGGGGCTACGGAGGCACGGAGAGTGACGTCCTTTATCCTCTACTCTGCGAGCTATGCACCTGCGTTCAATAATCAAGCTCATAGCTAGATCCTATTCCGAACTGATTGGAGGCCTAGGATCCGCCCCCCCTCGCTCTATGCAATAATGCAGCAAGTCTATAGGCTGCTGGGAATTTGAATTCCTCCTATCTCACTGTTTCTATGCAGATTCTTAGCTTCATGCAGCAACCCCTGCATACCCTTTACATGATATTATGCAGCAACCCTTGCATACCCTTAGCATGGTGTCATATTTACCTATTAGCTAATACTGCAGCAGGTCTATAGGCTGCTGGGATTTGAATTCCTCCTATCTCACTGTTTCTATGCAGATTCATAGCTTCATGCAGCAACCCCTGCATACCCTTTACATGATACAGCAACCCCTGCATACCCTTAGCATGATGTCTTAATTACCCATTAGCTAATAATGCAGCAAGTCTATAGGCTGCTGGGATTTGGATTCCTCCTATCTCACTGTTCCTATGCAGATTTATAGCTTCATGCAGCAACCCCTGCATACCCTTTACATGATTTTATACAGCAACCCCTGCATACCCTTAGCATGGTGTCATATTTAGAATTTTTGTGCGTGCACTAGCATACTCATAGGCTCCATGCCCTTTCCTCATATCACTCTTCTCATCATAAGTGTTATATAACCCCATTCTCCATTCCTTTAGGTGATTCCCCTTTTCCTCACATACCCCCCCCCCCCCACCACCACCCATCCTAATAGCAGTCCTCCCCAGCTGACCAATGTTACCCATTAGCTATAAAACAGTTTAAATCTATATCTACATTATGACCCACAGGAACCAACGTGTTCATTTTATGTATCCATTCAGTTTCTAGCTGAGATATCCTCCTTTCTCGATTACACCCCCTCCAGTTAGGGACTAGCTTTTCAATCCCACATATTTTTAGGGTTTTGATATCACAGTTGTGTTTTTCACCCACGTGTTTGGACAAGTTGTGTTTCAAAAAACCTTTAGCAGAATTACATATGTGTTCACCCCACCTTTTATGTAGGGCCCTGGTGGTACGCCCTACATATTGCTGACCACATCCACAAGTGATTAGGTATACAGCATACTTTGTTCGACACGTGATGAACCCTTTAATTTTGTAGGTCCTTCCAGTACTAGAGGATTGCACCTCTTTACATCTAGATGTTAGTCCTTCCTCACAGGCTCTACAGCTTCTGCAAGGATAGAACCCATCCTCCTGCCAGGGGTTAAGGGGCCTACCCGGGGGGTTGACACAGCTCGGGGCCAAGTGATTCTTCAAATTTGGGGCCTTACGGTACAAGAATTTTGGTCTATCAGGGATCACTTTTTTCAGAGTGGGGTCCTGCTTCAATATACCCCAGTTCTTGTTGATCACACCCTCAACTTTTCTAAACTGTTTATTGAAATCTGTAAGAAAACCAAAATCCATTCCATCTCTGTTCTGCGATCTTTTAGTAAAAGTACTTGCCCGTTCTATTTCCGCCACCTCTCTTCTGGTTGCCTCTATTTCACCCTTCCTATACCCCTTATCCAGAAATCGCTGGGCCAGCCTACTGGATTGTTGGTGGTATTCTTGTACCGTGGAGCAGTTCCTTCGAATCCGCAGGAACTGACTCCTAGCTACAGCCCTAAGCCACTGGGGATGGTGGCAGCTTCCCACTGGGATGTAACCATTCCGGTCCGCATCCTTAAAGTGAGTTCTGGTCCAGAGGTCACTACCATCTTTTGTGATCTCCAGATCCAGAAACACCACCATATCTCTACTGCACACAGCATTCAGTTCAATGTTAAGGTCGTTCTGGTTAAGTGTCTGTATATACTCCATAAAATCTGATTCAGTGCCCTCCCAGAATAGCAGCAGGTCATCAATGTACCTGGACCATTTTACTATTTTTGACGACTCAGTCCTCTCTAGTACCTCCTCTTCCCACACGGCCATGAAGAGATTCGCGAAGCTGGGGGCATACCCTGCCCCCATCGCGCATCCTCGCTGCTGTAGGTAATAGTCCCCCTCATGCCAGAAATAGTTATGTTTTAAAGCATATTCTAGTAGCTTCAAAATAAACTCACATTGCTCCATCTTCATACTTGTTCTAGCTAGGTATTTCTTCACTGCCATCAGTCCTGGTCCGTGCGGTATACATGTATACAGTGAGGACACATCGGCCGTTCCCAGCAACGTGTCCCCAGAAATCTTCAGTCCCCCAAGCACCTGTAATGTGTGCTTGGTGTCCCTCAATAGGTGAGGTATTAGTTTAACAGCCATTTGCAGCATATCGTCAAGATATTGTCCAAGTCGATGTGTGATTGACCCCATCCCACTAATTATGGGGCGTCCGGGTGGGTGTGTAGGATTCTTGTGTACTTTTGGGGTATAGTAGATAACCGGGATCCTTGGTGCCGATGGCAACAAGTATTCATATTCTTTATCTTTAAGTAGTCCCTCTCTTAGTCCACTTTTTAGTAGCTCTCTAAGTTCCTCAAAGAATCTCCTAGTGGGGTCCCCCCTGAGTTTTAAGTATGTGTTTTCATCTCCAACCAGTCTATTGAGTTCTGTAGCGTACTGATCCCTATTAAGGATCACCACGCCTCCCCCCTTGTCAGCAGGGCGTACCACCAGTTGCTTTTCTTTTAACAAGTCCTTAGCTATATTCTTCACTTTGACATCATTTCTGGGAACCCTAATCCCATTAAGATCATTGATCACCATATTTTTAAATGTTTCAATGACGGTGAAAGTAATGCAGAGAATGATGCTGAATGGGAAGAATATGCTAATAAATGTGGGTTGGGGGCAATTGAGATCATGATTAAACGTAAAAACAAACGCCTTAATAGGATTGGTGGTGAAATAGAGGAGATTAGGACAGCCTTGGAGCCTTTTAAAAACACTGAGGAGTTCAAGGATAAATCAAAAGGGCTCCACGACTCTCTTAAAACCGCACGGACCAGGACTGATGGCAGTGAAGAAATACCTAGCTAGAACAAGTATGAAGACGGAGCAATGTGAGTTTATTTTGAAGCTACTAGAATATGCTTTAAAACATAACTATTTCTGGCATGAGGGGGACTATTACCTACAGCAGCGAGGATGCGCGATGGGGGCAGGGTATGCCCCCAGCTTCGCGAATCTCTTCATGGCCGTGTGGGAAGAGGAGGTACTAGAGAGGACTGAGTCGTCAAAAATAGTAAAATGGTCCAGGTACATTGATGACCTGCTGCTATTCTGGGAGGGCACTGAATCAGATTTTATGGAGTATATACAGACACTTAACCAGAACGACCTTAACATTGAACTGAATGCTGTGTGCAGTAGAGATATGGTGGTGTTTCTGGATCTGGAGATCACAAAAGATGGTAGTGACCTCTGGACCAGAACTCACTTTAAGGATGCGGACCGGAATGGTTACATCCCAGTGGGAAGCTGCCACCATCCCCAGTGGCTTAGGGCTGTACCTAGGAGTCAGTTCCTGCGGATTCGAAGGAACTGCTCCACGGTACAAGAATACCACCAACAATCCAGTAGGCTGGCCCAGCGATTTCTGGATAAGGGGTATAGGAAGGGTGAAATAGAGGCAACCAGAAGAGAGGTGGCGGAAATAGAACGGGCAAGTACTTTTACTAAAAGATCGCAGAACAGAGATGGAATGGATTTTGGTTTTCTTACAGATTTCAATAAACAGTTTAGAAAAGTTGAGGGTGTGATCAACAAGAACTGGGGTATATTGAAGCAGGACCCCACTCTGAAAAAAGTGATCCCTGATAGACCAAAATTCTTGTACCGTAAGGCCCCAAATTTGAAGAATCACTTGGCCCCGAGCTGTGTCAACCCCCCGGGTAGGCCCCTTAACCCCTGGCAGGAGGATGGGTTCTATCCTTGCAGAAGCTGTAGAGCCTGTGAGGAAGGACTAACATCTAGATGTAAAGAGGTGCAATCCTCTAGTACTGGAAGGACCTACAAAATTAAAGGGTTCATCACGTGTCGAACAAAGTATGCTGTATACCTAATCACTTGTGGATGTGGTCAGCAATATGTAGGGCGTACCACCAGGGCCCTACATAAAAGGTGGGGTGAACACATATGTAATTCTGCTAAAGGTTTTTTGAAACACAACTTGTCCAAACACGTGGGTGAAAAACACAACTGTGATATCAAAACCCTAAAAATATGTGGGATTGAAAAGCTAGTCCCTAACTGGAGGGGGTGTAATCGAGAAAGGAGGATATCTCAGCTAGAAACTGAATGGATACATAAAATGAACACGTTGGTTCCTGTGGGTCATAATGTAGATATAGATTTAAACTGTTTTATAGCTAATGGGTAACATTGGTCAGCTGGGGAGGACTGCTATTAGGATGGGTGGTGGTGGGGGGGGGGGGGGGGTATGTGAGGAAAAGGGGAATCACCTAAAGGAATGGAGAATGGGGTTATATAACACTTATGATGAGAAGAGTGATATGAGGAAAGGGCATGGAGCCTATGAGTATGCTAGTGCACGCACAAAAATTCTAAATATGACACCATGCTAAGGGTATGCAGGGGTTGCTGTATAAAATCATGTAAAGGGTATGCAGGGGTTGCTGCATGAAGCTATAAATCTGCATAGGAACAGTGAGATAGGAGGAATCCAAATCCCAGCAGCCTATAGACTTGCTGCATTATTAGCTAATGGGTAATTAAGACATCATGCTAAGGGTATGCAGGGGTTGCTGTATCATGTAAAGGGTATGCAGGGGTTGCTGCATGAAGCTATGAATCTGCATAGAAACAGTGAGATAGGAGGAATTCAAATCCCAGCAGCCTATAGACCTGCTGCAGTATTAGCTAATAGGTAAATATGACACCATGCTAAGGGTATGCAAGGGTTGCTGCATAATATCATGTAAAGGGTATGCAGGGGTTGCTGCATGAAGCTAAGAATCTGCATAGAAACAGTGAGATAGGAGGAATTCAAATTCCCAGCAGCCTATAGACTTGCTGCATTATTGCATAGAGCGAGGGGGGGCGGATCCTAGGCCTCCAATCAGTTCGGAATAGGATCTAGCTATGAGCTTGATTATTGAACGCAGGTGCATAGCTCGCAGAGTAGAGGATAAAGGACGTCACTCTCCGTGCCTCCGTAGCCCCTGAGGAGTTGCTAGGGCAACGAAACGTTGGGCGGAGCCACGGAGTGACGTCACAGCGCACGACGCTCGCTGGACGCGGCGGGATTGTCTGTGTGCAGCAGGCTCGGTATCTTTTAGAGCACTAGCCAGTAAGCTATTGCGGAGAGGGACGCTAAATGACAGAGGCGTGCGCCTTGTCACCAGCTTAGTGCATCTCATCTCTGCATACCCCTGTACCTGGAATCAGGTAGCTTGTAAAACAAGGGGCTGGCTGTGTTTTTTCATTTTTGATGAAGTTTTCTGACCCAATGAGTGGTTATACACCACTGATCTGTTTTTAAATTTTTTAAAAATAAACTGGTACGCTTTTACGCGATGTGGAATCCGCTTTTTGCTTACACAGACTGGGAATAGCCAAGAGAGGACTGCCAGAGAGGCTGCGGGGTGGCCAATACCCCGAATGCGAGCATTGGCCTTGGAGGCCTAGAAGTCTGGTGAGTCTCTCCCCGAAGGGGGGGCTTTTTCATTATATGACATATTTGCTGTGTCTAAGAAGGAACAGGCAGAGAAGAGCGCTTAACCATTTTTACTGAAGAACTTTATTTTGATGGTTGCACGCATCTAGGAAGAGCGCTCCTACATGATAATTATTATATGAGCAAGGACATTATACATGTGGTTACTGCCTGCTATTGTGTTTTTTACTTAGAATTTAGCACATGTAATATGAATGTTTGATGAATGTTTGATTCATTATCTTTTATATAAAACATTTTTTAGAGGTGACCTATATAACATCTGACTCAGCATATGAGCGCAGTATCAGGGTGCTGTAATTGTTGTGAATCCTCATGTTCAAGTGCATGGGCTCTTTACCGCAAAGGTAGGGTAATAATATGTTGGTATGTATGATAGAAAACATGGAATTTGGGATGAGCAACTTCCAAGTTTGTGAGATTTTTGCCAAACTTCCAATTGGTCAGTAACAATCTCGCAAATCACGTTTGCAAATCTGATATTAAAATGGCTCCAGTGTATATGCAATTGTTTCGGTATTGCAGGCAGTGTGCTGTAAACTTTGCCATTCATGACGTTTAAAAAAAAATATATATAATTTTTACTCTACAGTGTATTACACAAAGCTCTGTCAAAGGCAGTGCTAGAGTTAGGATTAGGGTTAGGTTTTAGTGGCATTCATGTCGTTGTGCTGAAACTAGCAATCACATTTATATGTATATAAAGCAACTATTAGGGCTCTGACCCACTAGAGTGCTTTTTTCAGCATTTAGGAATTGCTTTAAATTGCTATCAATTTCCATAAATGTTCTGCCAATGTAAATGGACGTAACAAATTCCACAGTAGTGATTGCGATTATCAAAATCTCAATCACGGGATATGCAGCATTTTGGAAGCCTTCCTCTTGGATCAAGTAGTTTTTTTTATTTTATGTCTGGATTGGGTTTTCTTTAAGCATGATGACACGAATGCCACCAAAAGCTAACCCTATTTTTATGTCATTTTTGCAAGTTACGCACAATGGGCGGTGGGAGCGTGGCTTCTGGGGGAACGCCTAATGCCGACTGGTGTCAAGTGTAGTGGGCGGGATTAGCTGGGAATGCATGCTCACTTGAGGACCTGTCCCCAGCTATAAACAGAGTGGGGATCCGTTAACAGCTTGCCAGCCACGATCAGAGCTGGCAGGCTGTAGTGAAAAAAAAGGCTATTTACAGCCCTGTCACTTAACTGTCCCCAGGAGTGGCTCACAATGTAATCTCTGTCATAGGCTGATGCCTATAAGAGGGTACTGTACAGTATGGATTGCAGTCAGGGCCAATTTATGGGGATGGAGGGAAATATAAAAAACAGGATTTTTTTATTTTAAAAAAATATATTTTTAAATTAATTAAAAAAGATCACAGCAGCAATCAGAGACCACAAAAAAAATCCTATATTAGTGGCAAGAAAATGAGGTAAAATTCATTTGGGTGGTAAGTTGTATGGTTGAGCAATCAATTGTTAAAGTGGCAAAGTGCTGAATTGTAAAAAAAAATGCCTGGTCACTAGGGGAGTACAAACCTGTGGTCCTTCAGAGGTTTATACAGGGGTATATTAGCACCTTTTTGCATTTTCAATAAATTGGTAACAAACACCTTACAAACTTAAATGTTAAAAAAATTCAATTAAATGTCCCGACAGCATTCCTCTGTGGTCTTCCATTGCATCTCTTTCTCCTGGGTTCCCACTGTAATGCACAATGCATTATGTGAGTAATGTTATCAACAATATGGCCCCCAGGAATCCCTATGCCAACAGCTAGAGGTAGGATTATTTAAATGAGAATTTTAATGTAAATGGATGCTCCCATGCAGTAATGCTCATCACAACCTCGTGATCACGGAATAGCTGTGATTCACAAGCCTTTTTCTCACTATCCAACATCTTGATCCGAATCTGTGATCGCCTCTCGATCATGGATTCAGTTCCGAATGCACTCGATCATGGTCCAAATCTGGCTCATGGTCACTGATTTAGCTGTGATCACGGCCGTGATTAAAACCACCAAAACCCTCTGACGTTAGCGGTTACTAGCAAAGCCCCTTACATGATATAAACACCAAATTTGCAGGATATGTTAAGTAGAACAGTGGGACCTTATAGTTTTTGAGAAAATTGATTTTAAAGATTGAAAGGAAAATAGTATACATTTAAATGCAGTAAATGACAGTTAATGTATTCACCGCATTCACATGTATACTTACTGATTTTCTCAAAAACTATAAGGTCTTTTTTAAAAAAAAAATGTTCCCTTTGTTCACACTGATCTAGTTAAGATATCCTGAAAATTTGTTGTTTCTAGCAAGTAAAAGGACTTCGCTATTAACCGCTAAAGTTTGCGGGTTTTGGTGGTTTTTAATCACAAATACTTTTTTCATTTGAAACTTTAAAATCGATTTTCTCAAAAACTATTAGGTCTTTTTGAAATAAAAATTGGTGATTGTAGCATGTATGGGGGCTTTGCTATTAATGTTAAAGTCGAATCCATGATCACGGCCATGATCATGGATTCTACATGCAATCACGGCTAAAATCTCAGTTGAATTCGGGGCTCCGATTCAAATCCGGATCATGATCACACTGTATCCGGATTTTGATTCTGCCAAGGCAGAACATGGTTTAAGTTTATTAAAGGGATACTGTAGGGGGGTCGGGGGAAAATGAGCTGAACTTACCCGGGGCTTCTAATGGTCCCCCGCAGACGTCCTGTGCCCACGCAGCCGCTCACCGATGCTCCAGTCCCCGCCTCCAGTTCACTTCTGGAATTTCTGACTTTAAAGTCAGAAAACCACTGCGCCTGCACGCCCGTGTCCTCGCTCCCGCTGATGTCACCAGGAGTGTACTGCGCAGACACAGACCATACTGGGCCTGCGCTGTGCGCTCTTGATGACAACAGCGGGATCGAGGACACGGCAACGCAGGCGCAGTGGTTTTCAGACTTTAAAGTCTGAAATTCCAGAAGTGAACCGGAGGCGGGGCCGGAGCATCGGTGAGTGGCTGCGCCAACACAGGATGTCTGCGGGGGACCGTTAGAAGCCCCGGGTAAGTTCAACTCATTTTCCCCTGACCCCCCTACAGTATCCCTTTAAGTTGCATCTCAGCAAACCACACGGCTTCTGAAACAATGAATTTTGGACAAATTAGACCAAAGTGCAGATTTTTAAACAAAATGCACAATTCCAAATTTGGCAAAGACGAGCGAAAAAAACCCCCACAGCATATCAGAGCAAATCCCTCATACTAACTGTGAAGCATGATGGTAGAGAGTTGATAACTTTTGTAGCCAAAGGATCTTGGCACCTTGCAGCCATTGAGTAAACCCGCAAACAGTCATTGAGTCAACCACAAACACCTACATATACCGCAGCATTCTAGAGTCAAATGCGAAGCCACGAGTGAGACAGCTTATGTTTGGCCAAAAATGGATCAGGAAACAGGAGAATGATCTCAAGCACATTTACTAATCTAAAGCTGAATGGATGAAAAAGTAAAGAATCAAGGTGTTACAATGGATCAGTCAAACTCAAGAGCTCAACCAAATTAAAAAGCTGTGGTGGAACCATAAGATAGCTGTGCATACATGAGTTCCTGCAAACCTCAATGAACTAAAGCAATTTTGTAAAGCAGATGGGGCAGAAATTAAATCATATGGAAAATAATGACTTATTAGGAGGTTCTACAAGCTACTGAATCATCAAGTGTGCTTAGTTTCTATACAAAAGTCAGAATTCTATGTAACATCTTTTCATGGAAGGCAGCCGATATGTCTAAGCACAAGTTCAATTCAGTCCAAAGCAACGATGCTCAAAGCCTTTTTTGCATCTGTTGATATTAGTAAACCTGTTTTCAACTTGATCTTTCCCTGTGATTTCAGCTAGAAACTGGATGAAATGGTTTGTAGTTAGTCTGCTGAAAAAGCTTAAATCAACATTAAGTAAGGAAATAGGTCTATAACTTGAACAGAGAGTGTCATCTTTGTCTTTCTTTTGTATCACAAAAATATGGTTATTTGGCATTTCAGAGGGAATGTGGGACAATTCAAAAATAATATTAAATAGTTAAAGTAATTGGGACATTAAAGAAAGAAAGCTTAACAATACTATGCCGAAAAGTCAACAAGCCCCTGATGAGTCATTTGTGACAAAACTAGTTGGGCGGAGCCTAACCACGGAGGGAGACGCTGGACCTCGAGGCTTTTTATTGATATGCGCATTTTTATATTGGAGATTGTAAGTGTGATTTTAAACTTCTTTTACTGGAATAAAACGGTGTTACACTATAGTAGTGTCTGTCTGAGTTTAAGGTGCTGACAGACTGGAGGACGTGCGTCAGGAGGATACTTGCATGATATAACAAACGCTGATGCTGGTCTTGGTTGGTCAGCCATACCTTCTGGTAAGAGGCTAGTGTTTGCTTAGTGCATGGGGAAAACCCAGTGGCAGTGGATCACAAGTGGTGAAGGCTTGTGCGTTGAACAGGTAGTGATATGCACATTTAACCGTCATACTACACTATAGAGGCTTGTTTCTTTACATGTACGTATGGGATGCTACTGAGAAGTCAAGAAGGCCGGAGAATCAGTACTGGCTGGGCCACATGCGCTATATGCCAACTGTTATAATTGGCATTGGAATTCGGTGAGCATAATCGTTGTCTCTGTAAAGGATTCCATTTGATGTTCTGATGAGAATATATTAACTCTGCTTGCTGCAGCGGTGTATTTTGGATTAGGACTCTTGCACTAGGACTTTTGCTATGGATCAGGATTGAAGGGTTCTGGATACATAGTGCTGCATATACTGTGTTGCATTATTGTTTTAATAACTTTGATAAGTGTATTACAACTTCGATATAGGTGGGAACCAGACAAAAGTTGCCCTGAACCTTAATAGAGGGGCTTGTGAGGAGTTTGGGGTATCAGACTGCTGTGTATGCAGGGTTCCTTACTTTTGATTAATTTGGTGGAGGCCCTGGTACTAGGACCTTTGCTGGTGCTGGGAGATCTGTTGAGCGCTCATATCCTTTAATATAAATTTGTTCCGGAGGGCATACACCCCTCAATTGATTGAAGCGCCCCAGGTACATAAGATGTTAAAAATACTAATATACAACAGGCGAGGAGCGCACTATACTAAACCTTTTTTCTTTATTAAAAAAGTCAACTGTGTCTAAGTTTTTTTTAGTTTGAACTCTTTTATAGCAAATTTAATTTCTTTCTCTGTAAATGAGGCATCTCACTCAGTTAGAGCTGGATCTGGACATTTTCAGATGCTGAAAGATATTGAAATAGCTTTTTTTCCCCCTCATCTTCTATTGTCACAGTATTCCCTTGTGTATATTTGAGTTTGTATAGTTCTGTGTAAAGTTCTCTAAATCTATTTGTGATTTCTGGGAAAGCATGTAATAATTTACTTTTTTTCTATCTCTGATTGCTGTTATTTCAGTAGTCATTTATTTTTCTTTTAGGGCTCTTATCAAGTATTTACTGCTTTTATTAACCATTTTGTAAAATATGTTTGTTCCAAAAAAAAATTCTCTGTGCCTTGTATTGTTTACTGCTATATTTAATTGTTTGTGAGCCTTGGTCATCTGTTCTAATGCTTCCAGTGTGATGTTTTTTGCAAAATCTCCCACTGCCTCACTTTGTCAATCAATGCCTTGATATCATGTCTTTCTGAATAATAAAAATGTCATCGAGTCTAGAATGTATACTGTGTAGTTGTAAGAAGAATGTAATAACATTGTTTTGTGGCATGTAGTGCTCTCCACGTATGCACTAGTCCCAAAAGAGCTAGATTGTGCTTTATTTTATTAATTCTCATAAATCTTACAGTGGATTAGCCATCAGAAGTATCTAGTCCTGGATCTAGTGGCACATTGAAATTCCAACCCAAATTCAACCTCCTTTTAGTAAATGGAAAGGGCATGTCTGCAATCTTTCTTTTCTTAATTCACAAACTGAAGTTGAGGATATTTGAATTAGAAGAAAACATTACACAATATAACCTCCACGGTTTAATTTTTGTTAAATGAATAATGGCGCAGTGGTCTTTATTGAACTCAGTTCTTCCTTTAAAGGATATCCAAAGTGAATAATGAAATCTTGTTTTACTTACCTGAGTCATCTTACAGCCCCTAGAAGTCAGGTGTGTCCTTCACTGCAGCTCTGATCTTCTCCTGGGTCCTGCTGGAAGTCTCTGAATGATCGGTGACCCCTGATGAGTCGGCGTCTTCTGCGAATGATCGGGCACAATGCGAGCACCCATGTGCAAATGCACTCATGTAATCGCAGTATGGTCCTGGTGATGTGGGCATGTTACTGTGTGTGTAGCACATGCCCGTGCATACTCTGAAGACGCCAACCCATCAGGGATTGGGGGTTGGCGAGTCTTCAGAGGCTGCCAGCGGGACCCAGGAGAAGATCAAAGCTTCAGCAAGGGACACAAATGATTTCTAGGGGCTCTAAAAAGCCCCAGGTAAGTAAAAAGAGATTTAAGTATTCACCTCAATTATCCTTTAAGCTTTCTCCTAGGAGATATTTTTTCCATCTTCTGTTTGAATAAGCTTTTCAGCACTCTGCAATTAAAAAAGTATCAAAAGTAGGTGAAAACTTACTGCCAAAATGATCCTTTTTCTTGCTTGCTGGTGGGTTAAAAGGTTAATTTTTTTCTACAAATGTATATGTATGGACTCAGATGTGTGTATATAATTTCTTTTCCTAATCTTTTTTTTTAAAGAATGAACAATATTTAGTGGTCCACAGGAGTTTTCATCAGCCCTATATAGTACATCTTCTAGTAAATTTCAAACTTCCATTTGAGAAATTCATACTTCAAATGAGACATGTATCTATTTTATATATACAAGAAATCTTCCTCCAGATTGTCTAAATTATTGGCTTGACACCACAATGTGCTTCCTGGTCTAAGGCCTCTTTCAGATGGATGGTGGACCTACATACTTGTGGGGTAGTTAAGTGTCCTGATTCAGCCAAATAGTAGTTTTTGTAAGATGCGGGGACATTTCTTAACTGGCAGCAGAGAACTGTGACATGTCACTTCTGAGCATCGTTGTGAAAATGTTCAAATGTGACTCCATGGGGGGATCCTCCTATCCTCCGCTGGTACTAAGGGCTAAAAAGCGGTCGGCAGTTTCATCGACTTCAGCTGCTGGTATGAAAGTGTCCTAATAAATGACCATTGTAGGCTTGAAGAGCTGAACAGAGTGTGATCATGTCATTATATGCACCACTCTTGAAATCATGGTAAGCTCACTCTTTACAACACTTTTGAAGCAGAGTAAATATTTATGTATTTATTTACACTTTACCTTTATATTAAGTTTAAATGATATATGCAGCTTTATCTTGTTATTCTGAAAGTCAGCTTTCAACAAAATTATAAAACTTGTTTGTTAATTTGGCTAAATAGTCTAATTTCCCTTCAGTTCTTTTTTTCCTTTAATAACAGGGTGTTTTATTTGTCAGTGTTGCCATGTAACTGTTTACCATCTCTTTCTTCTTAAACGGCACATCTAGTTAAATCACTGTTTTTAAAACATTACTGTTATTCTAGAGAATTAGGTCAATGTATATCAGCTTGAATGTTAAATGCTAAATAAATTATAGCTGTAACTGTGAGAGGCTGAAAAAAAACCAGCAGCGTGAAGCGTAGATAGACTTAGAACTGATTTAAGAGTATTTGTCTCTATAAATACCTAAATAATATCAGGGCTTGGCAGAAACTTGCATTCCACATAAGGTGAAAAATAAAGGAGCATCTGTTGAGCTCTAACAGTAATCTAACACTTGTGAAGTTTATTACACTGAGACCCCAGCAATGACTTTTCAGAGGAACAACTTCAGTGAAAACCCCATTGTTTCAGATTGACTTTGCAGCACTAGTTCTATTAACTTTATAGCACACCACCAAAAGTATAATTAAAACAGATGGTGTTATAAACCCAACTGAAAGGATAGCGGCATTTTTACAGATAAAATGCTTTAAGTTGTGAAGCACAGCATATGTTAATTTACATTAGGAAGCTTATTTACTACCTCCAAGATCATGTTTCATAGTGATCTAAGGGGTTGTGTGCGTTTATATAGTATTTTGCATGTGATGAGTGTTATTTTACAGTAGGCCAGTCATTATTATACGTCTCAATATCCTATATTATTTTTCTTTAACAAAAAAAGTATTTGTGATATCATGATAAAATAAATCTTCAAAACAACTATGAATGATATTTTTAGCACAGAGAGTGTGTCAATCAAAAAATAGGAAGTGGAGTGCTTATTTCTGCTGTACCACTGATTTTGAGAATAGAAACATGAATTATAAGTATGCAGATACGTCTTGTACATAACAAAACAAGCAAACAAAAAAAAAATGCAAACTGTTTAGTCACAGCAATCATGATTATGCAATAGGTGCATCAAATAATGCATACATCAAAATATACAATAATATACTGTATATTCTCAGACGCTGATATATTTGCCAATAAGACTTTATTAATAATACAATTCATTTGTTCTTTATATGGCATTGCAAGGAGCGCAGTTTCATTTTATGTAGTGATTGTATAATAACAATTTTATTTTTTAATTTGAAAACATAAAATATTAGAGATGAATGCTTCATTTCTTCCCCGCGTGTTTACATTTCGCCTGCGAGACGCGATCGGAGGCTCGCAGGCTTTTCACGGAGACACCCTCCGTGAACTGATATGGAAAGGCCGATCGAACGAACAGTCGTTTCCATGGTAACACTACTTCGACCTGCCGACGCCTATCGGCGTTAGGCGGTCGTTCATTGGTTAATGTAGTGTCTATTCGGTAGGTTCTGCTGGTAAAGTTTCTAATAATTTTTCTAGTTTCATGGTGCATCTCCCGGACTAGGTCTATAAGCAAAGACTGTGATTTTCACAAAGGCATGGAATGCACTTTCTTTGTGTAAAACAATTGTGACTAGTACAATATAATTTTATGAAAGAATAAGTTACCTGTTAAAAACATCTGTTTTCCAGCAGCTTGTGATTGTAGGATAGAAGTGCTGAGCCATGAACATGCCATGAACTGATTAATCTGAGTACTAAGCAATTGTCACTGTCTCTATGTGATTTTCATTTATGATAGCTGCAAACCATAATCACAATATATAAAACAAAAGATAAAAGTGCTTACTATAAATATAGCACAAGATAAGCATTCTGTTACAAATGAAAAATATTGGAGGCTCTGTATAAAACATGATTTTTAGCATTCACTTATTTAGACAGCACAACTAAAAAGAAGCACATTTGGCATAACAGTATAGTATGTAGTGATGAAGTTGGGTAAATATTTGTTTGTGCAGCTTCCATAAAGTACCTCCCAACCGTCCGGCTTTGGCTGGGACTCTCCTAGGTTGGGAGGTATAGTCCTGTGTCCCATGGTCTCTCCCTTGTGCTCTGACATGCCCCCCCCCCCCCATCCTGTACTCCCCCAGCTCTACTATATACACTATATGAGTATGGAAGCAGTGTTAGCTGTTATCTCATCTCTTCTGGGCTCCAGCAATGTCCATCCATCCTCTACAGCTCACTCCTCGTTCTAGTGTCTACAGTAACATGCTCCTTATACCTACTCTGTAACATGCAGAACATTGCAAGCATAAATCTTGTATATGAAACAAAACTGGAGGTATGCATTAAGGTAGAAAAATGTGGCCAATTATCAGCAATCAATTTCCAAGCTCCTACTGTTTTTAAAATTGACAGAAGTGAGTGAAGTAGCTGTTATTTCCTCTGTCCCTGTTTCACCCCTACCTTGTTTGTATTGTAAATGGTAAGTTTGAATGTTTATTGTTCTCTGGACATTGGTTCTGATGCACTATATTTTCTGGGAAAGGTTTAGGGGTGCGTTTATAAGAACCTTTGACCATTGTTACAGAAGATCATTTCTCTGGTTGACATCAGGCCTCTTTGTAGGCCAGTCATGTCCCTCTACAGAATTCTCACTTACCCATGTATGTATTAACTTTGCTTATTGCATGCATTGGTGCACAATTATGTTGGAAAATTAAGGGGCCATTCCCTAACTTTTCTCACAAACATGACAATATCTTTCTGTCCTGAAGCACCCAGAATCCCTTTGCACTCTCGGTGTTCATCAATTCGAACTCTGGTGAACTAACCCCAATGTGCACAGAGTTTAAACCCCAGTCAACCCTAATGTGCACAGAGTTTTTATGATCTATCCATGTTTGTGTGGGTTTCCAGTTTCCTTTTACATTCCAAAAACTTTCATATAGATTAATTGATCTCCCCAAAACATTGTCCTGTAGGTGAATACACATACACATTTACTGTTGCTCACAAGGATCAGGACTCTATCCCTCTGGTGACAGTCTGGGGCCAACTTGCACAGACACATGGTGAGCCTGCAGGTTAGTGACACTTTTTGTGGCTATGGAAAATGGAAGGGTGCAGCTTGCATGGTACATGAAGCAGCATCATGAAGAAGGAGGGATAAGGAGGAGAACAATGGCTTTCTTGCCACCACATGGGTGCATCTGTATGCCAGTAATCAAAGGTGACCCCCAATATTTTACAGTGGTCTTAGATTGCAACCAATGTCTGCTAACAGACATATGAAGTGTGGTCTGGTGTTAGTCAAGGAGCAGAAATGCAGACATCCAACCAACAAACATTGATTCCGGTGATACCTTTAACGACTAACTGTACTTGGTTTATTGCAAGCTTTCAAAACCTTACGTTTCTTCTTCAGGCATTATACAGAACTGGATCAGAACCGTACAATAATTATTGTACAGTTCTGATCCAGGTCTGTATAATGCCTGAAGAAGAAACATAGCGTTTCAAAAGCTTGCAATAAACCAAGTACAGTTAGTCATTAAAGGTATCACCGGAATCAACATTTGTTGGTTGGATGTCTGCATTTCTAGCAGACATATGTGATCCCTTACTATACTGCCAGATATCATATGACCACAACTACCTGCTAAAAGTCAGATTTGGCTCCCAATCATTGGCAGCTTATATAGGTGACCCTCAATATTTTCCAGCAGTCATAGGTGACCCTCAATATTTTCCAGCAGTTGTAGGTGACCCCAATAATTTGCAGCAGTCATAGGTGACACCCCATATATCTTCCAGCAGTAATTCTTGGCTCCTAATATATACCTGCAGTCATAGGTGGCCCTCATTATACTGTTACTATAAGAGCCAAAAGGCTGTCATTTTGTGATATGATGTAATGTTGTATGCATAGATAGACTTTTTGCACTTTAGCACAGGGCACTTCAGCGTGAGCACGTAATGTGCCCCTGAAGAAGCCCCCAATCTTAGGGGGGTGAAACATGTAGGGTGTTTCTGTTGGGTGGTGTAACTATATCTGTCTTGCAGTGTGAAGTGAGGTTAAACCCCAGTGATGTTAACAGGGGGCTCTAGTGCTGCTATTACCTCAATCCACTGCCACGTCATTATCACAACCAATATTTTGCAAGAACCTATGGTTTTAACATAGTTATGAAAAGTTAAGTTTTAGACCTTCAGTTTCCTCCAAACTTATCTCTTGTGTATTTACTCATATCAGGTGCATGTATTGGCCCCCATTATATGCCAGCAGTCAAAGTAAGCTTCCAATTATTGACAGCTGTTATTGGTGAACCTGGTTATTAGTGATGGGCCGATCATCAAATTTTAGGTTCACAAACTTCTAACACAAATTTCTGCAAACATTTTTGAATCTGGTGAATCTGTAAACCGCCATAGACTTCAATCAGCAGGCAAATTTTAAAACCATTTCTGGCCACAAAAGTGAAGGAAAAGTTGTTTCACAGGACCAAACACCTGGACCATGGCATGCTGGAGGGGAATCCATGGCAAAAGTCCCACCAAAAGTTATGTGGTTGACGCAGAATCATGTTTTAATCTCTAAAGGGCAGAAAAAACAGTACATTCCTAAATTTGTGAAATTAAGTGCTTTAAAGAGAATCTGTATTGTTAAAATCGCACAAAAGTAAACATACCAGTGCGTTAGGGGACATCTCCTATTACCCTCTGTCACAATTTCGCCGCTACCTCGCCGCATTACAAGTGGTTAAAAACAGTTTTAAAAAGTTTGTTTATAAACAAACAAAATGGCCACCAAAACAGGAAGTAGGTTGATGTACAGTATGTCCACACATAGAAAATACATTCATACACAAGCAGGCTGTATACACCCTTCCTTTTGAATCTCAAGAGATCATTTGTGTGTTTCTTTCCCCCTGCAGCTATCTTCCACTGAAGTGTCAGGCTGTTTCTTCCTGCAGAGTGCAGACAGCTCTGCCTGTATGTAATTCCTCAGTATGTGAAAGCCCAGCCAGCTCAGAGGAGGATTTATCCAGCTTGTAAAAGAGAAGAGAGAAGCTGCCCTAATCTAAATAATACACAGGCAGGGTGCAGAGAGAGGCCTGGAGGGGGGAGATGCATCACAGAACCACAACACTGAAGAACTTGGCAGCCTTCCAGACACAGGCTGACAAGTCTGACAAGAGAGAGATAAGTTGATTTATTACAGAGATGGTGATAGTAGAACATGCTGCAGTAAGCCAGAACACATTAGAATAGCTTTTAGAACTTGTAGGATGATAAAAAACAGGATGCAATTTTTGTTACGGAGTCTCTTTAAAATGTCTGGCATGCATACACGGCAATAGGGTAGTGTAAGGGTTATGCCTGGTTCACACTGACAGACGAAATGCCGCATTTAACGCACCACAAAGAGCTTTAGTGATAACGTCAGGTGAGCAAATCATTGTTTTTACTAGGTGACACCTCCAGGACATAAATGTCAGTCCTCTTGGCAGCAGTCTTTGTGTAGTGGTGTATAGTGACTGCCGTGATAGTGCGCAGGTAGTTAATTGACAGTTAAGTGACCAAAAAACACTGATTCTGCACTGAGGCCTTATAGGGGGGGCAGTAGTGGATACTAGATGCCAGTAGTGGTGGTGAAAGATTATTGGGTTATGGCCGATGCACTACTAGGACCAGCAGACCTTTCTCCAACAGTTAACTTGTGCACTGGACACAGAACAGTAATACAAAAGCAAGAAAAATGATGTACCAGCATAAGAAGGGCTTAGCTGTTCAGGACAATGTGGTAGCAGCAAGAATCTGCACTGAGGACACAGGCCTAATAATGCTTTCCCTATATGCAGCAGACTCTCCCTGATCTTCCTAGAACATCAGCCAAACACAGACTGCAAAATGGCTGCTGTGCTGGCTTTCTGATAGGTGGGGGAGGGGTGGTCCAAGTGGGAGGGAAAGCTGATTGGCTGCCATGTGTCTGCTGACTCTGGGGTTTGCTCCATTATAATGTATAGGGGTGAACGCGAACACCCTTTGTTCGCCGCAAACTATTCACCGGCAGAACAGTTCAGCCCATCTCTACTGATTATTTTCCATCAGTCATAGCTGATACCCACATATATTTTACAGCAGTGATAAGTAACTTCCATTATCTGCCTCCAGTCATAGATGTCTGCCAATATCCACCACCAGCAGCCATAGGTGACACCCCATATCATTTCCAGTAGTTTTATGGGACTCCCAAAATCTGCCTGCAGTCACGAGTGGCTCCAAATAACTGCCAGCAGTAACAGGTGACCCACAATATTTTTCATTGGTCATACTTGACACCCCATATGATCTTGTAGATCTTGCTCGCTCATCCCTATTTTGCTTTGGAAATGTGAATTTGGTTTACAAAGTAATGGTGATATCTAATAGACATATATTAGCATGTGTAGTTTGGAACTGTCTTTTTCCTGTCAATACAGCTTGTATTTTAATAAATAATATTCATAACACTTACAATAAATTATAAAAAATGCAATACTTCTATATATAGTTACATCATAATTTATCCTTGTTTCTACTGTGATTGATGAGGTGTGTAAATTCAGAACTATTTACCTTCAAATTATTTTGGAGAGAAAGTGCATTGTATTCCATATGTTTTATAGTGCATCTCTGCGGAAGGTGATTGGGGACTGATGATTGATGTTGCGTGCCTATTCTCCAAGGTCTGTCCAAGAAGCCTTAGTCAAACTGCCTACTGCAGGGAAAAATTTGAACTACTGTAAATTGTAATAATTGATTAAATGCTTAAATTATGTCACTGACATACCATGAAACAGGATTTCCATTGGGGTGCATTAATCTCAGAAGGAAATGCAGAGCTGCTGTTTATTTTGCTAAATACAGTAAAGTGATGAAAGCAAAGTTACCATAAACAATAATATATTTGCATGATATTTTTTTAACCAAGAGATGCTTATTAGCTCACTGAACTTGATAACAGACTCTCTCAATCATATTGCAGACTATCTGCAAAATTCAACATTCTATTAACATTATTATTTAAGGCAAGTGTTATGTGTTAGTCATTTTTACTTTGATGTTGTAATCTGCAGTGTACATGTTTTAGAATGCTGTTCACACTTGTCCTAGCATTTTATGCATGCACAATTCTGTGTTTGCATTTTGCATCTTTTTTTTGTGCAGACTTTCATGTCAGTTTTAGCAATTTTTTAATGTATTTAAGATTTTATATTGCATTTTTTCTGTGAATAACAAGCTAATTTGCATAAAAATCCATCTAATTGATTCAAAATTGCATTCCCATTTTTATGCAAAATGTGAATTTTTCTATACAAATTTTCTGTGTACTCATTGACTTGCATTAAAATGGTATGAAACCCAGTATTTATTTTTTGCTCTAAAAGATTATTTACAGCATATAATATACTACCACTATTTTTTTTTAGCAGAACAGCATTCAAAGGCCTGGTGCACACCAAAACCCGCTAGCAGATCCGCAAAATGCTAGCAGATTTTGAAACGCTTTTTGTTATTTTTCTGTAGCGTTTCAGCTAGCATTTTGCGGTTTTGTGAAGCGTTTTTGGTGTAGTAGATTTCATGTATTGTTACAGTAAAACTGTTACTGAACAGCTACTGTAACAAAAACGCCTGGCAAACCGCTCTGAAGTGCCGTTTTTCAGAGCGGTTTGCGTTTTTCCTATACTTAACATTGATGCAGAAACGCATCCGCAATCCAAAATCTGCAGCTGCCCGGGAGTATGCGTTTCTGCAAAACGCCTCCTGATCTGGTGTGCACCAGCCCATTGAAATACATTACCCTAGCGGATCCGCACCCGCAAGCGGATCGCAAACCGCAGCAGAACCGCTCTGGTGTGCACTAGGCCAAACAGTTGAACACAGGACTTACTTTTTCAATAGAAAGCTCCCTGCAGAGATATCCGCGTCCAAAGAGGTGATTACATTATCTTGTGTTTACTTAATGGTAGCAAGAGAGGAATTTAACCACTTCTGTGCCAGGGGGGTATTTTGCTGATCGGTGCTGCGTGGGCTCTCCAGCCCGCAGCACCGATCAGATAGCAGCCAGGGCGATCCGACTTCCCCCTTTTTCCCCCACTAGGGGAATGTCCTGCTGGGGGGTCTGATCGCCGCTGGCTGCTTGCGCTTGCGGGGGGGAGGGGCTCTTCAAAGCCCCCCTCTGCAGCGCTTCCTGGCCTCCTTCCCCTTCCCTCCCTCTCCCTCCCCCTGTGAGCGGCGCAGGATGGATTTCCGTCCTGCGCCTGCTGGGATAGGCTTTAGCCTATCAGATGCCGGCGATAACCGGCCAATCAGAGGCCGGGGATCGCCGATCTCCTTTCCATGGAATCCACTTCAGGATTCAGGGGCGTACTTAAGCGTACGCAGAATCCTGAAGTGGTTAAACATTTCTTGGCAGTGCTGAAACTCCTTCTAACCTGTGCAGATCAGCAAACAGCTCACAAATTATCACTTGGTACATTACAACATATAAATCCTGTAGCTATAAATAAAATGCAATGGCAGCTTTCAAAGCAAATTAACTGTACTTTGGAAACTTGTAATTTCTAAATGAATAATAATTTGTGTGCACAACAGCAAACACAATAACTGTATGGGCTATAAAAAGTAGGAAAAAACATTTTATTGAATATTCTGTCATAGTTTAATAGAGATGGCTTGAACCTCCGATTTTAGGTTCGCGAACCTCGAACATGAACTTCTGCAAAAGTTTGCGTTCGTGCGAACCATGCGAACCGCAATAGACTTCAATGGGCAGGCGAACTTTCAAAACTCCAATCACTAATTCTGGCCACAAAAGTGATGGAAAAGATGTTTCAAGGGGTCTAACACCTGGAGGGGGCATGGCGCAGTGGGATACACGCCAAAAGTCCCGGAGAAAATTATGGACAGCAGGGTTCTAAGGGCAAAAATCACATTGCATTGCTAAATTGGAGGCATAAAGTGCTTTAAAACATCTTGCGTGTATATACATCAATCAGGTAGTGTAATCAGTGTACTGCTTCACACTGACAGAGCAAACTCACTGTGTAGTGCACCGCAAACAGCTGTTTGTGTAGTGATGGCCGTGCTGGACTGGTGCGCACCATGGCAGGAGTGCAGGCAATGGCAGTTTTCAGGCCCATATGGTCGAGCTGAGGTAGCTCAATGACAGAACAACAGTGACTGTCCAGCTGATCAAATTTGGTCTGTCCACAATGAAGCAACAACCTTATTATCTTGGGTCAGGTGTGCCCCCAACACACTCATATAGCCCTTCATTGCTTCATTGTGATATGCAAGCCCCTTCATCGCAGCAAGGTAACGATCACAATTAATGCATGTACATGCCTGTTTTGTTGTTGCAGCTGCAGTGCAGCCAGAAAAATTAGGCAGGCATGTACATGCACCAGAAAAATATTATTATTTTTATTGTTAGCGGCCGCTGCTAGCAGCGGCCTTAAAAATTCAGGAGTCCACCTGGAGTCCTTGACCCTGTCGGTGGTGGCGTAGAAGGCAGTCAAGCGGCCTGCAGGCAGAGATGCTGTGTGGGGTGACTGACTTAGTCTTGGGGTAGGCAGCATTGAAAGGCAGGCAGGGATGCTGTGTGGGGACTGACTTAGTCTTCGGGCAGGCAGTAGACCTCCAGGATCCATGCCTCATTCATTTTGATAAAGGTGAGGTACTGAACACTTTATTGACCTAGGTGACTTCTCTTCTCACTGACAATGCCTCCAGCTGCGCTGAAGGTCCTTTCTGACAGGACGCTTGTGGCAGAGCAAGACAGCAGTTGGATGGCAAATTGTGACCACTCTGGGCACAGGTCAAGCCTGCGCACCTAGTAGTCCAGGGGTTCATCGCTGCTCAGAGTGTCTACATCCACACTTAAGGCAATGTAGTTGGCTACCTGCCGGTCGAGGAGTTGGGTAGGGAGTAGGGTCTAGTAGCATTGCCACCCAGTACAGGTCATTCCCCTTGAGTTTTTTTATACGGGGGTCCTTCAACAGGCTGGACAGCATGAAAGACGCCATCTGCACAAAGTTGGATGCCGACCTACTAACCTACTCTCCTGTTGCTCTTCCTCAGTGATGTCAGGTAAGTTCCCCCTCCTACCCCCAGCACAAGCCCCCTGCGACGCCTGCTGCGGTTGTTCTTCCGCCTCCTCCTCAAAAAAAACACCTTCCTCATCTGACTCCTCTTCCCCAGATGACTCTTCCTCCTCCCCCTCCTCCCCCCCCCTCTGTGCTGCCGCAGGTGTTGATGACAAATCTTGTTCTGGTTGTGATGGTTCCCACAACTCTTCCTCCTCTGCCTGTTCACGCTGCTCTACAGCTTGATCCACCACTCTACGCATGGCACGCTCCAGGAAGAAAGCATATGGGATCAAGTCGCTGATGGCGCCTTCACTGCGACTCACCAGGTTCGTCACCTCCTGAAACGGATGCATGAGCCTGCAGGCATTACGCATGAGTGTCCAGTACCCCGGCAAGAAAACCCCCAGCTCCCCAGAGCCTGACCTTTGACTGTAGCTGTACAGATAGTCATTGACGGCTTTCTCCTGTTGTAGCAGGCGGTCAAGCATAAGGAGAGTTGAATTCCAGTGATTCGGGCTATCGCAAATCAAGTGCCTCACCGGCAAATTGTTTCTCTGCTGAATATCGGCTAAGCATGCCATGGCCATGTAGGAATGCCTAAAATGCCCACACACCTTCCTGGACTGCTTCAGGACCTCCTGTAAGCATGAGTACTTACACACAAATCTTTGGATTATTAGATTCAGCACATGTGCCATGCAGGTGTCAACTTTCCCAAACTCAAAGCTAAAATGAGATTGCTGCCGTTGTCACACACCACGTTGCCGATCTCCAGTTGGTGCTGGGTCAGCCACTGATCCACATGTTTGTTCAGAGCAGCCAGGAGAGCTGCTCCAGTTTGACTTTTGGCTTTGAGGCAAGACATGAAAAAGTTGGCGTGACACCGTCGTACCTGGCATGCAGCATAGGCCCTGGGGAGCTGGGGGGATGTAGTTGGAGAGGAGATCGCAGTGCCAGAAGAGTAGCACTGACACTCAGCCGAGGAGGAGGAGGATGACAGCGAAGAGGATGTAGCAGGAGGAGAAGGAGAGAAGGTGGCAGCAGGCCTGCCTGCAAGCTGCGGAGGTGTTAAAACTAGGTCCACTGCAAAGCCACATAATCCCTGCTTGCCAGCGGTGCCCAGGTTGACCCAATGTGCTGTATAAGTAATGTACCTGCCCTGACCGTGCTTTGCAGACCAGGCAGGCAACCGTGATCAGATGAACCTTTGACCCAATTCTGTGTGCCAGAGATGACACCACTTGCCTTTCAACCTCACGGTACAGTTTGGGTATCGCCTTTTTTGATAAATAATTCCGGCCTGATATCTTCCACTGCGGTGTCCCAATCGCCACAAATTTTTGGAAGGCCTCAGAGTCCACCAGCTGGTATGGCAACAGCTGGTGAGCTAACAGTTCCGCCAAGTCAGCTGTCAGACGCCGGGCAAGGGGGTGACTGGCAGACATTGGCTTCTTCTGCTCAAAGATTTCCTTCATGGACACCTGGCTGCTTTGGGCAGAGGAGCAGGAACCGCTCAAGGTGAAAGGCGGAGTGGAGGAGGGTGGCTGTGAAGGTGCAAGGGATAAAGCAGCTGAAGATGCTGCACCTAAAGGAGGAAGAGGAGGCAGGGCGTGGCTTTGCTCTTGCCTGCTGCTTTTCCTCAGGTGGTCATCCCATTGCCATTTGTGCTTTTTCATCATGTGCCTTCGTAAGGCAGTTGTCCCTTTGCGGGTCTTGGTCTCTCCTCGGCTCAATTTTTGGTGGCAGAGAGTACAGATAGCATCACTGTCATCTGAGGCAGACACACACAAAAATTTCCACACCACTAAGCCCTGGGATGATGGCACTGTGGTGGTGGCTGCAGCAGCTGACCTTGAAGGGCATGTTACTGGCTGTCCATAGGTGGCGATACATGCTGCCGGACACTGCCACAAGCTGTTTCTGATGATGAGCTCCCCTGCTTCTTTCAGCAACTTGTCTCCTCCTACTCTTCTCTGACTTCCCCTCTGAACTGTCTCCCTGTTCATATCCTCTATTGAGAACCCACGTGACATCCATGGCAGTATCATCATAATCATCATCATAATCATCCTCCACAGCTTTGCTTGTATCAGACACCTCAAAAAATGCACCAACAGCAGGTACTTCATCATCCTCACACCTTACGTCTATAGTGACGCCTAACTCAGACATATAAGGTGGTGTAACTTGCTTAGTGCCTTCATCTTGTTGTAACAATAGTGGCTGTGAATCAGTTAATTCCCCACCAAATAACTCCTGCAAAGTGTCAAATGGAGCGGATGTGGTGCTAGTAGTAGCGCTGGTAGCTGCGGAAGATGAGGTGTCCTGTGTTAAATAGTCAACTACGTCCTGACAATCTTGGGAGTTGATGGCACGTGCCTTCTGAACACTGTACTTTGGTCCAGGGCCGCACAAAATCACTTCAGCATGACCTCGAACAGACCTGCTGGGTGCCCTGCCTCTTGCTCTACCTCTGCCTGTTGTTTTGTCCATATTGGGGGGGGGGGGGAGAAGTGAAAGGTATGCACTGACTTGACTAATACAATGTGCAGTCACACAGATGCAGTGAAAGGTATACACTGACTGCTGGTATAATACAATGTGCAGTCACAGATGCAGTGAAAGGTATGCACTGACTGGTATATAAAACAGTGTGCAGTCACACAGATGCAGTAAAAAGGTATGCAGTGACTGCTGGTATAACAATGTGCAGTCACACAGGTGCAGTGAAAATGGATGCACTGACTGCAGGTTTATAAAGCAGCGTGTGTCACACAGATGCAGTGAAAGGTATGCAGTGACTGCTGGTAGAACAATGTGCAGTCACACATGTGCAGTGAAAAGGTATGCAGTGACTGCTGGTATAGCAATGTGCAGTCACACAGGTGCAGTGGAAATTGATGCACTGACTGCTGGTTTATAAAGCAGCGTGTGTCACACAGATGCAGTGAAAGGTATGCAGTGACTGGTATTATAATACAATGTGCAGCAGTCACACAGGTGCAGTGAAAAGGTAGGCACTGAATGTGCTGGGCCTGGTACAGTATAGCAATTAGCAAGGGCCAGCTGCGACAGACATATGCAGTGTCAGTAGGCCACACACAAAAAAAACACATCACAAGAACATTAGCTCTCAAAAGAGCTGTTTTGGGGTGTTTTTCAACAATAAATATCAGCAAGGAGCAAGCTAACAGACCTCCTAACTATTGCTTTCCCTATCCCCACAATGTCTCTCCCTTCTCTCACTAATATCAGCATTCAGCAGCAGACAACAGAGTGAGAAAATGGCCGACACTGCTGCCGCTTATGGGGGGGGAGGGGGCAGGAGGGAGTGCAGCCTTAATGGCTGCCATGTGTCTGCTGACTGGGATGCAGAGAGTCAAAGTTTAGTCCAATTATGCAGTATAGGCGGCAGGTCGAACTCGCATAAAGTTCGCGTTTTGACACGTGAACTCGCGTTGTCCGCGCGAACAAGTTCAGGCCAGCTCTAGTGTGTAATACCGCTTTAATACACAAATTGAACATTGTGCACACACAAAAAAAAATGCAGAACTGCTATCCGAAATTTAAACACATCAAATTTGCAGGGACAAATTTGCAGAAAATAAGAGATACATTGTGTTGCCATCAGGATACATTGCATCTGGGGTAAACACATTTTTGCAATTTCACAACCTATTAAAAAGGAGTTTTTGTAGACTATGCTTCATCTAAAGAAAACAAGAGGTTAATTTTGGTGCAAAGAATTATTGGAGCAAAAATTACTTTAAAACCAAGATACTATTTTGGTAAATGGGATGTAATGCGATGCAGCTCAACACAACTCAATGCAATGCATGAAGTGTAAATAGGGGCTTAATGATGTGATTAATTGCTGATTGTTCAATATATCATGCCATCAAAGGTAATGTGCTGGTCTCCAGTTTCTTTTCAGCTGCATTGATCTACTATTTAATTGTGTTATGCTTGGGGGTTCAAGATTTGGGTCAAAGCTAGGATGAGCAAATAATGCTGGCAATGGCATCCTCTATATTCTTCTCACTTCAGTTGTCATTAAGGGCCAGGGGATTTTCTTCTAATCAGTGCTGCGTGGACTCTCCATCCCGCAGCACCGATCAGGAAATAGTCAGGGTGATCAGACTTCCCCCCTTTTTTCCCCACTAGGGGGATGTCCTGCTGGGGGGGTCTGATCGCCGCCGGCTACCCGCACTTTCCGGGGGGGGAGGCTCTTCAAAGCCCCGCTCCGGAGCGCTTTCCGACCTCCCCGGCTTTCCCTCCCTCTCCCTTACCTCCTGAGCGGCGCAGGATGGATATTCGTCCTGCGCCTGATAGGATAGGCTTCAGCCTATCAGATGCTGGCGATCCCCGGCCAATCAGAGGCCAGGGATCGCCGATCTATGTCACAGCGCTGCTGCGCAGCAGCGCTGTTGTCACAGCGCTGCTGCGCAGCAGCGCTGTGTGATGTAAACAGCGGGGATTTCTTCCCCGCGTGTTTACATTTTGCCGGCGAGCCATAATCGGCAGCTCTCCGGCTGTTCACAGAGACACCCTCCGCGAACTGGCATGGAAAGGCCGCTCATTCGAGCGGCCATTTCCATGCTATAGCACTAACGACCCGCTGACTCCTATGGGCGTTAGGCGGTCGTTAAGTGGTTAAGCCTGACACATATCTAATTTTGACTGGCATATGACTTGTCAATTTTACCCCCTCGGTGTAGTATGAGGTAGGGATGATAATGCTTATGTGTAGGAGGCTCCCAGAATATCTCTTATCTTTAACCACTTGAGGACCACAGTCTTTTCGCCCCTTAAGGACCAGAGCCTTTTTCTCCATTCAGACCACTGCAGCTTTCACGGTTTATTGCTCGGTCATACAACCTACCACCTAAATGAATTTTACCTCCTTTTCTTGTCACTAATACAGCTTTCTTTTGCTGCTATTTGATTGCTGCTGCGAGTTTTAGTTTTTATTATATTCATCAAAAAAGACATGAATTTTGGCAAAAAAATGACTTTTTTAACTTGCTGTGCTGACATTTTTCAAATAAAGTAAAATTTCCTATACATTTGAGCGCGAAAGTTATTCTGCTACATGTCTTTGATAAAAAAAAAACCATTCAGTGTATATTTATTGGATTGGGTAAAAGTTATAGTGTTTACAAACTATGGTGCCAAAAGTGAATTTTCCCATTTTCAAGCATCTCTGACTTTTCTGCGCACCTGTCAGGTTTCATGAGGGGCTAAAATTCCAGGATAGTACAAATACCCCCCAAATGACCCCATTTTGGAAAGAAGACATCCCAAAGTATTCAGTGAGAGGCATGGTGAGTTCATAGAAGATTTTATTTTTTGTCACAAGTTAGCGGAAAATGACACTTTCTGACAAAAAAAAGAAAAAAAAAAGTTTCCATTTCTTCTAACTTGCGACAAAAAAAAAATGAAATCTGCCACGGACTCACTATGCTCCTCTCTGAATACCTTGAAGTGTCTACTTTCCAAAATGGGGTCATTTGTGGGGTGTGTTCACTGTCCTGGCATTTTGGAGGGTGCCTAATTGTAAGCACCCCTGTAAAGCCTAAAGATGCTCATTGGACTTTTGGACCCTTAGCGCAGTTAGGCTGCAAAAAAGTGCCACACATGTGGTATTGCCGTACTCAGGAGAAGTAGTATAATGTGTTTTGGGGTGTATTTTTACACATACCCATGCTGGGTGGGAGAAATATCTCCGTAAATGACAATTGTTTTATTTTTTTTACACACAATTGTCTATTTATAGAGATATTTCTCCCACTCAGCATGGGTATGTGGAAAAATACACCCCAAAACACATTATACTACTTCTCCTGAGTACGGCGATACCACATGTGTGGCACTTTTTTGCACCCTAACTGCGCTAAGGGGCCCAAAGTTCAATGAGTACCTTTAGGATTTCACAGGTCATTTTGAGAAATTTCGTTTCAAGACTACTCCTCACGCTTTAGGGCCCCTAAAATGCCAGGACAGTATAGGAACCCCACAAATTACCCCATTTTAGAAAGAAGACACCCCAAGGTATTCCGTTAGGAGGATGGTGAGTTCATAGAAGATTTTTTTTTTGTCACAAGTTGGCGGAAATTGATTTTAATTGTTTTTTTTCACAAAGTGTCATTTTCCGCTAACTTGTGACAAAAAATAAAATCTTCTATGAACTCACCATACTCCTAACGGAATACCTTGGGGTGTCTTCTTTCTAAAATGGGGTCATTTGTGGGGTTCCTATACTGCCCTGGCATTTTAGGGGCCCTAAACCGTGAGGAGTAGTCTTGAAACCAAATGTCGCAAAATGACCTGTGAAATCCTAAAGGTACTCATTGGACTTTGGGCCTCTTAGCGCACTTAGGGTGCAAAAAAGTGCCACACATGTGGTACCGCCGTACTCAGGAGAAGTAGTATAATGTGTTTTGGGGTGTATTTTTACACATACCCATGCTGGGTGGGAGAAATATCTCTGTAAATGACAATTGTTTGATTTTTTTTACACACAATTGTCCTTTTACAGAGATATTTCTCCCACCCAGCATGGGTATGTGTAAAAATACACCCCAAAACACAATATACTACTTCTTCTGAGTACGGCAATACCACATGTGTGACACTTTTTTGCAACCTAGGTGCGCTAAGGGGCCTAACGTCCTATTCACAGGTCATTTTGAGGCATTTGGATTCTAGACTACTGCTCACGGTTTAGGGCCCCTAAAATGCCAGGGCAGTATAGGAACCCCACAAGTGACCCCATTTTAGAAAGAAGACACCCCAAGGTATTCTGTTAGGAGTATGGTGAGTTCATAGAAGATTTTTTTTTTGTCACAAGTTAGCGGAAAATGACACTTTGTGAAAAAAAAAAAACAATACATATCAATTTCCGCTAACTTGTGACAAAAAATAAAATCTTCTATGAACTCATCATACACCTAACAGAATACCTTGGGGTGTCTTCTTTCTAAAATGGGGTCACTTGTGGGGTTCCTATACTGCCCTGGCATTTTAGGGGCCCTAAACCGTGAGGAGTAGTCTTGAACCCAAATGTCTCAAAATGACCTGTGAAATCCTAAAGGTACTCATTGGACTTTGGGCCCCTTAGCACAGTTAGGCTGCAAAAAAGTGTCACACATGTGGTATCGCCGTACTCAGAAGAAGTAGTATAATGTGTTTTGTGGTATATTTTTACATATAACCATGCTGGGTGGGAGAAATATCTCTGTAAATGACACATTTTTGATTTTTTTTACACACAATTGTCCATTTACAGAGAGATTTCTCCCACCCAGCATGGGTATGTGTAAAAATACACCACAAAACACATTATACTACTTCTCCTGAGTATGGCGATACCACATGTGTGACACTTTTTTGCAGCCTAGGTGCGCTAAGGGGCCCAACGTCCTATTCACAGGTCATTTTGAGGCATTTGTTTTCTAGACTACTCCTCACGGTTTAGGGCCCCTAAAATGCCAGGGCAGTATAGGAACCCCACAAGTGACCCCATTTTAGAAAGAAGACACCCCAAGGTATTCCGTTAGGGGTATGGTGAGTTCATAGAAGATTTTATTTTTTGTCACAAGTTAGGGAAAAATGACACTTTGTGAAAAAAACAATAAAAATCCAATTTCCGCTAACTTTTGACAAAAAAATAAAATCTTCTATGAACTCATCATACACCTAACAGAATACCTTGGGGTGTCTTCTTTCTAAAATGGGGTCACTTGTGGGGTTCCTATACTGCCCTGGCATTTTACGGGCCCAAAACTGTGAGTAGTCTGGAAACCAAATTTCTCAAAATGACTGATCAGGGGTATAAGCATCTGCAAATTTTGATGACAGGTGGTCTATGAGGGGGCAAATTTTGTGGAACCGGTCATAAGCAGGGTGGCCTCTTAGATGACAGGATGTTTTGGGCCTGATCTGATGGATAGGAGTGCTAGGGGGGTGACAGGAGGTGATTGATGGGTGTCTCAGGGGGCGGTTAGAGGGGAAAATAGATGCAATCAATGCACTGGGGAGGTGATCGGAAGGGGGTCTGAGGGGGATCTGAGGGTTTGGCCGAGTTATCAGGAGCCCACACGGGGCAAATTAGGGCCTGATCTGATGGGTAGGTGTGCTAGGGGGTGACAGGAGGTGATTGATAGGTGTCTCAAGGTGTGACTAGAGGGGGGAAATAGATGCAAGCAATGCACTAGCGAGGTGATCAGGGCTGGGGTCTGAGGACGTTCTGAGGTGTGGGCGGGTGATTGGGTGCCCGCAAGGGGCAGATTAGGGTCTAATCTGATGGGTAACCGTGACAGGTGGTGATAGGAGGTGATTGATGGGTAATTAGTGGGTGTTTAGAGGAGAGAAGAGATGTAAACACTGCACTTGGGAGGTGATCTGATGTCGGATCTGCGGGCGATCTATTGGTGTGGGTGGGTGATCAGATTGCCCGCAAGGGGCAAGTTAGGGGCTGATTGATGGGTGGCAGTGACAGGCGGTGATTGATGGGTGGCAGTGACAGGGGGTGATTGATAGGTGATTGACAGATGATCAGTGGGTTATTACAGGGAATAACAGATGTAAATATTGCACTGGCGAATTGATAAGGGGGGGTCTGAGGGCAATCTGAGTGTGTGGGCGGGTGATTGGGTGCCCGCAAGGGGCAGATTAGGGTCTAATCTAATGGGTAACAGTGACAGGTGGTGATAGGGGGTGATTGATGGGTAATTAGTGGGTGTTTAGAGGAGAGAAGAGATGTAAACACTGCACTTGGGAGGTGATCTGATGTCGGATCTGCGGGCGATCTATTGGTGTGGGTGGGTGATCAGATTGCCCGCAAGGGGCAGGTTAGGGGCTGATTGATGGGTGGCAGTGACAGGGGGTGATTGATGGGTAGCAGTGACAGGGGGTGATTGATAGGTGATTAACAGGTGATCAGTGGGTTATTACAGGAAATAACAGATGTAAATATTGCACTGGCGAATTGATAAAGGGGGGTCTGAGGGCAATCTGAGCGTGTGGGCGGGTGATTGGGTGCCCGCAAGGGGCAGATTAGGGTCTAATCTGATGGGTAACAGTGACAGGTGGTGATAGGGGGTGATTGATGGGTAATTAGTGGGTGTTTAGAGGAGAGAATAGATGTAAACGATGGATTTGGGAGGTGATCTGATGTCGGATCTGCGGGCGATCTATTGGTGTGGGTGGGTGATCAGATTGCCCGCAAGGGGCAGGTTAGGGGCTGATTGATGGGTGGCAGTGACAGGGGGTGATTGATGGGTGGCAGTGACAGGGGGTGATTGATAGGTGATTGACAGGTGATCAGTGGGTTATTACAGGGAATAACAGATGTAAATATTGCACTGGCGAATTGATAAAGGGGGGTCTGAGGGCAATCTGAGCGTGTGGGCGGGTGATTGGGTGCCCGCAAGGGGTAGATTAGGGTCTAATCTGATGGGTAACAGTGACAGGTGGTGATAGGGGGTGATTGATGGGTGATTGATGGGTAATTAGTGGGTGTTTAGAGGAGAGAAGAGATGTAAACACTGCACTTGGGAGGTGATCTGATGTCGGATCTGCGGGCGATCTATTGGTGTGGGTGGGTGATCAGATTGCCCGCAAGGGGCAGGTTAGGGGCTGATTGATGGGTAGCAGTGACAGGGGGTGATTGACGGGTGATTGACAGGTGATTGACAGGTGATCAGGGGGGATAGATGCATACAGTACACGAGGGGGGGGGTCTGGGGAGAATCTGAGGGGTGGGGGGTGATCAGGATGGGGCAGTGGGCAGGGGGGGGGGATAAAAAAAAAAATAGCGTTGACAGATAGTGACAGGGAGTGATTGATGGGTGATTAGGGGGGGTGACTGGGTGCAAACAGTGGTCTGGGTGGTGGGCAGGGGGGGGTCTGAGGGGAGCTGTGGGCGATCAGGGGGCAGGGGGGGGAAATCAGTGTGCTTTGGTGCAGACTAGGGTGGCTGCAGCCTGCCCTGGTGGTCCCTCGGACACTGGGACCACCAGGGCAGGAGGCAGCCAGTATAATAGGCTTTGTATACATTACAAAGCCTATTATACTATGTACATGCGGCGATCCGGGTGCTAGTAACCCGCCGGCGCTTCCGAACGGCCGGCGGGTTACTACGAGCGGTGGGCGGAGCCAGTCCCCGGCGGCTGATCGCGTCACGAATGACGCGATCGCCGCATAGCCACTCCCGCAGCCGCCCCCGCCTATGGGCGTATTGCGGTCGTTTGGGCCCAGTCTTTGCCGCCGCCCATCGGCTGGGGGCGGTCGGCAAGTGGTTAAATTATATAGTATAGGAATAATTATCCTTCATCATACCTCCATCAAAGAACAAACCACATATGTAGAAATAATTTAAATGATGCACAACAAAGACAATGCATTTCTTGAGTACTGGCCCGCTTCCTCAGCAGCAGTCACGAGTGTGGGCGCCTCTTTTGCAGAAACATGTGATCAGTTTGATCAGCTGACAGATTTGTAAGGTTCTGATTTGGTAAATCTTCCTGGTTTAACACATGAACATGACCAGCAAATCAGAAAGATTTAGACTACTATGAACAGATTGGGCCTGATTCACAAAGCGGTGATAATCCAGTTATCACGCTTAAAAGACTTTAGGCGTGATAACCTTTGCACTAGCTGAGTTATCACCGCTTTGTGCTGCTGATCGTGCGCTAAGTCCCGCGCGCAAAGTTTTGTGCGCGCAATCGCGCAATTGCCCATAGGGTTTAATGGGTGCAAAGTTTTAATCCCTAAAGGGCAGGAATCATTATGCACAGCTCTGGGTGTCAGTGGGCTGTGGAGTGTCACAAACAGAGAAATGCAATGTACTATCAGAATACAGTGAAATAATGATGTCCTGGAGTGGTTCTGTGCCTGTAACTTAATGAGGCAACAGCAGTAGTATGCACACAGCTATAGGTGTCTGTGGGCTATGGAGTGTCACACACAAAAAAACACAGGAGACCAATGTGCTAGCCCTCAATAGGGCTGTTTGAAGTACTTTCACAGCAAGTGAGGGACAAGAACATAGGCCTAGCTGCAGCAAGTCTGTCCCTGCTTTCACTCACAGTCAGCAGCCAGCAGGGAATTAATCCAATATGGCCACCACAACTGCTTTTTGATAGGAGGTGGGGGGTCCAGGAGGGGGTGCTAGCTGTGTCTGCTGACTGTGAGGTAAGGGGTCAAAATTCAGATCAATGATAGTGTATAGGGGGCGAATCGAACACAGCAAATGTTCGCTATTCGCCTCAAATGTGAATAGCCGATGTTTGCAGAATCCTGCTCACCAACTAACAGTTCGAGCCATCTCTATTAATATACTGAAAGAATAATTTAAGCAGTTCCCTTATATTACATAGAAATGGTAAAGATTGGCTGAAAAAAAAATTTCACCATGCATGGGCACCATTAGCCTTAAATACAACTTGCAGTGTTCTATTCCCCTTATCCTTCTGCCAGCCTTCCTGGAATCCCAGGTTATACTTTTCCAATATTACTCCATCTGCTTTATAGTATATGGGGATGTAATATACACTATTTCCACAAGGCTAAGATGTTTTCAATGCTCACTTGAAAAAGGCCTACAGGCCAAAACATAGTGTGTTTTGTGGTAATGGTACCCCAATAAATTTGCAATTGTTGCATAAATCCAGGTGGAGACTAGAGATGGCCCGAACGGTTCGCCGGCAAACGGTTCCTGGCAAACTTCGGTGGTTGGCGTCCGCCGAGAACCGCAAACTTTTCCGGAAGTTCGATTTGCTTCCATAGTGCATCATGAGGGTCAACTTTGACCCTCTAAATCACACTCAGCAGGCACATTGTAGTAAATCAGGCCACACTCCCTCCTGGAGCCCCACCCACCCTTATAAAAGGCAGGCAGCGTCAGGCATTGGACTCACTTGTGTGCCTGCAGTAATTAGAGAATGGAGAGCTGTTGTGCAGAGACCTATAGGGAAAGCTTAGTTAGGCTCTTGTAGGCTTCTCAGCTTGCTCCTTGCTGATTCTTATTCTAAAAAAGCATCCCTCAACAGCTCTTTTGAGAGCTAATCTTGTTCTTGTGATCTTTGTGTGTGTGTGTGTGTGTGTGTGTGTGTGTGTCCTACAGACATTTGTATTGCATAAATAGCCTTGGTAATTCCTACTTTGTGTGCCACTGCCAGGCCCAGCACATTCAGTGTGTGTGACAGGTGCACATTGTAATACCCATCACTACATATACCTACCTGTTGTTCACTTCAGTGCACCCACCTACCTACGTGAGCGCACGCAGTGTCACTGTGCCTGTCCGGTACCTGTCTGTGTGTGACAGGTGCACATTATAATACCCAACACTGCATATACCTACCTGTTGTTCACAGTGCACCCACCTACCCACGTGAGCGCACGCAGTGTGATATTTAATACCACCAGTCACTGTACCTGTTCACGGTACGTGTGTGTGACAGGTACACATTTGTAATACCAATCACTACATATACCTACCTGTTGTGTTCAGTGCACCCACCTACCTATGTGAGTGTGATATACCACTCCGTGCATACCTGTTAACTGCATCTGTGTGACTGCACATTATATTAGTCAAGTCAGTGCATACCTTTCACTTCATCCCCCCCAATATGGACAAAACAAAAGGCAGAGGCAGGCCACCTGGTAGGGCTGTTTGAGGTTGCGCTGTCGTGATTTAGTGCGGCCCTGGACCAAAGTACAGTGTTCAAAAGAAGGCACGTGCCATCAACCCCCAATATTGTCAGGACGTAGTTGACTATTTAACACAGATCACCTCATCTTTCTCAGCTTCCGCACGGAAGCATGACATATCTTCCTCCTCCTGCTCTGATTCTGGCACCCCACTTAACACTCAGTCGGTCGCCACCACCAAAGTGCCATCACCCCAGGGCTCAGCGGAGTGGAAATTCTTTTGTATGTCTGCCTCAAATGAGAGCAATGCCATCTGTACTCTCTGCCACCATAAATTGAGCCGTGGAAAGACCAAGACCCGCGTAGGGACAACTACCTTACGAAGGCACATGATTACCAAGCACAAACTGCAATGGCATCACCACCTGAAGAAAATCAGCACACAAAAGCAAAGCCACACACCGCAGTGGAAGATACCAGGCCGCAATTTTTTTCTCAAAAAAGGTGATACCTAAACTGTGCCGTGATGTTGAAAGGCAAGTGGTGACATCTCTGGCACACAACATTTGGTCAAGGGTCAATCTGACCACAGATGCCTGGTCTGCAAAGCATGCTCAGGCCTGCCCGAAGACTAAGTCAATCCCTACACATAGCATCTCTGCCTGCCCACCGTGTGCCTGCCTGCCCCAAGACTAAGTCATTCCCCACACAGCATCTCTGCCCGCAGGCCGCTTAACTGCCTTCTCTGCCACCACCAACAGGGTCCAGGACTCCAGGTGGATTCCTGATTTTTTAAGGCCGTTGCTAGCAGCGGCCGCTATAATAATTTTTCTGGTGCGTGTACATGCCTGCCTAATTTTTCTGGCTGCACTGCAGCTGCAACAACAAAACAAAAGGCATGTACATGTACTAATTCCCCTTCGTGATCATTACCTTGCCGCGGTGAAGGGGCTTGCATATCACAATGAAGCAATGACCGACGGCTATATGAGTGTGTCGGGGGGGGGGGCACACCCACGATAATAAGGTCGTTGCTTCATTGTGGACAGACCAAATTTGATCAGCTGGACAGTCACTGTTCTGTCATTCAGCTACCTCAGCCCGGAGACCATATGGGCTGGAAAGCCGCCATCACCTGCACTCTCGTCATGGTGCGCACCAGTCCAGCACGGCCGCCACTACACAAACAGCTGTTTGCAGTCACTGCATACCTTTCATTGCATCTTTGAGTGCACATTGTATTATACCTGGAAGTCAGTGCATACCTTTCACTTGAATGGATGGCAGACTTGCCCTCCATAACAGATTCTCGTTAAAGGATGTAAAGTTTATTCATCTCATATTCAGCAGGGCCTCGAAAGTCCTCCTGTATTGTTATGTTTGGTCACTACCTCGGGACGTGTATGCCATGCCTGCTGCCTTCCTTGGATGTGTGGTAGCCGTTCCTGCTCCTTTGCCCACAGCGTGCCTGCTGCCTTCTTTGGATGTGTGGTGGTGATAGCCGTTTCTTAGGCTCTCACTCTGGACCGGAATCGAACCAGGATTCCCCAGCCATTACCCATGGTCACCACGCTACTGAGAAAGTACCATTGAAAGTTTCACACAGTTGAATGAATGGCAGACTTGCCCTCCATAACACATTCTTGGCAAATGCTTTCGATTTGGTTCGTCTTGCACTGGGTCAAGGGTCCATCTGACCACAGATGTCTGGTGTGCAAAGCACGGTCAGGGCAGGTTCATTACTTATACAGCAAATGGGTCCTTACTTGGATGTGTGGTAGTGGTAGCCGGTTCTCAGGCTCCCACTCCAGACCAGAATCGAACCCTGATTTCCCGGCCATTACCCGTGGTCACAATGGCAGACTTGCCCTCCATAAAAGATTCTCGTTACAGGTACTGAACAGCCAGCAGAAAATGTAATTTTAAAAAAATAGATGTAAGCTTTAACAATGGTAGAGAAAGAACCATCGAAAGTTGATAAGGCAGTCAGACATTACCTGATATCACTGAGGAAGAGCAATCTCGCCATTGTGTGCACCAGTCCAGCACGGCCGTCACAACACAAACAGCTGTTTGCGGTGCATTACACAGTGAGTTTGGTGTGTCAGTGTGAAGCAGTACTCTAATTACACTCCCTGATTGATGTATACACATGCAAGATGTTTTAAAGCACTTTAGGCCTGCAATTTAGCATTCAATGTGATTTCTGCCCTTAAAATGCTGCTTTGTGTAAAATCCAGATTTTCCCCCAGGACTTTTGGCGTGTATCCCACTCATCCATGTAAAAACTCAGATGTTAGACCCCTTGAAACATCTTTTCCATCACTTTTCAGGCCAGCATAAGTGTTTCTAGTTCTCAAAGTTTGCCTCCCCATTGAAGTCTATTGCGGTTTGCGAAAGTTCGCGCAAACCGAACTTTTGCGGAAGTTCGCAAACCCGGTTCGCGAACCTAAAATTGGAGCTTCGGGCTATCTCTAGTGGAGACCCGGTCATTCATTGCTTTGGACTGTGCTACTGCACACCTTTGCTGGATCCGGGTGTGGACTGGTAAATGTGAGAAAATGCGGAAAGGTCGCCGTGAATGCTCAGAGCAAGGCGGCTGATTCCGCGTCCAACGCGGCAGGTTGCGCGCGTGGGTCTGCATCCACTGGCATGATGGAGTGTGAGGAAACCGCCGCATGCTTTGTGAACAGGGCGGTGGATTCCGCGTCAGATGCGGATGTTGGAAGGCATAGGCATAGTTCTGACAGTACTGCTGAACGCGGAAGAACCACCGCATGCTTGGACAGCGGTGCGGCTGGTTCCGCATCCAACACAGCAGAAACAGTACAACACATGTCTGGTGTGGCTGGGACTGATAGTCCACACAGGTTCAGGAGGACGCACGCGCACGCGGAGAGGCAGAGCCTTTATGACAGTCAGAAGGACGTCAGCTGACCAAGCCGGTCAGCTGACAATTCCAGCAGTTTTCATTGGTCCAGCACTTAGGGGTGGCGCTGGAGAGCACTGGGGTATATATACTAGGTGCTGGTCATTTCTCTGGTGTCTGGCGTTGCGATCACTACGTGGTAGCACTCAGACCTTCTGTCAGTATCTGTGTTATTATCTAGATCAGTTTCCAAGGGGTTGATGACCAAGGAGCTCACACCTTAGTCTAGGAATCCTGTTATTATCTGTGTTATTATCTGTGTTATTATCTAGACCAGTTTCCAAGGTGTTGATGACCAAGGAGCTCACACCTTAGTCTAGGAATCCTGTTACCATCTGTATTATTATCTAGACCAGTTCCGGGGTGTTGATGATCTAGGAGCTCACACCCAAGTCTAGGCATTGTTAATTATTTGTTATGACCTTCTGTTTTCCTGACCACTCTTCTGATCTCTGATTAGGTACTTCGCTATATCTGATACAATGTTGTCAAACTCTGCTAGTCTTAGGATTCCGCTTCTGTCTCCTGTCTCTGCACTGTATCTGTCTGTGTGTTAACGACCTGGCCTGTCCGACCTCAAGAACTATATTCCCTATTGGGAGATAGTTCCCAGTACTGTCAGTGACACTTCACCTTTGGTGTCACTCACTTTCTCATCCTTCCCACTCTCAGCCTGGCTCCGCCCCTTGGGGAGCTTCAGACCAGTGGAAGGAACCTGTTCTCTGAGCAGTATCTAGTACTGCCCAGCACCCTCTACGCGGGTGCTCTCCTCAAAGTATACGGTTGCACCAAACACTCATATTACTCAGGTGTCCAGAGGTTAGAGATATATCTGATTATTGGTGATACTGCAGATCATCAATAATCGGGTATATATCTGCATTATCGGTGATACTGCAGAACACCGGTAATCAGATCCTCTCTGTGTTACACCGATCGTTAAAGAACGTCAGACCAAAATGCAAATGGACGCACACACCGACCGTCTGGGCACACTTACCACTTCGGTGGATACCATCAACAAAGTGCTGGGTAATCACCGGGCAGTAATTGACGCTCTGTCCAGGTCTTTACAAATCCTCCAGACGGCTGTGGACGAAGTGCGATCCCCTCCTAATACAGATATACGTATGCCTGTACCTGAAAAATTTTCTGGTCACAGATCTGACTTCCGAAATTTTAGGAGTAGAGTGTTGTCATACTTTGAGTTGAGACCTAGATCCTCAGGAACTATGGCCCAAAGGGTCACGTTCATTAAGACTCTATTATCAGGCGATTCTCAGACCTGGGCGTACAGTCTACCTGCCGGAGATTTAGCCTTAACCTCGGTAGATTAATTTTTTAAAGCTATGGCAATAATTTACGATGATCCAGACATTGCCTCGACTTCTGAGCGGAAGCTCAAATTGTTGCGTCAAGGCAAGAGTCCTGTCGAGGAGTATGCTGCAGAATTTAGGAGGTGGTCAGTTTCAGCCAGGTGGGACACCTATGCCCTTTTAGACTGTTTCTTATCAGGGTTATCAGAAGAGGTTTCTGACCTAATGTTAAGTCAGCCTGAACCTATAACCATCGATGAGGCCATTTCCTCGGCCATTAGGATTGATCGCAGGTTGCGTTATCAAAGGCAGACCCGGGGTAAAAACAATGTTAAGATGGTGTCCTACGCTGCACCTCCTGTGACCCCACCTCCTTCTGTTTCTCCTCCACCCGAGCCAATGCAGATTGGTCGGTCCAGATTGTCTCAAGTGGAGCGGAGACGCAGGATTTCTGAGCAGTTATGTCTTTATTGTGCAGAGGGGGGTCATAGAGAGCGGAATTGCCCTAAAAAGTCGGGAAACGCTACTGCCTAGGAGTAGTTGGGGGTAATACCCTAGGCGTACGACTCTTATCCCTAGAGGATAAAATCTGAAGTCTCTGAGGCCTTCACTGATTCAGGCTCAGCGGCTAATTTTATGGATTACGAATTTGCTAAGAAATTGGGTATTCCACTCACCCCGGTAGAACCACCCATCCAGGTTACGGCAGTGGATGATTCCCCCCTGCAACGTAACCATCCTCTGTCTCAAACACCAGAGGTGGAGGTCACTATAGGGGTGCTGCACAGGGAGAAATTGCAGTTTTTTGTGTTACACATGACAATTTCCACAGTCATCCTTGGCATGCCGTGGTTACACCTTCACTCTCCTCAGATAAATTGGGCCACTGGTCAGCTAACAAGCTGGTCAGCCCATTGTTTCCATCATTGTTTAGCGAAGGTGACCTTGGGTCAGACCAGGATTCATTTAGAGGGAGTTCCGAACCAGTATTCCGAGTTTTCAGATGTGTTCTGTCCCAAGGCTGCCGATAAATTACCTCCACATCGCCCTTTCGATTGCCCCATCGATCTCCGATCTGGTTGTGTGCCCCCTAGAGGTCATCTCTACAATTTATCTGGGCCGGAAAAAGTGGCCATGCAGGAGTACATCCGTGAAAACTTAGCTAAGGGATTCATTCACCCTTCTCGGTCACCTGCAGGAGCAGGCTTCTTTTTTGTAAAGAAAAAAGACGGAGGCCTTCGGCCATGCATTGATTACTGAGGTCTGAATAAGATCACAGTAAAAAATCGCTATCCATTGCCTTTGATAGACGATTTATTCACTCAGGTCACTTACGCTAAGATCTTTTCGAAATTGTACTTACGAGGGGCATACAACCTGGTGCGGATCAGACAGGGCGATGAATGGAAGACGTCCTTTAACACACCCGATGGGCATTACGAGTACCTGGTGATGCCCTTCGGGTTGTGTAACGCCCCGGCCGTCTTTTAGGAACTTATTAATGAAGTATTTAGAGAGAGAAGTGTTGGGTAAATTTGTCCTGGTATACCTAGATGATATACTTATTTTCTCAGACAACCTCACCCAACACAGGGCTCACGTTAAATTTGTTCTGAACAAGCTAAGACAGAACATGCTTTATGCTAAATTGGAGAAATGCATTTTTGAGGCAACATCAGTCACTTTTCTGGGGTACATAATTTCCACCTCGGGCCTTTCTATGGATCCTGCCAAGGTCTCTGCTGTTCTGGAATGGCCTCAGCCAGTAGGACTAAAATCTCTTCAGAGATTTTTAGGATTCGCCAATTACTATAGAAGGTTCATAAAGGGGTACTCCACAGTCATAGCACCCCTCACCAATCTCACAAAGAAAGGGGCAGATACCAACCTCTGGTCCCCCGAAGCCCTGGCTGCTTTCTCCACTTTGAAAGAATTGTTTTGCTCTGCACCCATTTTGAGACACGTTGACACCTCCTATCCCTTTATTGTGGAGGTGCACGCCTCGGAGGTCGGGGTAGGGGCTGTGCTGTCTCAGCGCTCTGGGTTGCAGGGAAGATTAAACCCCTGTGACTATTTCTCTCGTAGGTTTTCACCAGCAGAGAAAAACTACGATATAGGCAACAGGGAGCTCCTAGCCATTAAAGTGGCCTTTGAAGAATGGGTCATTGGTTAGAAGGAGCAGAACATACGATTACAGTTTACACTGATCACAAAAATTTGGAATACATTGAGGTGGCTAAAAGATTAAGCCCCCGTCAGGCTCGGTGGTCATTGTTTTTCTCGAGATTTAGATTTATTATCATGTACACTCCGGGTAGTAAAGACATTAAAGCGGATGCCCTGTCCAGATGTTTTGAACCAGAGACAGCACAGTCCTCAGACCCAGAGACTATTATCCCACAGAAAGTTGTGTTGGCAGCCACAGAGACTTGGAAATACTGGACAGAGACTTTAGGTCCCTTCCAGCAGGATGTCCCTGAGGGAAAACCGGAAGGGGTTATGTTTGTACCACTGCCATTTCGTCTCCAAATCTTACAGATGTTCCACTCGCACAAGAATGCTGGACATCCGGGGGCCTCCAGAACACAGGACCTGGTTGCCAGATGTGCTTGGTTGCCTTCTCTGGCAACGGATTGCAAGGAATATGTTAGAGAGTGTACAGTTTGTGCGAAAAGCAAACCCTCCCGTCTGGCACCTGTGGGAACATTGCAGCCTTTGCCCACCCCGAATGAGCCGTGGACCCATTTGTCCATGGATTTTGTGGGTGAACTTCCAAGGTCTGAAGGCATGTTGGTCATTTGGGTGGTAGTCGACCGCTTCAGTAAAATGGCCCATTTTGTGCCTTTGAAAGGACTCCCCTTGGCCCAGGAGTTGGCCGATCTTTTTATCGTCCACGTTTTCCGACTTCATGGCATTCCGGAAAACATAGTGTCGGATCGGGGAGTCCAATTTGTTTCTAGATTCTGGAGGGCATTTTGTCATCAAATGGGCATGGAACTGTCATTCTCGTCGGGCTACCACCCACAGACCAATGGTCAGACTGAGAGAGTGAATCAGTCTTTGGAACAGTTTTTGAGGTGTTATGTTGCGGATGTGCAAAATGATTGGGTCAAGTTCTTGCCGTTCGCAGAATTTGCGCACAATAATTTGAAAAGCTCATCCTCTGAATTTTCACCGTTTCAGGTGGTAACTGGAAAGTTGCCTAAGTTCTTCCCACTGCCAGTAGCTTCCACTCCGTTTCCAGCTTTGGAGGCATGGCAAAAATCATTTAAGAACATTTGGGGGAGCGTGAAAAATAATTTGGAGAAGGCTTTTCAAAGTCAGAAAGGTCAAGCTGACAAGAGACGCTCCATAGAGTGGAAGTTCCGGCCAGGAGACTTGGTCTGGGTGTCCACGCGTCACTTGACTCTGAAACAGCCCTCGCCCAAGTTAGGACCCAGATTTGTGGGCCCCTTTCCAGTGACCAGGAAGATCAACAATGTTACTTATGCCATTGATCTTCCTGCCAGCATGCGCGGTGTAAGATCCTTTCATGTGTCCCTGCTTAAGCCGGCAGTTCACGTGGGTCCCACTCCTCCTCCTCCTGTGATGGTAGATGACCAACCTGAGTATGAAGTAGAAAAGATTTTAGACTCACGTGTTGTACAGAACTCAGTGCAGTATCTAGTTCACTGGAAAGGGTATGGTATTGAGGAGAGAACATGGGTACCTGAATGTCGCATGCACGCGGATAAATTAAAGAAGGAGTTCCACGCCCTACATCCTGGGAAGCCAGGTTGGAGCTGTCCGGAGTCCACTCCTCAGGGGGGGGGGGGGGTACTGTGAGAAAACGCGGAAATGCCGCCGTGAATTCTCAGAGCAAGGCGGCTGATTCCGCGTCCAATGCGGCAGGTTGCGCGCGTGGGTCTGCATCCACTGGCATGACAGAGCGTGAGGAAACCGCCGCATGCTTTGTGAACAGACGCGGATGTTGGCACGCTTAGGCATAGTTCTGACAGTACTGCTGAACGCGGAAGAACTGCCGCATGCTTGGACAGCGTTGCAGCTGGTTCCGCATCCAACACAGCAGTAACAGCACAACACATGTCTGGTGTGGCTGGGACTGATAGTCCACACAGGTTCAGGAGGACGCGCGCGCACGCGGAGAGGCAGAGCCTTTATGACAGTCAGAAGGGTGTCAGCTGACCAAGTGGATGTTGGCACGCTTAGGCATAGTTCTGACAGTACTGCTGAACGCGGAAGAACTGCCGCATGCTTGGACAGCGGTGCAGCTGGTTCCGCATCCAACACAGCAGTAACAGCACAACACATGTCTGGTGTGGCTGGGACTGATAGTCCACACAGGTTCAGGAGGACGCGCGCGCACGCGGAGAGGCAGAGCCTTTATGACAGTCAGAAGGGTGTCAGCTGACCAAGCCGGTCAGCTGACAATTCCAGCAGTTTTCATTGGTCCAGCACTTAGGGGTGACGCTGGAGAGCGCTGGGGTATATATACTAGGTGCTGGTCATTTCTCTGGTGTCTGGCGTTGCGATCACTACGTGGTAGCACTCAGACCTTCTGTCAGTAGGAGCTCACACCTTAGTCTAGGAATCCTGTTATTATCTGTGTTATTATCTGTGTTATTATCTAGACCAGTTTCCAAGGTGTTGATGACCAAGGAGCTCACACCTTAGTCTAGGAATCCTGTTACCATCTGTATTATTATCTAGACCAGTGTCGGGGTGTTGATGATCTAGGAGCTCACACCCAAGTCTAGGCATTGTTGATTATTTGTTATGACCTTCTGCTTTCCTGACCACTCTTCTGATCTCTGATTAGGTACTTCGCTATATCTGATACTCTGTTGCCAAACTCTGCTAGTCTTAGGATTCCGCTTCTGTCTCCTGTCTCTGTACTGTATCTGTCTGTGTGTTAACGACCTGGCCTGTCCGACCTCGAGAACTATCTTCCCTATTGGGAAATAGTTCCCAGTACTGTCAGTGACACTTCACCTTTGGTGTCACTCACTTTCTCATCCTTCCCACTCTCAGCCTGGCTCCGCCCCTTGGGGAGCTTCAGACCAGTGGAAGGAACCTGTTCTCTGAGCAGTATCTAGTACTGCCCAGCACCCTCTACGCGGGTGCTTTCCTCAAAGTATACGGTTGCACCAAACATTCATATTACTCAGGTGTCCAGAGGTTAGAGATATATCTGATTATCGGTGATAGTGCAGATCATCAAGAATCGGGTATATGTCTGCATTCTCGGTGATACTGCAGAACACCGGTAATCAGATCCTCTCTGTGTTACACCGATTGTTACAGTAAACTCCCCGGTGAACTGATTTAGCAGTTTGAGCAGCAGGACCACATTTTTCTTTGGCCTTAGAGACTAGACCTCATTCTGCATACAGAATTTCTGGTTGATTTTGAAAAATTCAGTTTATTTACACACCCTACACAAACTGATAGAACTTAGTTTTGCAAGGAGAAGGGTAAGGTTTGTACTGTCCAGATGTGCAAACGTATAGTGAAATAATCACACAGTCTTACAGCTGTTTATAACCTAAACACGGGTTTAAAGGAAGTGGATGTTTATGTAGTTATTATGCTTCTTTATAATTAATTGAAACTACTTTGCAGAGGTCTATTTTTGAATTGAAAGAGGCTATTTCTGTTATCAGTGTAACAAAAGAATCTGCTGTGATTTAATGTTTTATGCCATAAAATGTGAAATCTTAAAGAGATTATTTTTTTCTTGTTCGCATCATCTTTTATCAAGCTTTGTTTATCATATTATAAAAATAATTTATGTATTTTTTAAATATATTATCAACTTTTTTATATTTATCCTGCAGTTCAGCTTTTGCATGAAGAGACAATCATTTTATGCCTGAGAGCACTTGTATTTTTTGCTCTGTATTGAAATAGTTTCCTTATTAAGCTGATTGATGGAAAGACAATAGGCACTGACAATTAACAAAAGTAAATAAATAAGACTGACAATGTTATTCGCTAGTAGTGATGAATTCAATTCAAACATACTGCAGTGGCGAAGGACAAAGCAGTACTTCTCAAATGAACAGTGCTTTCAAGTCAGCCCTAAATAAACAACTGCAGTGTACTTTAAATTTGGAAATTACTGTTAAATCAAAAGAGACAGAGCAATTTTTCATTTAAATGGAAAGGCTATTTACTTTCTTAACTGATGCTTAGTACACTGATGTATAATGTCAAAAGGTAAATGATTTTGAACTAAATTCAATTTAAATGTCATTACATATATGCTGGGAATCCAGGTTTTACTTATTTTTTGCCTTTTCTTTGAGGGTCTTTCACTTTTAATAATTTTCCTGCCTAATGCCATGATCCATTTTACACTGCAAGTTAACATGAATAATGCCTTTTTCATTCACTATAAACAGATTTAGTCTGTCTGTGAAATAGACTTATGTGGTTAAAATAGCTGTTTCATCTGCTGTTGCTGTGGAGTTTTAGAATGCTTAACAAATGGTACCATTGGTAGAAATGAACTTTCCACCGGCCATTCTTACCTAACTTTACAGCATTCAGAGAATATGGAAATATTTAATTGAATATAAGCTTAAAGCGGAATATAACCCTGCATTTCAACTTTGCTCTAAAACATTATTTACAGTATATTATATGCAACCAGCTTTTTTTTTTTACTAGACCAGCATTGGAAGGGTTACACAGTGCTTTAAAGTTCCTGGAGATTTCTGCAGACGCATCCGAAGCTGACATAGATACATTTTGTTTACATAAATGTATCTAAGTGTTGAATGTGACTCATCTCTCTGACTGAGAAGGAGTTGGAGGACAGCCAAAGAGTGTGTAACATTTCTCAATAGATACATATAACTAAATAGAATGTAACAATCTGAACTTCTGCATATCTCTCCACGGAACTTTAAACCTCTGTGTTTAACCCTTCCAATGCTGGTCTAGTAAAAAAAAATGCTTTTTGCATATAATATGCTGTAAATAATGTTTTAGAGCAAAGTTGAAATGCAGGGTTATATTCCGCTTTAAGTTAAAAAAGTGACAGAAACTCCATTTATTTATTTGTAGTTTTATTTATTTATTTATTTAAAAAGTATTCATAACACAAAAAGAAGAAAATAAAATCTTTACCATTAACACAAATCATTCACTAATGATGGCCGAACAACTGACTATAGCTCTATGTAGGTGTAAACAGGCTATGTACGTTCAAGGCTTTATCTGTCTTAAATCAAGCCTTTTCTTGAGGCATACTTCAAATAAATATGACATAACTTGAATCTTAAAGTTGTAAGTATTTAGTGTATATTTTCTGTTTTGTTAGATGAGGTCAGATTAAAAGTAATCTGTCTATCGATAACTGATGATATGGACTTTATTGCTATTTATCTATATTAAAGACGCCATACAGGCCTTTCTTTCTAACCAGAATTATTGGATTGTGTATTTCCTATTTCACATGTGTGTAAAATAATTTTCGTCAGTGGTGTTATTTAGTCTGGACTGATGTTGGTATATATCTGTCTTTCTGACCAGCTAAATGTTGAGGACAAATTGTTTCCTGTTATGTTTTTCATTTTATCTCATTTCTTTTTTGTTTTATTGCCTATCCAGGCAATATTTAGACTGTTACTACATATGAACTACAAACCTGTTGTTATTTGTTTATGTTCGCCCATAGCACCCTGCGCAGTACGCGGAGGGCCACGTGGGCATGATTGACAGCAGCGCTTTACGCAGCTGCAGTAAGGACAACCTCGAAGTCAGCCTGAACAGCGTTCGGGGAGCCCGGGACGGCGGTGGAGAGCAGAGCGGTCAGCGTGGGACAGTTGGCTGCAAGAGGCTGGAGAAAGCCCCAGGTGAGTAAGGCTGATTTTTTTCCCTGATGACTCCTTTAAGAGCCTGAAATATGAAGGAGGTGGCAAACTAGTTGAACTTTCGTATTTTACTATTGTATGTTTTACTGTATATCTACAAGATTTTTTTTACATACTTTCTGTCTGTTCAAATGCTACAATAAAAATGTATTGTTAAAAAAAAAAAGTATTTGGTCTAGCATAGTGTTAAGACAAAAATAGTCATGAAACCTGATTCATCTTTCACTTTAGGAGAGAAGCTGCACTGATGTGATTATTGAAATTTGTGTGGATGGATGGGGTGCGGCGAACCGGGGGATGAGTATGGGCCTCATGCCCTCAGGAAAGAGAGGCACCTGGGGATGGCATCCTCAGCAAGTTGCTCTCTCTTTTTTTGAATGATTTATTTTGTTGCGTATGTGTTTTTGTTTTTCAACATTGCCTTATGCAACCCAACCCGGATAACCTTCATGAGTGAACAAATACTGAGCATTCAGAACTTAGCTGTACCTGATCTACTCCTGGATATTTTGTCTACTCTTGATCTTCTGGGGATTCTAACCAGTGGAGCTACAGAGCTGAATTAATTAGTGAGGCTTAGAAGAAGAAGCAAACAATCCAAGGTTCAGGTGCGCTTTTGGCGCAGAGGACTGCATTCACCGCTACCTGGAATTATACTCTCTAATGTTAGGTCGATATGCAACAAACTAGATGAGCTTTAACTACTGATCAGGACATAGAAGGACTGTTATGTCCCTGCTGCAGTTTGCTTCACGGAAACTTGGCTGTCTGAGCTTATTCCTGAAAATGCTCTGCAAGTTTATGGATTTACACTCTATAGATCTGACCAGGACCCACTTATCTTTGGCAAACCCAAAGGTGGAGGACTCTGTTTCTTTATGAACGATAAGTGCTGCAAAGGGATGTTACCGTTAATAAGATGACATGCTCGGCTGAGCTGAAAACACTTTTCATAGCACTTCAGATCCTACTATTCTCCCAATGAGTTTTCTTAATATATTCTGGTTGCTTGCATGCAGCCTGCACTCTAGGAACTTGCAGATCAAATCACCAAAGTGGAAAGGGGGTACACTGATTCTTTTGTTAGCATTCTAGGGGATTTCAACAGTGCTAACCTAAACAAAGAACTTCCTAAATACAGGCAACACATCACAAGCGCAACTAGAGAAGGTAGAACTCAGGATCACAGTTACACCATTATTAAGGACTTGTATTGCTCTGAAGAGCAGCTCATCCCAACATACAGACAAAGACTGAAAAGTGCCAAACCTGTAGAGTCAACAGTTAAGAAATGGACTAGTGAAACACTGGAAAAATTACAGAGCTGCCTGGATTCAACAGACTGGAACACATTTAAAGAATCCATCAGTGATCTAAATGAATACACTGACGCTGTAACATCATACATTACCTTTCGTGAGGAGACTTGCATCCCAACCAAAAAATCACCCTGGTTTACATTACATCTTAGAAAGCTGCACCATGATAAAGAAAGGGCATACAGCACAGATGATAGAGTCTTCTACAAAGCTGCTAGATACAAACTGCAGAAGACCATCACTGACACAAAAAACATTATTCAAAAAGACTTGAAGAAAAATGTACCACAATAAACTCTTCTACAATATGGAAATCTCTACATGAAATCACCAACTATAAAGGATAGCCCCCCAATCGTTAGATGACCTGCAGCTTGCAAATGAGCTGAATAAATTCTATTGTAAGTTTGATACAACCAATAACAGCCATCCATACCTAAACCATTCACATAATTTGCATCTCTGTACCAAAAGACAAACCGAGGACTCCAGCCAGCCAACACCTCCACCCATTGTGATGCCTCAGCATCTATACAACACAGGATGTCAATCACAATCTGCTGGTCTGTCCCCAGATTGGCACTCTCTATCAATCTACAAAGTAGAGGTAAACAAACTTTTCACAAGACAAAATATTAAGAAGGCAGCTGGTCCAGACTCTGTGTCTGTATATTTAACACCTTCCAACCGCTCCACGCCAATTGGCGTGAATGCGGCGCAGCCCCAGGACCACTCCACACCGATCGGCGTGAATGGCTTGTTATGGGGCTTGCAGGAGAACGCTCGCATCTCTGCTCTGATGACAGAGCTATGCTCCGCCTTCAGTCTCCCAGTGGCGATCACCGCTCAGAGACTGTTAGACAACTAAACAGCCATCTAATAACTATCTACAGCACTGCAATTTCCCGCAGTGCTGCACTGGGGACAGCCGTGTGGCACGGCTGTCACCCTGGGAGACACAGGACCGATCCCCTGTGATAGGCTAAAGCCTATCACCGCCGATCGCTGTGATAGGCTGACTGGGGGAGGGAGGGAAAATATAAAAAAATGCATAATTTTATTAAATAAAAAATAAAAATATTTGTAAAAAAAATAAACATTGGGGGAGCGATCAGACCCCACCAACAGAGAGCTCTGTTGGTGTGGGGGAAAGGGGGGGGGGGAATCACTCATGTGCTGAGTTGTGTGGCCCTGCAGCAAGCCCTTAAAGCTGCAGTGGCCCATTTACTAAAAAATGGCCTGGTCAGTAGGGGGGTTTAACAAAGTGATCCTCAAGTGGTTAAAACATCTCTGGAACTCTCAATGGTCCCTGCCTGTTTCAGGCATTGTCTAAGTTCCTAAAAAATTCAAAACTTACATGTCTAAATGTCTATAGTCCTGTTGACCTTACATCATTGGTCATGAAAGCACTTGAAAAACTGATAATGGCTTATCTGAAATCCATCATAGATCCCCTGCTGGAACCTATGCCAAAGTTTTATTTGTGGATTTCAGCTCTGCATTAAATACCATTATACTAATGGTTCAGTTTTACACTGTGATCATCAAATCCATCATAACATTATCTATGACTGTGGGTTAGCTTTTGCTTAGTACTAGAAAGGTTGAAACTGCAGCGCATCATCCAGTCAGCAGAAAGAATAATTGGCTGTAGTTTACCTTCCCTGCAGCATCTTTATGCTAACTAACTGACCAGTATCTCACTCCTGAAGGGATATGCTGGAAGATGAAGTGAGCAGGGTGAAAGGGGTCAGAGGCAATCTTGGTCGCTCTCTTTCTGCACCAGAAAGAGAGCGACCAAGATTGCTTCTGACCCCTCTCACCCTGCTCACTTCATCTTCCAGCATATGCCTTAAAGGGAAGGTTCAGGGAGGGGGATAAAAAAATAAAAATCAATATCCACTTACCTGGGGCTTCCTCTAGCCTGTGGCAGGCAGGAGGTGCCCTCGCCGCCGCTCCGCAGGCTCCCGGTGGTCTCCGGTGGCCGACCCGACCTGGCCAGGCTGGCTGCCAGGTTGGGCTTTTCTGTGCTCCAAGGCTTGGCACTTCTGCGTCCCACGCGGGCGCGCTGACGTCATTGGACGTCCGCCGGGCTTCACTGCACAGGCGCAGAATTACTGCGCCTGCGCAGTACAGCCCGGCGGACGTCCGATGACGTCAGCACGCCCGCGTGGGACGCAGAAGTGCCGAGCCTTGGAGCGCAGAAGAGCCCGACCTGGCAGCCGGCCTGGCCAGGTCGGGTCGGCCACCAGAGACCACCGGAAGCCTGCGGAGCGGCGGCGAGGGCACCTCCTGCTTGCCACGGGCTGGAGGAAGCCCCAGGTAAGTGGATATTGATTTTTATTTTTTTACCTCCCCTCCCTGAACCTTCCCTTTAAGGTGTGAGATACTGGTCAGTTGCAACAAAAACTTCCGGGCACAGGAACAGCTTCTTCACTCAGGTGGTAGCTATGCTTAATGAAGAACCACACTAGAGCTGCTAGGACTTGAAAGCATTAGAGCATAGAACTGAAAATGAACACAGCTTACCCTGTTTACTGCCACTATAACTTACATTCGTGTAATATATATACTGTTTATCCTTATATTGTTTTATTTGTGTCTGTTAAGCAATCACCAAGTCAAATTCCTTGTAAATGCAAACTTATTTGGCCAAATAAATTAATTCTGATTCTGATGATGCACAGTAATCTGCACATGGAACATGACATGAATGTTCTCAATATGAGGCACAAAGCCCTACAAAATGTAGAATGCCTCCATGGGTATTTTGTTGCCTCTGAGAGGAAATACATGACCTTGTTAACTGCCAGGACCATGTCATTTTGGTTCTGCTAGCTTCTCCTCAGCTCCACCTCAGTGACAGTAGAGGGTGTGGCAGTGAGTTTGTAATCTATAACGGTTGCCCTAGAAGTACCTTCCCAAGCTTCCTGGCTTGAGAAGTTGTCCTCTGTGCTGCAGGGTAAAATGATAAGCCATTAGTTAGTATTCTCGGGTAGAGAAATTACTCAAGTATAATAAATGGAAATTCACAAACCTTCTCCTATCAGAGTAGTGCCTGAAAAAGGACATGAATTTGAAAGGGCAGTATTTGAACTCTCCAGGCTTTTCACCTTCTCCAGTTCCTTCTTATATGTGTCCTTGATAGACCACCATTTTTGTGTGTGTGTGCTTTCCAAGTGTACTTTGTGCTATGAGCACTTATAGCAATGACATGTGCACTTTAATTCAAATTAATGTGCTTTCTTTGCATTAAAAAAACCCTTTAATATACCACTTTTTTCTTCAAATAATGCAGCATTTTCAGGTTATAAAAAGTCTACTTCATTATAGAAAATTACAGTCAAATCATATTTAAATAATCTACAGGCTACATTTAATGGGGATTAGCCTTTTTATGTGGACTGCAAATAGATTGTTTTGCTTTGTACTTGTCAGGTTAAGGATCTACTAAAACCTGAGGCAGTTGAAAAACATCCTGCTGATAAAATATTATGGTAAATTAAAATCTGGACTTGGTTAACCTGCACCAAAGGCAATAACATGTTTCTCTTCTAATAAATTAAATTGTTTCAGTGATTTTAATGGACACTAAACCTCTACACACAGCTTTTGTGAACAAATCTATTTTAATAACATCTTCTACTCAACAACTGGCAAGTCACTCACTATGAAATAAGGTGTGTTTTTTATTTTATGTGAATGCATCTAACACTACAAAGACTCTTCTTTGTGTTAAGGATGTTTTATGGTTATGAGCATTATGATATAATTTTTTTTCCAAACCCACATCCTGCAAGGTTGCCAGACAATGTTATATAGCTAAATCTGTTTATCTTATTATTTCGTATAAAGAAACATTTTCTTTCATCAGCTTTCTGACTGAATCATTTAAAGATGTTTTCAACTTCTTTTTACATTTCTGGACACTAAAGGTAGCCATACATCCAGCAATGTTGGGCAGAGTCGACCAAGAGACAAATCTCTCTCTCTAATTTAATCTGCCTGCCCATACACTGCTAGTCGATTCCCAATCAATTTCAGCATGAAATCTCTCGGGAATCGGCTGAGCACGCCTTTTCTGCCACCTCCCCGCACCACGCAATCCCCCTAATGTGTAATGTGCCCCTCAGTGCCCAATGCACTATACATTACCTATCCATGGCCGCCGCGTATTCTCCGCTGGCTCCGGGCACACTCCTTCATCCATACATTTGCCCCATGTGGTTGACCGAGTACGTGCAGTGCAGGCACACACACGCCCCCGTTACTCCGGCAACCATGTGCGGTGCGTGTATGGACAAAGGAGTGCACATGGAGCCAGCGGAGGATAAGTGGCAGCCACGGACAGGTAATGTATATTGTACTGGGCACTGGGATCACATTACACATTAGGGGTAGCAGCATTGGGGATTTTGCTGTGTTTGTCGCTCATCCCAATATCGCTCACAGTTACCGTCACACACCCAATCAAGTAAGTCAGACCTTTATCTTGCAGCATGTCCGCCTGTTTAATGCTACCAATGTTGGCCTAAAATTTGTTGCATAGTTGATCAAGCGTGCACTTGGCAGCCCCAATTTTCATCCAATTCCAATTATAATAATCAAATCGGATGGTCGATTGGCCTCCAAGTCGCCTGATGTGTGGCTACCTTAAAGCTACACAGCAGCCTTATTATTGTGTTATTTCACTAACCATTACCACACTCTGTACCTCATGAGGCCAACTGTAACCCATGTCCAGGTACATCAGCCTATTTTGCGCATTTGCAATTGTGATAACATCATTCCATAGGCACATAATGGGTAGCAGTGGGAACGCTAGGATGCTAAAGAATTTCTTTGCACAGTTATTTTTAGAATATTAAACTAAAGACTAAAAGGAGAAACAAGTGAATGGAAACAAGTATTTATGGCTAGTGCCACTTATAAAATTCCCAAAACACAGAAATAAAGTTATACAAACCCTCAACGTCCCCATACAACCAAAGAAAACTATGAAAACTATCACTCTTTGTTGATGCCATAAGGGTCTGTGCTTACCATTCTACTAATGGTAGTAATCAAAACAGCAGTTACTAGCTACATGTCAGATATAAGTCCTGCATGACTATTTAACCTCCTGAGCGTTACGCATGCCGGAGGGTTTGCAGCCGACAGTCCCCCAGTATAATTTTAAGTGATCACATAGCTGTAATAGCTTCAGCTAACACTAGGCTAGCTAGTAGTGGTGGTCCGGCATCCCCTGATCACTTTTAATCCCCCTGATCACCTCTAAATACATTGCCCAGCCTGGATCCAGTGATCGGTGCAGCCTCCCCAGATAGCTCTGCTCTTCTTTATGGGGAGGATCGAACATGACATCATGATGGAATGTTTCTGCTCCTCTTTGCCTAGTTTGCCATTGCATAGCAACCGCATACCTCCAATGACGCGGCGGGCACAGTGTGTTCAGACTTCTGAGAAATTTATGACAGGAGCGAGAGAAGAGGGGAGAAGCTCTGGCTCCTGCTACATCCTATTGATGGGCTTATCATCAGAAATACACAAGACAGGAGAGCGAGAAGGAGAGAGAAGCTCTCGGCTCCTGTTACATCCTATTGGCAGGCATATGAGCAAATTGTACAGCTGCCACGAGTTACAACATGTGAGTGTGTGTGGGGGGAAGCTTTAACACATTTTTACCCTCAGCGTCGGCACCTACAAAAGTGGACTATTGCTATGTCTACTGCTGTCTATAGGAAAATGTAAAACAGGTTTTTTGACCCAAAAAAAGCATTACATGACAAAAATATATGTAGAGTCCTTTATTTATAATGCTTTTACATCCGTTACCAATGTTGCCACAAAAATACATTCTTCGATAGAGTTCCTTTAAAATTATACTGGGGGACTCCTGGTGACAGCCGGCGATATGCCCGACACAATGCCGGGCATACCGCTAAGGAGGTTAATTAAGCCAATAGGTTAAAGTGAAAATAATGTGAAAATAACGTAATGAAAAAAGTGCTTAATTTTTACAATACTTATTTAGTCAGTGTTTGCCCATTGGAAAATCTTTCCTCTCCCTCATTTACATTCACACACATTTATCACACTTTATAAATCAATAATAATAATAATATTCACATGGTGACATCTTTACTGCTGGCAGGTGTCATCTGTGAAAGAAGATGCTGTTTTTTGGCAGTTGGAAACAGCTGTTATTTTCCACAATGCAACAAGGCTCCCACAGTGTGATGTCAGTACCTAGATGCTAACATCACACTGAGGGAGGGGTTTCACCACAGTATTAGCCATACAGACCCCCCTGATGATTTGTTCGAGAAAAGGTAAAGATTTCTCATGGGAAAGGGGGCACAGCTACTATTGGGATTAAGTTCAATACTTGGTTACAGTTCCTTTTTAAATCTGATTATGTTAGTAAAAACAGTTTGTAAAAGGCAAAATGCTTCTGATCTGTATCAACGACTGTAGCAATAATCTCCAGCCAAGGTAGCATATAAATAATGAATCAACTAACATCACATGAGTACAGATAAGTAGTGGCTAGCAGTATAATTACAGGACAAGAGCATCACAGGTTTAGCATATCAACAAGAATATTGCCTTATGATTTGGCAAAATCAATAACTGAGGTATTCTGCTATTTTTTTTCAGATATTACAAATTATCAACGCTTCATTACATTATAAAATGTTGGGATATCATTCAGTAGTGGATCATGGTAGTCAGGAATGCAGTGGATCAGCTGCAATAGGTACTCATGAGAGCGGACTGAAAAATGCTTATCACAGGCAAATTCTTCCTCTTCAGCTAACAATATGTGTAATAAATTATTTCATCAGGGTCAGTTTCTGTGGCTAGCAACATGTTCAAAAAATTTAGCACAATTACAGTGGTTAATGTCATGTATGTACAGACACATTGCTAAATGCTCTTGCAATAATTTACAAAAACAAGATCCCCATTAGTAATGAGAAAGGTAGTAAAGTAGTGCAATATATACATAAATTAAGGTACAGCAAAACACATGGTGAACTACAAGACCTAGAATACCCAGTGACAATAAATGGACTAAGTAGCTAAGTAGGCAGTCAGATGTATATACAATAAATACAATGAAGCAATTTACAAGACAGAAACAAGAATGTTCAGACACTTAGCTGCTCAGATTCTAGGAGTTGAATACTCTGGCAGCGGAGCAGATAAAAATGGCGCACAGTGCTGCAGGTATAATAATGGCGCCGCATTAAGTTACATTATTGTAAAACGCTATTTAGAGTTTTAGTGTGAAAAAATGGTACAGCGCATTAAAGGAGTCATCAGGGCGATTAGCATGTCCCTCGCTGCATGAGCCATTCACCGCTGCTGCCTCCCGGTCCCCAGCAATGACGTCAGGCCGACCTGGGGGTGAGTCTGTATTGCGCCTGCGCGAGCGGCATTGTCAATCACCGCCACATGGTCCGGAGCGTACTGCACAGGCACCATAGTTCTGCGTCTGCGTAGTACGCTCTGATCCACGTGGCAGTGATTGACAGTGCCGCTCACGCAGGCGCAGTACAGGTCGGCCTGATGTCATCGACAGGGCTTCACAGGTGAACGGCTCACCGCGGAGCTGCAGCGAGGGACATGCTGGGAGCTTGGGGTTGCAGGATGCCCCGGGTAAGTAGCACTTATTGTCCTCATATTCCCTGATGACTCATTTAAGTAACATTGTTACTATGTAAGTTATTTAAAATGCTATCTATTGTTTTATTCAAACCATGCTAGAGCAAGCATACTTTGCAGGATGATCGGCTCAGGCAAGTGCCTGCAGCTGCGATGATTATAGAAGCAGGACTGTGCGCTGAGAGCCCATAGTTCTGGTGCTGTTACCGGTCCCCCACCTGACCGGATTGTAGTATGCTCCACAGAATTTTTGGTCAGGTGAGGGACCGGTAACGGCACCAGAACTATGGGCTCTAAGTGCACAGTCCTGCCTCTGTAATCATCGCAGTTGCAGGCACTTGCCTGAGCCGATCATCCTACAAAGTATGCTTGCTCTATGGTGGGACTTCACTGCAGGCAGGAAGGGTAAGCTGCAGCATGGTTTGAATTAAAGATAAATATCACTGTAAATAACTTTATTGGTGTCTTCGTACGCTGTTATTTATCCGCACCATGGTCTGGAGCAAGCAGAAGCCTAATTCCGGAATTACACAGTACATTTTTCGTGCTCGATTTCGCACCTGATCGATTTTCCTGCTCGATTCCGCAGTCGATTCGCTTATCTTTCCCTCGTTTTTCTTACCTTTTCAGATTGTTTCCTATGCGAAATCGAGCATGGAATCGATCCGGTGGGAGATCGGACATGTCGGAAATTATCAATCGAGCCATTTTAATGGCTCAAAAACATACCGTGTATTCCCAGCATTAAAAAAGGCAGTCCGGTCTTGTCATATCAGTCTAAAGATTGCACACCAGTAGTAATTTTAATGGTGGGTGCAAGACCAAGTGGAAATAGTAAATTCAATTATCGAAGAAAGATCTACATACCACACTTTAACTACTAGCCGACTGTGTCACGCAGATGGGCGTGGCTGCAGCGGCAGCCCCAGGACCGCCGAACACCGATCGGCGTAAAGTCCTGGGGCTCTGTTTTGCAGGAGATAGCGCACAGGCTGCGCGCACATCTCCTGCTTCAGTCTCCGCTCAGGAGACTGTTCAATGGTGAAATCGCCAACTATTTACCCGTACAGCACTGCGGTCTACAGCAGTGCTGTACTGGGGGCAGCCATGTCACACTGGGACACAGGAGCGATCCTCTGTGATAGGCTGTAGCCTAGGGTCTGAAACCTTTTAAAAAGACCCTAAAATCGGGAAATAATCATACTGCCTGGGGATTAATATGTGGTGTGTGGACCTTTCTTGGATAATTTATTCCTGTCACATGACTTATTAGCAGGAGCACTCAATACCACTTGCAGGTGGGTTGAGGAACTACAACTACTGTTCAAAGACCAGAGGGGGCATCCTGCTGGAGTGCAGCAGAAATCCATGGCAGTTCACACAAATGCTGCCTCCAGCAGTAATCTGTGGTTGTGTCTGTGATAGTTTCCCTGCCTGTACTGCAGCTGACTTCATCTGTCACATGTACTGGGCTTGACTAAATGATGTCACCATCAGGACCTGAAACACACAGCTGGAGAAAGCCACCTGCAGTGTGGACATGGTAGAGCTGCAATCATTGGTGGAGTGAGGAATATGTGAGATGATACATACCCAGCATCACTGACGTTAGTCATCATCACGCTGGCCACCTCGCGTCATCACGGCACCCAGCGTGACAGTACTGCGCATGCGTGGTTTAATAGCGCATGTGCAGCACTGTCACACCGGCCGCTGTGATGAAGCAAGGCGGTCGGCGTGATGATGACTAACGTCATCTTTCAGAAAGAGAGAACCAGACACTCGGTCCCGGTGTCGCCGGGAGCCATTTCTGAGCAGGGACTGGGAGAGGAGCCAGAAGGACGCCGGTGGGATGTAGAACGCCCCAGGTAAGTTCAGATTTTGTTTTTATTCACTGCTCGGAGTCCCTTTAAGTATATATTAGACAAGTATATAATTTTATTTTCTTCATCATAATCCTTCTGTCTGATTTCTGTTTAGTGAAGGGAGGGTGCGGCGGAGAAGTGAGCACCTGCCTTCTTGTTCACGATATGTTTTTTTGGGGGGATGGGCGGGGAGAGCTGCCTGATTTCTATTTGGCGGCGGTGCCAGCCTGCCTGCTGCCTGATTTCTGTTTTAAGGGAGGGAGGGAGTGAGTGTCTTCCTGCCTGTCCCCCGATATGTTTTTCTTTGGGGGGGGTTTGAGTGGGGGGGGGGGGTCCCTGTCTGATTTCCAATGGGAGGGTGCCTTCCTGCCTGCTGCTGGATTTCTGTTTTGAGGGGATGGAGGCTGAGAGAGGCCCCAGGGTTTTGCAGGGGGGCCCAGTGACTTCTGGTTACGCCCCTGGTTATAAATGATTGTAATTCAGCATTTCTGTGTGAAATTAACTGCCAATTTAGAGTCCCGTATATTTGTAGGGGGCTTGATATCAATGATACTCTTACCCTCTGGGATGATACTATTTTGTAGAACTAAATAAGTGTTTTGTTTGTATGAATGAAAAACATTTTACAGGAAAAAACCTTTTTGGATGTAACCATTTATATAAATAGTGAAATTACAAGCAAATATAAACAAGAAGCAGCTTATGTACAGGTATGGCCTCTGTAGTGATTTATAAAGTGCCTCCTGTCACTCAGAGTTTATCTGTAGACAAGCCCAAGTACAAGTTTAAAGGGAACCTGAAGTGAGAAGAATATGGAGACTGCCATATGTGTTTACTTTTAAACAATACTAGTTGGCTGGCAGCCCTGCTGGTCTATTTGGCTGCAGTAGTGTCTGAATCACACCAGAAACAAGCATGCAGCTAATCGTCAGATCTGACAGTAATCAAACAAACGATTGAGGTCCGCACAATCTTCAAATCGTTTTCAAATCTTTCTTATCAAAAGTTACAACATAATGCTATAAACAGCAACAGTCAGCTTTTTCGGGCTCCTGCCCTTCTTCAAGCCGCCCAGCATAAATCAGTGATACGCAATAAGAATATGGATAAGGTGGTATTGGAATATTTCACGCGTGCGAGGCATAATGTTAGCCAATTGCATGTTATGGTGATTGAGGGGGTCCCCCATACTATTAGGGGAGGAGACAGAGAAAGATCATTATTGAAAGCAGAAGCCAGATGGATATGGGAACTGGATACTATTAGAATGGGTCTTAACAGAGAATACAATCTTCATTTCAAAGGATACCCGAAGTGACATGCGACATGATGAGATAAACATCTGTATGTACAGTGCCTAGAACACAAATAACTATGCTGTGTTCCTTTTTTTCTTTCTCTGCCTGAAGAATTTAAATATCAGGTATATAAGTGGCTGACTCAGTCCTGACTCAGACAGGAAGTGACTACAGTGTGACCCTCGTTGATAAGAAATTCCAACTATAAAACACTTTCCTAGCAGAAAATGGCTTCTGAGAGCAAGAAAAAGATAAAAAGGGGAATTTCTTATCCATGAGGGTCACACTGTAGTCACTTCCTGTCTGAGTCAAAACTGAGTCAGCAACTTACGTACCTGATATTTACCTCATCAGACAGAGAAAGAAAAAAAAGGAACAGCATAGTTATTTGTGTGCTAGGCACTGTACATACACATGTTTATCTCATCATGTCACACGTCACTTCGGGTATCCTTTAATTCAGGGCCGGAGCTACCATAGGAAAAAATGGGCAATTGCCCCAGGGCCCCAGAATACAATCTTCATTTCAAAGGATACCCGAAGTGACATGCGACATGATGAGATAAACATCTGTATGTACAGTGCCTAGAACACAAATAACTATGCTGTGTTCCTTTTTTTCTTTCTCTGCCTGAAGAATTTAAATATCAGGTATATAAGTGGCTGACTCAGTCCTGACTCAGACAGGAAGTGACTACAGTGTGACCCTCGTTGATAAGAAATTCCAACTATAAAACACTTTCCTAGCAGAAAATGGCTTCTGAGAGCAAGAAAAAGATAAAAAGGGGAATTTCTTATCCATGAGGGTCACACTGTAGTCACTTCCTGTCTGAGTCAGAACTGAGTCAGCAACTTACGTACCTGATATTTACCTCATCAGACAGAGAAAGAAAAAAAAGGAACAGCATAGTTATTTGTGTGCTAGGCACTGTACATACACATGTTTATCTCATCATGTCACACGTCACTTCGGGTATCCTTTAATTCAGGGCCGGAGCTACCATAGGAAAAAATGGGCAATTGCCCCAGGGCCCCAGAGCCTGTAGGGGCCCCCAAGGTGTCCCTCCCCCATCTTAACTGTTGCTCCCCAGGGACTCTGCAGAGTCTTTGGCAGAGTAACCTCATCTGTGCTGTTGGGCAGGTGAGACACTACACTGACATAGACACTGCAGAGGTCCTAGGGAGCACAGTTAAGTTGGGAGGTGATTGGGGGGAGGGTCAGCAGCCAGCTCAGGGGCCCAGGAGCGAAATTTGGCAGCAACAAAGGGCCCCTAATGATGCTTTTTGGTTGGGGGTGTCTGTTGGGGGGCCCCCAGGCTAATTTTGCCCTAGGGCCCAATTGTTACTTGAACCGACCCTGCTTTAATTTGTAGTAGTCTGTACATTTAGTGTATGCTATATTATCCTTATGTCATTTTTCTTTTTTCTTTGTTATATTTATAGATTAAGTTATTTACTCTGGCGGGCACTGTGGACCTTCAGCGCAGCTATATGTGGTGAGTCGCACATTTTTTTTTAGTCATTCGCCCCGTTCTCTCCTCTTATTATTTACCAGCGTCTCTTAGGTGACATGACGCGTTAGCATTACGGAGAGGGGCGTTCTATTACGCGCCGCATCATTGGTCAGAGTCAACACTTGGGTTGACTTCCTGATGGGGCGTGGTTTTTGTTGCCGCTCGGATGCTGTGTGCAGCTTATCACTGCTGCGAGGGAGATCGGAGGTGTCCGTGGGAGAGCGGACTGATTGTACACAATGCCACTATACACTGCTGCCTTTGGATATATAACGTAAGTTATTGCGGATCGCCGATCCGTGTATCTCATGTGTTTATGTCTGTGTTTTTTCTCAAGGAGCAGCGACCTATGGGATCTTTTGGGCTAATCATGTGATATTGGCCCTGTGAATAATAAGTAGCAGTTTCCCATCAGGTCCGCTTTTAACATTCTGTATTGTGATTGGTTGGCAATATGTATTGTGACAGTTGGGGGGTAGCTCTGGGATCACAGCTAGCACGCAGGAGACAGAAACGTAAATGAAAGTCCAGTTTATTAAGGACTCAGCAACAAACAAATGAACAAATATGCTTTCTCAGCAAACAAAAACTTTAAATAAGGTTTAGGCTTACATCCGCCTGTTGGAAGAGTCCACAGTCCATGACAAGGTCCACTGTTTTTAAATAATCCAACTTTGGGAAAACAGGTCTTTACGCAAAACACACAAACAGTAGCAGTCCTGGTGTTCACCAAGCTTCTCTCCAGCTAGCAGCTCACCTGCTCCATACATAAGACACCACGCCCCCTTCACAGAGCACTCTTATCCTGGCCTGACTGCTCCCAAAACCAGGAATGGACTGGGGTGGAACAGGAAGGCCCACCCAATTCCTTCCCTCCTGTTCCAGAGCATCGGGACCCTGCAACCCGAACACAACAGGGCAACCGATGGTTGCCAAAACTACCCCGTGCTCCTTCCCCAGTCCACACCTGCTTCCAGAAAGGACCCTTGTACAAAACAAGGGGCCACATATCTTCCATCCAGGACCCATCCCTTGAGTCCTGTACATATCCCCCCCCTCTGCCTCAACTCCAGGGAGGTAGAGGCATTAGAGGAGCCCAAACAATGGACTCGGGAGAGGGCATCAGCATTCTGATGCAGTCTCCCAGGCCTATGCTCCACTATATATTTGAACTCTTGTAATGCAAGAAACCATCGGGTCACCCTGGCATTTGACCCCTTGTTCTGTTTCATCCATGTGAGAGGGGCATGATCAGACACCAACCGGAATCTCCTACCCAGCAGATAGTAGCGAAGAGAGTCCAAAGCCCACTTAATGGCCAAACACTCTCGCTCCACTACTGCATATTTTTTTTCAGCTGGGTTGAGTTTCCGGCTGAGAAAAATCACTGGATGCTCCTCTCCATTGACGACTTGTGACAAAACAGCCCCTAGACCCACATCTGAAGCATCCGTCTGAACTACGAATTCCCTGGAAAAATCAGGAGCTACCAGAATGGGATGTTGGCAAAGTGCAGACTTGAGTTCCCTGAAAGCCTTTTCAGCCTCAGAGTTCCACTTTATCATGACTGACTTCCTGCCTTTTGTTAGATCAGTCAAAGGGGCTGCAAGTGAGGAAAAATTTGGTATGAATCTTCTGTAATACCCGACTATGCCCAGGAATGCACGCACTTGTTTTTTTGACAAGGGTCGGGGCCAATTTTGAATGGCTTCTATTTTTTTTAACTGTGGCTTTACCATCCCCTTTCCTACCACATAGCCCAGATATCGTGCCTCTTCCATCCCTATTGCACACTTTTCAGGGTTCACCGTGAACCCACCTTCCCTCAGTGAGTCTAACACCGCCTGCACTTTTGGCAAGTGGGACTCCCAGTCCCTACTGAAGATGACAATATCATCCAGGTACACTGAGGTGTACCTCTGGTGGGGTCTGAGCAACTTGTCCATTGCCCTTTGGAACGTGGCTGGAGCAGTTTGTAACCCAAAAGGCATCCTGCAGTACTGAAAATGGCCATCGGGGGTGGAGAAAGCCGTTTTTTCTTTGGCAGACTCAGCCAACGGAATCTGCCAATACCCTTTTGTAAGATCAAGGGTAGTAATATAGCGAGCAGGGCCTAATCTTTCAATTAATTCATCTACCCGCGGCATTGGGTAGGCATCAAATTTGGAGACTTCATTAAGTTTTCTGAAATCATTGCAGAATCTGAGAGTACCATTGGGCTTAGGTACCAACACGATTGGGCTTGACCACTCACTCTGCGATTCCTCAATGATTCCCAAATGTAGCATTTTCTTAATTTCCTCTGAGACTGCCTTCCTTCGGGCCTCAGGTATGCGATAGGGTCGCACACAGACCCTTACTCCTGGCTCTGTAAAAATGTCATGTTTGATGACATTAGTGAGTCCAGGAAAGTCTGAAAACAGATCCTTATTTCTCTGCAGGAATTCTCTCACTTGTTGGGTCTGAGCTTTAGTCAAAGTGGTAGCTACCTGGATGCTGCTAGTGCTCCCTTGAGAATCAACTCGTGCACCTGCCAAAACAGCCACAGGCTCCCGATCTTTCCAGGGTTTCAATAGATTTATATGATAAACCTGGTAGGGTTTTCTTTTCCCGGGCTGGTGTACCTTATAATTAACTTCTCCAATTTTTTCAACAATTTCAAAAGGGCCTTGCCATCGAGCCAAAAACTTACTTTCCACGGTGGGAATGAGTACAGCGACTCTGTCACCCACCTGAAAGTGTCTTAGCTTCGCAGATCGATTGTACACTCTGCGCTGTGCGTCTTGAGCGTTTAACAAATGTTCTTTAACCAATGGCAGAACCCCTGAAATTCTCTCCTGCATTTGGGACACATGTTCCAACACACTTTTGTGTGGACTAACTTCACTCTCCCAGGCCTCTTTTACCACATCCAACAATCCCCGAGGTCTGCGACCGTACACCAGCTCAAACGGGGAAAACCCTGTAGATGCCTGTGGAACCTCCCTAGTTGCAAATAATAATGCAGGAAGTAAATAATCCCAGTTCTTTCCATCTTTTTCCACCACCCGTTTCAACATTTGTTTTAGGGTCTTATTAAAACGCTCTACAAGGCCATCTGTCTGTGGATGATAGACGGACGTATGCAGTTGTTTTATTTGGAACAACCTACAAACGTCCGCCATCACCCCCGACATAAACGGTGTGCCCTGATCGGTGAGAATTTCCTTGGGAAACCCAGTCCTTGAGAACATCTGAAAAAGTTCTCGAGCAATCGCCTTGGACGTAGCCTTTCTCAAGGGAATAGCTTCCGGGTAACGGGTGGCGTAATCAAGGATTACCAGTATGTACTGATGACCTCGAGCAGACTTTACCAAAGGGCCTACTAAATCCATAGCTATACGTTGAAATGGCACCTCAATGATGGGCAGGGGCACCAAAGGGCTACGAAAATGTGGGGCCGGAGCAGTCAACTGGCAAGTAGGACAGGTTACACAATATGTTTTTACCTCGGACTTCAAACCTGGCCAGTAAAAACGATCCATTACTCGGGCCTCAGTTTTCTCAGCCCCCAGGTGGCCTCCCAACACATCATTATGTGCCATGTCCAACACCATGCGCCTGTAAGGCTGAGGAACCAATAACTGCTCAGTCACCTCCTCTCGAACCTTGGCGACTCGATACAGCAGATCATTATTAAGGGCAAAATAGGGCCACCGCTCATCAGCCCCAGGCTCTTGAGGAACCCCATTAACAACAGTAATTTGTTCTCGGGCACGAGTTAGAGTGGGATCCCTCATCTGTGCAGTGCCAAACTGTTCCCGTGACACCTCTAAATCAGGCTGTACCGGCTGAGAGGAGTTATTCTCATCTTCCTCCCCAATCATAACCTGTAAAGGAGAGAAATCCCCCCCCTCAGAGTGCAACTCGACCTCTGTACTGGCATGTTCCCCATTCTTTTGATCATCAAGTACATTATCAGCATTATTACAATTAAGCTGGTCACAATCATCCTCTGGCATTTCAATAATAACATCATCATTATTATGTTGTATGTTTTTCACACTGCCACCATCGACTGGAGACAGGGGGAAAACATCAGACTGTCCCCGAAACTCTGGGCGAGAAACAGACTCCCACAGTTCCCAAAATAGGGGAAAGTCCCGTCCCACAATTACAGGATGCAGCAGATTGCTTACCACTCCAACCTCATGCTTGATGGTGCCACTGACAGTGGTGAAAGTCACAGCCACCACTGGATAGGTCCTGGTGTCCCCATGGATACACACAACCTGGAGGACTTTGGCAGCAAAACCAACCTCACCAAGTACACTGGCTCGTACCAGGGTCACCATACTTCCTGAGTCCAACAGTGCCCTGATTGGTACTTGGTTAACTGACACCATGCACTCAAACTGCCCCTGTCCAGGAATAGGGCGCACAGTGCAAACTTGATGAGCAAAGAAAGAAAGTTTCCGGAGTGCTCCACATTGCATAGGTTCCTCTTGCACAGGGCATTGGGCCCTAGTGTGTCCCCAAGCATTACACCTCCAACATGGTCCGACTTGGCGGGATGTAGATGGACCAGTCCGCTTCTCCCTGGGGAAAGTGAGACTCCGTGATAAAGACAAATTTTCCTTTGGTCGGACAACCCCGGTTTTCCCTCTGGCGGGGTTAAGCAGTTCCTCTGTAGCGGTGTACCTCTCAACCATTTCCACCAACTGTTCTGCCGTTTTTGGATCGCCATGACTCACCCATCGTTGTAGGTCAACAGGTAAGGAGCGTAGATACCGATCCACCACCACCCGCTCGACCATCTGCGGTCCCGTTAAGGCTTCAGGTTGTAGCCACTTTGTCACTAGTTGAATTAGATCAAACATCTGGGACCTGGGAGGCAAGGTGGTCTGGTAGGTCCAACGGTGTACCCGCTGAGCACGGACAGCTGTAGTGACCCCGAGGCGTGCGAGGATTTCGGCCTTTAGCTTGTCATAGTTCACAGAATCAGCTGGAGCCAGATCATAATACGCCTTCTGGGGTTCTCCAGACAGAAAGGGGGCTATCAGGCCTGCCCACTTATCTTTCGGCCACCCCTCCCGCTCGGTGGTCCTCTCAAAGGTAGTAAGAAACGCTTCCACATCATCAGTGGGGGTCATCTTCTGGAGGAAATGGCTGGCTCGAGTGGTTGCCTGGTTGCTATGGGCAACCGCAGCTGACTCCCTTCCTGAAGCAAGCTGCTGCACTGCCTCGGCTAGTACCTTTGCCTGTACGGCAGCAGATTCTTGTAACGCCACCAGCTGGGCACCTGTGGAGCTTTGCTGAGTCGCCATGGCTGTCAGCTGCGCCTGCATGGTTTCCTGCTGAACTTGAGCGGCCTCTCTTAGGGCTGTCAGCTGGGCCTCTGTGGTCTGTTGCTGCACCACCATGCTTTGCTGTAATTGGACTGTGGCCTGGGCCAGCTGATTCAACAGTCCCTCCATCTTTGAACAAGTACTGTCTCTTTAAATGTCAGTCTTAAAAAAAAAATAATTTTTTTTTCTGCCGTGCTGCTTGCCCGCATCCTCCACCAGTTGTGACAGTTGGGGGGTAGCTCTGGGATCACAGCTAGCACGCAGGAGACAGAAACGTAAATGAAAGTCCAGTTTATTAAGGACTCAGCAACAAACAAATGAACAAATATGCTTTCTCAGCAAACAAAAACTTTAAATAAGGTTTAGGCTTACATCCGCCTGTTGGAAGAGTCCACAGTCCATGACAAGGTCCACTGTTTTTAAATAATCCAACTTTGGGAAAACAGGTCTTTACGCAAAACACACAAACAGTAGCAGTCCTGGTGTTCACCAAGCTTCTCTCCAGCTAGCAGCTCACCTGCTCCATACATAAGACACCACGCCCCCTTCACAGAGCACTCTTATCCTGGCCTGACTGCTCCCAAAACCAGGAATGGACTGGGGTGGAACAGGAAGGCCCACCCAATTCCTTCCCTCCTGTTCCAGAGCATCGGGACCCTGCAACCCGAACACAACAGGGCAACCGATGGTTGCCAAAACTACCCCGTGCTCCTTCCCCAGTCCACACCTGCTTCCAGAAAGGACCCTTGTACAAAACAAGGGGCCACATATCTTCCATCCAGGACCCATCCCTTGAGTCCTGTACAGTATATATAGTGCCTGTTACCATGTATGCAGTTGATGCTGGGCGGCTTGAAGAAGGGCAGGAGCCCGAAACAGCTGACTGTTGCTGCTTATAGCATTATGTTTTAACTTTTGATAATAGAAGAGGAGAAGGAAAGCGCCGGCACTGCTGTAAATCACATTTATTTGTTTTGCAATCAAAAACATGCACATACATGCAGGCATGAAGACATTGTGGTGGAGGCACATACCCTGAGGTGGATGGCTGTGGCGTGCCGGTGGGTGCAGAGGGAGGAAGAGCCTGACGGCCGTTTCGCGCTATGCGCTTCTACGGAGGCTGCAAATGAGGTGATGGGACAAGCGGCCTAAATACCTTTACTAGGCGGCGTGCGGCGTTCTTCCGCCAAAGGTCCCGCCCCTCTATCAACACTGGTCGCACCGTCTCAGCTGCGTAAAGCGGAAGCAGCCCGAGGCGGGTGACGTCAGGTGTTTCCCAGCGACGGAGGCCTGCGAGGGGAGCGCTCATATTAGGTTCCCCCAGGGGCCCATTGCGACTCAGGCTGCTCCGTCGTCTGGGAAGGTGTACTGCCATCTTGTGGCATATAGAAGTAAGCAGCTACATCAACGGCCATATGTGAGGGGATCAATGAATAGATGTAAGGGGCATGACCTGGTATGTGTATATGTATAGATAACATATATAAAATTATAAAATTAATGCTCAGAGTCAGCCCTAATAAAGTGCTTAAAACAGTGCATGGCTAATTTTGGAAAATATTTTACGTGGGCCATGAATATTAAAACTGAGGTCATGGCATAAAAAGTGCTAATAGCGTCTAGCTGTGTTTCAACACCCTGCACATGTGACTATTAAACAAACCTGAAGTGATGATAAAAACAGGGAGGGGAAAAGTTAAAAACAGCTAATCTGGAACGGCTATCAAGGGGGACAAGGGAAATCCCATCACAATGTGGGCAAACTGTCCCTATGGAATACATCTATAAGTTATATATCAAGAGCAGAGAATGACCAAAAAACATGCCAGGGGCCGGGCAACCACATATCTAACCCCCCTGGGGGGTGCTCATTACATTTATATGAGAGAAAGAAAAAAGGATAAAATGCAAATCATAGTTCATAGGTGCAAGTGGTCCGCATGTGTTAGATCTGTGGATCCAAAAAACATGCAAGGTCAGTATGGTCATTCATGCCCAGAGGGCCCATCGCATCGGATTGCAATATTAGCCGTGCCTCTTCTCTCTTTAGGATCCTCTCCCTGTTGCCTCCACGTCTCGGGGGCAACACATGTCTTAATCCGGCAAAGGTCAATTTCGTGGGATCCCCCTGATGGGCTTCTCTGATGTGGGTAATGACCCGAGTAGAACCCTTGCCTGACTCAATGGAATGGAAGTGTTCACGGTATCTCCTTGTGAGTGGCCTCGTGGTTTCCCCTATGTAAAATCTGCCACAGGGGCACCACAATGCGTACACTACAAACGACGTTTGGCAAGTAATGAAATCCCGCGTGAAACGCGAGAGAGGACCTACTTGGTGCCGGGAACCAGTGGCCATAAACTCACACGATACGCACCTACCACACCGGTGGTTCCCCTGTGGCAGATGGTCGCTCAACCAGTTGCCATTTTTTTGCGAGACAAACTCGCTCCTAGTGATTTTGGATCCAATAGTTGGGGCCTTCCTATATGAAAAGAGAGGTCCATCCTTAACTAGGGGCCTCAACAAGGGGTCCCCAAGGAGGATGTCCCAATTTTTCTTCGTGATTTCCTTCAATTTGCTGGCCATGGGGGAATATTGGAATGTAAATGGAACTTGGCCCTCATTAAGGGATTTCCTCCTACGCCTGTGTCTTCTGAGGAGATCCTTCCTGTCAGTCCTATGTGCTGTCTTGAAGGCTCTCTGGATTGTCTCCAGTTCGTATCCCCTGTTCAATAGTCTGCCTCCCAAGTCCTCTGACTGCATAATAAAGGTGTCATCCTCTGCATTGTTCCTGCGCAGTCTGAGGAACTGGCTGTATGGTATTGACTGAGTTACATGTTGGGGATGGAAGCTTGACTTGTGTAGGAGGGCATTTGAGGCAGTGGGTTTCCGAAACCCTCTGGGGACCAGGGTGTCACCCTGGATCACTAGCTCCAAGTCCAAAAAGGGCACCCTGCTCTCACTGATAATGGCAGTAAAGGCCATATTCATTGGGTTATTACTAATATGTGCCACAAAATTATAAAAAGCTGCACAAGTCCCGGACCAAAAAATAAGAATGTCGTCCACATACCTGGACCACATCCTAAGTTGCCCGCGGAAAGGATTGGCATCTGTGTGGACGTATATTTCCTCAAACCATGCCAAGTAGATATTGGCATAGGTGCAGGAGACCGCCGTTCCCATGGCCGTCCCTGCCACCTGCCAGTACCAACTCCCGTCAAAAAGAAAGGCGTTGTGGGTCAGAGAGGAAAACCCAGGGGCCAACCCAGTGACCCAAACCCGGAGAACCGCCCTTTAGGCGGAGGACAAGGAGGGGGAGAGGCAGGAAGAAAACAACAACAAAAAAGGAAAGGGAGAAGGATCTCCTGGGAGGACAGGAGGAATCCTGCCCATCCGAAACGGAGAAAGAACTGATTCTCCAGGACCCGACCGATGAACAGCTGGAGATCTTAAATTTAACAGACGACCAACTACCGGAAGGCACTATCTCCTTATTACAAAAAGGTCTTAATTATAGCATCACCACTGACTTTGACTACAGCCAGTTCAAAATAGACCTGTATAAGAACATCAGGCGTTTGAACATACAATTACAATTCCTGAAGAAGGACTTCACCATTAAGAAACAGGGAGGCATGGGTCGGCATTCTACAGCAATAAGTGCCCTAGGATTTAGCCCTGGAATAGAATGGGACCAACAAGATCTCCTCAATTTGGAGATCCTGCGGGAATTGGAGGGAACAGAACCCCATCAGTCGGAGCAACCAAACTTCAGGGCCTGCAGATCAATATCACCGTTTCCTGTGCAGCCGGGCTCCAGCCTGGACATCTTCCAAAAGATAATGGAAAAGGATATGAAAGCTGAGATGTATCCACAATCCCCAGGGAATCTAACGCCACAGGAGAAGAGAGCCCTTAAGTGGCTACAAAAGAGGCCTGACCTCCAAATTAAAAGTGCAGACAAGGGAGGGAGTATTGTCATTATGACAGAACAGCAATATAAGTTAGAGGCTCTAAGGCAGCTCCAGGATACCAGTACCTACAGGCCCTTACATCAGGACCCCACAGTAGGTTATCAGGCCCGACTAAGATCCCTCCTTAGACGAGGTGCAGAGAAAGGTCTAATTAATACCAAGTTGGCCAATGACCTGCTTCCCGACTTTCCCATTAGGCCAGTATGGTACCATGTACCGAAGGTGCACAAGTCCCGGACCAACCCTCCGGGCCGGCCCATTGTCTCAGGCATTGGGTCGGTGACGGAGCGGTTGTCCAGATACCTGGACCACGTCCTGAGACCCCTTCTAGATGAGATCCCATCTCATCTGGGGGACACACTTGATGTCCTCAAGGGGATTGACGGTCTCACGTGGGTCCGGGGCGATACACTTGCTACAATCGATGTGGAGAGTTTGTACAGCCGCATCCCACACGATTTGGGGGTGCGGGCTGTGAGAGTCTTCCTCGATAGGACTGATAAGAGCAATGAATACAAGGATTTTTTGTGCGAATGCCTTACCTTTGTTCTGACCCACAACGCCTTTCTTTTTGACGGGAGTTGGTACTGGCAGGTGGCAGGGACGGCCATGGGAACGACGGTCTCCTGCACCTATGCCAATATCTACTTGGCATGGTTTGAGGAAATATACGTCCACACAGATGCCAATCCTTTCCGCGGGCAACTTAGGATGTGGTCCAGGTATGTGGACGACATTCTTATTTTTTGGTCCGGGACTTGTGCAGCTTTTTATAATTTTGTGGCACATATTAGTAATAACCCAATGAATATGGCCTTTACTGCCATTATCAGTGAGAGCAGGGTGCCCTTTTTGGACTTGGAGCTAGTGATCCAGGGTGACACCCTGGTCCCCAGAGGGTTTCGGAAACCCACTGCCTCAAATGCCCTCCTACACAAGTCAAGCTTCCATCCCCAACATGTAACTCAGTCAATACCATACAGCCAGTTCCTCAGACTGCGCAGGAACAATGCAGAGGATGACACCTTTATTATGCAGTCAGAGGACTTGGGAGGCAGACTATTGAACAGGGGATACGAACTGGAGACAATCCAGAGAGCCTTCAAGACAGCACATAGGACTGACAGGAAGGATCTCCTCAGAAGACACAGGCGTAGGAGGAAATCCCTTAATGAGGGCCAAGTTCCATTTACATTCCAATATTCCCCCATGGCCAGCAAATTGAAGGAAATCACGAAGAAAAATTGGGACATCCTCCTTGGGGACCCCTTGTTGAGGCCCCTAGTTAAGGATGGACCTCTCTTTTCATATAGGAAGGCCCCAACTATTGGATCCAAAATCACTAGGAGCGAGTTTGTCTCGCAAAAAAATGGCAACTGGTTGAGCGACCATCTGCCACAGGGGAACCACCGGTGTGGTAGGTGCGTATCGTGTGAGTTTATGGCCACTGGTTCCCGGCACCAAGTAGGTCCTCTCTCGTGTTTCACGCGGGATTTCATTACTTGCCAAACGTCGTTTGTAGTGTACGCATTGTGGTGCCCCTGTGGCAGATTTTACATAGGGGAAACCACGAGGCCACTCACAAGGAGATACCGTGAACACTTCCATTCCATTGAGTCAGGCAAGGGTTCTACTCGGGTCATTACCCACATCAGAGAAGCCCATCAGGGGGATCCCACGAAATTGACCTTTGCCGGATTAAGACATGTGTTGCCCCCGAGACGTGGAGGCAACAGGGAGAGGATCCTAAAGAGAGAAGAGGCACGGCTAATATTGCAATCCGATGCGATGGGCCCTCTGGGCATGAATGACCATACTGACCTTGCATGTTTTTTGGATCCACAGATCTAACACATGCGGACCACTTGCACCTATGAACTATGATTTGCATTTTATCCTTTTTTCTTTCTCTCATATAAATGTAATGAGCACCCCCCAGGGGGGTTAGATATGTGGTTGCCCGGCCCCTGGCATGTTTTTTGGTCATTCTCTGCTCTTGATATATAACTTATAGATGTATTCCATAGGGACAGTTTGCCCACATTGTGATGGGATTTCCCTTGTCCCCCTTGATAGCCGTTCCAGATTAGCTGTTTTTAACTTTTCCCCTCCCTGTTTTTATCATCACTTCAGGTTTGTTTAATAGTCACATGTGCAGGGTGTTGAAACACAGCTAGACGCTATTAGCACTTTTTATGCCATGACCTCAGTTTTAATATTCATGGCCCACGTAAAATATTTTCCAAAATTAGCCATGCACTGTTTTAAGCACTTTATTAGGGCTGACTCTGAGCATTAATTTTATAATTTTATATATGTTATCTATACATATACACATACCAGGTCATGCCCCTTACATCTATTCATTGATCCCCTCACATATGGCCGTTGATGTAGCTGCTTAATTCTATATGCCACAAGATGGCAGTACACCTTCCCAGACGACGGAGCAGCCTGAGTCGCAATGGGCGCCTGGGGGAACCTAATATGAGCGCTCCCCTCGCAGGCCTCCGTCGCTGGGAAACACCTGACGTCACCCGCCTCGGGCTGCTTCCGCTTTACGCAGCTGAGACGGTGCGACCAGTGTTGATAGAGGGGCGGGACCTTTGGCGGAAGAACGCCGCACGCCGCCTAGTAAAGGTATTTAGGCCGCTTGTCCCATCACCTCATTTGCAGCCTCCGTAGAAGCGCATAGCGCGAAACGGCCGTCAGGCTCTTCCTCCCTCTGCACCCACCGGCACGCCACAGCCATCCACCTCAGGGTATGTGCCTCCACCACAATGTCTTCATGCCTGCATGTATGTGCATGTTTTTGATTGCAAAACAAATAAATGTGATTTACAGCAGTGCCGGCGCTTTCCTTCTCCTCTTCTATGCATAACCTTACTGCTGCCTGAGCACGCTGGGATTCACCTGGCCACACCTGACTGTATGAGCTGAGCCATCCTCCCCCTCCTTCCATCCCTACAGAAGTCCACTATCTGCAGTGCCATCGTTTCCCACACCTCTACCCTCTACAACTTTTGATAATAAAGATTTGAAAACGATTTGAAGATAGTGTGGACCTCAATCTTTTGTTTGGCTTGGCTGCATATATCCTGACGGTATCCAGGGCACATCTGGTCCCGGTTCTAGGGATTTGGCCATTTGAGTGCGGTTCCACTACAAGCAAGATCTGACAATAATGTCAGCAATTGAGTAAGGCTGGCACCACAAAAAAAGTAAAATAAAGCTCTTTATTGAAACATCATTTAAATCACATTAGGTCCATATAAAAATGAAAAAAGGCTGGCTATATGTCTTTATAAAGGATGTCAAGCTTGAAACAGCGGGCTGTCACCATGCCACATATGGACTTAATATAATTTTAGGGGCATTTCATTAGAGAGCTGTATTTTACTTTTTTGTGGTGCCAGCCTTACTCGATTGCTGATTGATTGGTCTTGTTGATTCTGAGACCTTGGGCATACTACAGGTCCTTTTGCTTGGGTGCTCCTCCATCTTCCTTATTGACAATAATGTCAGAAACATCTGATCTGCTCCATGCTTGTTCAGGGTCTATAGCTAAAAGTATTAGAGGCAGAGGCTCAGCGGGATTGCCAGGCAACTGCAATAAATACGGTAACTTCCACATACCTCTCGCTTCAGGTTCCCTTTAATTCAAGTGCTTAGTCCCATTACTGGCCTCACACAACCTTTGCTTACACTCATCTCCACAGCAGAGGGGGTAAGAATGGGTTATAATGTCTGAAGAAATTATTTAAATATGCATAAATATTCTAGAGGGAATTTTTATCCAGAAAAAAATGAATTCCCTTTGTTTAGGGAATGGACAAGCTTGCAGTCATTGTGTTAAGCCAAGGCGAAAGCGCATCAGCAACGTAGGGGATGATATCTGAATTGATCTAATTATACAGAAATAATGGGATACATGTTTATTTTTCTTTACTGTCATTAGTACTGATTGATGATTTTTAATTAGGATTTTTTCCATACATATTTTTATAGAACAGTATCATTTCTTCAAATTAATTTCAGCAAGTTTCCTGCCGAGCATAAATTCATACTTATTATTCGGATAAAATGTTCCATGAAATGATTACAGAATTGAGTCCCTATTTTAAAAAAAAATTACACCATAAGTAGGAATGCATTGTTTTACAGTTTCAGTGTCTTGGAAATGGGCAAATAAAATGTGTGGGTTTTATGTATGAAAAGCACATTTTATTTCAAAACTATGATGGCTGAAAACTGAGAAATATTTTTTCCTTTTTGTTATTATTATTCCCATTAAAATATATATAACATAAAATAATTCTTAGCAAAAAGTACCACCCAAAGAAAGCCTAATTTGTAGATTAAAAAAAACAATATAGAGATCATCTTAGAGTGATAAGTAACAATACCGCTATTGGTGAATGAATTAGAGGAGCACTTACATGGGAAAATTGTTTTGGTTTTGAAGGGAAAAAAACTGGTTAGGCATGTCCTCATGATTTCAGACTTGACTACTCCAATACCCTTCTCTGTGGACCACCTGCTATCTAACTGGGTCCATTTATGAATAGTGTTGGCGTTTCATGTTGGGTTGCCCTTATATTTGACCCAAATATGGCTGTTTGAGGTCGGGCTTTGCCAACCCAAAAGTCATGGGATTTGATAAAGCGAATTTGGTGCTCTCATAGTGCTCAGCAACAAATCTCTCCCCCCCCCCCCCCCATAATGCCTAGGGCCCTCCAATCAAAGAGTGGGCAGTTTTCTGTCTGCCATCACACATTCACACACAGGCAGCCATAGGCTTTATAAGCAGAAGGCTTGCTTGCATGAGCACTTGTGACTGAAATCTGTTTGTGAGACACATCTCTGTGTGTGCTGACAGAGTGATATATTGTGTTAAAAAAGAAATTGAGATTGCAGTCAGATAGACAGTTCCACTGTCTATAGTACTAGTCAGATAGGTGTGTTTTCAGATAGACAGATTCACTGCTAGTAGATATTTTCATTGCTGATTACTAGATAGACAGAATAATAGCTTTGATAGATAGTAGGTGGTTTATCGTATTCTACTGCATGCTCATGTCCTTTAATCTAGTGCTGCTGTTTTAAAGTTTGTTTTATTGCATTGTACTGTATGAGTTTGTCCTTTAATCTAGTGCTGCTGTTTTGAAAGTTTTCAATCAACTAAAGGTGGCCATACATCAGGCGACTTAGTGGCTGATCGACCACCCAATTTGATTGTTATAATCAAATAGGATCAAAATAGCTGCAGCCAAGTGCATGCCCGATCGACAATGCGACCAATTTCCGGACATAAATTGGTTGCATTGTCAATCGCGCATGCTGCAAGATGTTGGGCCGAAGTTGGTTGGTCGGGCGGCCTATTTCAGAACAAGCGATGAAACAACAAAATACATTACCTGTCCTGTAGCAGACGCTTTGCACCACCAGCGTGTATGCGGCGGTTAGAACCTGTAGAGATGGATGGACACAGTTGAAGGCTGACACAGGATAGGTAATGTATAAATGCACACACTGGGGGGGCACATTTATACATTAGGGGGGCAGCGGCGGCGCAGATGTGGCGGGCTCAGACGATTTCCTGAAGATTTCATGCTGCAGTCTGCAGTATATGGGCAGCTCTTGTTGAATCTGCCCATAATCTTCAGATGTATGGCTACCTTTACAGTCATCCAGGTTTTTAGCCTGCAAATTTCCAGCAGCAATGTACAGTAAAACCTCCGTTATCCAGAACTCAGTTAACCACAAGGCTCAAGAAACCAGAATCTGGCCTTGCAGGATGCATAAGTCTACTTTTAGACTTCTTTATACATTAATAAAACTATGTTAAATTAAGTTAAGTCCGTCCTTTGTCTTAATTTGCTTTTAATGATTGTATTTCAACATTAATACAGAGTTTATGGTACGTATACAAAATATACAGTGTGGAGTATAGTACTGTTTTTTTTTACCTAGGCCTATTTTTAACATTGACTCTTAGCCAACCAGAAAATACACGTATCCAGCATCAGCCAATCCCCATTGGTGCCGGATAATGGGGGTTTTACTGTAGTCCAGTGTGTGTTCTTCTCCTCATCACAGATAGTTTGACTAAAGTTACTAAAGTTACCGCATACCACACAGGGAATTTTTGGGGAAAAATACACCCCAGAATATACTTTGAGTATTTGGAGTATTTGTGAAGTGTATATAATTTCTGCCACTGAAGGCTGCAGTTCACCCTTTTTTACTGGCAGTTTGATTGTGTTTTTCTGATTATTTTAGCACTAAAGTTGTGTGTGGCTGATAGAGATGTGGCAAACGGTTCACCAGGCGAACATCTCTGGGGGGTTTACTACTTCCGGGTCACTCTGACCCGGAGTAGTACGCCTGTGCTGCCCGGCGGAGCATGTCCTAGATCGCTCTCCTGTTGCTGGGCACATGCGCAGAAAGTGCCCGGCAACAGGAGCGTGATCTAGGACGCGCTCCGCCAGGCACCGCAGGCGTACTACTCCGGGTCAGAGTGACCCGGAAGTAGTAAACCCCCCCCAGGGATTCAGAGATGTTCGCCACATCTCTAGTGGCTGAATGGTCAAATGCATAACACATAAGTATTTTGGGGGGAAAACATCCCAAAAATATGAAAATATGATGTGACTATTTGTAAATTTTTGGACTAGACCAGGGATGCTCAACTCCAGTCCTCGAGGGTCATCTCCATTCCAGTGTTTAGGGTGTGCTGAGAAATGGATAAATGTGATCTACTTGATGAACCACACCTTTCCTGCTTCAGATCCATCCATCCAATTAATTTGAGCTGAGCCAAAAATGTGTGAGGACTTCGGCCCTTGAGGACTGGAGTTGGGATTCCCTGGACTAGACAAACCCTATCAGGGCCTCTGCCTCTACTTTGAAGCCTGAATATTGTGCTTATGTAACACAGTGGTGAAACCTGGTGGCTAATTTTTGGGCCAAAGGAAGTGGAACCCACTCAGGGCCCTCTTTGCAACTATTCAGAGGCCTGTATAAAATATGGCAAGATTTCTTGACCGCCCCATAAAATAGGCTTGCCACCAGCATGAAAAAAGCTTCCTACTATTTTCATGGCTTGTACAGTGTTGTGCAAAGCTGTGTGAGTATTGACATGGTTTCTCCTATCCCTCCATGATCCCTTCACATTTGGCAGACACTCTTGATGGTTTAGAGAGTTTGGAGTGCTCGCACTGGTGCGAAGGAGACCTGTTGGTCACTCACCATAGATGTTACCAGTTTGTACAGTAGAATATTACATGAGGCGGGCATTGAGGCTGTGAAGATATATTTAAATAGAGGCAATAAATAACTACTTATGTGAATGTTTGATGTGCATCCTAACGCACAACTTCCTATTTGGTGACAGCCTGTACCAGAAGGTCTCCTGCATCGCAATAGGAACTTCTGTGGTGTGTACTTATGCTAACCTCTTTTTGGGTGCATGGGTGGAACAGTATGTATATTCCTCATACAGTTCTATTTGTGGGAGTTTAAGTGTGTGGTACAGGTATGTGGATGATGTCCTGGTCTTCTAGTCAGGGAGTCATCATTCCCTGCAACTCTTTTTACAATACCTAAACATGAACAATATTAACATGTTGTTTACCATGGAATGTTCTGAATAAAAAAACTGATTCCTAGATTAGATTTAGAACTGCAGGTATTGGGAAACATCATGCTTACTAGGGGTTATCGCAAACCAACAGCATCTAATTCCATCCTGCATTGTGCTAACTTCCATCCCAGGCATGTGACACAATGGTAATCCTTTCCTGATGCTTAACCCTAACCTAACCCTGTTATCATTACCCTTTTACTGACACCCAATCCTGATTTTTATCCTTCAGGCCTGGCACCCACTAGCAGCCTTTTCTTAGCACAAGCACTTAGAAATAGGTTTAGTGACTTACTCTACTCTCAGCACTAAACCTCATTATGTATAACTGATCCTAACTCACCATATTAAATGATACTTTTGTCAAATCTAAACAACCAGGGCTGACATCTTGACCACCAGTGTAAACACCAAAATTGCACTTGAAATGACAATTGCCATTGATAAAACACTTATAATTGCTAGGCAGAGATATTTAAGGGAACATGATTTCATGTTGGGGAAGAATGTTAGGATTTTGGAGGAAAAGGAAAAAATATTAAATATTGTGTGTGTGTGTGTGGGGGGGGGGGGGGAGGGGGTCCAGGATTTTAAGGGAAGGAGCTGTTTATTACATGAGACTAGGAACACAGCAAGGGACAAAAATAATGTTCAGTTTTTGATAATGGTCACCGTGGTCAGTGCTTAGAGCTCGAATGTCAAAACCAACGGGGCTAGGATGTTAGTGCCAAGATAGTGCATATATTTTGTAGACCAATTATAAGTCAACTTACTTACTTATTTGTTAGTGAAAATTTTAATACCAGGAGTGGCACTTTCAAAAATCTGTTATTTGTAAACAATGTGATTGTAGATGACAGGACAACTGGCTTCACAATGTTTGTTCATTGCCAGTTACGGTGCTTTTGTCAATCACAATTACATACATTCCAGTGCTTCTGTCAATCACAATTACATTATTTGCAAGTCAGAAGTGTTGTGTTTACAGTTGTAATAACAATGTGATTTCAACCCTCGTTTAATGTATATTACTACACAGCACATTTCGTTAAGTATTTTTGTAACTGCTCAGAAGGAGGTCTGTTTTAATTCTGGGGCTGTAGTAATCAATTATAAGGGATCTACATAAGGCTTCTTTGAAAAGTTACAATTAAGCATGATATTGGCAGAATATTAAAAAACAGTGTGACATATCTTTGCTGCCACTATTTTTCATTGTTGTTAATAAATGAGTGTCATCAAGTAAGGGGTTTAGACAGTCCTTTACTAGCTAATGCTAACATCCATATTGCAGTTTAGTGTTGGGCGAACAGTGTTCGCCACTGTTCGGGTTCGCCCGGATTTCGGGCTGTTCGAGTTCGATTCGGGCTTCGCCGGAAACCTCGTGGTGTTCGGCCATGTGTTCGGCCATGCGGTCGAACGTATGTTCGGCCTGACAGCGCATGACTGAACGTTTGGTTCGCGTTGTGATTGGCCGAGCGGGTCACGTGGTTCGGGCACGAACACGCGGCTCGCACCGCGATTGGCCGAGCGGGTCACGTGGTTCGGGTAAATAAATACCCGAACCGCGTCATTTCTCCGCCACTTGCGTTTGGGTTTAGCTTTGGGAGGCAGGCAGGTTAGACTCTCTCTCACCAGCTAGGCTAGCCAGGGCCCCCCAGCCTCCTATACTATATTTGCCACTGCACTGTAGTGCCAGTCAGCTCAGTGTGCGTTTACTGCTGGGATCAGTAGTACTTCCGTCCATCACCAGTATATAGCATAGTATATAGCATTGTCTTCTATTGCCACTGTACTGCTGGTCAGCGTGTACTGCTGGGATCAGTAGTACTTCCGTACGTCACCAGTATATAGCATAGTATATAGCATTGTCTTCTATTGCCACTGTACTGCCAGTCAGCGTGTACTGCTGGGATCAGTAGTACATCCATCCATCACCAGTGTATAACATAGTATATAGCACTGTCTTCTATTGCCACTGTACTGCTGGAATCAGTAGTACTTCCGTCCATCACCAGTGTATAACATAGTATATAGCACTGTCTTCTATTGCCACTGTACTGCTGGAATCAGTAGTACTTCCGTCCATCACCAGTGTATAACATAGTATATAGCACTGTCTTCTATTGCCACTGTACTGCTGGAATCAGTAGTACTTCCGTCCATCACCAGTGTATAACATAGTATATAGCACTGTCTTCTATTGCCACTGTACTGCTGGAATCAGTAGTACTTCCGTCCATCACCAGTGTATAACATAGTATATAGCACTGTCTTCTATTGCCACTGTACTGCTGGAATCAGTAGTACTTCCGTCCATCACCAGTGTATAACATAGTATATAGCACTGTCTTCTATTGCCACTGTACTGCTGGGATCAGTAGTACTTCCGTCCATCACCATGACATTTTCCGCATTTAAAAGACATTTTTTCCTGTCAAACTTTACAATCAATTTTCTCAAAAACTATAAGCTCTTTTTCAAATATTTTTTTTCCTCTTGTACCCACTCCCAAGGTGCACATACCCTGCAAATTTGGGGTATGTGGCATGTAAGGAAGCTTTACATAGCACGAAAGTTCGGGTCCCCATTGACTTCCATTATGTTCGGAGTTCGGCGCGAACACCCAAACATCGCGGCCATGTTCGGCGAACGTTCGCGAACCCGAACATCCAGGTGTTCGCCCAACACTTTTGCAGTTCTGAAAGATTACATTATTGGGCATTGGGCATGTGACCCCACTCCCCGTATTTTAATTTTTTTCTCATATTTTCACCAGTGTTAATGGTAACGTTTTTTTTTCTGTTTTTCATAGTTTTTGTCTGCTAAAGACACTCTAATGAATAGGCTGAGTTCAAATTCACAGCTTTTTTTTTTTTTTTTTTTGTCAGTCTAAAGCCAATGGTTTGTTACACTCACAAAACACTTTAGTTGTACTTTGGAAGACCCTTGAATGAGATAGTCATCTTTTTCTCTGCAAGTAATTGTAAAGGGCTGACAGCACTGTCTGATTGCTTGACCTCTATATGGCTCTCTAGGCTAATCCTATTCATGCCAGGAAAGTTCAGAGGTGAAGTTAATCATTTTACATCTACAGCAAACGGTACTAGGAGAAGAAACACAGAGACAACGTGAGCCCAAATTGTGCAGTATGTCACAGATGAATGGGTAGGTATAGGTGTTCAAAAAAGGGAATACTCACAAAGGTGGGTTGCACACGGGGCAACCGACCACTTAAAGCAGGTGGAGTGTCTTATACCTGACTCCACTCAGGTAAGCCAGCAATCCTGGAGACGGTCGCTCTCTTGCTGAAAAACCTCATGCACTCTAAAACTGTGACGTGGTGTGGGTTCCACCTCAGGTTAGGTGTATGAGACTCCCCTCACCAACCCTTGGGGGGGAGGATTATAACACAAAAGGAGGTAAAGAGGCGCCCAATGAAGTGTAAAAGGTTTAAAAACACACTTAAAACTAAAGCTTGAGGTGGCTTACTTCATAAAAGACAACTCACTTAGAGAAGAAAATATTTATTAACAAGCACAGGCAACGCCGTGTTCGGGGCGCCCCAAACACGGCTGTTAGATTGCATTAGCACTTTATTTGGCCTGAGGAAGTGGGTGAGATTTTACGAAACGCGTTGCCTGTGCTTGTTAATAAATATTTTCTTCTCTAAGTGAGTTGTCTTTTATGAAGTAAGCCACCTCAAGCTTTAGTTTTAAGTGTGTTTTTAAACCTTTTACACTTCATCGGGTGCCTCTTTAACCCCTTCTACATCTACAGCAGCTGTTGTTAGAGATGGCCCAAACCTCCGATTTTCAGTTCGCAAACCACAAACATGAACTTCCGCAAAAGTTTGGTTCGTGCCAACTTCCGCGAACCGCACTAGGCTTCAACGTGGAGACGAACTTTGAAAACTAGAAACATTTATGCTGGCCACAAAAGTGATGGAAAAGATGTTTCAAGGGGTCTAACATCTGAGTTTTTGCATGGATGAGTGGGATACACGCCAAACGTCCCGGGGAAAAATCTTGATTTGACGCAAAGCAGCGTTTTAAGGGCATAAATCACATTGCATGCTAAATTGGAGGCCTAAAATGCTTGCATGTGTATATATCAATCAGGGAGTGTAATTAGAGTACTGCTTCACCCTGACACACCAAACTCACTGTGTAACACACCACAAACAGCTGTTTGTGTTGTGACGGCCGTGCTGGACTGGTGCGCACCATGGCGAGAGTGCAGGCGGTAGCGGTTTTATAGCCCATATGGTCGCCAGGGTGAGGTAACTCAATGACAGAACAACAGTGATTGTCCAGCTGATCGAATTTGGTTTGTCCACAATGAAGCAACGACCTTATTATCTTTGGTGTGCCACCCTCCAAGACACTCATATAGCCGTCGGTCATTGCTTCATTGTGATACGCAAGCTCCTTCACCGCGGCAAGGTAATGATCACAAAGGGGAATTGACACATGTACATGCCTTTTGTTTTGTTGTTGCAGCCGCAGTGCAACCAGAAAAATTAGGCAGGCATGTACACGCACCAGAAAAATTATCATAGCAGCCGCTGATATACATGTACATGCCTTTTGTTTTGTTGTTGCAGCCACAGTGCAGCCAGAAAAATTAGGCAGGCATGTACACGCACCAGAAAAATTATCATAGCAGCCGCTGATATACATGTACATGCCTTTTGTTTTGTTGTTGCAGCCACAGTGCAGCCAGAAAAATTAGGCAGGCATGTACACGCACCAGAAAAATTATTATAGCGGCCGCTGCTAGCAGCGGCCTTAAAAATTGAAGAATCCGCCTGAAATCCTGGACCCTATTGGTGGTAGCGGAGAAGGCAGTCAAGCAGCCTGCAGGCAGAGATGCTTTGTGGGGAGCGACTTAGTCATGGGGCAGGCAAGCACACGGCGTGCAGGCAGAGATGTTGTGTGCAGGGACTGACTTAGTCTTCGGGCGGACAGTAGCCCTCCGGGATTCATGCCTCATTCATTTTGATAAAGGTGAGGTACTGAACATTTTTTTGACTTAAGCGACTTCTCTTCTAAGTGACAATGCCTCCAGCTGCGCTGAAGGTCCTTTCTGAAAGGGCGCTTGAGGCAGGACAAGACAGAAGTTGGATGGCAAATTGTGACAGCTCTGGCCACAGGTCAAGCCTGCGCACCCAGTAGTCCAAGGGTTCATCGCTGCTCACAGTGTCTACATCCACACTTAAGGCCAGGTAGTCGATTACCTGCCGGTAGAGGCGTTAATGGAGGGTGGATCCGGAAGCGCTAAGGCATTGGACTAAAGAATGTCCGACATCACTAAGAGATCGCTGGAGCGTCCTGTCCTTGCTTGCATGGACATGGGAGAAAGGTTACTGGCAGTGGTACCTTTATTGCGTTGTGCTTTGACATCACCCTTAAACGCATTGTAAAGCATAGTTGCCAGCTTGCTCTGCAAATGCTGCATCCTTTCTGCCTTCAGGTGAGTTGGTAACATGTCATGCACTTTGTGCCTATACCGAGGGTCTAGTAGCGTGGCCACCCAGTACAGCTCATTCCTCTTGAGTTTTTTTATACGGGGGTCCCTCAACAGGCTTGCGAAAATCCACATCGGAATGCGGAAATTGGTAGCGAAAAGTGGAATCGGTAGCAGTAACGGTAATTGGCAATTGTGGAATGCGGATTTACCACGGAATCGGAAATTGGCATTTCCGACCATCCCTGCTGAAGTGAACAACAGGTAGGTATATGCTGTGATAAGTATTACAATGTGCACCTGTCACACACAGACAGGTACCGGACAGGCACAGTGACACTGCGCGCGCTCACGTAGGTAGGTGGGTGCACTGTGAACAACAGGTTGTTATATGCAGTGATGGGTATTACAAATGTGCACCTGGCACAGTAGTAATTATACCACCAAGGGGCCAAAGGCCAGCTGCAACTGACTGACAGGGCTGTATATAATGTAAGTGGGCCATACACAAAAAAAAAAATAGATCACAAGAACAAGATTAGCTCTCAAAAGAGCTGTTGAGGGGTGCTTTTTTAGCTATAAGAATCAGCAAGGAGCAAGCTTACAAGCCTACAAGAGCCTAACTAAGCTTTCCCTAGAGCTCTCTCTGCAGCAGCAGCAGCAGCTCTCCCTTCTCTAATTACTGCAGGCACACAAGTGAGTCCAATGCCTAACGCTGCCTGCCTTTTATAATGGAGGGGGGGTTGGGCTCCAGGAGGGAGTGTAGCCTGATTGGCTACAATGTGCCTGCTGACTGTGATGTAGAGGGTCAAAGTTGACCCTAATGAAGCACTATGGGGGCAAATCGAACTTCCGGAAAAGTTTGCGGTTCTCCGTGATCGCAAACCCGGGAAGTTTGCCGGCTCCCGTTCGCCGGCGAACAGTTCGGGCCATCTCTAGCTGTTGTATGTCAATCAGGAACATTTGTTTTGCAGGTAAGGTAGTTTTCACACATTCAGAAAATGCAAAATGTCAATCTACAAGAAACAAAGAGAAAAGATTATGTAGCTCTGCCCAACAAGGTGAGGTGACACTGTACAAGTAAAACAATAAGTAATTCAGAATATGTAGGTCACATGAAAGATGGGTTCAAATGGAGGAAAGTTTATTTCACGTTTGTTTTAAAGACAATCTTATTTCAAAATTGAGTAAGACAAATTCTTATTGGGATCAGGATAAAATGGCAGTCATATGTGACTATTTGTGACTACGTGACACACAAAGTAGGAAAAACAATAAGTGCTTGATTCCATTTAACAGAATCCCAGCAATACAGGAGAAACCATAGAGAAGCATTCTCTCCCGAATGATGGAGTTTTAAAAATTGATAATAATTCACCAGTTGAAACCTGATTGTTGGTGAGGGCAGCTGCTGTAGTTTTTTTTCCACTCGCCCTTGCATGTGTTGTGATTAATTACCTCAACTTTGTATGGTATAAACAGTTGATGTGACATGTTTTGTTTTTTTCACTCAATTTTTTTTAGTTTAGTTGGGGTTTATCACCTACAACCAGGGGAAATGATGACCATTCTATGAGTATATAATAAGTAGAATTACACACGTATATTTTATGCTACAAAAAGCATTAAACAACCACTTTGAAGACTTGGTGATGGGGGTATTAGTAAGGAAGGCTCTTCCCTTGTGTTATCTTCAAAGTATGGCCACTGTCTAAGACAAAAACAAAAACTGTTCAACAAAAGTACTCAGCAGATAAGTGGGAATAGCAATCTTTTTAAAATATTAAAGGACAGAAGTGAGATGGGTACAGAGGCTGCCATATTTCTTTTATTCACTCTAATACTTTTAGCCATAGACCCAGAACAAGCATGCAGATTGGCTGAAGTTTGACTCCATTTGCCTCATGCTTCTTTCAAGTGGGTGATTCAGACACTACTGATGCATGAATGATCAGCAAGATGCCAAGCCACTGGCATTATTTAAAAGGAAATAAATATGGCAGTCTACATACCCCTTTCACTTCAAGGGCTTGATTCACAAAAGAGTGCTAACTGTTAGCACGACCGTTTTCGCGCAAATTTTCGCACTAAACTATAACCGTTATCGTTTCGCGAGAAAATTCGCGATCGCGCGCAATGTGAAAATGGCTGTGCTAACAGTTAGCAAAAGCTCGGTATACAGAGGCGCCAGAGTAGAGTAAAACGTTTTAAAAACCGTTTAAAAGCAGAGGGGGATGTTAGGGTGGACTTACCTCCCTCTTACAAAAAAGAAAACTCACTCGAGTCTCGATAAAACAGAATTGACAAATAATTTATTCAACTCCACAAATGCAACGCGTTTCGCGGGCGTGACCCCGCTTCCTCAGGCAAAAATGGGAGCACAACTCAGTGGGTCAAGCAGTAGGTTTGAGCGCCTCTGCTTGACCCACTGAGTTGTGCTCCCATTTTTGTAAGAGGGAGGTAAGTCCACCCTAACATCCCCCTCTGCTTTTAAACGGTTTTTAAAACGTTTTACTCTACTCTGGCGCCTCTGTATACCGAGCTTTTGCTGATCTTCTAGTCCACCCTGGGTGGAGGGGTGCATCCCCATCTACTATCTACAGAGAGCGACTTCTTAACCTGAGTGAGGTCAGGTCCTAATGCTCCCTACCTGCATTTAAAGTGGTTGCCTATGGGTAACCCGTGTTTGTGAGTATATACACATAAAATTGTATTGAACTCTTCATTTTACCTGACAATACTGCACCATATTAGGCTCTCGATTCTCTTCTTGTTTTTAAGCGTGCTAACAGTTAGCACTCTTTTGTGAATCAAGCCCCAAGTGTTCTTAAAGGAGGTTTACTATCAAGTATGCCACATAGCTAATGGTAGTTAAACAACACACAGAGTTTATTGTTTCCTGATGTAATGCATTATTACACTGGCTCACCCAGCTCACCCAGCTTCCTGTGTTGTTGTACAATAGTACATATATTTTAGAAAGAACTATGCAATAGCATATGAAAGAGGATATAAAAAAGGAATACATGATTCAAAAATATTCTAAAAAAGGGAACCTGAAGCAAGGAAAATTATTTAAAATAAACATGTGATGTAGCTGCACATTAATATTACATAATAACCTCATCCTCAGTTCCTCTCAGAAGCTCACCATTTTCTTCTTACAGCGATCACTTCCAGTTCTGACAATATCTTGTCAGAACTGAAATATACCAGTTGCTGTCAGTTATAAATCAGCTGCTAGCAGAAAATATAAGAAGCGCCCCAAAGTAGTAGCTATGTATTCCTTCAGTTGTTCCACTGCAGCTGCTCCCAAAAAGTATCCTTTTCCATCCAATGTAAACTATAGCAGTCAACCAGCAGCGCTCAAGTGGTCCACGTCAGGATGCTGCCATATACTCCTTCCACCTTCAGAGATCTCACACTACTTCCTTATGCACCTAGAAATGCAACTCAGTGCACAAGACAAATGACAAGGGATTCTCCCAGTGGAAAAATTCCAACAACATTTTAATATGATAAAAGTTTTTTTTTAGGAATACAAGCAAGTAGCACTCACATTCCGAGGGTCCTACTCCAGTAGGGACCCTCCCAGCTAATGCACTTCCCACTCCATGTGGTACTCAATTTCATATACTTGCGATCAAATGTAGCATTTTCTCGCTCTCGTCCCGACTAGTTTCGGCCCTCCGCCGTCATCAGGGGATCGGCAGGCCAGTGAATGGTAAGTGAATGGCGGGCATTGGCACTTCTGTTTTCTGCCCTCAGCCATTAGCCGCCTGAATGACTTTCCTCTGGCTGTGTCATGGGCAATCCACCCATGCTCACTAGCTAAACTCATACTTATTGATTGTTCCATATCTCACTATGGGCTTGATGCACAAAACTGTGGAGGTATTGCTGTGCACAGACAGTGCACAGAAATATTACCATTACTGCCAGCAGCAGGTTACTGCGAGTTATGCTATTAGTGTGACCTGTGGTAGTCGAGTAACGCACGTTACCGTAGCAACGCTTGCAATACGCGAATATTGTGGGTCACACTAATAGTGTATATTCTGGTAACCTTGCCTTGCTTTACCTACACACAGCAATATTATCATAGCATCATGCATCAACGCTTAACCACTTGCCGACCAGGGGATTTTTCAATGATCGGTGCTGTGTGGGCTCTACAGCCCGCAGCACTGATCAGGAGTGCAGCAGGGCGATCAGACTACCCCCCTTTTTTCCCCACTAGAGGGATGTCCTGCTGGGGGGGTCTGATCGCCGCCGGCTGCATTTGCTTAGCGGGGGGCTCTTCAAAGCCCCCTCCGCAGCGTTCTCCGCCGTCTCGCCGCTCCCTCCCTCTCCCTCCCCCTGTGAGCTGCGCAGGACGGATTTCCGTCCTGCGCATTGAAGGATAGGCTTCAGCCTATCATATGCCGGCGATCCCCGGCCAATAAGAGGCCGGGGATCGCCGATCTGCCTTACGACGCTGCTGTGCAGCAGCGCCGTATGATGTAAACAGCGGGGATTTCTTCCCCGCCTGTTTACATTTTGCCAGCGAGCCGCGATCGGCGGCTTTCCGGCTGTTCACGGAGACACCCTCCGTGAACTGACATGGAAAGGCCGCTCGATCCAGCGGCCGTTTCCATGGTAACCCGCAGACGACCAGTTTACACCAATCGGCGTTAGCTGGTCGTCAAGAGGTTAAGTGCCAGCACTTTTCAACATGCTTCACAGTATTCGTGTGTCTCAGAAGTTGACAATATTACCTAACAGAATGTCACCAACTTGTCTTCCTCAAGTAATTTTCTTGTAGGCAGCTGCTTCATATGATCAACATTTCTTCTTTTCTTCCTTCCTGAGGGACCTAGTTATTTCTGCAGTCTTTTTTATATTTCTTTCTCTAATTAACTTATTTATTCTGTCAGTGGTTTAATATTGTTTTTAATTTTCTTCTACATTTTAAAATCTTCCTATCAAATAGTATATGTGCACTGTGATGAGGTCAGCCTTTCAGAATTAGACTGAATTAGAGATATACTAAATGAAAAAAAAAAACCTTTCATTCATCTTTTTGCAAAAATAAGGTTGCATGTGAAAATCATTGTTAAGATAGTATAGATGGCCCAAAGGTTCTCTCTTACTAGAGCTTGAAATTAGGAATCTGAAATTGCTTCCTTGAAAAAGTTACCTAAAAAAGAAAAAGCAGTTTTGGCTTTTAAATTAAATCAGTGCAGAGCTCTGGAAGTTGTGGCATGAAAGGTACACGTCTCCATTCATGTGACTGAAATTGTTCACTTCCCATACTCCATACCTTTCCTCTCTTCTTCCTCTCCTCTCCCCTCCTCTCTTCCTCTCTCCTTCCCTCTCCTCATCCTTATTTTTCTTCCAGGTTTTCGGTGCTCTCCTGGGTTGCATACAAAGGGTGATAATCATTTCATTCATCACTGAAGCTGCTGACACTGTATGGAATAAGTATTCCAAGAAATATGACATTACTACTTACAACAAAGGTTCACTTCTTAATAAGTTCTATTTCATAGGCAGAAATTCTGGTTTTCTATAAATCCGATTGTTCTGCCTTCCAAAACTGGAATAGATGCTTCGCAAACATCTCTGCAGATTTAACAATAAGAGAGGCTAACATCCTTTTGCAAACCTTACTACCGAATAAAAAAGAAAATATTTATTATTCCCTATATTGTTATTTAAAGTGATCTTGAACTTAAATGAACAATATGAAACTAATAGTATGGCTGTAATGCAAATAGGCATTAACCCCTTCGCCACTGCTTCACTAAACAACCAGGGGCATAGATATGTGTACTTCTTTATTTACCTCACTATTCCCAATTGCCGCTGCCATTCATCTCCATCACAAACAACTTGTTCCCATACCCGATCACAGTGCCTGTGATGAATAAAAGGCAGTGTCAGTGAGACGTGGCTTTCATTCACAAAGTTATTAATTTTTAACTTCCTTCACCCCTACCCCCAGTTACCAAAATAAAACACTTGTAAAAAAAATAATGATAAAAAATGGCATCATTTAAAAAAAATACATAAATAGTTACCTTAGGGGCTTCTTAATATGTACTGTATGTCATGAGGGTATATTACTGTTTTTGAGCTTAAAGGTAGTTGGAGGCGCCCGTGTCAGATCAGGTGGACCTTCTGGTATGGTCCCTGGGTTGTATGTGTGTATGTGAACACTAATATCACAGTTCTATATTTATAGAGATAGCCTACCTTGTTAGTAGTAATCAAACCGTATAAAAGGAAATTCAGAATTTATTTGTGCACATCGACAACGCGTTTCGCGGTCGCAGCCGCTTCATCAGGTCAAATATACGTGGTTTCAGAGGCAGGCCCAGTGCAAGGATATTTTCAATGGATTCCCACAGATACCTTTATTTGGCTGTTATCGCTTCTATTTTCCTGAAGAAGTTACTGTAAAAATCAATATGGCCGTAATTCCTCTAGAGGGCTTACTGCAGCCTCTTCCCCCAGGGAGGTGAGTGGTCCCTGCTTCCCCCAGGGGAGGAGGAGGAAAGCAAGAGATCGGCTCTCCTAGAAGCGATAACAGCCAAATAAAGGTATCTGTGGGAATCCATTGAAAATATCCTTGCACTGGGCCTGCCTCTGAAACCACGTATATTTGACCTGATGAAGCGGCTGCGACCGCGAAACGCGTTGTCGATGTGCACAAATAAATTCTGAATTTCCTTTTATACGGTTTGATTACTACTAACAAGGTAGGCTATCTCTATAAATATAGAACTGTGATATTAGTGTTCACATACACACATACAACCCAGGGACCATACCAGAAGGTCCACCTGATCCGACACGGGCGCCTCCAACTACCTTTAAGCTCATGCTACATCCTCTCAGAGGGTCTACAGATACCAGGAACACCCTGTCATATCTGAATTTTTCTGGAGCGACGACCGTACCGGACGGTAAAAGGCCGAGTGGGGGAGGTACTCCCCCACATGCCGAGACGAGTGGTTGCCTACAGCAACCCACACTTGTGAGTATTATTCTTACTCTACCACTAACCTGACGTTAGTCCAACGGTAATACACTAGATCGGGCTCCCGATCTCCCTGTGTTTTTGTCGTTTCAAGTCTGATATTACTGTTTTTGCTATTTTACTGTTCATTTTGTAAATGAAGGCTTAATAATTTAAATGTTGTAATAACCAGGACAAATGGGCAATTAAATGTGTGGGTTTTATCTATCGTAGCACATTTTATTTTAAAACTATAATGGCTGAAAACTGAGAAATCATGATTTTTTATATCTTTTCCTTATTATTCCATTTAAAATTGCATAAGATCGTCACAGTTGCAGTTTAGGGTCCGCATGCTTGGGACCTTTTAACCTGAGAAAGAAGCAGAAGTAATGACCCTTTGAACTTTCCTGCAATAAAACCTTATGATATTTTCTCTCCCTGTCAGAAAACAAGCATTTAACTTCTATTTACTTTTCAGGAAACTGGACTGAAATTTGGACTGAACAAGTTGTTCGACAAGCTCTTTTGCATGTAAAAACAAATCAAGTATTTTTAGGGACTTCAGATAATGTCTCAATATGGCTAGTATTATATGTGTATATGTTTATCTCATAAAGTCACAAATCACTTCAGGTATGCTTTAATAACTTCTCTCTGTTTATTAAAATGCTACTCTGTTTACCCTTGAATAACTACTGCTTCTGGTTGAATTCTAGGTAGTGAATATGCAGGCAATCTGACTATTGAAGTTACTCACTGGCATTTGTGTCATTACCTCGGGATCCTTGGAGGGCATTTGTTTTTTTATCAAATAAATTTTATCAAATAAATTTTATTTTATAAACAAGAACAAGAGCCAGACAGTAAAGCACTGGTTTCCAACATTGATACAATAATACACAATAGCACATTGCAATAACAGAAATGTTTCTTATACTGTATAATCATATTAAGGCATTATATAGCAGAGTAACCACAACTAGTTATTGGGTGCATATAAAGAAAGTCATCAACTACTCACATATGAGTTGGAATGAATAACATGGTATTGGTGACCCAGTGCTGCAGGAAGCTAGGAAGAACTGAAGGAGTAAAAAAAATCAAAAGTAGAAGGAGAGAAGAAAATAAAATAAAAGAGGAAGAAGAGGAAGAAGATGGCTCTCAGGCCCACCCCCGGACCTACCCCCCCCCCCACTCGATATCACCAGTCACCACAAACAATGGGACCAATGAATCTAAGCAGAAAATAAAGGTTTGCCCAATCGCTCAGACCACAAATCTTTTCATAATCAGGAAGTCAACCAGCCTACACCCCAGATCCCAGCAACAGGTGTCAAAATCCAATGTGAAAAGAACAAACGACTGGGTCTTGACCTGGATTTATGCAATTATAGCTTGATTTATCGATTATTTATAGAATGGAAGGACTTTATTGTACGTTTCCAGAAATTAACTGATGGTAAACTATCACCTTTCCATACTTGTAATATTTCCTTATGGGCATAGTAACATAAGATACGGTTCACATATTGTGTGTGGTTACTTCAAGAAGTTTCTTCAAATAAGCCCAGTAACGCTAACTTGGCCATACAAATAAAACAAGAGTCCAATATGTCATTGATGGTGTTCAATATTTTGTCCCAAAATGGTTTCAATTTGTCACAACTCCAGAACATGTGGAAAAATGTCCCGGTAATAATGGAGCATCATTGACATAGTGCACTGTTCTTAGCAGGCTCGGACTGAGCCACCGAACCACCGATGGTCCCATCAGTGGGCCCTGACTGCCCCGCCTCCTGGGGGCCCCAGAGCTGAGAGGGAGGGGGGCACAGCTTGGAAAGGGGGAAAATTGGGCACAGAGCGGTGGGGAGGGGTGGAAGCCCCCCCCTCCCTCACCTAGGGCCCCCCCTTCCGCGTACCCCCCTCCTCCAGAAGTGCAGCCAGCAGCGAGCAGAGCATAGCCACAGAGCTTCAGATGCTAGCTCCACATGCCCCTGCTGGTCTCCGTCTCCTCTAGTGACGCTGTCCAATCACGCTCTTGCAGTACTTCCTGCGAGAGTGTAATTGGACAGCGTCACTGCAGGAGACGGAGACCAGCAGGCAGCAGCGGCATGCGCGGAGCTCGCATCATCTGAAGCTCGGTAAGCTATTTTCCGCTCGCTGCTGGCTGCACTTTTGGAGGAGGGGGGTGCGCAGAAGGGGGGGCCCTAGGTGAGGGAGGGGGGAGGCTTCCCCGCTGATCAATTCCCGCTGCCCCCCCCCTTCCAAGCTGGGGGGGACTTGCATTTTGTGGGGGTATCTGCCACCAACCTGATTGCATTGTGTGGGGGTATCTGCAGCCAACCTGATTGCATTTTGTGGGGGTATCTGCAGCCAACCTGGTTGCATTTTGTGGGGGTATCTGTAGCCAACCTGATTGCATTTTGTGGGGGTATCTGCCACCAACCTGATTGCATTGTGTGGGGGTATCTGCAGCCAACCTGATTGTATTTTGTGGGGGTATCTGCCACCAACCTGATTGCATTTTGTGGGGGTATCTGCAGCCAACCTGATTGCATTTTGTTGGGGTATCTGCCACCAACTTGATTGCAATTTGTGGGGGTATCTGCCACCAACCTGATTGCATTTTGTGGGGGTATCTGCCACCAACCTGATTGCATTTTGTGTAGGTATCTGCCACCAACCTGATTGCATTTTGTGGGGGTATCTGCAGCCAACCTGATTGCATTTTGTGGGGGTATCTGCCACCAACCTTATTGCATTTTGTGGGGGTATCTGCAGCCAACCTGATTGCATTTTGTGGGGGTATCTGCAGCCAACCTTATTGCATTTTGTTGGGGTATCTGCCAACAACCTGATTGCAATTTGTGGGGGTATCTGCCACCAACCTGATTGCATTTTGTGGGGGTATCTGTCACCAGCCTGATTGCATTTTGTGGGGGTATCTGCAGCCAACCTGATTGGATTTTGTGGGGGTATCTGCAGCCAACCTGATTGCATTTTGTTGGGGTATCTGCCACCAACCTGATTGCAATTTGTGGGGGTATCTGCAGCCAACCTGATTGCATTTTGTTGGGGTATCTGCCACCAACCTGATTGCAATTTGTGGGGGTATCTGCCACCAACCTGATTGCATTTTGTGGGGGTATCTGTCACCAACCTGATTGCATTTTGTGGGGGTATCTGCAGCCAACCTGATTGCATTTTGTGGGGGTATCTGCAGCCAACCTGATTGCATTTTGTGGGGGTATCTGCCACCAACCTGATTGCATTTTGTGGGGGCATTTGCCGTCAACCGGATTGCATTTTGTGGGGGCATCTGCCGGCAACCTGATTGCATTTTGTGGGGGTATCTGCAGCCAACCTGATTGCATTTTGTGGGAGTATCTAAAGCAACCTGATTGCATTTTGTGGGGGTATCTGCCACCAACCTGATTGCATTTTGTGGGGGTATCTGTAGCCAACCTGATTGCATTTTGTGGGGGCATCTGCCGTCAACCTGATTGCATTTTGTGGGGGTATCTGCTGCCATTTGACTACTTGATGAATTATCATGAGGCATGTAACTACTTGAATATTTTATCTAAAATGTATCTGGTCAGACCTAATTTTTGTGAATAACACCGCTACTTATTTTGTGTTTTGTATTGTTTTTTTTTAAGTCTGCCCATGACTCATCATGACCACGCCGATGTTCCAGTGCGTGGTGACACCCATTTAGTTTTGCTGCGCGCTCCGCATTTAGACATATCCCTATTGGAGACTGTCCTCAGAAGTGCTCACAATCTATTCCCTACCGTAAAGTCATGCAAAATTTCTAGTGTACATGTGTATGTGAGCCCAAAATGGGGGGGGGAGGGGGAGGAGGAAGAGAGGGGAGTGGGCCCCAGGCTGAAACTTCCTTGGTGGGTCCTTAGTGTCCCAGTCCGACCCTGGTTCTTAGTACATATTTTTAGCATTCTTTCAGGAGCAAGATAGGTTCTATGTACAAACTGAACCTGCACTAATCTGTCCCTAGTGGAAATGGTTTTTTTAATAAAGTCCTCTAGAATATCTTCCCAATCAGTGTCATCCAGACCAGGTATGTCCTGGTAAGAGCATTTGTAAGGGGTTGACATTGTACATTGGGACACATTGCAAGACTCACTACTGCGTACTTCCTCCTTCCGGCTTGAAGGAGGAAGTGCACGGTATTGAGTCTTGCAACGCATCCCATAGGCTGTGTGCAAGACGTTTGGGATGCATAGAAGCTGACGGAGTTCTGGGTAATTAACCCCTTTTCTCCCATGCACACAGCTGAGGCAATTAAGCCTCATTTGAATCATGAATTCTAGTAGGTAACTAACTTGTGAGCTCATCACTGCATGCAACCCAGTCTTATGAGTACCCATGGTTCCCTGCTATATTTTATTCATTCTTGATCTAGATATACTACACTGCACAAGATTCTTGGTGTTTATGTGTTATTATTTTTCTGGAAGGTATCAAGCTCTTTCAGATTCCATTGGAAATGTTTTGAATATTTTGCTACAGTAAGGCCCGGTTCACATTGGCGGTCGCCGTCCAGAATCGCCGTGCCGGAGCCGGACCGCATGCGGAACGGACGGAACGGACGCACGGCATAGCAATGAAAGTCTATGCGTCCGTTCACATGCGTCCGTTCCGTCCGGACCGGAGCCGGACCGGGTCCGGACTCCGGCGTAAGACCCAACATGTGCTATTTTTTGGTCCGGCTCCTCCGGCTGACGTATCCGGAGCGGAGCCGGACTGTTGCATCCGGCCAATAGAAACCAATGAGAAACAGAGAGCGCACAACACACTGGCTATAAAAACCGGACGTTCTACCCCACTTCCTATGCGTATTGTAGCAGCGATTTTGGATGGGGACACATGGGCAAGCATTTTGGAGTGGAGCAGCAGTGACTTTAAACGTGCTGGAGATGTTGGCAGTATGTCGGAGGTGGAGGTGAGTTCTAAACAGCGGAGGGCCTGATTCCACAGGTCCACCTTCTGCTGACCTCCCAGACCCCAACATTTTTATTTTATTTCTACTATCTTTTGCCAAACGGATCCGGATCGCATCCTGATGTACACCTGATGCAACCTGACCGGATCCGGATCGGATCCGGATCAGAACCGTACGGTTCCGATCCGGATCCGGTCCGGATCCGGTCAGGTCATCCGGTCCGTTTGGCAGAGAACCGCAAGTGTGAACGGGGCCTAAGTAGTCATGACATTTAAAAGGACTTTGATGCTTTCCTTGCATTTCCTTGCATGGAATGACATCCATAGCTATAATTACTAGGTTAGTTCCTGTCATGTTAATTTGGGGATTTTAACCACTTGCCGACCGCACACTCATAACGTGCGTCGGCAAAGTGGCAGCTGCAGGACCAGCGACGCAGTACTGCGTCGCCAGCTGCAGCCTAATTAATCAGGAAGCAGCCACTCGTACGAGCGGCTGCTTCCTGTCAAATCACGGCGGGGGGCTCCGTGAATAGCCTGCGGGCCGCCGATGGCGGCTCGCAGGCTAGATGTAAACACAAGCGGAAATAATCCGCTTTGTTTACATTTGTACGGCGCTGCTGCGCAGCAGCGCCGTAAGGCAGATCGGCGATCCCCGGCCAATCAGCGGCCGGGGATCGCCGCCATGTGACAGGGGACGTCCTGTCACTGGCTGCACAGGACGGATAGCCATCCTGTGCAGCCCCGATCACCGGGGGAGGCAGCAGGTAGGAGAGGGAGGGGGGAATTTCGCCGCGGAGGGGGGCTTTGAGGTGCCCCCCCGCCACCCACAGCAGGCAGGAGAGATCAGACCCCCCCAGCACATCATCCCCATAGGGGGGAAAAAAGGGGGGCAATCTGATCTCCCTGCCTGCACCCTGATCTGTGCTGGGGGCTGCAGAGCCCACCCAGCACAGATCAATCAAACCAGCGCTGGTCCTTAAGGGGGGGTAAAGGGTGGGTCCTCAAGTGGTTAACTAATTGCCATGTGGAGTTGGATTTTTTTTTCTTTTAAGGCTAATTGGCCCAAGCCTTGTAAGGGATTCTCATCTGGATCAATTGTTGTATTTGAGTGTGCAAGACAGTGCTATACGATGTGTTCTGGTTAAACTTGATGGACTGGTGTCTTTTTGCAACCAAACTAGCTATATAAATATAACACCGAAGATAAAAGTCATATTGATGTGTTAGTATACCAGCTATTATAAACAAAATGATCATCTTTACTGAACTGTGCTTTGCCACAATTATCCTAATATTTAATTAATTTCTAATACGAATATTACTGTACATATAGTAAGATACATAACAGTTACTTATACATATAGTAAATGATTAAAGCATACCTGAAGTGAAAAATAAGAGTACATTTAAATACTTATCCCAGTAAGGGCAAGCCTCTTGATCAGGTATGTCAAACCGGTCCTACGAGGGCCGAGATCCTCACACATTTTTGATACAGCTCAAATGAATTGATGGGTCTGAATCAGGAAAGGGGTCCATCAGGTAGAACACATTCCTTTCTTTCTCAGTCCATCCTAAACACTGGCATAGATCTGGCCCTCCAGGCCTGGAGTTCGACACATGTGCTCTAGATAGTCCAGACGCTTTCCAGGTCTCTTACAGCCCCCTGTTCCAGCAAAGGGTCCTGCTAAATCTGTTTAACAAAACCTTGCTGATATTGGGCATTATTATTATTTAGTATTTATATAGCGCAGACATCTTCCACAGTGCTGTACAGAGTATATATTGTCTTGTCACTTAACTGTCCCTCAGAGGGACTCACAATCTAATCCCTATTATAATCCTATATCTATGTATGTATTGTGTAGTGCATGTATTGTAGTCTAGGGCCAATTTAGGGGGAAGCCAATTAACTTATCTGTATGTTTTTGGGATGTGGGGAAAAAAACGGAGTACCCGGAAGAAATCCACGCAGACACAGGGAGACCATACAAACTCCTTGCAGATGTTGACCTGGCTGGGATTCGAACCGGGGACCCAGCGTTGCAAGGCAAGAGCGCTAACCACTACGCCACCATGCTGCCCATGCATGTGCGAGTATGATCTGTGCATGCCCAGTAGAATGAAGCATCCACTTCTCATGCTATAACTTTTTCCTCTGAGAATGAGCATGTCATTATACTGAGCATGCGTGGATCTTGTTGTGCATACCCAGTCCAGATGAGCACGTCCATGGCTATTACCATATTGACGGAGTTAGTTGCTACTTAGCCCCATGAAAGGTAATTATGACTCTACTATTTAAGGCCTTATTTATCTGTAAGTAAAGCCTGTGAGTAACAACATTCACCTTGTGTGAGTAAATTATTGTGCTGCACTACACACACATTACTAAGTGATTAGTGCCTGCAATGCTAACTGCTATTTATTTATGGTTATTAGTTTGGGATATTTTAATGTTTTCTTTTTTTACCCCTTTTTTTATTGTCCTAAAAAGAAAAAAAGAAAATGAAAATGACCCTGTATTCCCAAGAACTGCCAAGCTTGCAATCATGACGCTCTGTCACATGAGCAATGCCAGGCAACAAGCTCAATAAAATTGTGAAGCTGAGTAGCCTTACAAAAGTGGGAGAAGGCACATTTCCTCTATAAAGCCCTTTTGTCAAATATTATAAGTACAACACAAAACTATCCAATCTGAGAATTGTCAGATGTCTTTTCCCCTAGGCAGAGCAGACAAAAACATTTCCCTATTCTGACCTCGCTTTTATGAAGAAAAAAAAAAAAAAAGAATACCATGCACATCTAAAAACACTAATTAAAGTGGAACTGAACTCAGAATTTTCTCTGTGCTGTGAATCATTAGCCATAGCATGATAACTTTTATGCCCTTTCCAGGGAGCACTGAAAGGGTTAAATCTCAGTATGTACTATATGGGGAGAACTGCCTCAACAGAGCCTGCAACTCCGATTTGCAGCTGCTGATAACAACTAATTAGACACTGATCTGGCTAAACAATACTTTTTATAGTGTGCTGTGCAAGAGTTTTGGTCCGCTTTAAATCAAGGGAAAAGAATGCCAGGGCAATAAAAAAAAGATTTTTTTTCTTTTCTATTTTGTTCTTCCATGGGCAGTCAAGGAAAACTTTTTGTTACAACTTAATCATGTGATTATACATGTGCATGTGTTAGACTGATGCTTACCATTGATGCTAGCAATGGATGTAATTGAATTAGACCCACAGGATAATATAGCATATCTAAAAGAGGTGTTAGCAAAGGAATTATTAAAAATTACTATGGTAAAATGATAATACCACTCTTGGGCTAAGAGGACTTAGTGGGCATGACTGTTTGTATTTATGTGTGTGAAAACTATTGTAATGCAACTGGGAAACTAGGTAGCTCCAACACGGTTTATCCGGCTAGTATTAGTAATATACTTTACAAATCCTTGTGGAATAAAAGAACAAAAAAGATGAAAAGGGATTTCTTATACTTATCTACTCTTTTTTGTCAGGAAGATTATGTATTTAGTGTTGAAGGATTCTCAGTAGAGTTTTACAAAAATGCAGCTTTGCTCGAAGTGAAGTGATCACTCTGTTCCTTAAACCTTTCTGGAGATTATGGCGTAGTGAAGACAAATTCTAATCTAGGTCATTGCAAACTCTAAAGCACTTGTCAAAGATACAGTAACAGAATGTGATGCTGAAAGACTACTACAATATACGCAACTTGCCTTCATGATTCTCAAAGTCACTCAAAAAAAGACAATACTCTTTCACTACATTTGAAAAATAAATTTTAGAGCAAAATACTATTTCCTTTTAGATGTAAGAAAAGTAACTTAGTTACATAGCCTACAGACTTATTGCAAAATTCATACTTCACTTAGATCTGTGAGTCACCTGTCAAAAAAGGGGGGGGGGGGGGGTACAAGCTGAAAAGGGTGCAAGAGCCATCTGTGTTAAAAGGACACCACTATATACTTCAATGTTATTTGCCGTGATTAGCGGCTGAAAGCAGTGAAAAGGGTGCCCACTATTTTACAACAGACATATCATGTTTGTACTGGCAATATCATGGAAATTTTTGCGGTTACAATAAAGGATCTGATTTCAATTACGCTTACACTATGTGCCCTTAATACAATAATGTCTATATTTTTACAACTACATTTTGGCCTCATTATTTGTTTCATTCTATTTGTGGCTACTACAATATACACAAAATGCCGGTGGTTTTGATCAAGCCAAATACTGGTTATACGTTTACCAGTTATAAACGTTCACCTACAACAATCTTACTGAATATCGTTTATATCTTTGACATAAAGCGCGGCTACAATGATCCTGCCGAATACCAGTTATATCCTATAAAAATTGTGGCTACAATAATCTCACTGAATTCTATGGTTAAGGTTAGGCACCACCATGGGCAGCTAAGGTTAGTCACTGGGGGGTTAGGGTTAAGCACCACTGGGGCGGTTAAGGTTAGGCACCACCATGGGGGGGGGGGCTAAGTTTAGACACCACTATGGTGGGGTTAAGGTTAGGTGCAAGGGAGGGTCTAAGGCTAGGTATAACCATGCAGGGGTTCAGGTTAGGTGCTAGGGGGGTTAAGGATTAGACACCACAATGGAGGGAAAAAGTTAGACACCACCATGGGAGGTTAAGGTTAGGCAACACCATGGGGGGTTAATGTTAGTTGTTGTGGTGTTTAAGGGTTAGGCCCCACCATAGGGGGGTCAAGGTTAGGTGCCAGAAAGGGATTAAGGTTAAAGTTATACTCTAATAGCAGCTGCAGAATCACACGCTAGTTACAAACAAGCTCCCTTTAATAAGCAAAATCCTGTTTATTGGCTACATCTGGCACCCTTTTATAAACAACATCACATTCATCAGCTACATCTGGCGCCCTTTTTTTAAAAAGAATCACACTTGTTGACTACAACCAGAGCCCTTTATAAAAAAAAAAATCACCTTTTTGGCTACTTTCGGCACCTTTTTATAACTGAAATCACATTTATCGGCTACATCTGGCTCCCTTTTTTCCCAGGCACTTTTTTTAAATGTTCATTAAAAAATATCCTTTTCAATCCATTAATAAAAACACTGTTCCTGATAATCAGCTCTTATGTGCGTAGGCCTAAGAGGAAATCTGGGAAGAGTAGAAACATTTTGAGTATTTTATCTAATTAGAGATATCACGCAGAACGAACACATCCTATTCTTTTCCTGGCATAACTATGAAGCATGTCCTGCTGTGACAAATCGTATGAATAACAGTAAACTCACATAAAGCAGCAGTTATATTTTAGAGTCCTTTACAATCTGTATTGATTTCAGATAGCAGAACTATTTTGTAATGAAATATACTAGCCTTATTGTATTTATCAGTGAGTTCTACAAATACTATACTTCTTTCTAAAAATAAAAAACTAATTGGTGGCTGTAGACAAGACAACACAAGCAGCTTGAACTTAGCAGGACATATTAAAATACAGTGTAAAGCTCATTGAATCTGTAGGACACAGACAGATAAATGGTTGTAAGAATACAAAATCTCAGACATGCCTTATAATACATTTTGAGAAACATTACAAAAACATTTTTTAACGCAAAGGCTGTAAGCATTACTTTCCCATTCAGTGACCTACGTCCCCTGTGTATCACTGGTGTTTGTGTTTACACCAGTGACACAGTAAGAAGATCCAGGGCTAGGCCTACAGGTTAATCAATGTTGGGAACTAATCGCTAGTATAAACACCAAAGGTGGGTTCCTTAGGAAGGGAGTTTGCTGAGGGTGTAATCAAGTTTATCTTTCGCATACCTAATTCCCATGATGCAGCATAATGTTGAACTAGTAAGCAGTCTCCTAGACCCTTAAAGGGATTTAAAGAGAATCTGTAGTAAAAATAAAAATAGATACTCACCTAAGTAGAGGGAAGGCTCTGGGTCCTATAGGGCCTTCCCTGTGTTCCAGTGCTGGATCCCCAGTTAAAATTTCCCACTGTGGGAGGCTTCAGAAGTGTTGTGAACGCTCCGGCTCCCAAAGACGGGTGGCTCTGTACTGCGCAAGTGCAAGTGCGTTAAAGAGGTTGTTCGTGCATGCGCAGTACAGAGCGGCCTGTCTTCGGAAACCTTAGTGTTTCTGCAGACTCCCAAAGTCCATAACAGGGGAGCATGCGGGGGAACACAGGGACCGTGAGGCAACAGGGAAAGCTCTATAAGACCCCTATAAGACCCAGAGCATTCCCTCTCCTCAAGTAAGTATCTGTTTTTATTTTCACTTCAGATTCTCTTTAAAACTTAGTCCTGTAGCTTTAATGCTGGGCATTTTTAAAGTGGCAACACCCTTTTTTAAATAAGTAAGGTTGGAATCCAGCAAAGGAGTACATCTTAACCCATTTCAAAGGGTATATATGCCCTTGTAGGAATTTCCTTTTATCAACAATTTTGCTTATTGTGAAAATCTTTTTTTTACTACAAAATAGAGTCCCTATTTTAGTAAAACAATAAACATATTTCTTTTGTCTCTGTTAAGAAATATCAGTCTGATCTAGTATTTATAAATAGTAATCGTCAATCAGATGGAAATAATTCAGTGTTGATGCAAGATAATTAATTATTCTAATTTCTATGCTAATGTATGCATCTTAAACACGGACCGATTAAACTCAGCAGCATCCATTTTCAGGCTGCATATATTTGCATTCAAGATTTGCATGATCCTGCTTCAACTTATTTGCATTCTCATTGACCATCCTTATTTCTGATAACAGCACTGAGTATTTTATATATTCACTGGAGTTTAGTGTAAGCAAAAGATTATTATTTTTTTTATGTTGCGGTCAAGTTTACTTATTTTTTATTGAAGAAGCGCACACTTAAATATTTGTATTAATATTATTGATATACTTCACCCTCTGACAAGGTGACTCTTCAGTTTTGAAACAATCCAATGAGATTTATCTTTGTCATAGAATCTATTTTTAAAATATGTATTTTGCATTTTAGGCAATCATACCAAACAAAATGTAAGAACTAAATTTAGTAATTATGGTAGACTTTTAGCCCTTATAATTGCCCTATTTGTCAGAAAAGACCAGCCCCCTCTGCAAAATCATCCACTGCCATTAAATATTGTTGTAAGAAAACGAGGTAAGAAAATATATAGGATAACTCACAGATTTAAAAGTACCAGAAAATTATTTCTCCTTCACTCCAATCAATAGCGTATTAAGACTTATAGACAAGGTCTTATTGGGCATCTTTTCAATGCAGCCAGAATTCTCAGGTCTAGGAAGACATTGGGAACAACAGGAGTACCCACGATAAAACAATGGGAGTTAGAGGTAGCTAGCAAAGGATGGAAGAATTAACAGATATAATGTATGATAGAGTACATAGGACTATACAGATAAGGGGAAGATGTTCTTGAAATTGAGGAATACAAGGGTATACATGGAAGAAAAACATTTTAGTCATTTATTTAGGAAAGGGTTCTTTACAGTAAGAGTGATTAAGATGTGGAATGCATTGCCACAGGTAGTAGTTATGGCAAATTCTATACTTGCATTTAAAGGGGGCTTAGATGCTTTCCTTGTGTTGAAAGACATCCATGGCTACAATTACTAGGCAATGTCCTGTGATGTTGATCCAGGGATTTTATCTGATTGCCATCTGTAGTCGGGAAGGAATTTTTTCCATTTTGGGGCTAATTGGACCATGCCTTGTAAGGGTTTTTCACCTTCCTCTGGATCAACAGGGATATGTGAGGGAGAAGGCTGGTGTTGTACTCTGTTCTCTGGTAGAACTTGATGGACGTATGTCTTTTTTCAACCCAAATAACTATGTAACTATGTAAGGGTATACTGGGAGATTAGCAGATACTGTATATAAGGTGCAGGAACAGGTATGGTAGATTTTCTGCTTTAGCTGTGTACTGGGTTTATTGAGTGGGTCCTCTTTGGGGGTCCTGCCTGCCCCCCCCCCCCTTTCATGGGGGATTATTTTTTTCATTATCTCTCCCCCCTCCCTTTTTATCTTATTCTTCTTCCTGTCTTTTCTTTCTTTTATTCTGTGTTTTTTCCTGTATTTTCCCTCTTCTTTTCACACTTATGGAGCATTGTGGTGGAGGAGGAAAATCTGGAAGGGGGTACACAGATCTGTGGAATGTAAGATAATGTGGCTTACACCAAAAGAAGGTATTCTAGATCAAAGCTGTTAGTAACCCAGGAGGGTCATTTTAAGCAAAGAAAATTAATATTGGTCTTTCAATGGGAATGGATGTTAATTGTCTGGACTCAAGTTTTTTTTTGCATGTAGAGTGTTCTGTGAAGTGGAAGGGAGTAGGGAAAGAGGAAGGGAGAGGGGAAGTGTAATTTGCTATGCTATTTGAAATTGGATTCCTGGACATGTGTCTTTCCTTTTTTATGTATGGCTCGGGTTATGTTTTTGTATGAAAATATTTAAAATAATAAATAAAGAATTGAACAAAAATAAATAAATTACACAATTATTAGCTATAAAATAAACAATTATGATTATGAATTCCTAATTTGAAGATGTGGTAACATATTGGGAAAAACGAATATTCTGAAAAGCAGAAATCATTGGAATGTGCAATCTTGTAATGTTTACAAGAAATGTGCATATGCTATATAAATACTGGCAAACATTTTCTATATAATTTTGATGAGTAAGCAAGCTAAAGCTACTGTAGCAACTTTTTTAAATATTGTCAGTAACTAATCAATTAAAAGGGAAACGGACTGATCCTTAGTAATAGCTTTTAAGTGAATATGTTAAACACATTGTTGATGGTATGTTACAAAGGCTGAAAGTTTATATATATATCTGTGGACATGAAGCAGCAGTAAGAAAATAAATGTGGTTTGAACTTGTGCATTTATGTTATTTAAGTAAAAATATTGATAAATTATGTAAATATGCTCCTTTCTATTGTGGCAATAGACCAGCCAGAGGCTGTGTGTGCAGTGACTGCATTCTACTCATGCATTTGTATTCTGATCTGACTTTAACTAGTCAGATCAGGAAGCAATCATTCTATGTCTATGCATATCCAAGGCTGATTACTAATGTCAAAGAGCAACTGGACACTTAGGAATGGTCTGACAGCTTTATGATGTCTACTAATGAAGTTGGTTGATAAACACAAAGAAATGAACATATGTATTCCATGACCATACACATCTCTATAAATCTTCAGCACACTTTTTTTCTTGGGACTAATATAATTTGAAATCTAACTTACTGAAAATTTTAAGTCCATATATAAATTGCAAGATTGGATAACTGAATGGATGAGTCTGTGATCTAACGAGTTACCAGGAAAATTTGTTTCATACATTCTTCGCCAATAGTTGGACTATACACAAATTTCCTTGTGAGATTTAGCAACATAAATCGGTATCTGAAAGTCTTTAAGTGGCAATGTACTCTATAACATTTTGCTTAAAATATCATTAACAAGCACTGATCTACAATGCAATTTACTTGAATTATTAATTTTACACTCTTTTAAGATACAAACAATTCAGTCTCAGTATAAACTGTCTAAACTGTTACATTGTGGTTATACTAATAGTAAATAAGTTACTCCTCGTGCTAGCCTCTGCTTCAGTAATATGTCTTAAACTTTCCCCACAGCTACTACATAGTACATTCTTAATTATCTATAAGTTCAAACACCATGCATGGAGAAAAGACTACTGCTGATGCGTTTCTGTGATGTCAACAGAAACACTGTTAACATTGCATCATTGATCAGAGCCTAATTTTATGCTATTTTAAGCACATACATTTTAAGACTATAAGAAGATAACAACTTTGAAGTAAACCCGAGGTGAGAGTGATATGGAGGCTGACATATTTATTTCCTTTTAAACTATACCAGTTGAATGTCTGGCTGTCCTACTGATCTACAGTATTTGTCTGCAGTAGTGGCTGAATGACACCAGAAACAAGCATGCAGCTAATCTTGGCAGTTCTGGCAATCTTTTCATAATCACCTGATCTGCATGCTTATTCAAAGTCTATTGATAAAAGTATTAGAGGCGGAGGATCAGCAGGGCAGCCAGGCAACCGGTAATGCTTACAGGAAATAAATATGGCAGCCTCCATATCATTCTCACCTCGGGTTTACTTTAAAGATGTTTTCATATCAGGGCTGCAACTGTGTTTATGTACAGTATTTTGTATGACTGCTTTAACTTCTCTAGCAAATAATGAGTGTGAATTGTAGTACTGTACTTCCATTTTCATCAGATTTGCCTGCACAGCTAAAATAAAAAAAAAATCAGATGGCCCAATACTTTTGTAAGAGGCCAGCTCTAGTACACTGCATTTATTACTCATGATCTTTCAATGCATTAACATTATAATGCATTCACAGCCTGACTTGATTGTTCCTGTCAATTTTTTTCTCCTGTATTTTAATGTTAATCCAGTGACTATTTGGCAATAAAGATTAATTTAAATTTAAAGTCAGTATTTATAGTTTAGGTAATTTCATTGGCTTTATCCAGTGTATTATTTCATGCAATTATAAATAAAATTTATGTTGGAAATTTTAATATTTTGACATTTTCTAAATCCTGCTGTCTTCTATTTGCAGATGGTTGTTTATCATTAGGAAAAACGGTTGAACTAAAATTTAAATGTCAGAGCTTTACAGGGAACAGATGATAACATAATAATAGGAAGTGAAAACAATTGAATGCGAAAGAAGGTGATTAGATCCATCTTTGAAAGATCCACAGTCATGTTGTTTTTCCTCATGTAAAAGAAAGAAGACCTTCAGGTTTACCAAGAATAAGGTCATACTTTTCACAACGCTCTTAAAAAATGATATGCGTAAACATTAAAAGAATGCTAAAATTAGAACACTAGTTCAAGCACACAAATCAGGTGTGTAACCTTACTAAAATAATATCGTTTTAACCACTTGAGGACCGTGGGCTTTACCCCCCTTAAGGACCAGAGCCTTTTTCTCCATTCAGACCACTGCAGCTTTCACGGTTTATTGCTCGCTCATACAACCTACCACCTAAATGAATTTTGGCTCCTTTTCTTGTCACTAATAAAGCTTTCTTTTGGTGCTATTTGATTGCTGCTGCGATTTTTACTTTTTATTATATTCATCAAAAAAGACATGAATTTTGTCAAAAAAATAATTTTTTTAACTTTCTGTGCTGACATTTTTCAAATAAAGTAAAATTTCTGTATACATGCAGCACGAAAAATGTGGTCAAACATGTTTTTGATAAAAAAAAAAACATTCAGCCTATATTTATTGGTTTGGGTAAAAGTTATAGCGTTTACAAACTATGGTGCAAAAAGTGAATTTTCCCATTTTCCAGCATCTCTGACTTTTCTGACCCCCTGTCATGTTTCATGAGGGGCTAGAATTCCAGGATAGTATAAATACCCCCCAAATGACCCCATTTTGGAAAGAAGACATCCCAAAGTATTCACTGAGAGGCATAGTGAGTTCATAGAATATATTATTTTTTGTCACAAGTAAGCGGAAAATGACACTTTGTGACAAAACAAAAAAAAAAGTTTCCATTTCTTCTAACTTGCGACAAAAAACAATGAAATCTGCCACGGACTCACCATGCCCCTCTCTGAATACCTTGAAGTGTCTACTTTCCAAAATGGGGTCATTTGTGGGGTGTGTTTACTGTCCTGACATTTTGGGGGGTGCTAAATTGTAAGCACCCCTGTAAAGCCTAAAGGTGCTCATTGGACTTTGGGCCCCTTAGCGCAGTTAGGCTGCAAAAAAGTGCCACACATGTGGTATTGCCGTACTCAGGAGAAGTAGTATAATGTGTTTTGGGGTGTATTTTTACACATACCCATGCTGGGTGGGAGAAATATCTCTGTAAATGACAATGGTTTGATTTTTTTTTACACACAATTGTCCATTTACAGAGAGATTTCTCCCACTCAGCAAGGGTATGTGTAAAAATACACCCCAAAACACATTATACTACTTCTCCTGAGTACGGCAATACCACATGTGTGGCACTTTTTTGCACCCTAACTGCGCTAAGGGGCCCAAAGTCCAATGAGTACCTTTAGGATTTCACAGGTCATTTTTGTTTCAAGACTACTCCTCACGGTTTAGGGCCCCTAAAATGCCAGGGCAGTATAGGAACCCCACTAATGACCCCATTTTAGAAAGAAAACACCCCAAGGTATTCCGTTAGGAGTATGGTGAGTTCATAGAAGTTTTGATCTTTTTGTCACAAGTTAGCGGAAATTGATTTTAATAGTTTTTTTTTCACAAAGTGTCATTTTCCGCTAACTTGTGACAAAAAAAAAATCTTCTATGAACTCACCATACTCCTAACGGAATACCTTTGGGTGTCTTCTTTCTAGAATGGGGTCATTTGTGGGGTTCCTATACTGCCCTGGCATTTTAGGGGCCCTAAACCGTGAGGAGTAGTCTTGAAACCAAATGTCGCAAAATGACCTGTGAAATCCTAAAGGTACTCATTGGACTTTGGGCCCCTTAGTGCACATGTGGTACTGCCGTACTCAGGAGAAGTAGTATAATGTGTTTTGGGGTGTATTTTTACACATACCCATGCTGGGTGGGAGAAATATCTCTGTAAATGACAATTGTTTGATTTTTTTTACACACAATTGTCCATTTACAGAGAGATTTCTCCCACTCAGCATGGGTATGTGTAAAAATACACCCCAAAAAACATTATACTTCTTTTCCTGAGTACGGCGGTACCACATGTGTGACACTTTTTTGCAGCCTAGGTGCGCTAAGGGGCCCAACGTCCTGTATGGCGAGTTCATAGAAGATTTTATTTCTTGTCACAAGTTAGTGAAAAATGACACTTTGTGAAAAAGAAACAATAAAAATCAATTTCCGCTAACTTTTGACAAAAAATAAAATCTTCTATGAACTCGTCATACACCTAACAGAATACCTTGGGGTGTCTTTTTTCTAAAATGGGGTCACTTGTGGGGTTCCTATACCGCCCTGGCATTTTACGGGCCCAAAACCGTGAGTAGTCTGGAAACCAAATGTCTCAAAATGACTGTTCAGGGGTATAAGCATCTGCAAATTTTGATGACAGGTGGTCTATGAGGGGGCGAATTTTGTGGAACCGGTCATAAGCAGGGTGGCCTTTTAGATGACAGGTTGTATTGGGCCTGATCTGATGGATAGGAGTGCTAGGGGGGTGACAGGAGGTGATTGATGGGTATCTCAGGGCGTGGTTAGAGGGGAAAATAGATGCAATCAATGCACTGGGGAGGTGATCAGAAGGGGGTCTGAGGGGGATCTGAGGGTTTGGCCGAGTGATCAGGAGCCCAGACGGGGCAAATTAGGGCCTGATCTGTGGGTAGGTGTGCTAGGGGGTGACAGGAGGTGATTTATGGGTGTCTCAAGGTGTGATTAGAGGGGGGAATAGATGCAAGCAATGCACTGGCGAGGTGATCAGGGCTGGGGTCTGAGGGCATTCTGAGGGTGTGGGCAGGTGATTGAGTGCCCTAGGGGCAGATAGGGGTCTAATCTGAAGGGTAGCAGTGACAGGGGGTGATTGATGGGTAATTAGTGGGTGTTTAGGGTAGAGAACAGATGTAAACACTGCACTTGGAAGGTGATCTGACGTCGGATCTGCGGGCGATCGATTGGTGTGGGTGGGTGATCAGATTGCCCACAAGGGGCAGGTTAGGGGCTGATTGATGGGTGGCATTGACAGGGGGTGATTGACAGGTGATTGACTGGTGATCAGTGGGTTATTACAGGGAAGCACAGATGTAAATATTGCACTGGCGAATTGATAAGGGGGGGGTCTGAGGGCAATCTGAGCGTGTAGGCGGGTGATTGGGTGCCCGCAAGGGGCAGATTAGGGTCTGAGGGGTGCTGTGGGCGATCAGGGGGCAGGGGGGGAGAAATCAGTGTGCTTGGGTGCGACATAGGGTGGCTGCAGCCTGCCCTGGTGGTCCCTCTGACACTGGGACCACCAGGGCAGGAGGCAGCCTGTATAATACACTTTGTGAACATTACAAAGTGTATTATACACTTTGTATGCGGCGATCCAGGTGCTAGTAACCCGCCGACGCTTCCGAACGGCCGGCGGGTTACAGCGCGAGGGGGGCGGAGCCAGTCCCAGCGGTCGATCGCGTCACGAATGACGCGATCACGCCGCCCATGCCCGTAAAAGGACTGCCGCCTCTGTGCGGCGGTCCTTGCGGGGTCCACTTCCCGGCCGCCTCTGTGCGTTGGGCGGTCGGGAAGTGGTTAAGATAGAAAATGTCTGCAGTACTGTCAAATAACTCTATTTTTGCAAAATGCTGATCAGTTTTTATGGTAGGGGTAATAGCACGCTGAAAACACACCTGTTCACCTCTCCCCTTTTTTAGACTGGGTGCACACATAGCAGAAACGCTAGCGTTGCGTAAAACGCTGCTTTTTATGCAGCAATGTTAGTCAATGGGATGCAGAAAAAAATACAGAGACCTGCGATTTACAGTATGCATTTCAAGAACGTGAGTTCTGTTGCATATTATGCAGGACAGCTTCCAAAACGCACATAATGAAAGACAATGGAAATGCGATGTATTGCGTTTTGTATGCGTTCTTGATGCTTTTTTTATGCATTTAAAAAAAAAAAGATTTCGTATGCGTTTCTACTTCCTGTTGTCTTCCTAGTGATTTGCATAAATGTAAATATAAAACCGCATATAAAACGCATGCGTTTTACATATGCAAACCGCAAATGCATTAAAACACATGCAAGATGCATAAAAACGCATCTGCGTAAAAAAATGTAAACACACCAAAAATGCAGTAAAAACGCATTATAAAATTGCACACGCACCTGCATAAAATGATCCTTTTGCACGCTATGTCACATGTGAACACAGCCTTAAGGTTTATTGAGGCAGGGTTTTTTTCACTTATGCTACAACACTTTGTGTAAAGAGGAACTTAACTGAATATAACTTAATGAATAAAATGAATAAAGTTGCTTAATTGTTACAATATTACTTTATACATTAAAGTAGAGATGAGGCTGGCACTCAAAGATAAACAGAGCTACACATAAAAGTTCCTCAGCAGTGACACAGCAACTGCATGTGCTCCATATGTACATTGAAGTATAATGGAAACCAAAGAGTATAGAAGTCTGGCACTATGTAGTTTATTTTTGAACATGCTGCATACAGTAAATTGTGAGTTCATACAAAGGAAAATGTCCAGTGAAATGAACAGTATGATAACAAACCGTGTCTACTTATCATAGCTGCGCTGTAGTTGGCTGTAGGATGGCAGTGGGCCGCTGTGGTGCATGGACGTACAATCATTTTGCTGAGGCAATCCTTACTTCTTCTGAGGCTAGTGGAAATAGACAGCTGAAACACAATATATGTGAAATTTCTTTCCCATCAAAATATTTCTATTCCAGAAAAGCTGGACTTGGTGCAGGTACATTATTCCCAAATTCCTATGTGGTGCATGTAGCAGCTTTAAGCAAAAAGTAAGTATGGGAAAAGTGACATAGGGCCATATTCAGTAAACGCCAATAAAACTGCCTAGCACAAGACCAACGATGTAATAAACAAATGGAGATGTTAATTGTTTAACATTTTCCTGTACTAGGTCATTTTTGAAAATGGTAACACATTTAAGTTAACTTCAAGGAAGTTATGAAAAATAATGTGGAATGAAGTCTGCACAGAGTTTTTATGTTCTTTACATGTCTATGTGGATTTCTTCTGGGCACTCCAGTTTCCTCCCACATCCCCAAAACATACAGAAAAGTGAATTGGCTTCCCGCTAAATTGGCCCTAGACACGATACATACATACTGTATGACTATGGTAAGGATTAGATTTTGAGCCCCTATGAAGGAAGTCAAAGTAAATCTGAGATGGTAATTGAGCCAGTCGGTGCGTAGTGCACACACTCCCGTCGCCAGGAGCATTCGGCGCAGACGTAAGTTGCTCTCAGCTTCAGAAGCGCGATGGGGGAGCGCGTGCCGACTATGCTGACTGGACAAATTACTGGGACCCATAACGGGAGATGCAGGTGGCAAAGGAGATGGAGAGGGACCGATTAGCCTGAAGGGGGCTGGAGGAAGCACCAGGTATGTATAAAACATTTCTTTTCCATCCATCTCAGGTACACTTTAAGTGACAAGACAATATACCCTGTACAGCGCTGTGGAAGATGTTGGTGCTATATACATGCTCAATAATAATAATGAAACACCTAGCATTGGGATATCATGTGCCTTCTCTTTCATGTATGACCCAGACACTTATATAACATATTCTAATAGACACCAAACTATCTGTGTAGCTATGTAGATATGTGCATCTACAAACACAAGATATGCTGATAAATCAAGTTCTAGAAATGAAATGTACAGAGAAACTTGGGGCTACAATGAGTCATTTGCTTTATATACACACACACACACACATACATATATATATATATATATATATATATACATATATATATATATATACGTATATATATATATATATATATATATATATATATATATATATATATATATATATATATACATACATATATACCTTTGGAATCCCTGGAACCTCTGGCTTTGATAATAAGAGAATTGCTCGGGTTGAATGAAGGGATCCTACCTTATGATTTTCGTGTCATTACAATTGCAAGTAATTTTTATATATGTTTTTTGCTATGGTTTAATATTTTTTTCATCTGCTAATGTAAAGAGGAAAGGGGTGGCCTTGGCTGCAACAAGGTAAACAATGGCCATCGTACAGTAAATAACACGTTGCTAAGAATAAAGGAACATGTCACTGGAAAATGGGATTTTCCAGTGCATGCACAGTAAGGGCCCGTTCACACTGCACGCGTTTCCAGCCGCGTTTTGGAAACGCGTGCAGGTGGCCGATACGCACGACATCAGACATTGCATAGAGTGCAATGTCTGATGTTCACACTGCATGCGTTCCGGACCTGTGCGGTCCGGGAACGCATGCTGCATGCAGATTTTGCTAAAACGCGTGGTTGTCCCATTCACTTTTCAGTGATGGGATCAGCCACTCAACGCACACAAACGCGGATGGCCATGCGTTCGTACGCGTTGCAGTCCGCACGCGTTCCGCACGCATGGCCATCCGCATTTGTGATCTGAACGGGCCCTAAAGATTGTGCTGGTCACTCCATCACATGCTGTCAATGGCAGGCCTAGCCTGTTATGGACAGCGGACTCCACCTCTCGGGGTGGATTCCAGTGTCAACCCTTGACTGGCTGTTTATAAGGAACAGATGGTCTCAGGGAAACTTACTGCTAGTGACTTCTACTTCCTGGCTTATACTTTTAGACTACTTCTAGTCTCTTCTAGTTTATAATTTCCTGTCATCTGTCTGTATGCTGTACATAGGCCTAAGTGCTGTCTTAGTGCAACGTAGCCTAGATGCTCGTAAGAGAAAGCATGGGTTATTCGCAAAGACCAGCTCAAGCCCCTGATACGCTTAAGATGACTTACTAAAGATAGATTGCTTCGCTGAGGTAATGAACATGTAACGAAGACTGCTGATGAACACACCTGTATATCTATCTTGTCAAATAAACTCCTTAAAGTTTGAAAATGTCTATCAGTTCTATCTCCTTTGCTGCTGCTGTGATGAGTGTCAAGCTATCACAGTTTCTGTGATATGGTGCTGAACAAAGATGTAGTGTTGTTGCCTATAGCAACCCACAAATATTTATTTTAACTTATTTAATGTTAAAAGAAATCTGAGTTGTGAGACCTATGGAAGCTGCCATATTTATTTCCTTTTAAATAATACCAGTTGCCTGGCAGTGCTGCTGATCTTTCTGGTCAGTAGGGTCTAAATCACACACCTGAAATAAGCATGCCGCTAATCTAGCCAGATTTGTCATAGACATCTGATTAGAATGCTTGTTCAGGTTCTATGGCTTAAAGTATTAGAGGCAGAGGATCAGCAGGACAGCCAGGCAGTGTGCATTATTTAAAAGGAAATAAACATGCCAGCAATCCATATCGCTTACACCTCGGGTTCCCTTTAAAGTGACATTGAAGTGAAAAAAAGTATGATATAATGAATTGCATGTGTAGTATGGATAATTACTAGAACATTAGTAGCAAAGAAAATCTGAAGTTGTCTTTCAATGTTTCTTTGATATATATAAGTGCTTCAGAAACTAGCACTGTAGCTGACTAATTTAGTCGGAGAGCTCAGAGAAGCTCTTTTCTATAGATAACAAGTGAAGTTCCTTAACTCTTCCTGTACTGGAAAAAAAATTAGACTTGTATCTTTGCTACTAATGTTCTCTTTATTATCTGTACTACACATACAATTCATAATATCATAAGTTCACATCCAATTCCCTTTAAAGTCAATTCACCTCTCTGCCTAGAATAACCATAAATGTTGATAACACTATTATTATAACCTCAGTTTGGCATGCATACTCCTTATGAATAATATGGGATTCTATTCTCTCATTTATCTCAGAAATACTAGGCGTTATATTTCTATCATCTTCATCTGAAAAAATGAATCCTATCTTTATCTTCCCCATGAATTACACTACTAAAATGCTAGTGTATTTCTTAAGTATACTTCCCCTTAATTAGTTTGATTATTCTAACATCCTCCTCTATGAACAACAAACTAAGAGACTGGTTTCTACACAATCTTTATGGAACTTTGCTACTAGGCTCTTCACTGGCTATCAATAACCCAGAGAATCCAGTTCAAATTCCAAATGAACCTGCAAAGCTCTCCACAAACTGTGTCCTCCATGCATCCTCTCAATATTTTCCAGATATCACCCCAAATGCAACTTCAACTCTGCCTACAATCTGTTTCTCTCCTCTATTGGAATTATCATCTCACTGTCACATATGCAAAATGTCTCACAAGCCCTAGGTCATGTATTTGGAACATGATTTAATTGTGGTTGCTGACATTATACTATTAGCTTTGTGATGGTGCTTTCATCTGAGTTTTCAATGTTTTCTCTCCATTGCCCAGCTGTCATTTACTACTCTCTTTCTCCTTCGTCCTCTTTTCTCCTCTCCTGATTCCCATAATGTAAAACCCCTTCTTAGTGCCTAACCTTAACTTTACCCCTTCATCCAATGTGAGGTCCTTCCTACTGTCTAACTCCCCCCCCCCCCCCTTTCTAAAGTAAATTCCTTTGTAATGCTTAACCCTAACTCCCCCCCCAATGTACAATACTTCCTAACACCTAAACCTAACCTCTTAACACTAAGCATTAAAACTAAACTCCTTCTACCCTATTCCCTAACGTTAGCCCACCTATGCCCAAGTTCTAAACCTAACAAATACTCTATTTCCATAATCGTCCTTGCAACACATTTGACCTTCGGCACTAGCAGTGGTCATCTGAAACCTATCACTGACATCCAGGATTGTCTGTAACAGATATACATTCCAATCCATTGTTTTGTATGGTTGCAGTAATAAAGAAAGGAATATATATATATATATATATATATATATATATATATATATATATATATATATATATATATATATATATATATACATATGTTACGGCCAAAACCAGAAATTGGCCGGCCGTTTCTAGAACTGGCCGATTTGGTGTCGACCAAAGTCCAAAATGCCAGGAATTTCTGACATTGGCCGGCCAGTCCAAAATGCACAAACCCCATAACATCCTGGGTCCTGTACAGCACCATGAATGGCACTCGGAACTTCCTCTGTGCTCTGAAAGATACACAACAGCATAATAACTTTTACAGTAAGAATGTCTTTGTTACAGCTAATACAAATCCTGCAACAAATCAGCAGTGTGTCTACTTCCCATTTTCATGGAAGCAGACATGTTAACATCCTGTGCTTTCAAATTAGCTGTTCTGCCATTGCAGTCAGGAGAAACAGGGGAGAGATCAAATTACAATGGTGATTAGTCACAGATGGGGTGTGTATGGATGGGGGGATTTGCTGGGCACTTTTAATGGCTGGGGGTGCTTTGCTAGGTGCTTTGCATGGCTGGGGGGATTTGCTGGGTGTTTTGCATGGCTGGGGGGCATTTGCTGGGTGCTTTGCTTGGCTGGGGGGCATTTGCTGGGCACTTTTCATGGCTGGGGGTGCTTTGCTAGGTGCTTTGCATGGCTGGGGGGGCATTTGCTGGGCGCTTTGCATGGCTGGGGGGTATTTGCTGGGCGCTTTGCATGGCTAGGGGGCATTTGCTGGGTGCTTTGCATGGCTGGGGGGCATTTGCTGGGCGCTTTGCATGGCTTGGGGGCATTTGTTGGGTGCTTTGCATGGCTGGGGGGTATTTGCTGGGCGCTTTGCATGGCTCGGGGGGCAGTTGTCAGTGCTCTTTGCATGGCTGGGGGCTGCCTGCGCTAACTTACAGGCCTCAGATCAGGGCGACAAGAGAGACAGAGAGAGACAGAGCAGCGCGCACGCTACCCGCCCGGACCCATACACTTCACATGCAGAAGTGATCAAAGACGTCACTTCCGCATGGAAGTGTTCGCGTCCTGCGGTTCGCGTTTGAGCTGATATGCCTCTCTCCGCCTCTCCAGTCTGGTCGCCCTGATGTGAGGTCTGAGAAGTGCAGACAGTGGGGAGAGGTGAGCGGGAATTTGGGATTTTTTGGCCGGCCAAAGTCCGCAATTAAAGTCCATTTCTCACATTGGCCGCATTAGCCGGGCCTTTCTAGATTTGACCGGCCAGAACCCGAAGTGGCCAGACTTCGGGCTCTGGCCGTAACATATATATATATATATATATATATATATATATATATATATATATATATATATATATATATATATATATATATATGTGTATATATATATATATATATATATATATATATATATATATATATATATATTGCATGTTTTTACTTTTCTCTTTCTTTTAGGCTTTTTTGCATTTTTTAGCAATCTAATTAATTTTGTAAAATATTATCTTCTACCAGTACAACCATATATCCCTCCCTGGTGATAATATATATGTGTGTGTGAGTGTGTATTGTGCATATGTGTATATATATATATATATATATATATATATATATATATATATATATATATATATATATATATATATATATATATATATATATATATATGATCACCTGATACTTGTTCTTATTATTCTTTGTCCAAGATACACTACTCTGCTTTTTGTGATATTGTTCTTACTTTGACCCCATGTCCCACTGCATTTAGAATGGACTTCCTCCATATGTTTGCTTTATTTAATAATCCAATACTATTTTGACATAATTTGATTTAGTGCCTCATTAATCTTCCTTCCATCCTTCCAATTAGTCTCCATAGCCAATTTCCTTTTTGTGTAAAACCAATTTACTAAAAATGTAAAGCTTTGACTGGAATACCACAACCAAATAAGAATTGTATTGTCCAAACAAAGATTACTTTTCTTTATAACCTGGTTGTTGTTTACGCCTGCCTCGCTACTAGATATCATGAATACTGTGCATCCAGCAGCTTTAAGAATTTTCATAGCAGATTAAAGAATTTTTAAGCCTTTAGCACTAGGACATTAAAACTGATAATTAGTAATTCTAGCTAACGGGAAATAATGAATGAGTGTATTACTAAGGGTTTCAATTTAAAAAGTTCAAAAATATCCAAAATGTCTGCATTACCAAAAATTACTAACAATGTCCTACTAATCAGTTTCCAAGTTTCTAGCCATAAAACACATCATTTATTCCTGAAAGGTCACACATTTGCATGAATATTAAGAAAAACATCACATTCCATGTACATGTATGCATAATATGTTTATAAGGTTTATATGCAAGCTCTTTTTCTGGTAAAGAGTAATTAAACATCCACAACAGATCAAATCTTATGTGATTATAATGATTGCAAAGGATGATTATACAGCTATAATCTTCACATATATAATAATTTGCATTGAATGTAAAGTTAAATGTGATTTCCACAAAAACTTCGCAAAAAGAGTACTTTCATATTTTTTTTCTTATATAGTCATCGAGACAAATTCCAGCTTTCATGCAGATGTAATGCAAATTGTATGCACTTAAAATTGGCCAAATCAAATGCACTTCCAGCCAAATCTAATTAGCCCAATTCCAAGCTTTAAATTGCATGCGAGCCAGAATTACAACTTTCAGTGCATTATTTTCCAACTCAACCCACCTGCCAGAAGTCATTCTGTCATGTATCCCATGTTGTCCCTTCTTCCAAGCAACAGAGTGCCTGGATGCTATAGTCACATCTGTACAGCCTCTGGCCTAAACTGTCATTGGAAGGATAGACTCCAAGGTGGTATGATGCTGGGAATACATGGTATGTTTCTGTACCGTGTATCGAGCCGCTGATGGCTTGATTGATAATATCCAACGCGTCCGATACCCCGCCGGATCGATTCCGTGCTCGATACCACGGGCAGAACAATAGAATAAAATAAAAAGAAGATAAGAAGTGCCTGTGGGGACGAGCGGGAATCGATCCGGGTGCCCACGGGGACAAGCGGGGATGCGCTGGAATCTACCGTGCGGCTCGATACATGGTACAGAAACATACTGTGTATTCCCTGCATAAGGCTTGAAAGACCAGGATATCACTGTCATTAATCTTCTTCTGTAGAACACAGAGGAGACATTAAAGGAGTAATTTTTGATCAAGAGGGTTACTACCTACTAGGTGAGAACAGGTAACAAACAGGTGTTGTGAGTAGAAAGTAACAAAGTATGCAGACCTGTGGCTATGACTGATATCTTACTATACTGCCCATATGCTTTATTCAGGTGTACAATTCAGATACTACAAGGACAAAGAAGCACAGCAGAACAGCAAGAACATTAAAATAGTTAAAAAGGAAATCAGTAGAGAAGTCTCCATACCTCTTTCACTGTAAGGTGCCATTAAGACATGGTATCAGGTGAATCGGAGTTGGGAATACCAGGGGCCTGATCTAATTCCTTTTTTTCTCCAAGTTTTCTCCTAGGTCATATTGTCACATCAATAAAATGCCTTTTAGATCACCAGTAAACAAAAACATTTTGACAGTAAGTTTTCACTTACTTTTTGGTACTTCTTCAATTGCAAAGCTCTGAAAAGTTATATTAACCGGAAGAGGAAAATTATCCCCATGAGAAAACTTAGGAGAAAAAGTGCATTGGATTGAGCCCCAGAAGGGAAAACTACTCTGCTGCATGAAAAGACCTGAAGTTAACCCTTTAAGACTGAAAAGTTTGGTTGATCAAAATCTATTTACTCCATGAGCCCATGAGCTCCAAGAGAGCCACACATGTGATAACTGGGATTCCAGAAAAACTTACATTCAAATTAAGGGAAATGGAAAAAAGAAGCTAAGTTGTATTTTTAAAAAAAGATTCTAAAATATAATATAATTTTTGTTACATTTTTATCTACAATGTATTTATAAATCTTCGGCAATCTGTTTACAGAGCTTTGAAGTAGCACATCACAAGTAACATTCCTCAGTCCATCATCTGACCAACTTCTCAGTGATGAAGCCTCACTTCCAGGACAGTAGGAGATCTTGTCATCAAGCAAAAGGCCTTACTATCCAGTGGACTCAGGTCTGGCCAATCTGGGCTAGCTATAACTGTTCACTTTAATAATGAGGGGGAGGTATTCTCCTTCACTTTCAAGAGTGAGCATTGCATAATGTTATCAAGCATTAAGTGAAAGTGATGTAAACAAGTCAATAATAAAGCAGAAGGCCTTCTGCACTGTTAACAGCTAATAAGTTAAGGCATCCTTGGCAACACACAGTAAAGTCAAAATTATAAAGTGGGTTTTTAAAGCATTTAATTTTGAGCCTAGGTGCATTCCTTGCTTATTGCTTCATACTGTTTCCTTTTTATATTACACAGAGTAATAATGTTAGATTATATATATAATGATATATATATATATATATATTTGTAGACTAAAAATATCTTAAGGCTATGCTTAGTGAAAGGTAACTTTGGCAAACTACTGGCCCATATGCAATTAACTTTTCTCCTGAGTTTTCTCCTAGGAAATCATTTTTCACATTCTCTTTAGAATAACTTTTCAACACTTTGCAATTGCAAAAGTGTCAAAAAGTGGGTGAGAAAGTACTTTCATAATATTTTTGAGTATTTTCTTGCTCACTGGGGGTTTAAAGGTAATTTTATTGACAAGGTGCAAATATATCTCCTAGGAGAGAACTTAAAGAAAAAGTGAATTGTATATGGACCACTGTATCTTAAAACGTAAAAGATCAGGGCCCATATGAAATTCACATTTTCACCTGAGTTTTCTCCCAGGTGATAATTTTATACTTGTCAATAAAATATTTTTTAAGCCACCAAAAAGCAAGAAAATACTCAAAATAATTTTGATAATACTTTTTTACCTACTTTTTGGTATTTTTTTAATTGAAAAGTGCTGGAAAGTTATTTTAAATCAATGATGAAAAATGATCTCCTGGGTGAAAACTCAGGTGAAAAAGTGAATTGCAAATGGCCCCAGGAATGCAATGGTTTGTTTTAATTTTATAGATATTTTTCCTTTAGAAACTGTATGTATCTGTGTACCTTTAGTAAAAATTCAGGGCCTTACTATGATTAACCACTGCCTATTAAAAAAAGAAATTGTCACCTCAGCTACAAATCTGTGAAAACATTATCTTTTCTAAGACATGTCTTCTATCAAAAACATAAAAATCCTCCACTTTTACATGGCAGTGAACCAAAAAAAACTTTAAAATAATAAAAAAAACCATACAAGATATGTATTTTTGCTGTTGTTGAAAAAGATGTTGTTTCCTAAAATAGGCCATAATATGCATAGCTAAATTGGTAGCAGTAGCGAGTATGAAGGCTTAGCAATTATCAGTGAAAATTGGCACCTCCAACTTAAAAAAACAAAGGTTCAATACAAATATTTGTGAATTTTCAGTAGTTTAAACAAATTAATTTGTGAATCTAATTTGGACAAATTTAATCATCCCTTCTCACCACCAATCTACCTGTGCTACAGATCCTACATGGAAGATAAAGCTACCACTGCCCTCCTAGAAATATGTAACTATAAGAAAATTAAGTTTTCTATCTACAGGACAGGTAACAGCCTTGTGCTGAAGATCTTTAGCACTACTGTGCCCTCTGGTATTGTCTCTATGTGGGTAACTTCCACAAAAGCCATTCTCATGTAAAAAAAAATTGTAATGACTTTAAAATATTTATATGATATATTAAAGAAGCAGTAGTGTATTGCACCATATTGCACCATATTGTACTACTGTCCAAGTGTACTAAAGTTTGGCTTTCTATGATTATTTTCAGTACACAGAATGGGAGTCTGATGAAAATATTATTATATTGAAAGCTAACCTGTTTGACTATTTTAAAGTTAGCCATTAAATATTATCTGTATTCAAAACATTTTGAATATATTATACAATCCTTATAACATAAAAATGGTTAAAAATGGTTAAATGTTCACAAATGAAACACATTGTGATAATATTCTGTACAGTTTGTATTAAGTATCCCACAGTACCCTCCAAAAAAGTAACGGATACATAATGGAGTACAAAAACTTTCTACACCTTATGTCTATGTGTCTATACATGAGTTGGTATAAGATTAAACTTTCTTCTGAGAGAATCAAAGCTAGTATAATCATGAGACATTGTTATAGTTCCCATGTGCTGATTGGTTAATAGCGTTAAAAATACAGTGTAAGTTGTAGCTTGGTGACTTAAATTTTAACAAAGGAGTGCATTTAAAGCTCCATTATATGTAATGTACATCATAGAACATTTTCCAGCCTACTTAAATATCATCTTCTGCTGTTCAACACTGTACATAAAGAGACTTTACTAAAAGTGTAATAACACATAAGCATAACACTAGTTGATGTGGAATGAAAGTGATAACTGCTCTTTAGGAGCAAGGCAGGAAATGTTCTTTTATGCTTGCATAGTTATTATATTGCATATAACACTCTAGTATGTGAAATATTCCAAAATCTGACATACACACTTCTGTATGTATATAAAAGGAAAATCAGAAATGCACTGAAGTTCTTGTATAGTATTTTATTGCTGAGTTTGTTAAACCAGAGTAAATATTAAACCATAATAGCAAAGCATGAAAACATGTCTAAGAATGGGTGTTTCATAATGCTACATTAAAAGTGACAAATCGTGAGTTAATTTCTTTTAGGTATAAATTTGCCTCCATATATCAAGAAGATTACAGCTCTGGTAAGAAAAGGTGAAATTTGCTGAGATTTAAGATTTGCTTTAAACGACTATGGGACGTCAGAAAGAATGGAAGCTGTTAATGCCAACCTTTTTCTATAAATGCTGTTTGTTTTACTGATCCTAAGCCTTCAAATGGGGGTGCATGTCATATTGGCGCCACTCAGTTCAGCGCGGACAGAGCCGAATGACGGTTCTCACCGCTGCCGCTAAACTCCAAAGCGGCGTTAAATACTATTCCCCATCCAAGTTGTCGCAACTCAGAGGGAGATTTAATTTGGAGTCTGGCAGCCGTCAGAGCCCCGAATTACCGATACGCGGGGTGCTATGACAGCGCCCAGTTTCGGCGCTCGGCACTCAAAGCTACACGCCAAAATCAGCTCATTCATTTAAATGGCAACATGGCACATTGTTATTGCTTTGGACCTAAAACTGGAATAATATTTGTAATATAGACCTTTTTTTTTTTTACAATTGTTTGACTATCGAAGCTGTCAGCTAGTAAATATGTAAAAGTTCTGGGGAAAAAAATGCTCTGAAACCCAGTTAGTATATTGCCACCCTTTCCCTTAGTATTTATCCCTTGTCCCCCATGCACACTGGTACAACCTATGGTTTGCATGCCTATGATGTGAGGCTTCCCAGCCTGAGTGATACCAACACATATGGTCAATAACATTGGAGGTTTCTCTTTTAAGGATGGGTAAAAACACTCCCTTTGCCGTTTCAGGCTGCCCTCATGCAATGTTAAGGGCAAATCCCCACCTTGTGCTAGGAGGGCTTGTTAGCATCAATCTAGTCAGGGATATATTAGCAGATCATATAGTCAGCATGACCTTGGTCAGCAGTGTATACATTTAAGGGTATAAATTTAAAGGGTATTAATTTTAAGGGTACTTTAGACAAACCGAATTATACCAGAATTATTTAATCTACACTTGGAAATCTCCATGCTCATCTGTAATGACCTCATGACACTCTTCTCTTCCAGGTATGCAACTGTTTCATTTTCCTGGCTGTATGCTTAAATTCTAAATTCTGCATCAATCTGCTTAATTATAAGTGTTAATAATTGGGGCTTCTTCCTGTGTTACCATTTGCCTATTTCATTTCATTAGCCACAATTTGCATATCTTTAGACTGGCCCTGCCCCTGTGTGGCTAGAGTCTAGTGTCTAGTATATTCACAGCTGCAATCAGTCTGCTTGTTAGCATCAATCTAGTCAGGGATATATTAGCAGATCATATAGTCAGCATGACCTTGGTCAGCAGTGTATACATTTAAGGGTATAAATTTAAAGGGTATTAATTTTAAGGGTACTTTAGACAAACCGAATTATACCAGAATTGAGCCAGAAGGGAACAGAAGTGAACTATCACAAAATTCTGGGCTGCTGATTTACTATACCCTGCATTGAAAAACCTTCAATACCATATTGAACATTCACCACCTAAACATACAGCCAGCTAAATTTAAGCACTGCACACCCGCTTACCAAACTGCTGATGGTTTCACCCTGCCTCACCAACCACACTACTGCTGATCTTCACTGGCTGCTCCTCTGCTGAACTCCCCACCAACTGATCCATCGCCGACCTCCAGACAAGCTACTTCATTACCATCCAGACACCCCATCTACCAATCACACACAGTTGGATTTTTTTTTTTTTGCCATCATTGATGTTCTGCCAACTTCACTGCTGATCTCCTGTGGACTTCTTCTTACCAGATTGATTACTGATGCAACTTTGCTGAACCCCTTCAGCCACATCATTGGTGACATTTACCTCATTTTGGTCTAACTGCTGTCCCCCTGTCTATGCTTCCACTCTCCACACCCCATCCTACCTTATCCCACCAGTACAAAATGTCCCCTCCTGTTCACTCCCTTACCCCTCCACCATTTCCTAGCCATCTCCCTCCCCATCTCGCTCTCCCCCATCACCACATGCTCTATCTCCACCTCCTTCTACTCCTTGTCCCCCTTCTGTTTCTCCGCACCCTCTCCCCTTCTGCCCTTAGACTCCCTTTTGGCCCTCAACCCCCATGCACCTCCCTTCCCCCCCCAAACTCTACCCACACACCCCCTTGGCATAACCTTATTCCGATCCATCCTACCCCTAGGCATTCACTCCGTGTTTCCTGTGGCCTCTGGAATGCCAGGTCCACCCGCAATTAGCTGCTCTCTGGAAATCGCTACCTCCAGCCACCAGACTCGCCCCCACTTTTAATACCTTCTCACAAGATCTCAAGACTCACCCTTTCATGCTCACATACCCCCCTACACCAGCACCATAATATGTTCTGTTAGACACCCTCTCAACAGATGCACCTATTGTCTCCACCCCCACCCGTTAGATTGTAAGCCTCTGGCAGGGCCATCTCCCTTAGTGTTTCCAGCTTGATTATGCAATTTTACTGACAATCACCCCTCTTGTGGACTAGAACAGGCTCTATTTTGACCTATGACACTGTATTATCAAATCATTTGCATGATTTTGTTTTGTTGTGAGTTTCCTGTATGTCCTACCTTGTATGTTAACCCTTTTTATCTATTGTGCAGCGCTGCGTAATATGTTGGCGCTATATAAATACAATAAATAATAATAATAATAACTACCCTCACACATGTTAAAGTACTCCCAATATGGGTTAAAAAAATAACACTAGTAATAAACATAAGCATTGGACAGAGACTGCTGAATGAAGTCAGCATATATTGCATCACCTATGAGCTCTCTTTGTTGATTTATAGTGATAGGTGAACATCACAATCTCCTGATGATTCCTATTGATCTGTTAACAGACCAATAGAGAATGTTACAGGGCAGGGTGCTGTGGGTGCCCTGCCCTCTGTGACAATAGATACAGTGGGGGAGGGGTGCAGGGAGAGTGACAGCTGCCGCTGTTCTGGGCTTGCTATACTAAATATAGGAAGCCCCAGAGCATCTGAGAAATCCCTTCCAGCACCCCCTATTGATCTTTTTAACAGACCAATGGGAATTCTTATTGGTCTATTTAAAGACCAATAAAGGGCACTGGAGGAAATTTGAAAGGTGCTCTGGGGCTTGCTATACTTAGTATAGCAAGTCCATGGCTGGGGATTGGTTTGACGCATTCAGCACCATTGGTTGGTCATTGCGGCAGGGATTAACATGTGTAGCATTCTCAGTCGCTCAATGGGTATTGAGAGGATAGGACAGTGAATCATTACTGAGGATACTGTCGTCGCCAATGATGTATGACACCAGAGTTTACGTCATGCATTACGTGTCAGTGCAAACCACTAAGCCCCCTTTCCTGGGCATTTAGAGGGATACAACTGCATGCCTGCTGACAACTGTATGCACCAGCCGCCTTGTCTGGACAGGTAACTGACGGTGACATAGACAAATAAAATGTGTGGGTTTAGTGTACAATATGACTGTTTACATAAAGATGTAATGGATGCAAATGGATAAATAGTGTCTTTTTTTTCACCCCCTCCCTTATTTTCCCTTTATAATGCATAGAAAATAAGGTGATTACAAAATAAATCACCCACAAAAGCCCTTTTTATCCTGAAAATAAGGTAGTGATAAAGTTATTGCCAAAGTATTTAGAGCTGCACTGAACTGTGAAAACAACTTACTTCAGTAACGATTTATTTATATGTTTTTGAGATGTGGGAGGAAACTGGAGTACTGGAGAGGAAAGCCATAAAAATATGAGGTTAACATATAAGCCATGCAAGTAATATCCTAGACCAAGAAGGCAACCAGTTACATGAAAGTTTTGCAGTCTCCATTAACCCCCTTGGTGGTATGAAAAATACCGCCAGGGGGCAGCGCAGCAGTTTTTTTTTAATTATTTTTTTTTTAAATCATGTAACGAGCCGAGGGCTCGCTACATGATAGCCGCTGCTCAGCGGCATCCCCCCAGCCCCGCCGATCGCCTCCGGCGATAGGCGATCAGGAAATCCCGTTCAAAGAACGGGATTTCCTGGAGGGCTTCCCCCGTCGCCATGGCGACGGGGCGGAATGACGTCACCGACGTCAGCGACGTCGGGACGTCATTGGGAGACCCGATCCACCCCTCGGCGCTGCCTGGCCAATCAGCTCGGGGTCTGGGGGGGGGGGGGCGCGCGCCGCACCGGACAGCGGCGATCGGGCGCGCGGCAGCGGCGATCGGGGTGCTGGCGCAGCTAGCAAAGTGCTAGCTGCGTCCAGCAAAAAAAAAATTAAGTAAATCGGCCCAGCAGGGCCTGAGCGGCACCCTCCGGCGGCTTACCCCGTGTCACACACGGGGTTACCGCTAAGGAGGTTAATGTCTATACAACTTAATGGGTAAAGGGGGAGCTTATCCTAGACAGCCATTGTCCAGATCAAATATCTGTAGAGATTTATTTTTTTAAACATCACGTTCACTGATGTTTTATACCTTTATAAACCTGTTATTTTTCCTCAAGAAATAACATACAAACTTCTCATGCTATGTGTATGGGGTGATGTTTAATCACCTATTTTTTCAGTATAATGCAGAGTATTTATAATTTCTTCCTTCAGTTAATTTGCTTCACCCACTAGTGATGCCTATTTATACTATTTGAATGCTGTTTATTGTATTTAGCTGTCAAAATAAAAGAGACTATCGATTTATTGTCCTACAGAAACATAAGAATTGGCAGGAGTAGACCATTTGGATAAATTAGTCTGCCATTTTTGTACTTGTTTCAAAAGCAAGCACTTTACTAAATTACTTTTATTAGGTACTATCTTTTAAATAAATTATTGTAGTCTTTTATGATTAGTCGTTATTGCTGCTCACATTCCTATGTACTGAAAAAACATGAAAGGTAACATAACTTTCTAACTTTTATAACATAACATGTTAAGGCTGTACTCCAGGTACCAGTTTAACTAAGCTTCGTGTAGGTAGTATTATTAGTTCTCAAAAATGATGTCTACTTTTTGAATGTCCATCAATATTTCTTTATAGTCCTGGACTTTGGGATTGGGAAATGTCTGAGCTGATCAGTTTCCCCACATCAAACTAGATTTTTGCCCCACCCACTAAGTCAAAATGCCTGATATCTGCTTTATGTGAATTTTCATCCCCAAAGAATATATCTTACCATAAATCAACAGCTTTAGTTCTTTCCCCGCCTAATATCAGAACCCCCAAATTTCTTATATATATTTACATGTTTTAACACCACATTATAGTATCATAAGATCTGCCTTAGAAGATTGGTAGAAGAAATGTTCCATTTTACCAGCCCCTCCCTCCCTCTCCTCCCTTTGCTATTTCAAGGAAAAAGGAGCATGGCTACTATGGTTCCTCAACACCTCCTCCCCTCCTTGGAAAGAGCGGTGGTGAGCCATGGTGAGAGTGACTTGGTGGTGGTGATGAAGTGGGTGTGGAGAATATGGGGAGGGCTGGCTGTCCGTCTCCCTCTCTCCATCTCCTCAATCTCCCTCCCTGTCTGAACTCTGGGAATGAGGTGTGGGACAAGTTAAGGGGTGGTATTCAGACAATAGGAAAACATCCCTGGTGGCAGGAGGAATATAAAATTCATTTAGGGATAGGGAGAAGGGAAAGGGTATCAAATTACACTCAAAATTAGGAAATACTCAGAATTGTGTGTGTGTGTGTGGGGGGGGGGGGGGGGGTTCTGTTCTGTGCTATATACAGGTAGAGGGGGGGACAAAATATTTTTGGAAATAGAGTTACTATCCATTTAGGGGAATATTGCTGTTCACATCTAAATTTAAAAATTGTATAGCCTTGTTGTATACAATACACTCTACAGTTTTAATAAAATGTAACAATGACAATGGCTAATTATAAAGACTTAAAGGAAAGAGCCCAAAATACAAGTGGCATGAAAGCGAATCAATTGGCAAAGCAACAGATGCCATGCAAATAGCACCCATGTGTAAAAAGTTTTGTAGCTTGTTGTAGTAGTAGTAGTATAAACAAATAAATGTTGTATTTACTTGTTCATTATAAACTAGTCTGAAGAGGAACACTTTGAGAGGCTGTTACCAGAACTAAAAGCTGTGTGTCTTTTTCGTGGCCTCAGGAAAGCCATTCCACAGCAGATGAACAGCATGGAAAGCAATCCAGGATTCAAAAGGCTGAAGGAGAGAGCAGTAGTTCATTTGAAGAGAAATAGTTCTGTAAGGATTAGCAGATAAAAGAGAGCTCTCATATGGAGGTGCTGCTTTTCTGACTGAGCACCTCTCTGTGACAAAGAAAACAGATCCTTCAGGTACATCGAGAGTATAAAAAACATGTGAGCGCTACTGTGAGACAAACAGGATAGCTGCTCAGACAGACAGAGAGATTCAGTCTCATACCAGACACTGAATTGCAATTGTGAAAAATAAGTTTATAAATAAGAATAAATTGTCGTCTACAGCAGAGGTCCCCAACCTGGGGGCCGCGGCCCCCTGGTGGTCCGTGGGCAAATTTCTGGGGGGCTGCGGCGGATCTGGCCTTTCTCCCTCTCCCCCCCGCGGCCGCCGCTCCTGTTAGCTTATGAGCGGGGGGCCGCTTCCTCCCTTATATTCCCCAATCCCATAGCGGCTAGCCCCTCTCCTCTTTGCAGCAGCGCTTTTTGTTCGGCTGCTGTAATAAGAGAAGAAGGCGGGGCAGCGGTTCCCATGATCACCGCTGCTGCCCTGCTTCCTTCCCTTCCTTACAGCAGCCGTGCGGGAAGCTCATAAGGTAACAGGAGCGGCGGCCGCGGGGGGGGGGGGGATTTAGAGGGCACCTCTCCTACCTACACTGGGGAAGTTTTACTGGGGTAACTACTGGCTACACTGGGCTAACTGTACTAGCTATGCTGGGGTAACTATGCTTGCTATACTGGGCTAACTGTACTAGCTACACTGGGCTAACTGTATTTGCTATACTGGGCTAACTGTACTAGCTATACTGTGGTAACTGTACTTGCTATACTGGGGTAACTGTACTTGCTATACTGTGGTAACTGTACTTGCTATACTGGGCTAACTGTACTTGCTATACTGGGCTAACTGTACTTGCTATACTGTGGTAACTGTACTTGCTATACTGGGCTAACTGTACTTGCTATACTGTGGTAACTGTACTTGCTATACTGGGCTAACTGTACTTGCTATACTGTGGTAACTGTACTAGCTATACTGGGCTAACTGTACTTGCTATACTGTGGTAACTATACTTGCTATACTGGGCTAACTGCCGCTGCCACTAGCCACGCCCCTCCAACCCCGGGGCCCCGGAGAAAATTTTGGTCGGTATGGTGGGCCCCGGGCTCAAAAAGGTTGGGGACCCCTGGTCTACAGCACTAAAAAAGGGGCAATTTAACCACCTTGTATGCCAAGGTGGATTGCTCATCCCCTGGAGGGTCTTTTCACTTACTTTTTTTTTTTGCAGAACATGTAGCTAGCACTTTGCTAGCTACATGTACTGTCCGATCGTCGCCGCTTCCCACCGATTCACCGCGATGCGCCGCTAAAGGGGCTGCCCCCCAAAATGCCTAGCGCAGCCTGGCGAATCACCGCCAGGCTGCACTACGGGAAGGATCAGAACCGATGACATCATGACGTCATGTCCGATCATCACAATGGCGACGGGAGAAGCGACGATAGGAAATCATGCTTCTCGCGGGATCTCGGACGCGTAAGTATGGCCGGCAGAGATTGGGTGGGTGAATGCGGGGTGGGGGGACATGGCGTACTGCTGTAGCTAGCGTATTGCTAGCTACAGCAAGAACAAAAAAATGATTTAACAAAAACGGTAATGCGTACTTATGTACGCATTACCCAAAACGCCAGGGAGGTTAATGTGTCATGATGAAGTAGCACCAATTGACATTATCAATAAAGATAAAAAAATTACAATTTTGCTTTGCCACTAGTGTGTTTATGCAAAAATGTAATCTCAGTGAGATTACATTCTTGCATAAACACACTAGTGGCAAAGCAAAATTGTATTTTGTTTATCTTTATTAATAATGCCAATTGATGCTACTTCATCATGACACATTAAATTGCACCTTTTTCAGCGAAAAGTGAGATTATCTCACTTTTAAGCTGAAAATTAAATGCATCGAAGACAATGGTGGATGTAAAGGAGCGAGGACTTTAGTGGTGTTTACTTTGTTTGCTAGAAGAGACCCAGTAGCCCACATGTTCTGTGTTGATTTGTCAATCTACATTATTTTAAATGTAGCTCACAACTGAAAAATATACTATATACTATAACTATGTTTGGGCAGCATGGTGGTGTAATGGTTAGCGCTCTCGCCTTGAAGCGCTGGGTCCCCGGTTTGAATCTCAGCTAGGTTAACATCTGGAAGGAGTTTGTATGTTCTCCCCATGTCCACATGGGTTTCCTCTAGGCACTCTGGTTTCTTCCCACATCCCAAAAACATACAGGTAAGTTAATTGGCTTCCCCCTAAATTGGACCTAGACTATGATACATGCACTACACAATACATACATAGACATATGTCTATGGTAGGGACTAAATTGTGAGCCCCTCTGAGGGACAGTTAGTGACAAGACAATATACTCTTTACAGTGCTGCGTAATATGTCGGCACTAAATACTTAAAAAAAAAAAGTATGGACCAACTGACATCTGGTTAACTTTCTTGGCAATCAAAAGCATTCCAGGGGCTAGTGAGAGATGTATCTACCTCAAAGTGACTACTTCTTTTACAGAGAATAGAGTAACAAAGTAACTTAGACTAGAGTAATTTGACAGATTTGCTGACATTATTCTGATAATAGTATTTATGCATTTTATCAGCATAACACTCAACAAGATATTTTGACCCTTTTAGTGAGGTCAAATTGGTGCCCTAGGTGAGATACCCACTGTCACCCCTCCTTTCCCACAACCACAATTCCTAGGAAGCTATGCTACTAGCATTATTCAGGACTTCTAATGAAAGGTTTGAAAAATATGTGTTAAACTAATGGATATTCAGATCTTATACCCTTCAATTAGCTTGTTCTCCTAAGTTTTCTCTTAGCTGATATTTTTACACGTTATCAATAGAATTCCTTTGAAGCCACAAGCAAGCAAGAAAACACTCGAGCCACAGTAAGCAAGAATAATTTTGACAGTATGTTTCACCTACTTTTGGTAATTTTTCAATTGCAGAGTGCAGAAAAGTTATTTTAAACAGAAGATGAAAAAGTTTCTGTAAGTAGAAAATGTAGGAGAAAAGGTGAATTGAATAAGGGCCATTGTTTTTCTTATGTTTGTGTGATCACATGTGCGTATGTGCGTGTTTGTATAAGTGTATGTGTGTGTACACTCACCTAAAGTTTATTATTCAATTTCTCATTAATGCAATTATCTAATCAACCAATCACATGGCTGTTGCTTCAATGCATTTAGGGGTGTGGTCCTGGTCAAGACAATCTCCTGAACTCCAAACTGAATGTCAGAATGGGAAAGAAAGGTGATTTAATCAATTTTGAGTGTGGCATGATGGTGCCAGATGGGCCGGTCTGAGTATTTCACAATCTGCAACAAACACAATTGCTAACTTCCAGCTAGAGCAATATCCTGCCTCTATCTGGCCAGCAGACGCCAGTCAGCCAGTCAGGTGTACTGTCATACACCCTTTGCCTGCTGTACCAAATCTAGCAGGAATTACATAAATTAGCATTCAGGTGGGAGGCTTTGGTTGGACGCAATCGTGAATTGCATCGTTTACAGGGACGCCCCGTGTAGGCACATCTCCCACACGGTCCCCTCCCTAACCACTCACCTGTCAACTGCATCCTAGAAGCTGCAAAAACTAAATTTAAAGTCACAAACACTGGTCCACATGACAGCCCAGGGGCCCCAGGTGTCTCTCACTCGCTGGGGCCCCCAAACCACCATGCGACACCTAGAGGGAAGTGCGGGCAAGCCCTGGACCTCTCACCTCCAGGGAACTCACCCCACCACCTCTAAACTGAATGCCAACTGCAGCAAACACAATTACTAACTTCCAGCTAGAGCAATATCCTGCCTCTATCTGGCCAGCAGACGCCAGTCAGCCAATCAGGCTTCCCTCTAGGTGTCGCATGGTGGTTTGGGGGCCCCAGCGAGTGAGAGAGACCTGGGGCCCCTGGGCTGTCATGTGGACCAGTGTTTGTGTTTTTATTTCACAATCTGCTCAGTTACTGGGATTTTAACGTACAACCATTTCTATGGTTTACAAAGAATGGTGTGAAAAAGGAAAAACATCCAGCATGCAGCAGTCCTGTAGGCAAAAATGCCTTGTTGATGCTAGAGGTCAGAGGAGAATAGGCCAACTGATTCAAGCTGATAGAAGAGCAACGTTGACTGAAATAACCACTAGTTACAACTGAGGTATGCAGCACAGCATTTGTAAAGACACAACACACACAACCTTGAGGCAGATGGGCTACAACAGCAGAAGACCACACCAGGTACCACTCAACTCCACTACATATAGGAAAAAGAGGCTACAATTTGCACAAACTCACCAAAATTGGACAGTTGAAGACTGGAAAAATGTTGCCTGGTCTGATAAGTCTCGATAGAGTCAGAATTTGGTGTAAACAGAATGAAAACATGGATCCATCATGCCTTGTTACCACTGTGTAGGCTGGTGGTGGTGGTGTAATGGTGTGGGGGATGTTTTCTTGGCACACTTTAGGCCCCTTAGTGCCAATTGGGCATCATTTAAATGCCTCGGGCTACCTAAGCATTGTTTCTGACCATGTCCATCCCTTCATGACCACCGTGTACTTATCTTCTGATGGCTACTTCCAGCAGGATAATGCACCATGTCACAAAGCTCAAATCATTTCAAATTGGTTTCTTGAACATGACAATGAATTCACAGTACTAAAATGGCCCCCACAGTCACCAGATCTAAACCCAGTAGGGCATCTTTCGGATGTGATGGAATGGGAGCTTCGTGCCCTGGATGCGCATCCCACAAATCTCCATCAACTGAAAGATGCTATCCTATCAATATGGGCCAACATTTATCAAGAATGTTTTCAGCACCTTGTTGAATCAATGCCACATAGAATTAAGGCAGTTCTGAAGGTGAAAGGGGGTCAAACAATGTATTAGTATGGTGTTCCTAATAATCCTTTAGGTGAGTGTATATGTACAGTATGTGAGCATTTGTGTGTGTATATTTAAAAGCTCATATGTGGAGAGAAGGTGTGTGTGTGTGTGTGTGTGTCCACGCGCGTATGCATGTGGGCATTGTGTGTGTGAGAGCATGTGTGATGATTTAGATGAGAGAACATATGTGTATTAAATAGAAGGCACACAGCCACTACATCATGATTGTAAAAGAAATGATACGGGCCATTTTGAGAGAACGTGTGTGTGTGTGTGTGTGTGTGTGTGTGTGTGTGTGTGTGTGTGTGTGTGTGTGTGTGTGTGTGTGTGTGTGTGTGTGTGTGTGTGTGTGTGTGTGTGTGTGTGTGTGTGTGTGTGTGTCCGAGAGAGAAAGGGCCATATGCAATTCACTTTTTCACTTTTCCTCCCAGGTTTTCACCTATGAGATCATTTTTCATCTTTGATTTAAAATAACTTTCCAGCGGTTTTCAATTAAAAACGTACCTAAAAGTGAGCAAATACTACCAAAATTATTTTGAGTATTTTTTTGCTTTCTGGTGGCTTAAAAGGTATTTTATTGACAAGTTTAAAAATATCACCTGGGAGAAAAAACTTAGGAGAAAAAGTTAAGTGCATATGGGACAGAGAGAGAGAGAGAGAAAGAGAGAAAGGGAGACATAATACATGAATCAGGTAATTTGGGTGCCAGAAGAGCAGTGACGCACGGAGGGGGTTGTTCTGGGTGTCTAGAACACCCCCCTGCACCGGGACCGGAAGTGGGGCTGCCGCATGGTCCGGCCGGCTGGGGAGAGAAGACAGAAGAAAATGATGGAGGATGCCAGCCGCGCTAATAAGGGATGCGGGAGCCGGCTTTATTCCTCGCTCCCTCCCTCTCTCCCTCCCTCTGAATGCCCCTCGCCTGCGGTGAATGTGTGCCCGGCTCCCCCATGAGTGTGTGCGCAGCGGAGTGGTAGGTCCTCTTACCGCAGATCAGGCGCACCAGCAACTGGAGTCTCATGCTTCCTGTTTACCATGACGTCACAGGAAGCATGAGACTCCAGTTGCTGGTGCACCTGATCTGCGGTAAGAGGACCTACCGCTCCGCTGCGCACACACTCATGGGGGAGCCGGCACACATTCACCGCAGGTGGGGGCATTCAGAGGGAGGGAGGGAGCGAGGAATAAAGCCGGTTCCCGCATCCCTTATTAGCGTGGCTGGCGCCTCCATCATTTTATTCTGTCTTCTCCCCCGGGCAATCTTCTCCCCACACAGGGGGCGGGCACCTTCCTTCACCTATCTTATACTGGGGGGCATATACCTATCTAATCTATCCTGGGGGCATATACCTATCTAACCTATACTGGGGGGCATATACCTATCTAATCTATACTGGGGGGCATATACCTATCTAACCTATACTGGGGGGCATAATATACCTATCTAATCTATACTGGGGGGCATATACCTATCTAACCTATACTGGGGGGCATATACCTATCTAACCTATACTGGGGGGCATATACCTATCTAACCTATACTGGGGGGCATATACCTATCTAATCTATACTGGGGGGCATATACCTATCTAACCTATACTGGGGGGCATATACCTATCTAACCTATACTGGGGGGCATATACCTATCTAACCTATACTGGGGGGCATATACCTATCTAACCTATACTGGGGGGCATATACCTATCTAACCTATACTGGGGGGCATAGCCCTATCTAACCTATACTGGGGGGCATAGCCCTATCTAACCTATACTGGGGGGCATATCCCTATCAAACCTATACTGGGGGGCATATACCTATCTAACCTATACTGGGGGCATATACCTATCTAACCTATACTGGGGGGCATATACCTATCTAATTTATACTGGGGGGCATATACCTATCTAACCTATACTGGGGGGCATATACCTATCTAATTTATACTGGGGGGCATATACCTATCTAACCTATACTGGGGGGCATATACCTATCTAACCTATACTGGGGGGCATATACCTATCTAACCTATACTGGGGGACATATACCTATCTAATCTATACTGGGGGGCATATACCTATCTAACCTATACTGGGGGCAACTATATGGGCTACCTATACTGGGGGGGACCTATAGCTGGCTACCTATACTGCGGGCACCTATACCTGTCTCCACGTTGGGGGCGCATTTTACGCTCTCACCCTGGGTGCAATTTAGCCTAGAAACTGCTAGTATTTGGCTCCACCCACACCATATTTTGGCCACGCCCACACGCCACTTTCAGGAACCCCCCCTTGGAAATCCTGGATTTGCCCCTGAAGAGGTATGGTAAAATAGGAGCAGCTTAGACCCCAATGTTAATTGCAGCTAAAACTGCACCCAGTAGATAATTTGGGCACTGCGGGCACCTGATAAATATTGGGATTATGCCAGCGCTGAGTTAATAGCAGATGGGAGCAGTATTAAACAGCAAAGTTGGCACACTTATCAGCAGGGATTACAGCAGGGAGGTAGGTCAGTGTTACGCATCGGTATAGGGACAGTTAGTGTAAGAGAAGGGCTAGGTTTAGTGTTAAATATAAGTGGAATTTGCAGAAGGGGGTTGGTTAGGTTTAAGTATCAGTAGAGGAAAGGCTCATGTGAGAAAAATGTTAGGTTTAATGATACTAAAATATTGGTAATAATTACTGATATTTTACTATATTGGAATTACGACTTCCCAATAGTAGAATAGAATTTTGCCAATGTTGCATTACTGGCTATTTCTGGAACCTAAATTATTGTGACGCTCTTTTTACATGTACGCATCATAGAGGACAACAGCAGTTTTATGAGATCAGTAGGACCTCATCAAATTGCCACTGACCTGTTGGTTGACACACATTAAGAAGTCAAGCAACATTTCTGATACAAATATAGGCAAAAACAATTAACTTAAAATGACTCAGTATGTTTTAAATATTGAGAATGAAATCAAAGAATCCCAGTAGTACTACATTTTAAGGTAGAATGTAAAACTTGTTAGTAATTGATTAGGATTCCAGCGGGGTCTTTGTAATGTCACTTGTTCACATGTTTATTGTAGTGATTGATTTTTATGTAAACGGTTGACTTACATCTGTAGGAGTGTCTCAAATATCGTGGATGATAAAGTAGACTTTAAATATTCTGTGATATTATTTGATTCGACATAATGTAAAGAAAACATGCATTTATTCTTCTTATGTATTCCCAAAATGCACAGACAAGCAGACAGACAAAAGTATCTTCCGTATTAAGAAGACAAGTGATCAGTCGCAACAAACAAAGCCGCTTTTGTGAGCTGTGCATGTGATACAATACCCACTGGACTCCAGGACATAATATCTGGAATCTATCCTTTAATGGCCTTCCATAGTCCTTGGAAAATCTTAACAAAGCATGCATTTATTTCCAACAGGGTATTGACTGTGATGAGTTACCTTATCATAGTATACAAACAGTTCTGCTGTGACAGTCAAAGTTTCAATTGAAATTAATAAAGTTGTAAACTTAACACATATTAACACTGAGGGTCTATCTCATAGTGGCATGCACTTAAAGTGTACCCACGGTGACATGTGACATGATGAGATAAACATATGTATGTACTCCTGTGCCAAACATATTAATAACTAGGCTGTTTTACTTAATTTATTTTGCTGCCTGAAAGAGTTAATTTCTAGGCATGGAAGTGACAGCTACTGCACTCCCTCCATCTACCAATCAGTGTGCTTTAGCCTGCCGAGGTCTTACCACTGGCTAGTGTCACTGTTTCCTGCTGGCATAAAAGAACTAATAGCACATGCCATCAAATCAGGGGGGCAGTGATACAGCTGTTGCGAGTTATGGAGGCTGGACATGGAGGCTAGAGAGGACGGTGGTGGAACACAATGGCAGTGCTGGGTACACTTCTGATCCTTATCAAGGAGGCTGACAATATCTAAAGGATCTCAATCGCCAACTTTCAAATATGGCATAATATCACAGACTATCTGGAGGACCTATAAATATTGATGAAACATTATTAGAGGCATTACTATGGTTAGCCAGGGAGGGATTATTAAGAAGGAATGGCATTTTAAATGGTAAAAACCTGGGCAGTCCCGATATTGTATTTACTCTCATCCTACCTAATAATTAGCAAGTGTCCCTACGTCCTGTCTGTGTGTCAGCGCTTTTGCGCTACTGTGCATGTCCTGCGCTGACACAGCCATTGGGACACACGGGTGTGTGTGCATGCGTCTGGTGCGTGCACGCAGTTAGCGGAAGGTTGCACGCGTGCGCTGGGCGGACGGGTGCGCACGTTGGGCGGACATGTGTGCGCGCATGCGCATGCACACTGACTGTTTGCGGCGGCAGGACCGAGACCTAGAGCCCATTTCTAAATGGGCTTAGGTCACCTAGTATATTTATGAAATCCCTAGGAAGGCCTAGATTTTAGGTTCCCTGGCAAAATGTTAACACTTTCACCAACTGAATAGTTGGCAATACAGATACAAAAAAAATGTTAACTGAGGCACGGGGATGCTAATTAGCTGAAAAAAATAACTCCAACATTACCCTGGGTTAAAAAATGTATTTTCTTCAAAAAAAATTGTAAATCACAAACACTACAACGTTTTCTTTAATAATAATTTCTATGACATTTTCCCACAACTGGCCTTGAGGCCAAAAAAATTGACAATAATAGCATGTTTGGGGGCTTTGCAATTAACTCTGAAATTCATTGCCATAGCCCTCAATGCAAACCATCAAAATCAAAATCCTGACTTTAAGGGCAAACACCAGCCTTCCAGGTTCAGGACTGGAATTGAAAAATACAACCCAGAAATAAGAAGGCCAACATTTTGCCACCCTCCCCAGTTTTTTTGCAGATGCAATGACACTACATGGGACTCTCCTTCTCATTTGTAAGATTATACAAATATCAAACAGATTAATAACATCAAACATGTGCATGCATTACTGTTCATAAAATATGTCTTAAAGATGGAATGCAATTCTAATGGAGCTCTATATGGATTTTTGTTATTGTACTGGACTTCATTCTTTCACATGTTTCATATTTGACATGATGTGAAGTCTGTGCTGTTGCCTTAGAGTGCATTGTGCTGTACCTGTAGTCAACCTTTTCCTGTGATCTTGGGAGAGGAAATGTTGTCGGATGAGAGGTGGAGTGGTACCACTTCATGTTCTGACTTCATAAAGCGTCGGAGATGGTATTCTGATGTTATGGAATGGAACAACTACAATATCAGGAATTGGTTGTCGAACTAAATGAAAATAAGTTTTAACATTATTTTAAAAGCTAGTTTTTCAGATTATATTTTTTACAGATATGATTTATTATAACTTTAAGTATATACTGCAGTGTGGTTATTTATTTGTTGTTTTTTAACCTGCAGTAGGTGATAAGCAAAGATCAAAAAATAATAATAACCTGTAGTAGTTGGTGAGGTAAATATTTATATATCAACACATGTTTCAAAGTAATGCACATGTTTTTCTATGGCACAGTTTCCACTATACACGTTTTAACTGAAAGCTTTTTAACAATGCTCTACTATGGAAAAAAAATTCATACCGGCGCATACTAACGCATGCCAATGCATGCCCTAAGGCCCCTTTTACACTTAAACAGTTGCTTTCAGTTATAACTAAAACAGAACTGATTTTCAAAGTAATGTTTATGTATTCCTGACTTACGAACGCCCGACTTACGAACAACCCGCCGATATAAACACCCACTGATCCATTGTGATGATGTCACAAAGCCAGGGACTACCTCTTGTGCCTCTTTTTCTAAAGCAGAGTATGTGCAGGGGAAGCTGCAACAAGTCTCACCTCTTTCATGGCGGCCCAGGCCAATCAGCGAGGTCATCTCTCCCTTCACCGTTCCTCTCAACGGCTTCACTTGCATCGTGTAATGACGCAATCAGAAGGAGCCCCGCGGCTTGTCAGAGTTATTTATTATTATTATTTATTATTATTTAGTATTTATATAGCGCCGACATATTACGCAGCGCTGTACAGTATATATATATCTTGTCACTAACTGTCCCTCAAAGGAGCTCACAATCTAATCCCTACTATTGCCATATGTCTATATTATGTAGTGTAAGTACTGTAGTCTAGGGCCAATTTTTTAGGGGGAGCCAATTAACTTATCCGTATGTTTTTGGAATGTGGGAGGAAACCGGAGTGCCCGGAGAAAACCCACGCAGACACGGAGAGAACATACAAACTCTTTGCAGATAGTGCCCTGGCTGGGATTCGAACCAGGGACCCAGCGCTGCAAGGCGAGAGAGCTAACCACTATGCCACCGTGCTGCTTATTTTATCAGAAATAGTAAAAGGTTACACAATTCCAGCAACAAGTCCACAACCATACATGATTTTGCTACAGCAAGCCTATTAAGTTATACTGAACATCAACAACATAAAATTGTAATACTGTTCATAATTTACACTATTAAGAAACAGAGCTGAACATCTTCCAGTTCCTAAATGTTTCTCACTGGTACCAGAAAGAATTACAATAACTGTTTATATTTTATATAGGTGAATGCTGAAATAAAAGTATAAGGCTGGGTTCACAGTGGTCAGTTGAATATCGCATGCGCTATAATGACTGTGAACTGCAATGGAGACTGAACATAGATTTTTATACAAAGCCTGCATGCAGTGAGCTAGAATAATGTGATCCATTACTGTGAACAGGCCCATAGAATTGTATGGGCAGTGAGTTGACATGCAGAATTTTTCTGCAACGCAACTGACCACTGTGAACAGGGCCTAAGAGCCCTGGTAGGAAGGGGGAGGGATGTACTGAGATATATTCACATTAAAGTGTATCTGAGACAGTACACACAGCATTATTTAGACTTACCTGGGGCTTCCTCCAACCCCATGAGGTGTGTGGGCCTCCTTGCCATCCTCCCTGGCTGCTTTGTTTGCCCGTGGAAGCCGCCGATATTCTTCTCAGATGGGGTCAGTCATCCTCTTCTGCACATGCACGGCCCAGCCAAGCATGCACTCCCTCAGCCAGAAGCATTCTGCTGACTGAGCCGTGCATTTGCAGAATAGTGCACCCGGCCAAATTGCAAGGCACAATAGTGGCAGAAAGGAGCAGCAAAAGAGGACATTGAAAGAGCCCATGTACCTTATGAGGCTGGAGGAAGACCCAGGTAATATATATACAGCCCTTTTACACACCATAGGTTTCCTGCTGACACAGAATGGTAAGTGCTGCTGACACACAATGCTTAAAACATACATATATCCAATTCTCATTGGCCAATCCCTGTCCAATTTTACCACCTTCATCAAGTATGAGGGCCATCAGATTTTAAATAGAGCTTGTGTGGGTAAGCTATATCACTGCATGAAAGGGTTAACATTTGCCAGTCTTAGGCCAATCAAAATTGCTTGTGTATACACACCCTTAAAATTAAGGTTACTAGCAGACATCACATTGTGAGAAAACGCGGAAAAGCCACCGCATATGCCAAGAGCAAGGCGGCTGACTTCGCGTTCAAAGCGGCGGTTTGCACGCATAGACACACGTCTGGTAGTATGGTGGAATGCGGAAAAGCCGCCGCATGTCCTGACAGCAAAGTGGCTGTTTCTGCGTCCAACGCGGCGGTTTGCATGCAGCAGCATGCACTTGGTGTGGCTGGGTCTGTTAGTGCACATAGGCAGATGGAGAGCTACGCGCGCGCGGGCCTGAACTCAGGACATTTATACCAGCAGGGGAAGTGTCAGCTGATCAGGAAGATCAGCTGATTCCTGCAGGACTCATGATTGGCTGAATGGCTCGGGCGGGGCGGCAGAGTCCAGCAACTATATATTCTGCTGCTTGTCAGTTGCTGGTTGTCTGCCATTGCTAACACTTGCGTGAAGGCACTCAGACCTTAGCTAGACCCGACAGTGTGCCAGAACCGGCTGGAGCTGGGAATCCACACTGAGTCAGATTCTTGATAGCTTAAAGTACTAATTGAATTGTATTATTTGTTAGACCAGTTCCAGGGTGTTGAGATCAAGGCCCTCACACCCCAGACTAGGAATACTGTGTATCTTCTGTGTATTCTCTAGCATAGTTCCAGGGTGTTGAGATCGAGGCCCTCACATCCAAGACTAGGGAACTGTATTATCATTTATGTTATGCTCCAGACTAGTTCCAGGGTGTTGTGAATACGGACCTCACACCCCAGACTAGGATTGTGTTATTACTGTGTTACGTTAGCCCAGTTCAGGGCAATACCTTACATATTAGCAATGGGCTTCCTGCAACCCAGCCTTGGTCCCTCGCTCAGGGGTCCACAGGCTACAGGAATATCACCCACCGCTCAGGGGTGAATTCCTCAGGAGTATAGGCCGCCAGCTCCTCTGGTGGTCTTTACTCAGAGTTGTTACTGTTGCACCAAACACTTACACTCTCTCCAGTGTCTAGAGGTTAGACATATCTGATTGTTGACGATTCCGCAGATCCTCAATAATCGGGTATATCTGTATTCTTGGGGATACTGCGGATCGCCAAGGATCAGATTCTCTCTCTGGTTGCTGACACCAATCGTTACACACATACTATTAGCAGAATTAATATAAAGGGCTCTATGGGGTTTGTGCATTCCTGGCCACCCTCAATTGATGACATGCAAATGTTTAACATTTTGGGAACTGGCAGCCTAACCCCCCTTAAGGACCAGGGCATTTCACCTGGGGGGGGGGGGGGCGGGCACCTTTCGGCAGGGACGGATCTAGGGGGGGGGGCAGGCGGGTCTCTTGCCCCAGGCACAGTTTATTGAATTCTTAAAAATGCGGCAAAATTTGGATGGGGAATTGCAATTTAGGTGCCAAAACCTGACCTTTAGGCGCCAAAACCTGACCTTTAGGCGCCGTTTTGGTGCCAAAACCTGACCTTTAGATGCCATAATCTGACCTTTAGGCGCCAAAACTTGACCTTGCCCCAGGCGCAACTTTGTCTAGATCCGTCCCTGCCTTTCGGGGTCAGGCAGCCAGATCCCCAGTTTAGATAGCTGGGCATTTGTGTCCGCTGTTTGGGCATGTGTCCCCAATGCAGCCAGGAGCCTTTACTGGGTCCTGTGATGAGCAGCTCTAGCCCCCTCCGCTCCAGACGGAATCCCTGCTCGCACTGACTCTCAGTTCATGGATGCGGCTTGATGACGTCATCAAGCCGGGATCCAACATTAGAGTCAGAACGAGCAGAGATGGCAGCCAGAGCGGAGGGGGGCAACGATCGTCGGGGGAACATCAGGAAGGTGAGTGGATCTTCTTCCCCGCCTACCGCAACTGTTCTGTAGTGATCACTACAATCTGCCGGCGATTGTATTGATCACGTGATCAGGAGCCAATCACCATGGTTCCTGATCACTGAAGGGAGATGTCAGTTGTCATGAGACAGCTTAATCTCCTCTCTCGGGTGCGCACAATCGTGGCGGGAGGCTTTTTTTTACGAGGACGTTGAATCTACATACAGTCAGAGCACAGCACCACCTGCTGGACGTAGATTCAAACTACGTCGGTCTGCATATGGTTAATTACTGCTTCAATGATGAAAAATTGAAAGATTAGGGATAGATGTATATTTCTGCCCTGATGCTGGTGGGCATCTGGAGCAGCTTAGTTTGACTGTTCAAAATTCTGGCAGTCTTTATATGACTATTTTGGTTGGATAGTGTAATGGTTAAGGGCTCTGCCTCTGACATGGGAGACCAGGGTTCGAATCTCAGCTCTGCCTGTTCAGTAAGCCAGCACCTATTCAGTAGGAGACATTAGGCAAGTCTCCCTAACACTGCTACTGCCTATAGAGTGCGTCCTAGTGGCTTCAGCTCTGGCGCTTTGAGTCCGCCAGGAGAAAAGCGCGATATAAGTTTTTGTCTTTGATTGAATTCTGCCCTGGTATGTACTCTAGTTGGGCTGGGCTTCTTGTTGTCCCAGGCATTGCTTAGTACCTCTCCAACATAGCTAGCCAGGTGTGAGCAACCAGCATTTTTTACACTCAGCAAAAAGTGCTGCGTTCTTGTTTACCTTTTCTTCAATGCCCTTTTGATATGTGTGCCAAAATAAAATAAATCTGCCTATGTATTTGGAGTAGTCATAAGATGTTCTTTCTTTCAAACCTTATCTGCTGTAGGGAAGTAAACAATACATTTTCAGAACTACAAAGCTACAGACCCATCTTTGAATGACTAACTCATTAACTCACATTGAACAGCTACCTAAGCATCACCACAATGCTGATATTCTATCATTAATTACATGCAGCTGAAATAGATAAGGTTATAAGGTTAAGATGAAATAGCATTCTGTGACTCCAAAATAAGAAATCAGATTTATCTGTATCCAACCATCCTATACCTGTCCTGTCTAATACATTTTAGCTTATCTGGCTCTACTTTTTCTCTGTTTCTCAAATGCCAGCTTTCCTGTACTCTCTATTGACAAAAGAGCAATCACATCATAACAAAAAGTCATACACACAAAGCTGATCTGCACTTTGGATAATAGTCATGTTAGCTCATAGGATAATATGCCGAGAGAGAACCACCAGTTAGCCCACACGCAACACCACGCTATTTATAAAAAATAACTAGGGCCGGTTTAAGGGGCTTAGGGGCCCTGGGGCAAATGTTTTTGGTCCATAGTTACTATTTTCGGGTCATAGTTACATCAACAAAATGGCAGCCAGGGATTCTCAGGAGGCCATGCTAGAGTGGCAGAACAAGCCATTTTTCACATGAATCAAGGATCCTGGGGACCATGGCATCCCCTGCACTGCAACTCTGTTGACATCACTATGGGCCGAAAATGTCCACATTCTGGCTATCCCATCCTGCATAGGTGACAAGGAGTTAAAGGGGATTGGGAGGGGGGACCTCACACTGTCTGTTTTCATGAAACATACATAAATGTATATACAGAACTCAGAACCCAGAATGCAGTGCAGTGTACCGCAGCAAAGTGTCATTTTATCCAGTTTAAAAATGATTTTTCCTATGACAGTTCACTAAATTTCAGCAACATTGCTGTGGGGTGCAGAGTACTTGCAGTGCAGTGCACAACAATTTTACTAATTTTACCAATGCTTAAGCCTTGCCCATAATGCATGTTGTGCAAGCAGCGCATCTTGTGTTATCTAGGTAACACATGTATTGCTACCAATGCACATATTACGCTTCTTGCATAACACACGTTGCTGATGTAACCTGCATTATCCAAGTAGTGCAAAGAAGCACGGACATTAGGGTCCTTGTGTAAGTATCTGTACAGGGCCGTTTTTTCCACCGTGCGGGCCGGGCGACCGCACTGAGCGCAGACTGGCAGGACAGGAAGGGGGGCGCCGGCAAGAAGACACTGACTGGAGCCGCTGAGTGAGCAGGACAGGTGATGCGCGCTGAGGTACAGGCGAATGAAAGTACGCCAGCGCGATCATCACCGTCCATCCCAGGTCCCACACTCCTCCTGGGCGCACTCCTTCCGCTCTGACGTCACTGCGTGATGATATGACACTTGACGTCTAGCAGTGCAGGCCAGGCAGAGCGCCGATCATGCGTCTGTGTGTTCCCCTCATCCCCTGCCTGGTGACCCGCCCTGCGAGCTTGCTTTCCCCCCAGATCATCGGCGGCGCCGCCTCTCAGCAGGTGGTCACAGACAGTAAGTGACCTGCTGCTAATCTGACTTTCCCTCTGGCTGGCCGCTATCAGGGAGGGGGGAGGAGGAGGAGGGGGCGCTCTCTGCCCTGCAGTAAATAAATAATGAATTTGACGCTGGGGTGCTAGGATGGCTGCCAGCCTGCCACAATTACTTTTTTTTTTGGGGGGGGGGGGGGGGGTCTCTCTGGCTAAGGGGGGGGGGGGGGGGGTTGGAGGACCTGCAAGTGCCACTTTGGGGGTTGGCTCTCTAGTTAAGGGAGGTTTGATTGCCTGTCAGTGCCACTGTAACCTGCACTGAGTGGGGGTCTGGCTGAGGGGGCCTGTGGTGATATTGTAACTACCACCCGAGACCCCCTCAGTCAGAGACCCCCCCACTCAGTGGTGGTTGCAGACAGTGGCACTGACAGCCAGGTAAACCTCCCTTAGCTAGAGACCCCCCTCCCCCCCCAAGTGGCACTTGCAGGTCTTCCAACAACAACCCCTCAGCTAGAGAGCCCCACTGAGTGCAGGTCTGGGGTCGATCCGGCGGGTAATCGGTCGCCGGATCGACCCATGTATTTCCAGCATTAGCCAGGTTTGGAATTGTAAACACCACCTGTGGGGGAAGGGGGGGGGTTCTCTGGCTAAAGGGTTTTTGAGGCAATGGTGCAATTTTGGGGTACCTGGATCAGAATGTGGGAGCTGTAATTTGTTTAAACGGGTGCATTTGAGTATTAAAGGCAACATCAGGCATTTAAAAAAATAGATCAATGACCTGGTGTTTCCTCCAGCCCCTGGCAGCCTCTGTGTCAGGGGCGCCGCGAGGCACCAAGCAGCCGCTTGGGGTCTCACGTTTTTAGGGGCTCCTTGACGTCATAGTGACGCCACACTGTTGCCCGCAGGCCCCGCACTGACGCCGCCGCCGCGCAAGCCAGTTTACAGAGCAGGGCTACGGGAAGATGGCTGCTGCTGAAGCCCTGCTCTGGAGACTATTTGTGTCTCCAGTACAGGGCTTCGGGTGCCATCTTCCCGTAGCCCTGCTCTGCCTGTCTGTCAGCGTGGGAGATTGGAGCCTGGAGGAGCAAGAAGTCCGAGGGAGCTGCGTGCCAGAAGCCGGCCGGAAGAGAAGACTTCTGTCAGGTGAGTACATTCTTTAAGTGGCCCAAACTGCGTTTATTATGTGATGAAATGTGGCCCAAACTGCGTTTATTATGTGATGAAATGTGGCCCAAACTGCGTTTATTATGTGATGAAATGTGGCCCAAACTGCGTTTATTATGTGATGAAATGTTGCCTGAACTGCGTTTATTATGTGATGAAATGTGGCCCAAACTGCGTTTATTATCTGATGAAATGTGGGCCCAAACGCATTTATTATGTGATGAAATGTGGCCCAAACTGCGTTTATTATCTGAAATGTAGCCCAAACTGCGTTTATTTTCTAAAGAAATGTGGCCCAAACTGCGTTTATTATATGATGAAATGTGGCCCAAACTACGTTTATTATGTGATGAAATGTGGCCCAAACTGCGTTTATTATGTGATGAAATGTGGCCCAAACTGCGTTTATTATGTGATGAAATGTGGCCCAAACTGCGTTTATTATCTGAAATGTGGCCCAAACTGCGTTTATTTTCTAAAGAAATGTGGCCCAAACTGCGTTTATTATATGATGAAATGTGGCCCAAACTATGTTTATTATGTGATGAAATGTGGCCCAAACTGCGTTTATTATGTGATGAAATGTGGCCCAAACTGCGTTTATTATCTGAAATGTGGCCCAAACTGCGTTTATTTTCTAAAGAAATGTGGCCCAAACTGCGTTTTATTATATGATGAAATGTGGCCCAAACTACGTTTATTATGTGATGAAATGTGGCCCAAACTGCGTTTATTATCTGATGAAATGTCGCCTGAACTGCGTTTATTATGTGATGAAATGTGGGCCAAACTGTGTTTATTATCTGATGAAATGTGGCTCAAATTGCGTTTGTTTTCTGCTGAAATGTGGGCCGAATTGCGTTTATTTTCTGGTGTCTGGGGTAACTGTTGCTGCAATTATTATTTAATGGTCATAGTTGGCTATATTTGCTGCTTTGGGGTTACGGTTACGCTCCACCCATACAATGTCATGGCCACACCCATTCCCAAAATGCCCCACGCCGTTTTTTTTGCGCGCTGCGCGCCGCTGGCCCCCCGCATCCCCCCCTTACCGCTCAACCCACATGTCATGGCCACGCCCACTTTCGTGTGGAATAGCCACGCCCATTTGTTGCCTAGGGCCACTTCCTGCAGTCCGCTTGGGGCCACAAAAACCTTAGCTGCACCCCTGTTCTGTGTCCCTCGTCGCATTCTTCACTCCAAGCCGGTGTCCTGGGGTCCTCTCTGTTATAGCATCGGTGGCGCCTGCACAAGTGCACAGCTGCAAAAGTATGTGCCTGCGCAGAATGCTTTCGACTTTGAGAGCATGACCGCGTGGCGTGCAGGCACAGAAGCCGCCAACATTGTCAGGTCGGTGGCTGCTACAGAGGGGACACCGGGAGCGGAGCTGCGGCGAGGGACACATAGGCAGGAACTGGAGGAAGCCCCAGGTAAGCGCATTTTTTGACACTCGCCCTGGGAGAAATTTAACCTAGAAACTGCACTGTATCTGTAAAATTGCCATGTGTTGCCTGCACACAACACTTTACCACTATTTTGTGACTCAACCTTTATGTTGCCTGTTCTTTAAGTGCCTGCTTCTCAAGAATTATACATTGTTTTGATAGAAAAGTGTAGATATTGACGGTGTGCTTTTAAATACTTGTTAATTATTTTGTTCAGTGAATGAAAAACTTACATCTTAGCACAAAGAAATGTCAAAAGTGATCTGTGATGTGAGACAAACAAAAAGTAATTGTCACCATAGTGTAACAAGCCTAAAGACATATGATTTTTACATGAGGCATGTGTGTTGTAATTCTGAGCTGGTCTTGTCCAAGCCTCTATCTTTCTATGCACTACAAATTGAAAATGCCCCAAGAAATAATCCTATTTGACAAGAATTTGATATTTGTGACACAATCCATAAATTGCATGAGTCTGTCAGTCCAATGTTGACACATACACTGAGTACTGGAAAATCACACTTCAGAAGAACCCACATAGGACCTAATATATCTATCTATATATATATATATATATATATATATATATATATATATATATATATATATATATATATATATATATATATATATATATATATATATATATTAGAGGAATTGAAAGTAAGTTTTGTGTACATCAATCACAGAGCATATCACTCCATTGCAACATGCCAAATCTAAAGTGGGAAGGTAGATATCTAACATCCTTTTTGCCACAGGAATACATGAACTTTTGAAGGTGTTTCTGTTTCTTACTCTGTCAAGTCAGAGAACTAGGTGAATGCAAACTGGTACATATATGCCTTGCTTTTTTTTTTTTTTTCTTACCTGAATATAGGGACTGATTCAGTTACATCAACCAACAGCTTTAGGTGCTAGCAGTAGTCTAGGGTATATGAATACAGGTTGGCATGTAGGATGAGTACTAGTTATTTCACTTGCTCTGCGATACCAATTGCTCTGGTTTCGCCACTTTTACCTTTTTTTTTTTTACATTTTTTATAATGAATAAGAAAAATACAGTGTTTACTTATACCCCAAGCCTTCTTTAATCCCTCAACCCAATGCAGGATAGTGTTGCCAGCATTGACTTCTACCAACTGAACAATACAAGCCCTCATTGATGTGACGTGGGTGAATTATATTGAAGAGGGTTGTTTAGGACTTTGATTCTGGCTCAGATGGGAGAGTAAGAAAATGCTTTTCTTTTCTTTAACTTCTTTAAATTTAAATGGTGTGACTTTTTTGACATTTAACTATTTATGTGAGTGGGTAAAAGGTTATTTCCCCTTAAAAACCAGAGCAATTTTCACGCTCCACCCATTCATTCACCAATACCTCTATCACTACTTATCACACCAAAATTATCTATATATTGTTTTTTTCACAATAAATTAGGCTTTCTTTGGGTGGTACTTTTTGCTAAGAATTATTTATTTTATGTGCATTTTAAAGGGACTAAGGAGAAAAAAAATATTTCTCAGGTTTCAGCTATTATAGAAAAAACATCACACACTACCAGTGTATGCTGTTCAACTGCCAGTTGTGTATTTTTATTCATATAGAAAGAGATCACATATATGTATAAAGGGAGAAATTTCAATAAATGCACCAGTAGTTGCATACATCCATACAATAGCATCTAGAACCAAATTGGTTCAACTAAAGAATTCCTTCTATACAATTTTTTTCATACCACCTGGTAAAATACTGAGGATGTCTCATCATCCACATATTCCCATGTCTGCCATATTCCGTACGGAGGCATCACCACAACACCACAACATGGGGTTGTGGTGATGCCCCCGTGCGGAATATGGCAGACATGGGAATATGTGGATGCTGAGACATCTTCAGTATTTTACCAGGCGGTATGAAAAAAATTGTATTGAAGGAATTATTTTGTTGAACCAATTGGATTCTAGTTGCTATTGTATGGATGTATGCAACTATTGGTGCATTTATTGAAATTGCTCTCTTATTGGTGCATTTATTGAAATTGCTCCCTTACATATGTGTGATCTCTTTCCATATGAATTAAAGTAAACTAATGGCAGTTGAACAACATGTACTGGTAGTGCGTGGTGTTTTTTCAAGGTTCTATTGACCAGTGCTAGTACCTGCCTGGGGTTGCATAGTTCTATATATATAGTTATTGTTTTTTGTTCAGCTATTACAGTTCTGAATAGTTCGGAAATAAAGGTGTATTTTTTCAGTTGTATGTTTCTTTATACTATAGCAATAATTATATGTAAGCCCTAGTTTGCAAAAAGAATAGCGATATATACTCTAATGACATACATATTAAAAAAAGCAGAGTGCCTAAGGTAACTTTTTATGGATTTGTTTTTTTTTATGCTGTCACTTTTTCTTTGTGTTACATTTTGGTATTTTGTGTTTTTTTTAACAAGTGTTACATTTTGGTTACTATAGGGGAGGGGGAAGTAAAGTATTAAAAGTAATGGGGATTTATTATTACTTTTTTTAATTATTATTATTATTGTAATGTGTAGATGTATTTTTACTTTTTGGCCTCTAGATGGCAACACACTATCATGTGTACTGAACAGTACACCAGAAATAATGTATAACTGTATTTTTACATTGTAAATGACCACAGGCATCTCATTGAGGCTGGTGCTCATTTACTACGGACACTTTGAATCAGTTTTGGGAATATATGTTCCCATTCACTGATCACTACTTTGCCACGGGGGATCGCAGGCATGCACCCATGCATTCGCACTGCTGCAAATATGCAGATACCTGTAACCGTGCCCCTGGTGCTGAAGTGAAGTCCACAGGGGCACAGATACACTATGCTGTGGTGTACAAATGGTTAAAGTCACTCTCCACATATGTTTGTGTGTGTGTGTGTGTGTGTGTGTGTGTGTGTGTGTATGTGTGTGTGTGTGTGTGTGTGTGGGGGGGGGGTGATGCTCCACATGTGTGGGGGCAATAATTCCCTCATCTTCCAGGGCAGTGGCTTTGAATCTCTTGTCTTTGAACTGACAAGAAGAAGATATGCAAAGAGAGGAATCAAATTCAGCAGGAGGTTTATCTGACTGACCAAGTCCCAAACTGAACACTACTTGCATTCAAACCAGAATTATTAAAATTGAATTGACCATATTTATTAGTAGGTGGTGATAATGGTACTGAATAAAGTTCCACAAGAGCATATTTAAAAACAATATCTTAATACTTTGATTTTCATAATGCAAGTTAGATATCACTGCGGCATAACACAAGTGTTAATTTGATAACTGGAACAGCTGTGAAACTGTGTGTGATGCAGGATGATAGCTTACTCACTTGCAGGGATATTTTTTAACACTTGTAATTAAATCAGGCTCATACATGTAATTTTTTTTAATTATCAATTATGCCATATACAAAATGGAATTCCGACACATTAAAGGATGACTGAATTGGGGAGAATATGACTGTCAAATATGACAGCTAAAGTTTACATCCACATCAATTAGAACTCCCAGGCTACGCACATGCTCAGAGCTGTGTACATCCCTGCCTCCTATTCCCAGTGTTGAAGACTGCCGGTGAAGTTGTTTTTTTTGTCATGTACTGCCCTCCAATTAGAAGGACCTCAGTTTTATCCGCATTTAGTCTCAACCAGTTGTCACTTATCCATTGCTGCATTTCGGCTAAGCTAAATGTACTTGGTCAGGAGCCCCTTTAGTAGCCATTATCTGCTTTACATTATTGCAGAGCTGTAGGAGGTTGCAATCTTCTCATAAGCTCTGGCTGTGCCTTGTCCCTTTTCAGTGTGAATGGTATGATGATGTTGAGTGGCCATGCAAAAACCATATCATTAAAAAAAATCTACTCTTAACTCCTTTACTCCTCCTAAATTCAGGAGGAAGGAGCCTCGTTTGATACATAAAGGTACAGACTAACCAGCAAATTCATGGTGACCCAGAACTCATTGGAGTGTGTAAGGGACTACAATGGTCCTAAAAACCCCCTTACTAAGATGTTAAGAAAAACAAAAATTTGCTTTCCTAAAACAGAAAGAATTTGCGATAATTCAGGTTAGAGTGAGCTCGAGATGTCTCCCAGAGCACCACTGCTGAATATATGCAAATTAACCATTGTACCCTTAGAAGCTAAACACACCTCCAGAACCGCTAGAATGCAATGATGTGTCAGCTTGTTAAATTGTACAGAGCCATAATAATCCAACATGCATACAGACTGTTTCGGATTGTTTGATCCTCATCAGTGCATGGCATGGATTAATTTGGCTTTATGGAGTAGGGCTTGTAAACCGAGAGGTACAGACTAACCAGCAAGCTCATGGTGACCCAGAACTCATTGGAGTGTGTAAGGGGCTACAGTGGTCCTAAAAGCCCCCTTACTAAAATGTTAAGAAAAACAAAAATTTGCTTTCCTAAAACAGAAAGAATTTGCGATAATTCAGGTTGGAGTGAGCTCGAGATGTCTCCCAGAGCACCACTGCTGAATATATGCAAATTAACCATTGTACCCTTAGAAGCTAAACACACCTCCAGAACCGCAGGAATGCAATGATGTGTCAGCTTGTTAAAATGTACAATTTAACAAGCTGACACATCATTGCATTCCAGCGGTTCTGGAGGTGTGTTTAGCTTCTAAGGGTACAATGGTTAATTTGCATATATTCAGCAGTGGTGCTCTGGGAGACATCTCGAGCTCACTCCAACCTGAATTATCGCAAATTCTTTCTGTTTTAGGAAAGCAAATTTTTGTTTTGATACATAAAGACAGCATTTGGATTCCCTACTTCCGAACTACCAGATAGCTAAAGCCTCTTTACCATGAGAGGCTGAACTGTGTGCCTTTTTGGCAGTTCAGCCTCCCATCTGCTGGCCACTGAGTGTCTCCTACCTGTAATTGAATGCCATTGAATGACAGCATTTGTAGCCCCCTGTCAGTATCTATTGATTGGCATGGGTGGTTTCCCACCTTACAGAGTATATAATCTATGTGCACTAGTTGATGTATTGTTTGTTTGCACTTTCTGAAGAAGGGGACCCGCCGTGGCCCCGAAACAATTGTCAAGTTTTCACGTGCTTATGGAGCAATAAACTGAGAAAATTCTTTTCTTGAAAAAGGTGTGCTGACCTGGACTTTTTTACTGTACCTGTCAGTATCTAAGTGGGGCTGGAGCCACGTTTAAATGTATCTCCATGCAATGGATGCCACTCTAATTCCCATAGCATTAGCAAGTAAACTGCTTATTCATAGGGCCACTGCGCTGACAGGCGATGAATGCTACACTTGCATCTGCCCATGTGAAATGGGCCTTATTTTGATGTATGCTTGCAGGTTTACCTTAGATTACAAAAATCATGATCCCTATGCAATATGTGAAATAGAATATACACTTACCATAAAATCCATTGGACTACCACGTAGTACAACAAAACTTGGCTCTTATTCAATTCATGTTTTTTCCTAAATTTTCTCCTAGCTGATTTTGACACACCATATTAATAAAATGCCTTTTAAGCCACCCACATGCAAGAAAATACTCAGAATCATTTTGACAGTACCTTTTCACCTACTTTTTTATACTTTTTCAATTGCAAAGTTCTGCTGTAATGATCGCTGCTGCAGCAGGTGTTGCTGGAAGTAGTAGTGCTGCAGCTCAGGCAGTTCTGATCTCTTTACATGCAAGCTGCATAGCTTTGTCTGCCTTTCCCTGCTGTCAGCTTGTGACTGATTATCATTCACCTGTGTGGGAATCTGCATGTCTGCTCCCATTGGATGACCTCAGTATAAAGATCTGCTTCCTGCAGGGTTTCCTTGGGTTTTCATAGCTTCAGTTTAAGCCTGTCTTGCTGTCGCTTCAGCCCTCGATCGTGTTTCTTGTTCTAAAGATACTTTGCTGGTCTTTGCATCATATATTGGTTCATTGCCAATATATATGCATACCAGCACGTTTATTATTTTCCTTGTATTTGTGTTACGTTGATACATCAGTGTCGCTGATGTATACGTACACGAACTGTTTATATCCTGTGTGCAGTTAGTCAGCTTTCCAGCACGTTTTGGTAGGTTGCGCGTACCGTGACCACCCGTGCTGAGGTAGTTACCCTGCTCCTGGTTCTGTTTGTGGATTGCATTCATCTCTGCGAAGAGATAACGAATCCTTCTGAATCCTGTTCTGTTACAGTTTGTGGATTGCGTTCATCTCTGCGAGGAGATAACGAATCCTTCTGAATCCTGTTCTGTTACCGTTTGTGGATTGCGTTCATCTCTGCGAAGAGATAGCGAATCCTTCTGAGTCCTGTTCCCTGTATTTCTCCAGTCCTAGTCAGCGTTCCTGCTTATGTCATATATCGGTTCATTGCCGATATATACATATGTTAGTCAGACGTTACAAATAGTTTCATTGATAGCTGTAATTGTAATACGCTAGGAATACATACTTATTGTATATTTGTCTGTGTTACGTTCATCTATCTTGATCCTGCTATTTCCTGACTATCCTGTCCTGTCTTTGTGAGGCACGCCATCGCCGCAACGCATTGGCTGCCTCATTCCAGTCTGTGTTATTGTGGACGCTTGCTGTCACTAAGTAGTGGCTAGTTTAGCAAGCGTTCATTCTGTTTACCTGTCCTGATCTCCTCAGTTCTGGTTTGTGCGCTCAGCGCTACTTTGCGCTGAGACGTTATAGCGAAAGCATTGTTTGTGGCTGTCAGATCTGCACCGGCTCTGTGCGCCACAATCTCCTGTTGGAGTCAGTCCTCCCCTCCACTATACTAGGGATAACCTGTTTCCTTGTGCTAGTGTGTGTACCTCCTCCACGTCAGCTCATGCGTTGCATGCTGACTGTGGAGAATACACCACCAAGCCTTACATTATGAAAACCCCATTACCAATCCCCATTGTGGGGGGGATTCCCAGAAAGTATGACACTGTTAATTATGGTTCCTGTTCCTTTAAGAAATTTGAAGAACTTAGCTCTGAAACAGAAAATGAGTTTTTCTCTGAATGTGCCAGGTTCCTGGCCAATCCTGATCTCCAAGCGACTCCTGTTTCAACCTGGGCACTCCAACTAAGTTATATTTTGTTTAAAGGGGAATTATTCCAGTGGGCATTTGATGTTCTCAATCATTCCGATTTGAAAGAGAGACCGCTGGAATTTCTAGCGTTTGTGATCCATAACTGGTTGCGCATAGATCCATTGCCTTTTCCTCTTAATGAACTCCTGGCAGCAGGCCAATCAGCTACTCCTTCAATTGCTTGCAAAAATGTTCAGCAAGCAGAAAGTGTTACTGATAATTTTCCTGCAGCCTTGAATAAATCACCAAAAACAGCAGGGTCTAAGGCAAAACGCAAACGTTCTAAGAAACGTGTCCGATCTGCAGAGTCGTTATCCTTAGCGACTGAGACCTATAATGAGATTCTGCCATTAACAGATAATGAAATGCAATTGTCTTTCAGGGGAGTTAAATGGACTTATGAAACTACTAATGAACTTTCCTCCCTGGCTAGGGAAAATAAAGATTTTTGTTTAAAAGAATTATCTGAGTATGATTATGAGGAGATATTACAGAGTATTGAACAAATCAACTTATTTGTGAAGCAAGGAAAGTTTGCATACACTACAGTTCAGCACTTGCTACAGGTATTGGAGATTCTTAAGAATAAGGAATCTGCCAATCACCTGCTAATTAACCCAATATATGTCCCTGCTACAATCATATCTGTAAACCATGATCTGCCTGTTAAGTATGCTTGGAATCCTCCATTTGAGAAAGGAGAGCTGGAAGCTCTGGTCAATGAATGGAAGAATGATTCAAGTTCATTTTGTCAATTTTACAGTGCAAAAAGTGAATTAGTATTGAATGCATGCATTAAGTCTGCCTATAACCTAATAAAAACTGGTGTGTGTGAGTATGACTTTGTGGCTCCATTGATTGATGTGTGGGAACTGATTTTGGATGATTTTTATGTGACTCCGAATTCGCAAATTTGGCGTTCTGACCCGCCTGCTTCAGCACCTTTGGCTGATTCAGCAGGTGATTCGGAGCTCTTTTTGTGTGAAATTGAAGTTCCTGCAATTCCACCCTGTACCATGGATAACTCAGTGTTACTTACCAGTAAAACAGAAGCCACTGATACATTCTTAACCTTGCCCTGCGCAAATTTCTCAGCAGAGAATCCAGAGGTCCTGCTGACTTCCGAGTCCAGCCTAGCCAGTACTCATGACTCTTTTTTCAGTGAAACAGACACCAGAAAAATCTTGCCTGCATCTGCAAACACTTCTGCAGAAATTACCTGTGTTAATAAAGTTCAACTCCTGTCTGATCCAGCAGATGCCAATAGATGCACTACATCAGTTTCCGAGTCCCAGCAATCCTGTCTAGAAACCTCAGAACCCCAGCATCTGAATTTTCCAATTTTACAAATGAATGGTGATTCAGATGCGCAAACATTGTGTCTTGATCTTCCTGTTTCTACACCTCGCTCTAGTTTTGTGAATAGCTCAGAGCATCTGCTATGTGAACCTGAAATCGCAGAATTATTACCTTGTTCAGAAAATATTCCAGTAAATTTGCCCTGTACCATGAATTGTGCAGTAGATCTCTCCAATGAAACTCAGGTCACAGAATCATTACGCTGTCCAGCAGGTGCTTCCATGGTTTTGCCCTGCAATATGGACTGTTCAGTGATCCTGTCCAGTGAAGCTGTGGTCGCAGAGTCTTATGCGTCACCCAGTACTTTGGATACTTCAAACCCTCTAGCAGAGGAGTCTGAGGCACTGCTTACCTCAGTTGGTGTTACAGTAATAGTCACTTGTCTAGCAGCTGTTTTGGAATTACAGTCTGCTCTAATAAAACTTGATGAATTTCTGCCCAGCAAAGCAGAAGCCATTGAAATATTGTCCTCGTCAGCAAGTGTGTTAGATACCTTGCCCTGTACACAGTCTGATTTAACCAATGTTGTTGAGTCCCTCTCCAGTGTTGTAACAGCCGAGGAACTCCAGCCCTGTCCTCTGAATGTTTCAGAAGTCTTGCCCTGTAACATGGATAATTCTGATTCTCTGGTCAAAATAATAGAAATCTCAGAATTTCAGTCCGGTCTGATGAGTGTTCCTGAAACCCAGCCCTGTATCCTGAAAGATTCTGGTTCTCTGGCCGCTGTGGCAGAGGTTCCAGAGTCCCCTTCCTGTCCAGGGAATTCCTCAGTTTTGCCTAGTCCGGTGGGGGCTGCTGCAATACTGACTTGTTCTGCAGCGCCTCATGAGCTCCAATCCAGTGTATTAGATGAGTCTCAGTCCAGTCCAGAGGTAGTTGTGGAGTCCCTATCTGGTTCAGTGCATACATCAGAAGATTTGTCCTGTCTTGTTAGTGCCCCTGAATCTGATTTGTTACTGACTTTGCTGGAATCAGCGACATCTAAGTCTGATCCTGCATTCTCGTGTAAAAGTCCAGTAGTTGCGAAGTCTAGTCATGATGATTTTTTTTTGGCCAGTCCTGGTTTTGGTCCTGTCTTGGCTGACCCTGAGGCTCACAGTTCCTTGACATGCCCAGAGGTTTCTCTTGTGCCAGTGTGCCCAGATGTTCTTTGTGTGCCAGAATGCCCAAGTGTGTCTAAGGTGTTAGCGTGCTCTGATGCTTCCTTAGTAGGAACATGTTCTGATGTTGCCAGTCTGCCTGCATGCCCAGAGATGGTTCTGGTCCCTGAAAGCCCTGATATTGATGTTTGTCCTTGTGGCCCTGACTCGGGAATTGCCCTAGGTTCCATAGGGGTTCTTGATAGTTCTCCATGTGAGCCTAAGGGGCGTTCTGACCTATGGGGATCTCTTTGGAGCTTCAAGGTGTTCTGGGAGGTCTCTGAGAAAACTTGTCCTGGTGCCTTGGACTGGTTCAACAGTGGGTTTTGTGTTGGTAAAGACAGTCCCGGTGGGCATTGCAAAGGCTTTGGCGTTTTTGAACGGTTCCTGGAAGGCGGTGGGTTTCGCTCAGGGAGTTTCGGAGGGCTTTCTTCTGGAAATCATGGTTCTGATGGGTGTCACACTGGGGCTTGTAGTACTGATGGGCATGGTTCTGTAGGTTCTGGTTCTGATGGGTCCAGTCTTGTGGGGACTGATTCTGGAATTCGGTCTTGCCGGGCTGTCCCGGTCATCATGAATTATCAGTCAGACTGTTTTGTTGGGAATTTCAGTTTTGAAAAGCGTCTGGAATCCACTTTTAAGGGCGGGGGTACTGTAATGATCGCTGCTGCAGCAGGTGTTGCTGGAAGTAGTAGTGCTGCAGCTCAGGCAGTTCTGATCTCTTTACATGCAAGCTGCATAGCTTTGTCTGCCTTTCCCTGCTGTCAGCTTGTGACTGATTATCATTCACCTGTGTGGGAATCTGCATGTCTGCTCCCATTGGATGACCTCAGTATAAAGATCTGCTTCCTGCAGGGTTTCCTTGGGTTTTCATAGCTTCAGTTTAAGCCTGTCTTGCTGTCGCTTCAGCCCTCGATCGTGTTTCTTGTTCTAAAGATACTTTGCTGGTCTTTGCATCATATATTGGTTCATTGCCAATATATATGCATACCAGCACGTTTATTATTTTCCTTGTATTTGTGTTACGTTGATACATCAGTGTCGCTGATGTATACGTACACGAACTGTTTATATCCTGTGTGCAGTTAGTCAGCTTTCCAGCACGTTTTGGTAGGTTGCGCGTACCGTGACCACCCGTGCTGAGGTAGTTACCCTGCTCCTGGTTCTGTTTGTGGATTGCGTTCATCTCTGCGAAGAGATAACGAATCCTTCTGAATCCTGTTCTGTTACCGTTTGTGGATTGCGTTCATCTCTGCGAGGAGATAACGAATCCTTCTGAATCCTGTTCTGTTACCGTTTGTGGATTGCGTTCATCTCTGCGAAGAGATAGCGAATCCTTCTGAGTCCTGTTCCCTGTATTTCTCCAGTCCTAGTCAGCGTTCCTGCTTATGTCATATATCGGTTCATTGCCGATATATACATATGTTAGTCAGACGTTACAAATAGTTTCATTGATAGCTGTAATTGTAATACGCTAGGAATACATACTTATTGTATATTTGTCTGTGTTACGTTCATCTATCTTGATCCTGCTATTTCCTGACTATCCTGTCCTGTCTTTGTGAGGCACGCCATCGCCGCAACGCATTGGCTGCCTCATTCCAGTCTGTGTTATTGTGGACGCTTGCTGTCACTAAGTAGTGGCTAGTTTAGCAAGCGTTCATTCTGTTTACCTGTCCTGATCTCCTCAGTTCTGGTTTGTGCGCTCAGCGCTACTTTGCGCTGAGACGTTATAGCGAAAGCATTGTTTGTGGCTGTCAGATCTGCACCGGCTCTGTGCGCCACAATCTCCTGTTGGAGTCAGTCCTCCCCTCCACTATACTAGGGATAGCCTGTTTCCTTGTGCTAGTGTGTGTACCTCCTCCACGTCAGCTCATGCGTTGCATGCTGACTGTGGAGAATACACCACCAAGCCTTACATCTGCAAAGCTATTTTAACGAGAAGATGAAACATTATCTCCTGGGGAAAATTCTGGAGAAAAAGCTATTTGCATATAATTCCTTTTTTTGAATAGCGCTTTTCTCCTGTCAGACTCAAAGCGCTTGCGAGGCAGCCACTAGAGCACACTCAGCAGGCAGTAGCAGTGTTAGGGAGTCTCGCCCAAAGAACTCCTCACTGGTGCTGGCTTACTAAAAAAATAGGAAGAGCCGAGATTTGTACCCAGGTCTCTTACGTCAGAGGCAGAGCCCTTAACCATTACACTTTCCAGCCACCGCCAATGTGCAGTAGCCTGCATTATATGAACAATCCTAACTTGACATCAAGTTCATTCATTATCTTGCGTATTATTCTTATATAATTATATAACATTCCCAACATTCAAAATATTAGTCAGATATATTTTACAAGTCAATTTAAACCAGTGTTTCTCAAATCTGTCCTCGTGACTCCCCAACAATGCATGTTTTGCAACCAAACTCTCCTATGCACAGGTGGGGTAATTAGTGTTTTAGCTAGGTGTATTTTTGTAGCTGATACACTAATTACCCCACCTGTGCATAAGTGAAGTTACCTGCAAAACATGCACCTTTGGGGAGTCACGAGGACTGGTTTGAGAAACACTGATTTAAGCTGTAAAAACTTAATAATATTTCATTTTTAAAGGGAACCAGAGTTGAAATGAAAAATAAGTTATACATACCTGGGGCTTCCTCCAGCCCCATCCGGGCTGATCGATCCCATGCCACCATCCTCTTCTGCCCGCAGCTACGAGAACCGGCTCCATGCTGATCCATCAGTCGGAGCCAGTCTAAGCGTAGCAGAGGTGCGCTCTTTGCGTATCTCTGCAGTAGTGTATGGAGAGATACGTAGAGGGCGCACTTCTCCAGCGTAGCCCGGCTCCAATGACGTCACTGATGGGAGCCGGTTCTCGTAGATGCGGGCAGTGGTGGATGGCGGCGTGGGATCGATCAGCGCGTGTGGGGCTGGAGGAAGCCCCAGGTATGTATAACTTCTTTTTCATTTTTTTACCTCGGGTACATCTCTGGTACCCTTTAAGATAATCAGTCATACCTAATTTCAAGTTTAAAAATGTCATCTGAGTAGTGAGTAGGAGGATGATTAAAATACCTAATTTAAATTCTGCAGCATTCCAGTTCCCCAACTGGAAACAATATTTTGTGATATAACGATTGTGGAATACAGCTGCAGCAAACATCTCCTTTGTGCTGCCTAGCCTTCCTAACACACTTATTTTGCTTCTTAGTCATTTCTCAAGCACATGTTTTAACTGCAAATAGCTTGCAGACAACCTGTTAAATAGTATGTTAATTGTTTGACTTGACATATGCTTCAAGAAACTGAGCATTCCCCAATGTGTTCACTCATCTGAATGTGTCTATTTATTGGATGAACCATCCTGACCCCCTAAAAGCTATTTTAATCCAATGTTAAACATTAAAATTGACTATAGCACTGTTCTTTCATTTATATATTTACTTTTCACTGCTAAACTGTCTCTCTTTAATCACTCTGTGGCTGGGTCAGTCTTCACTGGTCCCTGATGTATTATGCCTGCTTGATTCAGCACAATGCTGAGGTTAAAAACTGTTTCAAAAGCAACTATGACTGTAGATCACAATAAAAAGCTTCCTTGGTGTTCAGACCAATAAATAAATTAGAAGGAGGGCTTTAAGCTCTGCATGATAAAACAAACTGAAAGTGGGGCAGGGAATGTACAACCTCTGCAATGAGTCTAGCCTGGGGCTAGGAAGAATTAGACATTCGTTTTGTATAACAATGTGTGGTGCTGGAGCATTACAAAAGCTTGGTGACTGAGGTTTTGCAGCCTGGGGATAGCTGTGATTTGACAGAATGTAATAATATTGATGGTCAAAATGCACTAAAGAAATCTTGTCTTTGGGACTTAACATTGTGATTTTTTATGGGATTTAAAATGATGAGATCTATGAATGAAAAATGACTGGCACGTAAAAGATTTACAGCATGGACCACTGAAAGCTCACATTGGCAATGTTTGGGTTATTATTAGCAAAATAGTTGTTCTTAAGATACAGTATTCATGCTAAAATGCAGGTCAGTGTATTCACTATATCAGTTCTAACCACGTGAGATAAGAGAGACATCTATAAGATATAAGCTGATGACATGAATGAGCATAATATGTACTGATAATCCAAGACTTATGTTTTATGTTTATGTACACTAATGTGCCCTAAAACAGCCAGCCAGATCCCTAATGACCTGCCAACATCCTTGCATCTCTTTTACTTATATACCAGAGGTGTAGATGAGAATAAATAGGGCAATCAACGCAAAGGAGCCTCCAAAATGCTCATTGGAAATGATTGACCAGTGCCCCAAGGATTAAAGTGTAGGACTTCAATTTCAATACTCTCCCCTGCAGGACATCCTTAAAGTGAAACTGAAGCAAAAAAAAAAACCCTTATGATATAATGAATTGTATGTGTAGTACGGATAATTAATAGAACATTACTAGCAAAGAAAAGAGTCTCATATTTTTTATTTTCAGTTACATAGCTTTTTTATAACATTGCATCATTCTCTAAAATGTTCAGCTTACAAACTACACTGTTTCAAAACAAACCACATACCTGGTGCTATGGAGACTGAAGTGTAGAGGACAGCTACTTATGCAACCCACCACCCAGGAACCCTGAGGTGTGAAGAGGGCCTCTGAGAAGTAAGGGGCAGAAGTGCCAACAAGCCAATCGGCGTGACGACCAAGCGCATGACCAGTATGACATTGCAGCACCTCCGCTGGCTGAGTTCGGTGGTGCAATAACTCAGCAGCCGTTGGAAGGAGATATTTCCAGTTAGCAAAGTTCACTTAATCCAGTAGACGGTTCCTAGGTTTGGCAACAGAGTGGGTAGTCGTAAAGGCAAAGTTCATCAACAAAGTTGGTAGTCGTCCATAGCAGTATACGGCAGCAAATCGGGAAGTCGTACAGGCAGGAGTCAGCAACAGAGTGGGTAGTCGGAACAGGCAAAGATCAGCAACAAGTTGAGCAATCAAACAAGCAAATATCCAGGCAGACAAAGTCTCGTCACAGGAGAACACACAAATGCTGTAATACAACAGCACAGAGCAACGTTCTGTGCAGACTGATATAGGCCGTGTGGTGCGTAGCGTGTAACACCATACATGCGTAACACACAATGCCGTACACGTTCACATGCATTCGTACGAAAGACATGTATGCACGTGCGTCCCTCCGCGCATGCAACGCGCAAATCCCTACGCCTTCTGGTGTCAAGTTCTACGCCATCGTGCACAATGCGCACATACACACATCACCAAGCCCCCTTGTTTGAGATGATGGCGACATGCCCCAGGACGCCCGCGGACATCCGTATGTGCCAGCCACCGTGTACGCACAGGTAACTGACCATGACATACACTCTGTATTTTTAACAATGAAAAAGAGCAGAGCTAATGACCATTTAAACTTCTCTGCAGTAAAAGCTTACCTGAATTTGTCTTTCACTGTTTCTTTGATGTATAAGTGCTTCACAGCCCTGTCTTTGACCCAAGTTGGGTCAGAGAGCTCAGAGAAACTCTTTTGCATAGATAACAAATGAAGTTTCTTAACTTTTGCTGTGCTAAAAAAATATGAGAACCATATATTTGCTACTAATGTTCTATTTCGTAGCTTTACTACACATACAAATCATTATCGTATAAGTTTATTTTCATTTCATATTCCCTTTAAAAACAAGTAACTGATTTTAATTTGCTACTATATTGAGCTGCATTGGAATAAACAACCAAGTAAGGGCATCACTTTCAGTGTATAAAAAATCTCTACAATAGAGGTATATCTAGGTAGAAGGAATAGTTAGCTTGGATCAATATTTCAATGTTAAAAAATTTGGCAAAGTAACTTGGCCATGTGAGTTTGAGGTCTATGCCAACATAATATGCTCTACTCTTGCCTGCCCTAACATCCAATCAGATGAAATAACAGAAATGAAACCTTCATCGCTGCGAGGCTGATATACGTAATAATGTCAGATTGTTGGTGCAAAGAAAAAAAAATACCAGCTCCCAATTTGACTGCCAAAGTAAAATATAAAACAGTCTAAAAATAATGAACTGTATATGAAACAGATCTGAGTAGGTATATTAAAAAACATGAAGCATCAATTGAGAAACGTGTTCACATACTTCTTGGGTATTAGTAATTATCTAAAGCCTCATCTACATGGTACAATTTTCTATCAGAGACGGATCTATTAGATAGATCTAATAAGGAATTGCATCGTGTGTAGACGTTCAAATTGTTTCAGATGAATTTTGTGATAGATTTTGCTTTGATATGTACCCAAAATCTATTGCAAAATCTAACGCAATCCGATTGGAGCGGTTGGAAATTATCTAATAGATCCATCTAATAGATCCGATCTGTCGGAAAATTGTACCGTGTAGATGAGGCTTTAGAATTATAAGGCACAGATCAGGGGCTACCCTGAAAACATTTGCTACTGTAATAGATCAAATTAAATTGCTACTGTAATAGATTTAATTAAATTATTTTTAACATTAAGGAACAGTAAGTTCAAATTGTAGATCTAACATGATGTTTCAGCATATTTTCACTATGCATAGCTGGTGAATTGTCCTGTCATTGATCTAGAAGTAAGCTATACTCAGGTTAGCTTGGTCTGGAAACTTAAGCACTTGAGGACTGCGGTGTTAACCCCCCCTAGTGACCATGCCATTTTTACTTAATTGGGCCACTGCAGCTTTAAGGCAAAGCTGCAGGACCGCACAACTCAGCTCATAAGTGATTCCCCCCTCCTTTTCTCCCCACCAACAGAGCTCTCTGTTGGTGGGGTCTGATCACCCCGACATTGTTTATATATATATATATATATATATATATATATTTATGTTTTTTATTCTTAAATAATTTTTTTTTTTTTCTTAACTTTACCCTCCCTCCCTCCGTCTCCCCTGCCGGCCAATCACGCGATCGGCTGTCATAGGCTTCTGCCTAAGAGAGCCGATCGCTCTCTTGTCCCCCAGGGGGACAGTCGTGTCACACAGATCGCAGCACTTTACAAAGTAGTTAGACGGCGATCACCGCACGGAGACTCAAGGTGGGGCGGAGCTCCGTCCCCTGAGCAGAAGATGCAGGCGCAGCGTGCGCACGATCTCCTGCTAGCCCCATAGAAGACCGTTCACGCTAATGGGCGTACTGGGGCTGCCGCACTGCTCGCACCAATTGGCCTGGAGCAGTCAGCAAGAGGTTAACCCTTTCTGGACCAGCACCCTCTGCCCCCTTAAGGACCAGAGGGTGCTGGTCCAGCAAACCGCCGCTTCCCGACGAATCGCCGCAAGTTACCGTCGCTCCCGCCGGACACGCCGCTCTGTCCCCGCCGCAGGCTGCTCTCTCTGCCGTCGCTATGACGGCAGAGCGCTGTGCGCCAGTCAGGAGCCGCTTTCATTGGCTCCTGACCCTGTCACTCCATGTAAGCCAATGGGAACAGCTTACATGAATGACAGGGCCAGGAGCCAATGAAAACGGCTCCTGCCCGGCTCACAGTGCTCTGCCGTCATAGAGGCGGCAGGGCATCACATTGCGGCGGGGGCAGAGCGGGCCGAGCGACGCGGACGGGCGGGGGCGAGCGGTCAATGGGACGTACAGTTTACGTCCGGTCAGGACCGCAGTGCCCCCTGCCCGACGTAGATCCGTACTCGCTCGGTCCAAAAGTAGTTAAGAAGCCCAATTCATCAGTGCATGTTACATTTAGTAGGACTATCGTGGCTGTGAATCCTATTAAATGTAATGAAAAACAAAAAAAAACATGATTGCTCATGCTCATTTAATCATTTCAAGTTCTCTAGTTTTTTTTGCAACTATTTGGTACAGGTCATAGATAATACTGTATGTAATTTCCTTTTCTTACTTTGTTCTTATATTTTCTTATAGTCTGTACTGCCCCTGAGGGCAATGTCACTTGGAGAAAGAAGCAGAAAAAAATCTCCAGCTGTTGTTGTTGCTAATGTCATCCAGCACAGTTGCTAACAATTATATTCCATTAGCAGCTATACGTTGAGCTGAAGCAGCCAGCTACAAATCTTTCTAAATGCCACAACACTGCAAACAGGGGATTTTTCCATATTAGTAATTGCATAACACATGTAAGATTCCAGATATTACCAAAGAGGGAGAAGATGTATACCTTATTTATACTCCAGTGGCCAACTGTGTTTCTTGACTACTGTAAATTTATATTAGGAAAAAAGGCCACCATCCAGCCTGCATAAGGTTTAAGGTAAACCTGAAGCGAGGAAACACACTTCAGGTTTGACATACATTTATGAGCAACTGCTCACAATACCTTAACTACGGCCTTTGATTCTGTGGCTCTCTCCTCCGTGGTCTACCATCTCCAGGCTCATCGACAACCTCCATTTAAATAAACTTATTTCCAGATACCATCCTACATGCAAACTCCACTCTGCTAACCTAACAATATTCTCCTGTCTTCCTCTCTGGTCACCTCTTCTTACTCCTGCTTACAAGACTTCTCTTGATCCCCTCCCCTTCTCTGGATCAAACTCCCTCAACAGATCTGCCACTCATCCTTTTTTGGTGCAAACTAAAAACGCACCTCTTCAGACAAGCATGCTCTCTCACATAGGATACCCTGATAACTGACCACCATTTTACCATCTCACACACAGCTTCCCTTCAATCATTGCCCTGTCCCTTAACCCTTTAGAGTGTAAGGCTAGTTGGCCAGGCTGTTACATGTGTGTGCATATCTTCCACCACTATGCAAAAATCTATAGTTGATGTATTCACTTCATAAGCTATAAGTCCCCATTGTCTCTTGTACTGTTAACTTCTACTGTTTATATTATATTGTTATACATTTTATTCTGTTGTGCAGCACCACAGAAGATGCTGGCACTATATATATATATATATATATATATATATATATATATATATATATATATATATATATATATATACAGCATATCCATATTAATAATAATACATTCCTAAGTAGAGAGAAGGCTCTGAATACCATAAAGTCTTTCCGGTTCTCAATTGGTTCTATCACTCATTCTTGTGCCTCCCCCCATTGAAGTTATGTGACCAGCTGGGTCTTCGGTACTTGTAGGGCAGCCCTCAGAAGTACTCATGTCCCCGTGTAGTTCCTAAGACAAGTGCATCCTTTCTGCGCATGTGCAAGAAGGGTTCAGAGCTGCTCAGGGTGTTGAGTAGCCCTAAAAGCTGCACGGGGGGAGGGGATGGGGTGGAGTGCGCAGAGGAGCTATTGAACCTAGTGGGTCAAATAACTTCAACCGTCATGGCGCTGGATGTTTCTTCACTTCAGTATCAGCTTATTATCCTTTATCAGTAAAAGAAGAAACAATCACTTATGTAACTTAGGGCTAGTCTGCACTGTCAGGATGTTGAAATCTTATATTTTCATGGAATGCAACAGCAGATGTTACAAGTGTACATGGTGCGATGGCTTGTTCACACCTAGGGAGTTTTGCGTTTTTTTTTAAGCACCGGCGATTTTCAAAATTGCCCTAAAAACACTTGTGCAATGATTCCCTATGAGAGAGTTCACATCTGAGTTGTCCGTTTCCGATCTGCTCAGCAAAGCGCTGCCTGTACCATTTTCTGAGCGTTTTTGCTCAATGGAAGGCATAGGGAAATCGCAAAGCGCTTGAATAAGCTCTTTGTATATCGATTTCCCCAGCGCTTTCATGAATAAATACATTATATTTTTTTCATTTCCGGCTGAAAGCCTTCATTTTCTGACTGACACCAGGAAGTGAAAAAAAAGCGCTTAGATAAGTACTTTATAAAAATCGCAGCGTGCAGGTAAGTGCCAGGAGGCGCAAAAAATATTGAGCAAAAAAATGAAAAATGCTGGCATCAGTGATTTCAGTTTTAGGTGTGAACAAGCCCTGAAAACTATTAATGGACTTACCAGTATTTACAAAGCATGAGTAAATGTCACGTTATAAGGTAAATTCGACCTTCTGTGTTGCATACTGTAGTTCATGTTTCCCCTTATACATGTCCAAAAAAGAAGAAATGCCATTCTAAAGCATTTGAATAGAGCATTAGACTAGTGGCAACAGTGGTATTTAGCAATAGGAGGTATTAGGTTGTACTTTATTTTATTTTTTATTTATTTTATTTTTTTGTGACTTTAAAACCTTCAGAATTGTTGCTTATTAAAATAGAGGTCAAATAGCCTCTACCAGAGTCAAGCAGCACACACAGGACAGTAATGATAAGACTGCTTTCTATGTATAGTTGATTAATAAATAAAAGGCATAATACAGTAAAATTATATCTAAGGGCGGTTAGATGGAGCTGAATGAGATGTGATTGCATTCGGCCAGAGGAACAAGCCCTAAAGCTTTTTCAGAATTATGAAATGTTTAGAATTGGGAAAAAGCATTTTATTTATCTCAGCTTTAATGATTTGTTTATAGTAGGGACTATAACATTTATGGGACAATAGAATAAATAGAGAAGGCAAACTTTTTAAAAACCTTCATGTTTTTCATTATTCCTTATGCCTAATGAAGTAACCAAACTTCTAGAGCTCACTTTTTAAGTCCATCCAGTTAGTCAATAAGTGGTATGATTCTTATGCCAAAGTTTTTGCTTTAACTTATTTTTAACAAATACTCTGTTTCAGATTTCTGTATGGCTGATCTACGAAAGTTATACTTGTTATAGAATATATACTGTATATATGTCGCTATATGAGCCTACACAGTGTGCCTCAAAGGACAAGACTGAGTTTCATCTTCTGTGAAACTGAACTTGCCTGTTGGTGGTGGTGGGCTGTGGCAGAGAGGGTTATCACACCTTTTTCTTCACCTCTCGCCATTGTACTGCATGCTGCTCTCTAGGGATACGTATTCTGGTTCTGCGGAATTGAAATTTCTGCATTTCCAACTGGAAATTCATATTCCAATGGGATATTTGCAGGAGATAATTTTTCATCTTCTATTTAAAATAACTTTTCAGCACTTTACAATTGAAAAAGTACCGAAAAGTAGGTGAACAAATACTATTAATATTATTTTCCGTATGTTCTTGCTTGCTGGTGGTGTAAAAGACAGTTTTATTGACAAGTTTGAAAATATCACGTAGTAGAAAACTTAGGAGAAAAATGGAATTGCATATGGGCCAAGGTCTGAGCAGTTTATGTCTTAATTTCCAATCCTGATTGGTGTTGATTTAGAATAGAGCTGTTTCGATGCCAAGCGCTGGCCTTGGACAACAAGGACCTCAGTTTTGTCAGCATTCAGTTTCAACCAGTGGTCATTCATCCATTCTTGTAGCTCAGCTAAGCAAGAATTTATTTTTGGAGTAGGATCTGTTCCACAAGGTTTGAAGGACAAGTATAGCTGTGTGTCATTGGCATAGCAGTGGTACATCAGGCAATGTTGTTCTGGATAATTGTACCAAGTGGTAGCATGTAGATTGCAAATAGCAGAGGGGATAGGATTTAGCATTGTGGCACACTTTTACAATAAGTCATATCCCTTTTTCTGGATACGTAAATGGGGACGGCTTTACAGACACAATGGTGCAGTTACAACAAAAATGTATGAAGACCTTACAAAGAAAGCACTTTAAACTGAATTCCTCATTCCCAGTGTCCCCAGTCTGTCACTCCACCTCCGCTCTTTACTTAATAATATGATCCAACAGTCCACCTCTTAATCTTTAATACAGCTTCCAATAACACCATTTTATTTGACCTACATTTTGTCTTTTCTCAAGAAAATGCTTTGCTAGTAGTGAGTCTATAGGAGTGACACTCTTCATTGCCTTTCTAGTAGTCCATCCATCTTCCTAATTCACTAACTGTTCAATTATTACACCGTGGAGAGGCCTGTACATTTTTCCCACACTTCTTTAAAAAATCCAGTCCACGTTTTACTGGAATAAGTATTTCTCTTCTGTTCTCCAGCCCTAGTACATTTGCTGGAATATTTACATAGCAATACCATTATCAGTATTACAGTGTGTGCTGCATTCATCTCTATATGGGAGTGCTGCAGAGAATACAGTATACTCTCTTTTGCATTTTAAATGTATGACTTGAAAATGTCAATAAAAATAACTGAAATTAAGTCACCCGTCAATAGTTGAATAATGTTAGGATTTCCCAACAGACTATAGCTATCAATAGCAAAATGATTCCTCCTGTCATGATAAATCCCTTGTCAGGATAGCTGATCAGAAAGAATGCACACCTTACGAATAAATGTCAGCGTTAACTATGTAACCAGGAGGTAAATAATACAAACTTGAGCATGAAACTTATCAGTAATTGACATCGCTCATGTCTCAAGCTTCCTGTCATAAAATGCCATACATTAAATATCACTAATAAGTAAATGTCACTTGTCAGAAGATATGGTAGAGTTTGTTTAATAATAAATAATACTATAGCACACTAACTGTCACCAGGCATGCTTTTCCAAGCCATCATTTATTGCTGTCCATGCTCATGAAAACAAAGGGTGGCATCCAACTTTTTGTTTATGTTTACTGTACTTCAAAGTTCAGCTGTGGTGTAGAGATGGCCCGAATGGTTCGCTGGCGAACAGTTCCTGGTGAACTTCCAGGGGTTCGCGATTGCGAGAACCGCGAACTTGTCCGGAAGTTTGGTTCGCCCCCATAATGCACCATTAGGGTCATCTTTGACCCTCTACATCACAGTCAGCAGGCACATTGTAGCCAATCAGGCTACACTCACTCCTGGAGCCACTCCCCCCCTTATAAAAGGCAGGCATCGCCGGCCATTTTACTCATTCATGTGCCTGCAGTAAATAGGGAAGGGACAGCTGCTGCAGACTCTCATAGGGAAAGATTAGTTAGGCTCTTTTAGGCTTCTTAGCTTGCTCCTTGCTGATTCTTATTGTTATAAACTGTTCTAATCACCTTGCTTCGACACCATCGTCTCACAGACTGTGAGATCACTTGACTCTCCACACCGCCAACAGGATATAGACTTTCTCAGGCTTCTTCAATGTTTACGTTATTTATTCAGGAAACAGGAATACAGATAGATACATACATCATATCCTAGCCATGCCAATCTTCATGTTGCATTACAAGCTCGTGATTAGACTCCCTGCTGGAGTCTATCAGGTACCTTCTTCCTAACTACGTTACACTAAACTACCTATGTACAGCATACATTATATCAGATTACAGAAAGGAAGAACATGCTTAGAAGTCGTCCCAGTCAGCCTTGCTAGCTAGTGCAGAAGGAAGAAGCAGAAGCAGAAGTGACCTCTCGTAGCTCCCTCAGCCTTTAATACTGACTAGGAAAGAGTTAAATATGACATCATCTTCGCCACCCCCTAGACCAGATTATTGGTGGACCCACTCGTGGTGTCATCATACACACCTACTTGATTAATAATCAATGAGGCATTTGGCCTATATGCAGGACCGTGGATGTTTAGTAAACATGGCCAATGTTTTCTGTTCCTGTGGTTGAGGTCAGAGTAGTCCGATGGCCTTCTCTTAGGAACATGTTCTCAGTATCTGCGTGTATCCTCTGCTACACGCAGACCCTGAGATGCCTCTGCCTGCATCACAAAACCTCTATTTATTTTAAAGGCATACACTGCGGACAAGCCTTTTACATAAAACTCAGGCCAAGTAACTGAGGCCTACTTAAATTATAACACTTATTGCTAAAATAGCACCCTACAACAGCTCTTTTGAGAGCTAATCTTGTTCTTGTGTTCTTTTTTTTCTGTGTGTCCCACTGACACTTTTGTTGCATAGACAGCCTTGATAATTCATACAGTGTGTCTGTCACTGCCAGGCCCAGCACATTCAGTGACTACCTGTGTGTGTGACAGGTGCACATTGTAATACCCATTACTGCATATACCTACCTACCTGTTGTTCACAGTGCACCCACCCACCTACCTGAGTTGAGCGCACGTAGGGTCACTGTGCCTGTCCGCTACCCGTCTGTGTGTGACAGGTGCACATTGTAATACCCATCACTGCATATACCTACCTACCTACCTGTTGTCCACAGTGCACCCACTTACCTACATGAGCTGAGCGAACACAGTGTCACTGTGCCTGTCTGGTACCTGTCTGTCTGTGTGGGACAGGTGCACATTGTGTAATACCATCACTGCATATACCTACCTGTTGTGTTGAGTGCACCCACCTTATCACTGCATATGCCTACCTGTTGTGATCAGTGCACCCACCTCATCACTGCATATACCTACCTGTTGTGTTGAGTGCACCCACCTACCTACTTAAGTGCACGCAGTGTGATATACCACTCCGTGCATACCTGTTAACTGCACCTGTGTGACGGCACATTGTATTAGTCAAGTCAGTGCAAACCTTTCACTTCATCCCCCCCCCCGCCCCCCCCGATATGGACACAACGGACAAAACAGGTAGAGGCAGAGGTAGAGGCAGACCCAGAGGAAGGCAACCCGGCAAGTCTGTGCGAGGTCGTGTTGTTGTGATTTTGTGCGGCCCTGGCCCAAAGTACAGTGCATGGGAGTTGATGGGACAGCATGTCCCATCAACTCCCAAGATTGTCAGGACGTGGTTGACTATTTAGGCAGAACACCTCATCTTCTGCAGCCACCAGCGCTACTACAAGCACCACATCTGCTGCATTTGACACTTCGAAGGAGTTAATTGGTGGGGAATTAACTGATTCACAGCCATTATTGTTACAACCAGATGAAGGCGCTAAGTTACACCACCTCATATGTCTGAGTTAGGAGGCGACACTATGGACGTAATGTGTGAGGAGGAGGATGATGAAGTACCTGCTGTTGGGGCATTTTTGGAAGTGTCTGAGGCAAGCGAAGCTGGGCAGGATGATTATGATGATTATGATGATACAGATCCCACATGGGTTCCTAAGAGACAAGATGACCAAGGGGACAGTTAAGAGTGAGTCAGAGAGGAGTAGGAGGAGTCAAGTTCCTGAAAGAAGCAGGGGGAGCTCGTCATCAGAAACAGCTGGTGGCAGTTAGTGTTGGGCGAACATCTAGATGTTCGGGTTCGGGCCGAACAGGCCGAACATGGCCGCGATGTTCGGGTGTTCGACCCGAACTCTGAACATAATGGAAGTCAATGGGGACCCGAACTTTTGTGCTTTGTAAAGCCTCCTTACATGCTACATACCCCAAATTTACAGGGTATGTGCACCTTGGGAGTGGGTACAAGAGGAAAAAAATTTAGCAAAAAGAGCTTATAGTTTTTGAGAAAATCGATTTTAAAGTTTCAAAGGGAAAACTGTCTTTTAAATGCGGGAAATGTCTGTTTTCTTTGCACAGGTAACATGCTTTTTGTCGGCATGCAGTCATAAATGTAATACATATAAGAGGTTCCAGGAAAAGGGACCGGTAACGCTAACCCAGCAGCAGCACACGTGATGGAACAGGAGGAGGGTGGCGCAGGAGGAGAAGGCCACGCTTTGAGACACAACAACCCAGGCCTTGCATGAGGACAAGAAGCGTGCGGATAGCATGCTTTGTACCGCCATGCAGTCATAAATGTAATAAAGATAAGTGGTTCAATAAACAGGGACCACGCAGCAACGCTAACCCAGCAGCAGCAGACGTGATGGAACAGGAGGAGGCGCAGGAGGAGAAGGCCACGCTTTGTGAGACACAACAACCCAGGCCTTGCATGAGGACAAGAAGCGTGCGGATAGCATGCTTTGTACCGCCATGCAGCCATAAATGTAATAAAGATAAGTGGTTCAATAAACAGGGACCACGCGGCAATGCTAACCCAGCAGCAGCAGACGTGATGGAACAGGAGGAGGCGCAGGAGGAGAAGGCCACGCTTTGTGAGACACAACAACCCAGGCCTTGCATGAGGACAAGAAGCGTGCGGATAGCATGCTTTGTACCGCCATGCAGTCATAAATGTAATAAAGATAAGAGGTTCCATAAACAGGGACCGGCAACGCTAACCCAGCAGCAGCAGCACACGTGATGGAACAGGAGCCAGGAGGAGGCGCAGGAGGAGAAGGCCACACTTTGTGAGACACAACAACCCAGGCCTTGCATGAGGACAAGAAGCGTGCGGATAGCATGCTTTGTACCGCCATGCAGTCATAAATGTAATAAAGATAAGAGGTTCCATAAACAGGGACCGGCAACGCTAACCCAGCAGCAGCAGCAGCAGCACACGTGATGGAACAGGAGGAGGCGCAGGAGGAGAAGGCCACGCTTTGTGAGACACAACAACCCAGGCCTTGCATGAGGACAAAAAGCGTGCGGATAGCATGCTTTTTACCGCCATGCATGCAGTCATAAATGTAATAAAGATAAGAGGTTCAATAAACAGGGACCTGGCGGCAACGCTAACCCAGCAGCAGCAGCACACGTGATGGAACAGGAGCAGGCGCAGGAGGAGAAGAAGAGCATGCTTTTTGAGACACAACAACCCAGGCCTTGCATGAGGACAAAAAGCGTGCGGATATAGCAGCAATGCTTTTTGCCGCCATGCAGTCATAAATGTAATACAGATGAGAGGTTCAATAAACAGGGACCGGAAACGCTAAACCATCCCAGATGTTCATTGGTCATGTTACTTGGTTGGGGTCCTGGAGTTTTGCGTAGTCGTTTCCAATCCAGGATTGATTCATTTTAATTTGAGTCAGACGGTCTGCATTTTCTGTGGAGAGGCGGATACGCCGATCTGTGACGATGCCTCCGGCAGCACTGAAACAGCGTTCCGACATAACGCTGGCTGCCGGGCAAGCCAGCACCTCTATTGCGTACATTGCCAGTTCGTGCCAGGTGTCTAGCTTCATGCCCGGTTTCAGGTCCAGCGGTGCCAGCCACAAATCCGTCTGTTCCTTTATTCCCCTCCAAATTTCCTCCCCTGTGTGCTGCTTATCCCCAAGGCAGATCAGCTTCAGCAACGCTTGCTGATGCATGCCAACAGCTGTGCTGCACTGCTTCCACGATCCTACTGCTGCTGGTGCTGGGTTAGCGTTTCCGGATGAGGTACAGCTTTGAGATGCGTTGGAGGAGAAGGAGTCAGAGAGGTAGGTGCTGCTGTTGTTATCCAGTGGGAGGGACGGCGGTGCAGCTGTTTGCGGCGTGGGCAACACCCGCGCCGTAGCAGGTGAGAAATCGCTGCCAGGCTCCACAAGGTTCACCCAGTGCGCGGTAAGGGAGATGTATCGACCCTGGCCGAACGCACTTGTCCAGGTGTCAGTGGTGAGGTGAACCTTGCAGGCAACGGCATTCTTCAAGCTTCGGGTTATTTAGCTGACCACGTGCTCATGCAACTCAGGCACTGCAGAGCGCGCAAAGTGGTAGCGGCTGGGAACCACGTAACGTGGGATGGCCACTGACATCATGCCCTTGAAGCTGTTTGTCTCCACCACTCGATATGGCAGCATTTCGCAGGCCAGAACCTTGGCTATGCTGGCTGGCTGTTACTGCCACGGCCCGGGGGTCATTTGCTGGCAATTTCCTCTTGCGCTCAAACATCTCAGAGACAGACAACTCAACCGTAGGGCTGCACACCGAAGGGCTGTTGGTTGTTGTGTTTGATGAACACTGGGAGACCTCAAGAGCACTAGTCCGGAAAGTGACAGTGTCAGCATCGTCTGATGTTTGTGAATGTTGTGAACCACGCAATGGCTGGGCTACTGCTGCTGCTGCTGAGGCGGGTCTGGTGGTGAGTCTGGTGAACCCAAGGGAGGCAGTGTTGCTGGTGGTACCCTGTCCTGCCGCGTTTGCCCACAGAGTGGGATGTTTGGATAGAATGTGGCAGCTCATGCTGGTGGTGGAGAGGTTGTTAATACTTTTCCCCCTGCTCAGGCGGGTCTTGCACACCTTGCAAATCGCCATGGTAACATCCTCAGTGCAGTCTTCAAAGAAAGCCCAGACTTTGGAGCACCTGCCTTGCTGGCGATTTCTGTTTGCGCCTCTTTTGCCTCTCACTTGAACTTCCATGCTTGCGGTGCCTGAAATTGCGCGCCGCCTACCTTGTGGCACAAGGCGAACTCGTGCAGCAGTGGGTTCCTCAACAGACTCATCTGTGCTGCTGCTACGACGGCGATGTTCTCGTTCACAAACAAAATCTGGGTCTATGTCCACATTGTCCATACCCTCCTCTTCCATCTCCTCAAACTCGTCATATGTCATTGTGGGGGGCCGCCGCCGTGGAGTAGAGCTCCCCAGAACAACCTCTGCGCAGCTCACTCCAACGTCGTCTGGTTATCTGGCAGTTGTGTGCGTGGTGTCGCTGCCGGTTGTGTCAGCTTTGTGCCCACTGGCTCCTTGTAACTGGCTGAGGACTCGGACCTCATGCGTGATGTGCTGGTGCTGCTTAACCCACTGCTGGACGCTTGAGAGGTCATCCAAGTAATTATCTGGTCCTGTTCTTTTGGATCTGTGAGGGTTGTTGCCCTGGACAACATGGGCGGTATTGAGTGGGTTTTCTTGGGTGCTCCCCTGTGGCCTGTACGTGAACCGTCAGGGGAAACACCTCTTCCCTTGCCCCTCCCTCTTTCACCGGATTTCTTCCTCATTTCACTTATCCTTAAAGTACACGCTGACTGGCAGCAGTACAGTGGCAGTACAGAAATGCTATACAGTGGTGGGTGAGCGGTGTACCACTATTGTCAGCAGCGACACAGAGCACAATGCTATACAGTGGCGGGTGAGCGGTGTACTACTGTTCCCAGCAGACACAGAGTGGAAGTAAACACAATGCTATATAGTGTGGCTGAGCCGTGTACACAGAGTGGCATTAAACACAATGCTATATGGTCTGCTATATAGTCACCCCGAACAGGGTGATGTTCTGCAGAACCCGAACAGTGGCAAACACTGTTCGCCCAACACTACTGGGAGGGAACGCAGATTTTAGTACCTAAACACACGATACAACATGTTTTCCGGGGTCGGACTCTGAGGCACATACAGATGGTCCCGATCATCATCCTCATCATACAACTCTTCTCCTGAGTCTGACCCACCCACCACCTCTGCCACCCCAACATCCCCAGACACAGACCCCTCATTGTCCTCAACATTAACTTGGGATGCTGGCCTGAGCCAGACCTCCTCCTCCACATCAGGCCCCATCATCTCCTCAATGGCAGCCCTCATTAATCGCTCTGGCGACGGACCGATGGACACAACGTTCTCCTTCGGGGAGGGCTGCTGCTGACCACTGGCTGCTGGGGTGGATGTTATAGCTTGCGTGGGGCGTTGGCTGTTGCTGTTGTTGGGAGTGCTGCTCACAGCGGAGGTCTCTGGGGAACTCATGTTGAGCTCATATAGTGGTTGACGGTGAGTGGAGTATTACTGATCCCAGCAATATACACACTGACTGGCAGAGTACGCAATGCTATATAGTGTGGCTGAGCGGTGTACACAGAGTGGCAGTAAACACAATGCTATATAGTCTGGCTGAGCGAGCAGTGTACTACTGTTCCCATCAGAATCAGAGTGGCAGTAAACAATGGTATATAGTCTGGCTGAGCAGTGTACACAGAGTGTCAGTAAACAATGGTATATAGTCTGGCTGAGCGGTGTACACAGAGTGTCAGTAAACAATGGTATATAGTCTGGCTGAGCGGTGTACACAGAGTGTCAGTAAACAATGGTATATAGTCTGGCTGAGCGGTGTACACAGAGTGTCAGTAAACAATGCAATATAGTCTGGCTGAGCGGTGTACACAGAGTGTCAGTAAACAATGGTATATAGTCTGGCTGAGCGGTGTACACAGAGTGTCAGTAAACAATGGTATATAGTCTGGCTGAGCGGTGTACACAGAGTGTCAGTAAACAATGGTATATAGTCTGGCTGAGCGGTGTACACAGAGTGTCAGTAAACAATGGTATATAGTCTGGCTGAGCGGTGTACACAGAGTGTCAGTAAACAATGGTATATAGTCTGGCTGAGCGGTGTACACAGAGTGTCAGTAAACAATGGTATATAGTCTGACTGAGCGGTGTACACAGAGTGTCAGTAAACAATGGTATATAGTCTGGCTGAGCGGTGTACACAGAGTGTCAGTAAACAATGGTATATAGTCTGGCTGAGCGGTGTACACAGAGTGTCAGTAATCAATGGTATATAGTCTGGCTGAGCGGTGTACACAGAGTGGCAGTAAACACAATGCTATATATAGCGTGGCTGAGCGAGGTGCACAGTGGCAGTACACACAATGCTATATAGTCAGGCTAAGCCGTGTACACAGAGTGTCAGAAAACACAATGCTATATATAGCGTGGCTGAGCGAGGTGCACAGTGGCAGTACACACAATGCTATATAGTCAGGCTAAGCCGTGTACACAGAGTGGCAGTAAACACAATGCTATATATAGCGTGGCTGAGCGAGGTGCACAGTGGCAGTACACACAATGCTATATAGTCAGGCTAAGCCGTGTACACAGAGTGTCAGAAAACACAATGCTATATATAGCGTGGCTGAGCGAGGTGCACAGTGGCAGTACACACAATGCTATATAGTCAGGCTAAGCCGTGTACACAGAGTGTCAGAAAACACAATGCTATATATAGCGTGGCTGAGCGAGGTGCACAGTGGCAGTACACACAATGCTATATAGCCAGGCTAAGCCGTGTACATAGAGTGTCAGAAAACACAATGCTATATATAGCGTGGCTGAGCGAGGTACACAGTGGCAGTAAACAATGCTATATATATAGTGTGGCTGAGCGAGCGGTGTACTACTGTTCCCAGCAGCGACACACAATGACTGGGGGGGACCCTGGCTAGCGTGGCTGGAGAGCGAACTACCCTGCCTGCCTACCCAAAGCTAAACCCACAGAGAAATGGCGGAGATATGACGTGGTTCGGGTATTTATTTACCCGAACCACGTGACCGTTCGGCCAATCAGAGCGCGTTCGGGCCCGAACCACGTGACCCGTTCGGCCAATCACAGCGCTAGCCGAACGTTCGGGGAACGTTCGGCCATGCGCTCTTAGTTCGGCCATGTGGCCGAACGGTTTGGCCGAGCACCGTCAGGTGTTCGGCCGAACTCGAACATCACCCGAACAGTGGCGAACACTGTTCACCCAACACTAGTGGCAGTGTCCGGTTGCCATGTATCACCACCTATGTACAGCCAGCCAACAAGCCCTTCAACATCAGCTGCGGATGCCACCATAGTGCCATCACCCCAGGGGGGCTCAGCGGTTTGGAAATTTTTTAATGTGTCTGCCTCAGATTGGAGCAATGCCATCTGTTCTCTCTGCCTCCAAAAATTGAGGCGTGGAAAGGCCAACACTCACGTAGGGACTAGAGATGGCCCGAACCTCCGATTTTAAGTTCGTGAACCTCCCGCGAAAGTTCGGTTCGCGCAAACTTTCGCAAACCGCAATAGACTTCATAGAAAGACGACATCTGCACAAAGTTGGATGCAGACGTACTATCCATCTCCTCTTGCTCTTCCTCAGTGACGTCAGGTAAGTCCTCCTCCTCCCCCAGCCACGAACAATACCACGGGAACGTCGAGCAGCACAAGCCCCCTGCGACACCTGCTGCAGTTGTTCTTCTGCCACTGCCTCCTCCTCCCCAAAAAAAAAACACCTTCCTCATCATCCGAGTCTGACTCCTCTTCCCCACACAACTCTTCCTCCTCCTCCTCCTCCCTCTGTGCTGCCGCAAGTGTTGAAGAAACATCTGATTCTGATGTAAATTGCTCCCACGACTGTTCCTGCCATAACTGTTCCTCTTCACACTCCTCCACAGCTTGATCCACCATTCTACGCATGGCATGCTCCAGGAAGTAAGCGTATGGGATCAAGTCGCTGATGGTGCCTTCACTGCTACTCACCAGGTTGGTCACCTCCTCAAACGGGTTTTTCGCATGAGGGTCCAGTTGTTGGGCCAGAGCCTTCCCATCTCCCCAGATTGTGTCCTTCTACTGAAATTGTAGAAGTACTGGGTGACGGCTTTCTCCTGTTCTAGCAGGTGAGAGAACATGACCAGGGTCGAATTCCAGTGAGTCGGGCTATCACATATCAAGCGTCTCACCGGCAAGTTGTTTCTCCGCGGAATGTCCGCAAAGCGTGCCATGGCCGTGTAAGACCACCTGAAATGCCCATACAAATTCCTGGCCTGCTTCAGGACATCCTCTAAGCCTGGGTACTTTGACACAAATCTTTGAATCTAGATTCATCACATGTGCCATGCAGGGTACATGTGTCAGCTTTCCCAAATTCAAAGCGGAAAGGAGATTGCTGCCATTGTCACACACCACGTTGCCGATCTCCAGCTGGTGCAGGGTCAGCCACTGATCCACCTGTTTGTTAAGAGCAGCAAGGAGAGCTGGTCCTATGTGACTCTCCGCTTTGAGGCAAGACATGTCTAAGATGGCGTGACACCGCGTCGTACCTGACATGCAGCATAGGCCCTGGGGAGCTGGGTCTGTGTAGCTGGAGAGGAGATCGCAGCAACAGTAGAGTTGAACTGCCACTCAGCCAAGGAGGAGGCGGAGGACGACAGTGAAGAGAATGTTGCAGGAGGAGAGGAGGTGGTAGGAGGCCTGCCTGCAAGCCGTGGAGGTGTCACAAGTTGGTCCGCTGCACAGCCACGTACTCCCTGCTTGCCATCGGTCACCAGGTTGTGGGCTGTGTAAGTAATGTAGCTGCCCTGACTGTGCTTGGCAGACCAGGCATCCGTGGTCAGATGACTGGCAGAAATTGGCTTCTTCCGCTCAAAGATTTCCTTCACGGACACCTGGCTGCTGTGGGCAGAGGAGCAGGAACCGCTCAAGGGCAGAGGCGGAGTGGAGGAGGGTGGCTGTGAAGGTGCAAGGGAGAAAGCAGCTGAAGATGCTGCACCTGAAGGAGGAAGAGGAGTAGGAGGGTGGCTTTTCTTTTGTGTGCTGCTTTTGCTCAGGTGCTCTTCCCATTGCAGTTTGTACCTTTTTTCCATGTGCCTTCGTATGGCACTCGCCCCTACGTGAGTGTTGGCCTTTCCACGGCTCAATTTTTGGAGGCAGAGACAACAGATGGCATTGCTCCAATCTGAGGCAGACACATTAAAAAATGTCCAAACCGCTGAGCCTCCCTGGGGTGATGGCACTATGGTAGCATCCGCAGCTGACGTTGAAGGGCATGTTGGCTGGCTGCACATAGGTGGTGACACATGGCACTGGAAACTGCCACCAGCTGTTTCTGAGGATGAGCTCCCCCTGCTTCTTTCAGCAACTCATCTCCTCCTACTCCTCTCTGACTCCCCCTCTGAACTGTCCCCTTGTTCATCTCCTCTATTGAGAACATACGTGGGATCCGTATCATCGTCATCATCATAATCATCCTACCCAGCTTCGCTTGCCTCAGACACCTCCAAAACTGCACCAACAGCAGGTATTTCATCACACCATAGTGTCACCGCCTAACTCAGACATATGAAGTGGTGTAACTTTCTTAGTGCCTTAATTTGGTTGTAACAATAATGGCTGTGAATCAGTTAATTCCCCACCAATTAACTCCTGCGAAGTGTCAAATGCAATGGATGTGGTGCATGTAGTAGCACTGGTGGCTGCGGAAGATGAGGTGTTCTGTGTTAAATAGTCAACCACGTCCTGACAATCTTGGGAGTTGATGGGACGTGCCTTCTTCTGAGCACTGTTCTTTGGGCCATGGCCGTACAAAATCCCATCAACACGACCTCGCACAAACCTGCCGGGTGGCCTTCCTATTGGTCTGCCTCTACCTCTACCTGTTTTGTCCATTGTGTACTTATCGGGGGGGATGAAGTGAAAGGTATGCACTGACTTGACTAATACAATGTGCAGTCACACAGGTGCAGTTAACAGGTATGCATGGAGTGGTATATCACACTGCGTGCACTCACGTAGGTTGGTGGGTGCACTGAACACAACAGGTAGGTATATGCAGTGATGAGGTGGGTGCACTGAACACAACAGGTAGGTATATGCAGTGATGCGTATTACAATGTGCACCGGTCAGGCACAATGACACTGCATGCGCTCAACTCACGTAGGTAGGTGGGTGCACTGTGAACAACAGGTTGGTAGGTATTGGTATAGGTAGGTATATGCAGTAATGGGTATTACAATGTGCACCTGTCACACACAGACAGGTAGCGGACAGGCACAGTGACACAGTGTTCGCGCTCAATTCACATAGGTAGGTGGGTGCACTGTGAACAACAGGTAGGTAGGTATATGCAGTACTGGGTATTACAATGTGCACCTGTCACACACAGACAGGTGGCGGACAGGCAAAGTGACACTGCGTGCACTCAACTCATGTAGGTAGGTGGGTGCACACTGAACAACAGGTAAGTAGGTATATGCAGCAATGGGTATTACAATGTGCTCCTGTCACACGCACAGTAGTCACTGAATGTGCTGGGCCTGGCAGTGACACACACACAGTATGTACAGTACTGGAGGGAAAAAACAAAGACAAACAGGAGCCCAAATGGTGCAGTATGTCACAAGTATTGGGTATAAATAAGTACTTTATAGGTGGGCTGCAAAGGGGGCAACCGACCACTTCAGGCAGGTGGAGTGTTTTAAACCTGACTCCACTCAGGTCTACCAGCAGTCCTGGACTCGATAGCTCTCTTAGCAAAAAACCTGCGCCCCTTGGATAGGTGGTAAGACTCCCTCCCAGAAGGGTGGGGGGGAGTAAGGTACAGTAGAGGGTAAAGAGGCGCCCAATGTATTTAAACACTTTAAAATCAATAAAATGAAAAAAAGATGAGATGGCTTACCTCACAGACGACAAACTCACTTTAAGTAAGGAAGTTTAATTGAATATTAAGCACGCGTTGCCTGTGCTTAATATTCAATTAAACTTCCTTACTTAAAGTGAGTTTGTCATCTGTGAGGTAAGCCACCTCATCTTTTTTTCATTTTATTGATTTTAAAGTGTTTTATATACATTGGGTGCCTCTTTACCCTCTACTGTACACACACAGTATGACTTATCAAGGGTGTCTATGCAACACAAATGTCAGTGGGACACACAGAAAAAAAAATAGATCACAAAATCAAGATTAGCTCTCAAAAGAGCTGTTGTGGGGTGCTATTTTAGCAATAAGAATCAGCAAGGAGCATGCTAAGAAGCCTACAAGAGCCTAACTAAACTTTCCCTATGACAGAGTCTGCAGCAGCTGTCCCTTCTCTATATACTGCAGGCACATGAGTGAGTCTAATGGCCATTTATAAGGGGGGAGTGGCTCTAGGAGGGAGTGTAGCCTGATTGGCTACAACGTGCCTGCTGACTGTGATGTAGAGGGTCAAAGTTGACCCTAATGGTGCATTATGAGGGTGAACCGAACTTCCGGAAAAGTTTGCGGCTCTCCGCAAACGCGAGCCACCGGAAGTTCGCCGGGAACCATTAGCCGGCGAACCATTTGGGCCATCTCTAGTAGGGACAAGTGCCTTACGAAGGCACATGGAGAAAAGGTACAAACTGCAATGGGAAGAGCACCTGAGCAAAAGCAGCACACAAAAGAAAAGCCACCCTCCTCCTCTTCCTCCTTTTAGGTGCAGCATCTTCAGCCGCTTTCTCCCTTGCACCTTCACAGCCACCCTCCTCCACTCCGCCTCTGCCCTTGAGCGGTTCCTGCTCCTCTGCCCACAGTGTCCGTGAAGGAAATCTTTGAGCGGAAGAAGCCAATTTCTGCCAGTCACCCCCTTGCCCGGCGTCTGACAGCTGGCGTGGCGGAACTGTTAGCTCGCCAGCTGTTACCATACCAAAGTTCGCCTCCCCATTGAAGTCTATTGTGGTTCGCGGAAGTTCATGAGAACCGAACTCTCGGTTAATCACTGGCCAATCAAAATTGGATGTGTGTATGCACCCTTAGACATAGATTCGGTACAAATGTTCTATGTAAATAGTGTGTAAAAATCAAAATTTTCTAGCAAAACTTGAGCTTTATTCTACTCTCAATTGGCCTGGAGCAGGGAGGTCAATGAAATCCTAATAATTCTGACTTCATCCAAACGGTATGGTAATTTTATGCAAAAGCATGCAGCTTGGTCATGGAGCAATCAAATGCAACAGCTGCTGCATTAGCTCAGTTCCAAACTGTACATTTTCATAAATTCTGCATCAACTTGGAGGTATTATCATCATATTGACCTTTCCTAGTCTAGAGTTTAACCACTTAGGTCTATCTGGATGGATATATCCATCCAGATAGCCTGCCCTGCTGCAGCTGAGCCGGGCGCGCAATCACGCGTGCTCCCGTGCACGCTACCGCTACTTTCCCTTTAGCCTGGAGATCAATGAGTGGGAACACAGTTGGATAGTGTAAGGTTAAGGGCTCTGCCTCTGACACAGGAGACCTGGGTTCAAATCTTGGCTCTGCCTGTTTAGTAAGCCAGCACATATTTCAGTAAGGAGTTTCCTGGACAAGTCTCCACACTGCTACTGCCTACTGAGTGCGCTCTCTAGTGGCTGCCTCGCAAGCGCTTTGAGTCCGACAGGAGAAAGGTGCTATACAAATACTGCAATTATTATTATTATTATAAAACTTAGAAATAATAAATCTTTTCAATTTTTTTCTTAATATTCCTGTTAAAATGCATTTAGATTAAAAATAGTTCTTAGCAAAATGTACCACCCAAAGAAAGCCTGATTGGTGGAGGAAAAAACAAGATATAGATCATTTCATTGTGATTAGTAGTGATAAAGTTATTGGCGAATGAATGGGAGGTGAAAGTTGCTCGGATGCATAAGGTGAAAAAATACTGAAGGCTGAAGTGGTTAATAATTTACTGTAAAAGAGACAGCAGAACATTTTAAAGAAGAAGGCAAAGCATTTGACAGCTAAAAAAAGAGGTCCAGTGTTTCCCCTCACCAATTCTTAACAGTCTTATATACTAGGCATACACGGTTAGTTTGTTTCCTTATCAAACAAGCCGCTGATGGCTCGATTGATAATATCCGATAGGTCCGATGACCCGCCGGATAGATTCCCCGCTCGATCCCCGCGGGCGGACAATTGCGGGGAATTGAGCGGCTGATAAGGCATGCCCGTGGGGACGAGCAGGAATCGATCCCCGCGCACGCATGGACGAACGGTATCGAGCCGCTGGCTCGATGCCGGCGCATAAACTTACCGTGTATGCCCAGCATAAGGCAAAAATTAAGTCTTTAATGGGGTGGCCGAGCCAGTGCTCTGGGAAAGCATTAATTTGCCTTTTAATGCTTTATTTTTATTGGTGTTTGAAAAAGTGATAAAAATCTAATCATGCTTGACAGATTGTTTAGGGCCATTAACTAGTGTTGGGCGAACAGTGTTCGCCACTGTTCGGGTTCTGCAGAACATCACCCTGTTCGGGTGATGTTCGAGTTCGGCCGAACACCTGATGGTGCTCGGCCAAACCGTTCGGCCACATGGCCGAACTAAGAGCGCATAGCCGAACGTTCCCCGAACGTTCGGCTGGCGCTGTGATTGGCCGAACGGGTCACGTGGTTCGGACCCCGAACGCGCTCTGATTGGCCGAACGGCTCACATGGTTCGGCCAGAATGCGCTCTGATTGGCCGAACGGTCACGTGGTTCGGGTAAATAAATACCCGAACCACGTCATATCTCCGCCATTTGTCTGTGGGTTTAGCTTTGGGTAAGCAGGCAGGGTAGTTCGCGCTCCAGCCACGCTAGCCAGGGTCCCCCCAGTCATTGTGTGTCGCTGCTGGGAACAGTAGTACACCGTTCGCTCAGCCACACTATATAGCATTGTGTGTACTGCCACTGTGTACCTCGCTCAGCCACGCTATATATAGCATTGTTTACTGCCACTGTGTGTACACGGCTCAGCCAGACTATATAGCATTGTGTGTACTGCCACTCTGTGTACACCGCTCAGCCAGACTATATAGCATTGTTTACTGCCACTCTGTGTACACCGCTCAGCCAGACTATATAGCATTGTGTGTACTGCCACTCTGTGTACACCGCTCAGCCAGACTATATAGCATTGTGTGTACTGCCACTCTGTGTACACCGCTCAGCCAGACTATATAGCATTGTTTACTGCCACTCTGTATACACCGCTCAGCCAGACTATATAGCATTGTGTACACCGCTCAGCCAGACTATATAGCATTGTTTACTGCCACTCTGTGTACACCGCTCAGCCAAACTATATAGCATTGTGTGTACTGCCACTCTGTGTACACCGCTCAGCCAGACTATATAGCATTGTGTGTACTGCTACTGTGTGTACACCGCTCAGCCAGACTATATAGCATTGTGTGTACTGCCACTCTGTGTACACCGCTCAGCCAGACTATATAGCATTGTTTACTGCCACTGTGTGTACACGGCTCAGCCAGACTATATAGCATTGTGTGTACTGCCACTCTGTGTACACCGCTCAGCCAGACTATATAGCATTGTGTGTACTGCCACTCTGTGTACACCGCTCAGCCAGACTATATAGCATTGTTTACTGCCACTCTGTATACACCGCTCAGCCAGACTATATAGCATTGTGTGTACTGCCACTCTGTGTACACCGCTCAGCCAGACTATATAGCATTGTGTGTACTGCCACTCTGTGTACACTGCTCAGCCAGACTATATAGCATTGTGTGTACTGCCACTCTGTGTACACCGCTCAGCCAGACTATATAGCATTGTGTGTACTGCCATTCTGTGTACACCGCTCAGCCAGACTATATAGCATTGTGTGTACTGCCACTGTGTGTACACCGCTCAGCCAGACTATATAGCATTGTGTGTACTGCCACTCTGTGTACACCGCTCAGCCAGACTATATAGCATTGTGTGTACTGCCACTCTGTGTACACCGCTCAGCCAGACTATATAGCATTGTGTGTACTGCCACTCTGTGTACACCGCTCAGCCAGACTATATAGCATTGTTTACTGCCACTCTGTATACACCGCTCAGCCAGACTATATAGCATTGTGTACACCGCTCAGCCAGACTATATAGCATTGTTTACTGCCACTCTGTGTACACCGCTCAGCCAGACTATATAGCATTGTGTGTACTGCCACTGTGTGTACACCGCTCAGCCAGACTATATAGCATTGTGTGTACTGCCACTCTGTGTACACGGCTCAGCCAGACATTGTGTACACCGCTCAGCCAGACTATATAGCATTGTTTACTGCCACTCTGTGTACACCGCTCAGCCAGACTATATAGCATTGTGTGTACTGCCACTCTGTGTACACCGCTCAGCCAGACTATATAGCATTGTTTACTGCCACTCTGTATACACCGCTCAGCCAGACTATATAGCATTGTGTACACCGCTCAGCCAGACTATATAGCATTGTTTACTGCCACTCTGTGTACACCGCTCGGCCAGACTATATAGCATTGTGTGTACTGCCACTGTGTGTACACCGCTCAGCCAGACTATATAGCATTGTGTGTACTGCCACTCTGTGTACACGGCTCAGCCAGACTAAATAGCATTGTGTACACCGCTCAGCCAGACTATATAGCATTGTTTACTGCCACTCTGTGTACACCGCTCAGCCAGACTATATAGCATTGTGTGTACTGCCACTGTGTGTACACCGCTCAGCCAGACTATATAGCATTGTTTACTTCCACTCTGTGTACACCGCTCAGCCAGACTATATAACATTGTGTGTACTGCCACTGTGTGTACACCGCTCAGCCAGACTATATAGCATTGTGTGTACTGCCACTCTGTGTACACCGCTCAGCCAGACTATATAGCATTGTTTACTGCCACTCTGTATACACCGCTCAGCCAGACTATATAGCATTGTGTACACCGCTCAGCCAGACTATATAGCATTGTTTACTGCCACTCTGTGTACACCGCTCAGCCAGACTATATAGCATTGTGTGTACTGCCACTGTGTGTACACCGCTCAGCCAGACTATATAGCATTGTGTGTACTGCCACTCTGTGTACACGGCTCAGCCAGACTAAATAGCATTGTGTACACCGCTCAGCCAGACTATATAGCATTGTTTACTGCCACTCTGTGTACACCGCTCAGCCAGACTATATAGCATTGTTTACTGCCACTCTGTATACACCGCTCAGCCAGACTATATAGCATTGTGTACACCGCTCAGCCAGACTATATAGCATTGTTTACTTCCACTCTGTGTACACCGCTCAGCCAGACTATATAGCATTGTGTGTACTGCCACTGTGTGTACACCGCTCAGCCAGACTATATAGCATTGTGTGTACTGCGACTCTGTGTACACGGCTCAGCCAGACTATATAGCATTGTGTGTACTGCCACTCTGTGTACACGGCTCAGCCAGACTATATAGCATTGTTTACTGCCACTGTGTGTACACGGCTCAGCCACACTATATAGCATTGTGTTTACTGCCACTCTGTGTCTGCTGGGAACAGTAGTACACCGCTCACCCGCCACTGTATAGCATTGTGCTCTAGTATTAACAACCTCTCCACCACCAGCATGAGCCGCCACATGCTATCCAAACATCCCACTCTGTGGGCAAACACGACAGGACAGGGTACCAGCAACACTGCCTCCGTTGGGTTCACCAGACTCACAACCAGACCCGCCTCAGCAGCAGCAGTAGCCCAGCCATTGCGTGGTTCACAAAATTCACAAACATCAGATGACGCTGACACTGTCACTTTCCGGAGTAGTGCTCTTGAGGTCTCCCAGTCTTCATCAAACACAAAAACCAACAGCCCTTCAGTGTGCAGCCCTACGGTTCAGTTGTCTGTCTCGGAGATGTTTGAGCGCAAGAGGAAATTGCCAGCAAATGACCCCCGGGCCGTGGCAGTAACAACCAGCATAGCCAAGCTTCTGGCCTGCGAAATGCTGCCATATCGAGTGGTGGAGACAAACAGCTTCAAGGGCATGATGTCAGTGGCCATCCCACATTACGTGGTTCCCAGCCGCTACCACTTTGCGCGCTCTGCAGTGCCTGAGTTGCATGAGCACGTGGTCAGCAAAATAACCCGAAGCTTGAAGAATGCCGTTGCCTGCAAGGTTCACCTCACCACTGACACCTGGACAAATGCGTTCGGCCAGGGTCGATACATCTCCCTTACCGCGCACTGGGTGAACCTTGTGGAGCCTGGCAGCGATTCCTCACCTACTACGGTGCGGGTGTTGCCCACGCCGCAAACAGCTGCACCGCCGTCCCTCCCACTGGATAACAACAGCAGCACCTACCTCTCTGGCTCCTTCTCCTCCAACGCATCTCAAAGCTGTACCTCATCCGGAAACACGAACCCAGCACCAGCAGCAGTAGGATCGTGGAAGCAGTGCAGCACAGCTGTTGGCATGCGTCAGCAAGCGTTGCTGAAGCTGATCTGCCTTGGGGATAAGCAGCACACAGGGGAGGAAATTTGGAGGGGAATAAAGGAACAGACGGATTTGTGGCTGGCACCGCTGGACCTGAAACCGGGCATGGTTGTGTGTGATAATGGGAGTAATCTCATTCGCGCTTTAAGGTTGGCTAAGCTGACACACATCCCTTGCCTGGCGCACGTGATGAACCTAGTAGTTCAGCGGTTCCTGAGGACATACCCAGGCGTGGCTGATCTTCTGTTGAAGGTGCGACGAGTGGCCAAACATTGCAGAAATTCCAGTACTGCTTCGGGGGCACTCGCCAAGATGCAGGAGCGCTTCAATCTCCCCCACCATCGCTTGCTGTGTGATGTCCCTACGCGCTGGAATTCTACGCTGCACATGCTAGCCCGCTTTTGCGAGCAGAAGAGTGCAGTGGTCCAGTACATGACAGCGCAGTACCGAGGCGCATCAGGACAGCTGCCAAGCTTCTGTGGATCCGATTGGGCCAACATGTTGGACCTCTGCCAAGTCCTCCAAAATTTTGAGCAATCCACGTTGCTTGTGAGCAGTGACAACACTTCAGTCAGCATTACCATACCACTGCTGTGTTTACTGAAGAGGTCAATGTTGAAAATCAAGGAAACAGCTGTCATGATGCAACTGGGGGAATCTGAAGGAGAAAACGATCAGCGTGATGGTACCAACATCAGGCCATCCGCCTCAGGAAACGCTGGCCCCAGCAGCTATGACGAAGAAGAGGAGGAGGAACAGCTGGAGTTGGAGCAGGAATTTCCTGCCACCACTGACGAGGGCCAGAGCGGTGCACGTTGGACTTCCACAATTCAGCGCGAATGGTCAGCAGAAGCAGACCAGGAAGAAGGTGACGACTATGATGCATCACAACAACTATCACAACGCTCACAAGAGGATGATGAGGATTCTGGTAGGACTCTGGCACACATGGCTCAATTCATGCTAGACTGCATTGAACGCGACCCACGCATTGTGCGCATTCTGGACAACACCAATTACTGGGTTTTTACCCTTCTGGATCCACGGTACAAACACAATGTTCCAAAACTGCTTGAAGAAAGAGTCAGACAGGTCAAAATGGAAGAATACCAGCAGGCCCTTGTGGAGACTTTAGAGAGGAGATTGACATCCTCCCCCTCCTCTAGCCAGTTGTACGCCGACAGACTGACTTCCGCAAACCTAGGACAACCAGGAGGGCAGCAAACAACACAAGCCGCAGCTAGTGCCCAAAAGGGAATGGTATCGGCAGTGTCCTTGGAGTGGGAAAATTTTCTGACACCCATGCAGCAGCAGCCCACAGAACAGCAAGTGTGCAGATCCACCTCCAACACCGATCGCCTGGAGAAGATGGTCAAGGACTACATGTCAGATGGCGTAGCTGTATCTAACAATCCATCTGCACCCTTCAACTATTTGGTATCGAAGCTAGACACCTGGCACGAACTGGCAATGTACGCAATAGAGGTGCTGGCTTGCCCGGCAGCCAGCGTTATGTCGGAACGCTGTTTCAGTGCTGCCGGAGGCATCGTCACAGATCGGCGTATCCGCCTCTCCACAGAAAATGCAGACCGTCTGACTCAAATTAAAATTAATCAATCCTGGATTGGAAATGACTACGCAACACTCCAGGACCCTAACCAAGTAACATGACCAATGAACATCTGGGATGGTTTAGCGTTTCCGGTCCCTGTTTATTGAACCTCTCATCTGTATTACATTTATGACTGCATGGCGGCAAAAAGCATTGCTGCTATATCCGCACGCTTTTTGTCCTCATGCAAGGCCTGGGTTGTTGTGTCTCAAAGCGTGGCCTTCTCCTCCTGCGCCTCCTCCTGTTCCATCACGTGTGCTGCTGCTGCTGCTGCTGCTGCTGGGTTAGCGTTACCGGTCCCTGTTCATGGAACCTCTTCTCTTTATTACATTTATGACTGCATGGCGGTAAAAAGCATGCTATCCGCACGCTTCTTGTCCTCATGCAAGGCCTGGGTTGTTGTGTCTCAAAAAGCGTGGCCTTCTCCTCCTGCGCCTCCTCCTGTTCCATCACGTGTGCTGCTGCTGCTGCTGCTGGGTTAGCGTTGCCGGTCCCTGTTTATGGAACCTCTCATCTGTATTACACTTATGACTGCATGGCGGCAAAAAGCATTGCTATATCCGCACGCTTTTTGTCCTCATGCAAGGCCTGGGTTATTGTGTCTCAAAGCGTGGCCTTCTCCTCCTGCGCCTCCTCCTGTTCCATCACGTGTGCTGCTGCTGCTGCTAGGTTAGCGTTACCGGTCCCTGTTTATGGAAACTCTTCTCTTTATTACATTTATGACTGCATGGCGGTAAAAAGCATGCTATCCGCACGCTTCTTGTCCTCATGCAAGGCCTGGGTTGTTGTGTCTCAAAAAGCGTGGCCTTCTCCTCCTGCACCTCCTCCTGTTCCATCACGTGTGCTGCTGCTGCTGCTGGGTTAGCGTTACCGGTCCCTGTTTATGGAACCTCTTCTCTTTATTACATTTATGACTGCATGGCGGTAAAAAGCATGCTCTCCGCACACTTCTTGTCCTCATGCAAGGCCTGGGTTGTTGTGTCTCAAAGCGTGGCCTTCTCCTCCTGCGCCTCCTCCTGTTCCATCACGTGTGCTGCTGCTGCTGGGTTAGCATTACCGGTCCCTGTTTATGGAACCTCTTCTCTTTGTTACATTTATGACTGCATGGCGGTAAAAAGCATGCTCTCCGCACGCTTCTTGTCCTCATGCAAGGCCTGGGTTGTTGTGTCTCAAAGCGTGGCCTTCTCCTCCTGCGCCTCCTCCTGTTCCATCACGTGTGCTGCTGCTGCTGCTGCTGGGTTAGCGTTACCGGTCCCTGTTTATGGAACCTCTTCTCTTTATTACATTTATGACTGCATGGCGGTAAAAAGCATGCTATCCGCACGCTTCTTGTCCTCATGCAAGGCCTGGGTTGTTGTGTCTCAAAAAGCGTGGCCTTCTCCTCCTGCGCCTCCTCCTGTTCCATCACATGTGCTGCTGCTGCTGCTGGGTTAGCGTTACCGGTCCCTGTTTATGGAACCTCTTCTCTTTATTACATTTATGACTGCATGGCGGTAAAAAGCATGCTATCCGCATGCTTCTTGTCCTCATGCAAGGCCTGGGTTGTTGTGTCTCAAAGCGTGGCCTTCTCCTCCTGCGCCTCCTCCTGTTCCATCACGTGTGCTGCTGCTGCTGCTGGGTTAGCGTTACCGGTCCCTGTTTATGGAACCTCTTCTCTTTATTACATTTATGACTGCATGGCGGTAAAAAGCATGCTATCCGCACGCTTCTTGTCCTCATGCAAGGCCTGGGTTGTTGTGTCTCAAAGCGTGGCCTTCTCCTCCTGCGCCTCCTCCTGTTCCATCACGTGTGCTGCTGCTGCTGCTGCTGGGTTAGCGTTACCGGTCCCTGTTTATGGAACCTCTTCTCTTTATTACATTTATGACTGCATGGCGGTAAAAAGCATGTTACCTGTGCAAAGAAACATGACATTTTCAGCATTTAAAAGACAGTTTTTCCTTTGAAACTTTACAATCAATTTTCTCAAAAACTATAGCTCTTTTTCAAATATTTTTTTCCCTCTTGTACCCACTCCCAAGGTGCACATACCCTGCTAATTTGGGGTATGTAGCATGTAAGGAAGCTTTACAAAGCACGAAAGTTCGGGTCCCCATTGACTTCCATTATGTTCGGAGTTCGGCGCGAACACCCGAACATCGCGGCGATGTTCGGCGAACGTTCTCGAACCCGAACATCTAGGTGTTCGCCCAACACTACCATTAACAAACGTATGCAAGTAAAACAACCAATAGAAATAGGTTACCAGGTTAAGAAAAATGTCAATTAAAAAAATCTATGGGAGGACATTTATAAAAAATCCATACTTTAGTTTTATTTTGCTTAGCTATTTACTGAACAGATGACATAGAACTTTGCCTTCTGAGATTTCATTTCAGACTTAAAGACATAGATCTGTGTCTTACTCCTCAGAAATGAATAAGCACAGGTCATCTGCTAGCACTTGCTTGGGATCGTTATCCCAGTGGATCTCAAGAGTACAAATTAGGGAAATCTCTGTCTTTTTCTGTCTTGCCCCACTGGCAAGCAGAATCACTGTTTGCTCAGATAAGTCATATATTCACCTGTTCCTGTGCCAACAATGATTGTTCCTATCTCCTGCATGCCATCCAGCATACCCCAAAGTATGCACTGGGTCCCATCCTGATTACATCAGCTATGGGACCACTTGCTGGCATGGGGGTAGGTGACTGTATTACTTCCTTTAGCAATGTTTTCAATGTTAATCACTTTTATGGGTGGGGGGGGGGGGGGAGTATAAAGTACTTTAATTCATTTAATCACATTAATTTATTTTTTTCTTTCTCTTGTTACTTTATGTGAATGATTGCTGGTAGCAGGAATCATTCACTATTGGATGAATGTACGAGTGTGCATGTGCAACACGGTGGCAGCAGTGCTGGTCCTGGACATGAGTCTAAAGGCTCATACACACATCAGACCATAGTCTTTTGAAAATGAAAGATCACAGATCTGTTTTACCCCCTTCCATGTAGTATGAGAGCCATACTCTACACAGTCTATTCTATGGAGCTGAACTCCCCATCAGAAAAAAAACTTTGCAAGATGCTGCACACACAGATGCTGTACAGACACAAAAGATCTGTAGCTGCAAAAGATCTGTTCCTGCCAAAAATCCAACCCTGCAAATTGCAATGATAGTCTATGAGAACTGCAGATCATCGTACACACATGATTTAACTGACATTCATCTGCAGATCAGATCCACCAGGTTGGATTTTCAGATCTGCAGATCTGTCAGTTAAATCATGTGTGTATGATGATCTGCAGATCTCATAGACTATCATTGCAATTTGCAGGGTTGGATTTTTGGCAGGAACAGATCTTTTGCAGCTACTGATCTTTTGTGTCTGTACAGCATCTGTGTGTGCAGCATCTTGCAAATTTTTTTTTCTGATGGGGAGTTCAGCTCCATAGAATAGACTGTGTAGGTATGGCTCTCATACTACATGGAAGGGGGTAAAACTGGTCTGTGATCTTTCATTTTCCAAAGACCATGGTCTGATGTGTGTATGCACCCTAACATCAAGGAACCATAAGTGTTAAGTAATTCACAATAACTAAATTGTCTATATTCCATGTTCTCTTGATCGCGTTCATGTGTATATATACTTTTTCTGCCTTTTCAAGCTCCACGTAGATCACTTTTAAATATTGCAAATGCCAGGATATAATAGTGATGTTGTCATTAGTGATAAGCATATATTTCACATAATCTTAATTTTGCATCATAATTTGCACTACCGCAGCATAGCATGCGCTGGGCGCGCGCTCCTCAGATACAGCTTAATTATGCATGCCACACTGCCACTAGCACACGTAGCATACAGGGAGTTCAAATTCAGGCACTCTGGTGTAATAGTGCGAGTAACAGCAGGTTACTCGCACTAATTATGTTAGTGAATCAACCCCTATGTTTTCCTTTCTGGCTATCTTCTCAAGGACTTTTGTAAGGCAATATTAAATAAAAGTGTGGCTGTTAGTGTGACCTCTTGCCAAAACTTCTTGGTACAATTAAAATTCATCCAATCTTTCCCCCTTTTTACCAGTCTGACTATCTTGGTAGTGAGTGACTTCTTTTATCTTCATGAATATACAGTGTCCCTCTAGATATGCTATACAATGCTGTTCTATAATTAACACATAATACATGGAGATCCATTGTATGTTTAAAACATTTTTCTATCACCTATCTTACAATAAGGTTTTGATGACCAGTTTCTCTATTTTTACAGAAGCATTCACCATCACCAACTATCTATTCTGCATACAGTAATACTGGGGTAGATGGTGCTGTCCATGGTAATCTATGTTGCAAAGCAGGGACGGATCTAGACCAAGTTGCCCCAAGTTGCGCCTGGGGCAAGGTCAGGTTTTGGCGCCTAAACTGCCATTCCCCATCCAAATTTTTCCGCCTTTTTAAGAATTCAACAAACTGCGCCTGGGGCAAGAGACCTGCTTGCCCCCCCCTAGATCCGTCCCTGTTGCAAAGTACATCTCCCCCAATGTCTATCCTTTTAAGAAGTGCTCATGGTATTCGTAGAATCTTTTAAGGTATCAAAATTGCTCCATTATCTATTAACAAAAATTAAGTGGGGAGAATAAAGCTTGGTAATGAAAAAATAATATTCTCAGGCTGATGTGAAGCCTGGTTTATCTAGTTCATCGAAGGGTGCATAGCTGCTTGAGCAAATGTGACTATATTTGGTCCATGTTCTATACGAACAACTTAAGATTCATTGCACTGTTTCACCTAATAAATAAAGCTGTCTAGTGTTAATATAAAGATCAGAAAATTAATTATTGCAATAAATTACTTTGCCGTAAGATGTAACCTTTTCAGCAGACAGCATACGAAGAAAATGTCACAGAGCATGCTGTTTTTGTGCACTGGCAACAGTATTTACTAGAGCCTGGGAAGCATAATCACCTGTCATCGGAGCTTTGTTATCTAATTTGCCCTGTTTGATATTATTGACCATGCTTTTTACTGATCCATTAAAGAATCTTAATAGTTTCCATGCTGCCGTGTTGCACAACACTTGGTTATTGACACTGTAGTGCTCCCCTGTCTACTATACAACTGTTAATCTCCCAAACAGATATTTGTAAAAACAAATTTATTTATTTATTTAATAGATATAGGATATATGCTCTAATGTGGCTACAGTGAAAATAACCCAAGGTTTTCTTTTTTCTATCATAACAATTGATACTTGACTGTACTTGATAACTGTGCCCCTACTATAAAAAAATGTATATACCCCTGTTAAAATGCCAAGTTTTTGTGATGTAAAAAAAATGATGCCACGATAAATACTTTCAAAACTCTTCCCACTTTCAGTGTGACCTATAACATGTACAATGCATTTGAAAAACACAAAAATCTGTTAGATGACAAAAATACAAGAAATTAAAAGAGTACTATTAGCTGGTTGCATAAGTGTACACATTCTCAAACTGATACTTTGTGAAAGCACCTTTTTATCCAATCACAACATCTGCCAGCATTGCACATCTTCACTTGGAAATATTTTTCAACTCTTTCTTGCAGAAGCGATACAAATATCTTACATTGCAAAGGCATCTCTTGTGCACAGCCCGCTTCAGATCACCCCACAGACTATTTTTTTGGATTTAGGACAGGGCTTTGACTGGGCCCAAACTTTAATTTTCTTCTGGCAAAACAAATATTTTGTTGATTTGGATGTATGCTTGAGGTCATTGTTGTTTTGAAATGTGAAATTCCTCTTCATCTTTCTAACAGATTCTTTTTTTATCTGTAAAAAAGGCTTCCATCTAAGTCCCCCTAGAAGATGGTAAACTTGGAGAAAGAATATAAGCTAAAGTAGAGGCTCGTCTGCTGCAAAATCTGATTCCTCCTCTAGTGGTAAATCAACAACAACAACAACAAACAACATTTGTAAAGTGATTTTCCAGACTAAACAAGCAGCTTTTCATTCTGGATTTGAATAACTCTAGGAATTTGGCTGTCTTTACTGGGTGTGGTAGGCAGTTCCAAAGGGTAGGTGTAGCATGACAGAAAGCTCAGGCTACAAAGGTTTTGAGGTGCACTCTGGGAGTGACCAAGTTTATGGATCCTGCTGATATGAGTTTGTGGGAGGTGTGGTGAAGTTTCTACAAGTCTTTCATGTATGCAGGATCCAAATTGTGTAGGGATTTTAATGTCAGCAGTCCAATTTTGAAGAGTTTTTTCCGTTTTACAGGTAGCCAGTGCGATAAAGGAAGAACTGGTGTAATGTGACAGTGGCAGCAACATTCTGTACTAATTGCAAGTGGTACAGGTCCCTGTTTGGAAGGCCTGTAAAGAGGGCACTGCAGTAGTCCAGCCGTGATGTGATGAAGGCATGAACTAGGGTTAGAACAACCTCTGGAAGAATGAGATGTTTAATTTTTGCTATGTTCCTCAGATGAAAGTAGGAATATTTGACTACAGCTGATATTTGGTTTCTAAAGCTCAATTCCTCATCGATTAACATACCAAGGCTGCGCACAAGGTCAGACCTATTTATGTCTGAATCCCCTATCCTTATTGGTGTTGATTTGGAGTAGGGCTGTTTTGATGCCACGTGCTGGCCTTGGACATCAAGAACCTCAGTTTTGTCAGCATCATTCAATTTCAGTTAGTTGTCATTCATCTACTCCTGTAGCTCAGCTAAGCAAGAATTTTTGGAGTAGGGTCTGTTTCACCAGGTTTGAAGGAAAAGTATAGCTGAGTGTCACTGGCATAGCAGTGGTATGTTAGGCAATGTTGTTGGATAATTGTACTAAGTGTTAAATGTAGGTTGGAAATAGCAGAGAGCATAGGATTGAGCTTTGTGGCACTCCAAATTTTAGTGGTGTGGACACGACAGGTCCTAGGGATACTCTCTGTGTTCTGTCAGTCAAGAAAGATCTGAACTACTGGTGGACTGAGCCACTGATGCCCGGAATGTGTGTCTTATGGTCAGGTGCCAAGTCTTATGCAAAATGTGTCTTATGTTCAGGTGCATCTTGTGGTGTGAAAACTATGGTAACTGCAGGAAAAAAAATATTTCCAGATATTGAAGTCTCCTAATCTTGTGGTTTAAATGGTATTGAACATTTTATCCAATCAATAAACGGATGCTGGACTATATTTAAAAAAATGTTAGTACAGGAGAAACAGAATAACTAAATGCACACCTATACAAAACCCTAAACTGGCATGAAGAGTATGCACAGTTTGAACAAGCTATTATAATTTTTTAGATATTACTACTAACTGTTAAGACAATATAAATAATTGAAAGCAATATAAATTCAGGTTTAGCTGTCATGTATATTTAATTACAACATTAATGCTTAAATCTAGTGCTTAAGTCATGTGAATTTATGCTGTAATAAAATTTGCATTCATGTGTGTTCTTTTTGTTATACAAATTGCTAAAATATAATGTTTTTAAAATTTTATTCTACCAGCTATCTGTTTAAACTACCAAATATGGCAGAAGTATTCTTTAATAGTATACGTCTCTCTTTCATTATAAGTCCTAATGCCCTATTACCATATTTAAAATTATCTTACAGGGGGCATAGAAAGAAATCATGCCACTCAAAAATCACATTTTGCTTCTTTTCTGCTTGATATAAAGACACACTTAACAACCATGTGTCCACCAGTATTGCCAGTATTTAATTAATGAAACCTATGACAGTCAGTGTCAGATGTAATAGCAGGAAATCAGAAAAAAAATCAACCACCTTTTGCTTAATTACCACCTTGAGTCTTTTGGACTAGTTGTCCATCATCTTTGTGCATCCAGACATTCTCCCACTACTTTTTAACGATCTGTTAAATCACAGTCAAATTGGATGGAGTCTGTAAGAGGACTGAAATAATAAAATCATTCTACAGATGTTGATAGTGTGTAAGCCTGAGCTTACACCTGGGTGTTCTGTCAGTCAAGAAGGATTTGAACCACTGGAGGACTAAGCCACTGATGCCACAGAATCAATTCAGTTATCCATAGTAGGGACATGATAAATGTGGAGTAGACAACTGTAATTATTGCCAACACATTTAGGTAATGACTAAACTCGGGAAAGTCACTCATTGATTGCAATTACTGATTGCTATTACTGATAATGCAAAGGCCCCTGCACATGCTTTCGCTTTAAATGTATCAGGATGCTCTATCTGCAGCCACTTCTAAGACAGGTGCTCTTTGCCATGGTGCACTTAGCGGTCATGTTGAGACAGTTGGTTTTGGGCCTTGCAATATCTGATAATGCAAAGATCCTGGCACGTGCTGTCATTTTAAATGCATCTGGAGGCTCTACCTGCAGCCACTTCTAAAAAAAGTGCTCTTTGTCAAGGTGCACTTATCAGTCATTCAGGCTGAGACACTTGGTATTGGGCCTTGCAATATCTGATAATGCAAAAGTGCAATAGATAATGCAAAATGTATGAGGAGGCTCTACCTGCAGCCACTTCTAAGACAGGTGCTCTTTGTCAAGGTGCACTTAGTGGTCATGCGTGCTGAGACACTTGGTTTTGGGCTTTGCAGTATCTGATAATGCAAAGGTACCTGCAAGTGCTATCGCTTTAAATGTATCAGGAGGCTTTGGACTGGAACACAATTTCAAGAATGGATGAATTTCAGAAATTCTGATTTGTTTGTGTTACGTAAATGATTGTAATTACGAAAAATGATCGTAATCACAAAATTCCCCATATATGTAAAATTTCACGTAATTTCGTGAAATTCTTGAAATTTCGATTACTGTTATATTTGTAATTTCATGAATTATGTGACATTTCGCGTAATCGTAATTAGGTCATTACGCTCATCACTAGACATACTCAGTTAATGGTAAATGCTTTCAATACATGCAATGTAGTATATGTAGTTATCAGAAGAGACTGGTGACTGCAGTATGTGGGGTGTACAATCAAATTCAGAGTGTGAGCTGCCAAGTATTTTAGAAATTCCTCCTGGTTAACTTCAAGAACATCTAATGTAGCTAATAATTTTTCTAGAGTTAACCTCTTGAGGACTGCAGTGTTAAACCCCCCTAAAGACCAGGCAATTTTTGAGTAAATTGGCCACTGCAGCTTTAAGGCCAAGCTGCAGGGCGGCACAACACTGCACACAAGTGATTCTTCCCCCCTTTTCTCCCCACCAACTGAGCTCTCTGTTGGTGGGGTCTGATTGCCCCCCCCCCCAATATTTGTTTGTTTCATTGTTTGTTTATTTTTATTTATTTTTTTCAAAAATGTCGTGGTTTTTTTAAATCAATTGTAAACCCCCTCCCTCCCTCCCCCCGCTAGCCAATCCCCGTGATCAGCTGTCATAGGCTGCATGGGGTTCTCTGCCTCTGCTTGTCTCTACCTTTTATGCCGCACATGCCTGTGCAGCTCCATGCTTTATTTATTGTCTGCACATGCATGTGCGGCCTTTCTTGGCTTCACATTTTCTTCCTCTGAGGACTGTACTGGGTCTTGTACTGGATTCTGTGTTCCTCACATGGATTTCCACCACTTTCCTCTTTTTAATGATTCCCTCCCTCGTTTTCTCCTTGTCCTCCTCTTTTCCCTCTTTACCTGCATCTCAATCACTGTGTTGAGCGTGGCTGCCTGTTCCTTCCCCCTTCTTTTCCTCCCCCTCTTTCCCTCTCCTCCACTGGCTTTACTTCAGTTAGTTTTTATGTGCAATTGCGTCGTGGTGGGGTTTCCGCGTTCTGGTGCGCTGGACCGCTGGACCGCTCCATGATAGCCCGTGCCCTTGTGCCTTCATGCTTCTAATACAGTAAGCACCATTGTATGCATCTACTCTTTGTTTATGTTTACATTTTTTGCACCTGAGCTGGGCTCTGATTGGTGCGGTGGAGCTCGCCGCCCCGCGGGTCCTCCATCACTTAGTTACAAGGACGCTTTCTGTCCTCTTTACGGAGGAAGTGGGAGTCACTGGTTGCCTTAGAAACTGGGGGCGTGGCAGACTGACATAGGCGGAAGTGCCGCCGTTACGTGGGTATGTAACCCACGTTGAAGCAGCCCGCCCCCAACTCTCCCCAGTGCGCTGAACAAGCGCTAGCTACACGAAATGGACGTCCGCAGGGGGACATAGACCTGGCGCCCACTCTTCCGCTTCACATCTGACCTTGCTGACTGTAAGTGCTTTTGATTTTACGGCTTGAATAAATTACCCTAATCGCAGTGCTGGCTCCATCTCATCTCTCCCTCTCATACGTTAGTTTACTGCCATACAGCCTGTGCACGCTTTTCAAGGGGATTATACTGCTACAGTCTCATGCTTAGTGGAGTCGAGTCCAGTCCCCTGCTGTAATTTTGAGAGTGCTGGAGTTTCATCTCTCTTACTTTGAATTGTCATAGGCTTCAGCCTATGACAGCCGATCACCTCTGTTGTTCAGGAGGGGACAGCCGTGTCACAGGGTTGTCCCCAGTACAGCGCTGCTGCTGATCACAGCGCTGTACTTGTAAATAGATGGCGGTTACGCCGTCTATCAGTCTCCCGAGAGGCAACCGCCGCTCGGAGCCTGAAGACGGAGCTCCGTTCCGACCACCAAGCAGGAGATACGCACGCATCCTGCACGCGATCTCCTGCAAAACACAGCCCCAGGAGTTTACGCCAATAGGCGTTAGGTGGTGCTGGGGCTGCCGCCGCGGCCACGCCCATTGGCGTGACGTGGGCGGCAACAGGTTAATAGGGGTAACATGTCTTATTTTCATTTCCAGTGCATAGAAAGAGTCTTACTACACAGGATGCATAGTGATATACACAAACCTACTCAAAAAGGAGGCATTTTAGATTTTTGAATTGGAAACACATTCCTCTGATGCAATCAAATCTGAGGTTTTATAATTTTGGTTCTTTGTTGGTTGATTTTTTTTTAATATACCTAAAAAACTTTCTATGCATTTTTATTTGTTTCATGCATATGATACCTGTTTCCAAATCATGTAGGTGGAGGTGGGAGGACTGAAATAATCAAATAATCAAATAATTCTACAGATTTTGATAGTGTGTAAGCCTGGGTTCCGACTAGGCCATGCAAGGACATTCATCCTGATCTCTTTCACATTGTAGTCAGTTTTGCTATATGCTTTGGGTCTCTCTTATGTTGGAAAGTAAACCTTAAGCCCATTGACAACTTGCCAAGTTCTCAAGTCCCTGCTGCAGTAAAACTTACCTACAATAGGATGATAACACCTCCATGCTCTATTTTAGGTGTGGTGCTGTTTGGATACAGAGCTGTATTAGCTTTCTGCCAAATATACGATTTGGAGTCAAGGCCCAATTTCTGTAGCTGCTTCTGAGTTGCCATAGGCCTATTGGTAACTAACCTCTCTGATCATCACCACTTCTCTCCTAGCACTTCTATGCAGTTTAGATGCATGGTCTAATTTGGTAAAGCTTCCAGCAGTGCCAAACATCTTCTGCTTGTCAATTATAGACTTTACTGTGCTCCTCTAGACTGAATTATGTTAAAGTGTTTGTATAAATATTAGTAATTTATTTTTGTATGTCTATATTTATTTTAGCCATTTATTTAGGAAATTATTCTTTACAGTAAGAGTGATTAAAATGTGGAATGTATTGCCACAGGAAGTAGTTGTGGCAAAGTCTATAACTGCGTTTAAGGGGGGATAAGATGCTTTCCTTGCGTTGAAAGACGTCCATGGCTATAATTACTAGGTAATGTTGATCCAGGGATTTTATCTGATTGCCACCTGGAGTTGGGAAGGACTTTTGGGGCTAATTGGACCATGCCTTGTAAGGGTTTTTTGCCTTCCTCTGGATCAACAGAGGTATGCGAGGGTGCAGGCTAGTGTTGTACTTTATTCTCTGGTTGAACTCAATGGATGTCTGTCTTTTTTCAACCCAAATAAATATGTAACTATAAATACTTTCTTGTTACCTGTTCACACCTTTATTTCTGAGATTGTGACTGAGCTTAGTTGATTCAGTCATACTTCCTAGCATTGGAATCCTCCAGGAAGAGCTGTTTTTTTGCTGAAGTAATCAAAATGATTACAGCCAATCACAGATGGAAGTCATTTAGTTTGGGGTGCAGTGCAGAGAGTGATTTTTATTCAGATCAGGGTTCTGTTTTAATTTTTTCTGGAACAGTTGATATTTCATCTTTCAGTTTACTGTCATGCGTAGCATTAAGTAAATACAGATGGATAATTATCTTGTGTGCATGTTTCTTTTAGGCTTTAGAGCAACACAATGTGAATATTTTGAAAAGAAAGGGGGGGGGGGGTATTGTAGATGTTGCATATCCTTGTCTTTCATTTACAAAAACACAAGCATATACCACCACACTACATAATGAAAAAGGGATTCAAATTATAATCCTGCATACATAATAGTCAAGCTCTGAACCGGGAGGTGAAGGAAATACTGCAAGCTTTGAATCTTAAAGAGCAGTATCACCAGCTATTAGCTGGCAATCACTGCAGCTATTGCCTGGAGCATAACACTCTGTAGTGTCTGGCATTAGTACCAGTAAAATTGCTGTGTGCTGCTTGCACATGCCAATTTTACCACAGCTTCGTGTACTAGACCCCTAATTACAGCACATTGTTCACCAGTGGTGAAATCCTGCAATGGAAGGTACATGTTTGTCTGACCTTCACTTAAACTAGACAGATAATAATAATAATAATAATCCGAACATTTGTATAGCGCTTTTCTCTTGTCAGACTCAAAGCGCTCAAGAGCTGCAGCCACTGGAACGCGCTCAAGAGCCCATGCTGCAGTGTAAGGGAGTATTGCCTTGAACTCCTTACTGAATAGGTACTTGACCTAGCCAGGATTTGAACCCTGGTCTCCCATGTCAAAGGCAGAGCCCTTAACCAGTACACTATACAGCCACTTGTGTGGATGGTGTACTGTGCTTGAACAGCTATAATGCCATCAGTTTTGAACTGCCATATCAGAATCAGAATTTATTTTATTCGCCAAGTGTGACCAGGTCTCGCTCAGAATTGTTTATGGCACACATGGCATTAGATAAAAGAGCATTTTACAGAAATCCAAACAGGCATAAAGACATACAGGTAGACAGAGACAGAGCACGGAGGCAACAAGCCAATGGAAATTTGACACTAGGGACTTGAGCAAGTTCAAGAGAAGGACCGCTTGAGGGAAGAAAGTGTTTCTGTGTCTGGTGATTCTAGTGTTGATGGTTTTGAGGCGGCGGCCAGAGGGGAGTGGGTCAAAGAAGTGCCAGCCAAGGTGGGAAGGGCCGTTTAGTATCCTGTGTGCCCTGGGCTTTAATTGGTTGGTGTGTAAGTGGTCCAGAGGTGGCAGGGGAGATCCAGTGATCTTCTCCGCAGTGTTGATGACTCTGAAGTTTGAGCTGTTTGTTTGTGGATGCACCAGTGTACCATATGACAATGGGGAGCAGAGGATGGACTCAGTAGTGGCAGTGCAGACACTTATCAGCCAAAGCATAAAATCCCCCTGTCTGTTAATGTGTAGGTCTCCCTTGTGGTAACAAAACAGCTCTGACACAGCTCTTTTACATGCAATTTATTTTGGAAGCAAACATCCTCCTTTAGTGTACTTGTAGCACCTGTTTCAGCTGTAATAAGCACAGTTGTGATTAAAGATGTGCTGCCATCTCTTTCATCTTCTTCTATTATTCCATGGTCAAGTTCTGCTGCTCATCTGCCTATTGTAGGCACTTAAAGCGGAGGACAGGGGTCGTTGGCACTGTGGAGGATGGGCAGCTATGCATCTTTATATGCAACAAATTGTGATGCACTTTGTGATCTGACACCTTTCTCTCATGGCCAGCATTACATTTTTCAGCAATTCATGCTGCAGTAGCTCTTCTGCAACACTGAATAAGAGGCTACTCTTTGTTTCTGACGTGCATCGATAAGCCTTGAGAACTCATGACCCAGTGTCCACTTCACCACTTGTCATTCCCTGGACTGCTTTTAGTAAGTACTAACCATTCCATACTAGGAACACAACTCAAGGCCATTTTTGGAGATACTTTGACCTAGTAATCTAACCATTGCTATATGCCTTTTATCAAGATTGCACTAAACTTCATGCTTGTCTATTATTGTGCTTCCAAAACATTGAGATCATTCATGTATATTTTGGACATTTTTTTTTAGATTTCTCCATCTTTACCTAATTATATATAATTATGCATAAAAATGACACTCTTGGTAAGCATTGTTTAACCAGCAACATCTATAGTCCCTTTCTTACAGTAACACATAATGATATTACTCACATTGGCCTCAATTCACTAAGCTTTATCAAACACTTTATCAAACGTGTGATAATTTACCTCATGGGTAAAATATAATTTTGAATTCACCAAGGTGTTATAGATTTATTCAATGTTTTATCGATAAAATGTTCAATACATCTCTAACACCTTAGTGAATTCAAAATTAGATTTTACCAATGAGGTAAATTATCAAATGTTTGATAAAGTGTTTGATAAAGCTTAGTGAATTGAGGCCATTGTGTAAATGTATACTACTGGTATTTTTATGCAGTATTATATTTTATGCATTACCAAGTAGAATAACTTCTCAACAATATTTAAGGGCTTCTGGGCACTGAAAATGTATCATTCAATCAAAGTTTTACTCTCATTAATACGCACAGAAAAACCTGTCCAATTAAAAAGTCTAAGGCACCAGATTCATGTTATTTTAATATGCATTCTTTTGAATTTCACATTGTGCATTGATCTCACCAATGGACTTCCCCAATTTACTTTAGCAACAGAATATAGGTACTTAAAAATCTGGCAAAGTACTCAAATAAAGCACTCTCTTTCTCTCTCTCTCTCTCTCTCTCTCTCTCTCTCTCTCTCTCTCTCTCTCTCTCTCTCTCTCTCTCTCTCTCTCTCTATATATATATATATATATATATATATAGATATATTTGGTTCATTTCACAATAATTACAGCAGAAACTATAGACTAGTAAAGGTGTGAATCATGAAAAGTAAAATGCTGAGCTAGGCAAAAAGGATGCCACTTGGCTGACTGTTCAGTGCTACAGAGGTGCAATATCTGATAACCAGGATAAAACAGACATAATAACAATCCATTTTCAGATAAAGTAGGTCACATTCATGACTTTAGCTGTGCTCCTAAAGTTTCTTTTTTCCCAAAGTATTTATGAAACTGAAAATATGATTGCATAATTACTGTATCGGGTTTTTGGCAATAAAATAGCTCTTTTTTTCTTTTTAACATTTCTTTAGCTCTAAACTTTTGTTTTCCTTTTCTCTTTTCTCTTTACTAGCTATGGTTTGTAAATTATGTTCTCACAGCTTTAGTACACTTATTGTTTTTTTCAAAATGCATTACAAGGCAGTGAAATGCCTGTGCTCTACTTGCAGGCATATATGGAATTGTGGAAAAGTCTCAAGTTTCTTTGGACTGCAGCTAAAAACGATACCATCTCACCCTCTAGCAGCAATTAATTCTAAATATTTTTTATGTACAACAAATAATGAGTTAATTCATTAACAACGTGCTTCTCAGTGTGCTAATACTTCTTGTATTACCCTACAGAATGTCGTGGATTATCATATCCTTCTTAAAATTCTCCCGTACAAAATGCAACCAATTTAGTGCATGTCCAAATAAAACATTAAGTAGTTCCACTTGGACATATTTTTGTGTTTTTGAAGATTATTCATCCCATTTACAAAGCTATCTATAAAGTTCTAATGAGTTGCTGAAAATACCCAGATAGTTATATACACAGATAATCCATTTACTGCAGCCAGCAAACAATAATCTAATCAACACTAAATATGCCAATCCCTGAGACTGGCATATGACTATGAGATGGTTACCTAAGATAGCTACCTAACCAGATGCACAGGCAGAATCACAGCTGCACCTAAAACTTTTTCTAACAGCTCACCAGGGGACTAGCTTGGCTAGTATTGACTCCCTTCGGATACTCTATGACTACATGACCAGAGAGAAAAATCACAAGAGATTATTAAGACTGCAACCCAACAGAGGGTGTCAGCAGTGCTGGTGGCAATCTTGACCATGCAGAACAAAGCCATAAAGACCAGGGCAATGGACAAAGCAGTTAATCAATCTCTGCTGCTAGCAGCCATTATGTCCATGAAATTGTGTAAAAATGATAAAGAACAAATTAACACAAGCCTGCTCTAAAGAAAATACAAGAGAACTTGGCATACTTGGAAGAAAGAGCCAACTTTACAGAGGACACAGTAGCTACATATTTTACCAAGGAACTTTTCTGGTAGCTGCTCCTGAATACAGAATTTTCTTCACATGTTGTCTTGGACAGGGCACACAGGCAGCTTCCAAGTAAATCTCCACCAGATTTAGGATCAAAATCTTTTCCATTCCATTTACTCAACTACAAGGATCAGGACTTAGCCCTCAGAGGATCAAGACCCGCCAGAGAGATTAGGTATGACAGGACTAAACTCTGGTGCTTCACCCAATTTCACATTTAAAATGCAGAGAAAGTGCTGCTCATTTAATGCTGTCCAAGCCCGGCATTGATAAAAATACATTAGATATGCTACCATCTTTGCCACAAATGACCAAGTGCCTTCGCATTGCTGGGTTGGAGGACCCTATAAAAAAATCAAAAAGAGGGATGTAACAATTGGTGTCAGCAACACAGAATAGCTGATTATTGGTGATCTGCAGTATCACCAATAATACAGATGCTATACCTGATTATGTGGTGATCTGCAGAATCACCAATAATACCAGTATAGCTAGACACCGGACAACCAATATAGAGTAGTGTTTTGGTGCAACAGTAATGAGAAGAGGAGATTTCCCGAGAAGCGGGAGAATCAGGCAATACTGCAGCCAAGAATCCCCTGAGGGGCAGGGAATTCAGACTGCACTGCAGCCAGTGGCATCTGAGGAGCAGGAACCACTGTCTGTACTGCAAGGATAGCCACCTGAGGAGCAGGTGATATAAGACCACACTACAGCCAAGGATCCCCTGAGGGGCAGGGGAATAAGACTGTACTGCAGCCAGCAGACACCTGAAGAGCAGGAACCACTGACTGTGCTGCGAGGATGATAACCTGAGGAGCAGGTGATTGCAGATGAACTATGAGCCAGGGATCCTCTGAGGAGCAGGGGATTCAGACTGTACTGCAGCCAGTGGACACCTGAGGAGCAGGGACCACCGACTGAGCTAAACGGATAATCACCCGAGAAGTGGGTGATTAAGACTCTACTGCAGTTAGCAGACACTTGAGGAGCAAGTGTTGCAAACTGTACATGCAAGACTGATCACCTAGAAAGTAGGTGCCAGCTCTAGCAATTCCTCACTAGTGGCTAACCCACTAGTGAGAAGAGGAAGGTCAGGGTCAGTAACACACGGACAGATAAGGTACAAAGACAGAAGGCTGATTCAGAGTGAGGTACAGGCAGTGTCGGCAGCAGTAATCAGATAGGCAGAAGTTCCGAATCAGCAAACAGGAGATTAGTCAGGAAATCAGAGGGCCATAACAGATAATAGTAGCAATATAGAAATATCCTAGTCTAGGTGTGAAGTCCTTGGTTTCAACACCTGGGATCTAGACTAAAGAATAGTACACAAATATCACAACGCAATTAGTACTTTAAGCTATCAACAGAAACTGGCTAAGTGTGAATTCCCAGCTCTGGCTGGTTCTAACACACTGTAAGATCTGACTAAGGTCTGTGCACTAGCACGTTAGCGTTTGCAACAGCAGACAACCACCAACTGAAAGGCTGGCCCTATATATACTCAAAGCGCTCCACAGCGCTGCCCCAGTCACTCAGCCAATCCAGAGCACAGCTGGAGTCAGCTGACCGGCTGATCAGCTGACTCCCCTTCTACTTGCATAAAGGTCCTGTCATCTGGCGCACGCGTAGCTCTCAATCTATGTGCACTAGAAGGACCAGGCAAAGCAGCAGCATTTAGCTGCTTGGCAGAGGCCGCCGGCCGACACGCGGAGATAGCCGCCATGCCGCTTGGCCATGTGGCGATATCTCTGCTATCCTTTACAAGGGAGTTACAACCCTAGACACTTCTTATTTTCCTATCCTATAGGGATTTTTATGAGAGAGGCAAATGTCATAGATTTTAGTGCAAAAAAGCTTAAAGTTGTTTTTTGCAGCCTATTTTGTATTTCCTATTTAACCTCCTTGGCGGTAACCCCGTGTGTGACACGGGGTAAGCCGCCGGAGGGTGCCGCTCAGGCCCTGCTGGGCCGATTTACTTAATTTTTTTTTGCTGGACGCAGCTAGCACTTTGCTAGCTGCGCCAGCACCCCGATCACCGCCGCCGCGCGCCCGATCGCCGCTATCCGGTGCGGCGCGCGGCCCCCCCCAGACCCCGAGCGCTGCCTGGCCAATCAGTGCCAGGCAGCGCCGAGGGGTGGATCGGGTCTCCCAATGACGTCCCGACGTCGCTGACGTCGGTGACGTCATCCCGCCCCGTCGCCATGGCGACGGGGGAAGCCCTCCAGGAAATCCCGTTCTTTGTACGGGATTTCCTGATCGCCTATCGCCGGAGGCGATCGGCGGGGCTGGGGGGATGCCGCTGAGCAGCGGCTATCATGTAGCGAGCCCTCGGCTCGCTACATGATTAAAAAAAAAAAAATTAAAAAAAACTGTTGCGCTTCCCCCTGGCGGTATTTTTCATACCGCCAAGGGGGTTAAGCGCATAAACAGGACGTGGTGGCACAGGTGAGTTAACCCACTCTACCGCAGCCAGTGCACACCAGTTTAGTTTCACAGCAGGCAAAACTGAATCTTGCAATTACCAGCTCATTCCTTACCACTACTCAACTCAAATAAACAGTGAGGAGTTAGGAGGAGCTAGGAAAACTAGGAAATGCTAGTTAGGAAAGCTAGCATCTGTAGTGGTAATGGCATGAAGCTGCACTACACAGACATGAATGTGACAAGAGTGCCAAGAAAAAAACAGAATTGTTGGGGAGCCCTGTAAAGAAGCATCGCTCCAACAGTGAAATCTCTGAGCATGAGCTGCCATTAATAGTTCCTTTAGCATGAGCCTAGTGTGTCTAATGGTATAACTGGTACCGCCATTGAGCCTTTCTAAAGCAGAGACCTGAACAACTCACATCAAGTGCACCTACCTCTGCTTCTGAATAAAAGGGCAGAAGACATCATTTTCCAATACCATAACTTTTCAAAGAGAGAGTAAAGGCTTCACAATCATTATACATGGAAAATGTCGCACATAACACAGTAGATATCTGGCATTTCGGTTACATTACATCACCTTATGATTCATGTAATGGATGCAGAAGTAGGTACAGGATGGTTACTGACATCAAATGGTTATCATCTCATCTAACCATTCTTAATCACATTAGCTTTCAGTTGTGCAATGATTGGTAGAAATGGAATGGTTAATGAGAAGAAGCAAGTACTTCTGAAATGATTCAAATTGTTATGCTTATCTTATGCAGATTTATGGAACTTTAAAAATGGCCTAATCACATGTCAAAGTAGCAGCATTTGTTTGGTCCATTTTCAAGCTGCATAAATGTCATTATATTCACAAAATTGTCTTTAAAAATTGCATCAACATTATTTGCATATTATTGGCCACCCCTATTATTGAGTATGTCAATTCATTTGTGACACAACATACACCTTTGCTTGGGGGGGGGGGGGGGGGGGTAAACAGGCCTATTTAGAAACTGATTACAATCAATATTGTTTTCTCTGGAGAATCAAAAGTCTACACCAAGCTTAATAGGTCACACAAGTATAGGAAAGAAGCTACACATACAGTGAATCTGTACCTTGGTCTTTACAAAGGACAACAGAAGATGAACTGCACATGGAGGTAAGGAGATTTTACCACACCTATATTGAAAAGGGATCTTAACAGTAAGGGTGGTAAAGATGGGGAATATCTTACTACAGGAAGTAATTATAGCTAGTTATATGCTTGCATTTAAAAGTAAAATTATGTATCCCTGATAGCTAAATTTTAAAATAATTTCAGGTCTACAGCCACATTTAAGCCATCGACTAACTTTTGATTGAACTGTAACCAACACCCTCTGTTAATTGCATGGATGAGAGGAACCAATGATAACAAAATTATTTTTGGAGCTCCAGTGGCCAGAGGACTCCATCTTGAAATTCAGGGGATAGACACTTCCTCCCATCCAGGAGATACAGTGCCAGTTCTCCTTAGTTGGTGATCTGGGGAACAGACAATGCTATTTCTGGAGTACTACTATGTAACTTGCAGCTTTCTTAATGACCTCCATACTCTAGTATGCATTGAAGTGTTACAAGACCTTCTAAGATCTTCTGTCCTAAATTGGGCTTTAAGACAGTTTTCATAGTTATAATTTAATTAAAAACACCATCTTTGGAGTGAAAGTATATTTAATAAACAGTAGGTATTCTTTTTTATTTCCCTTATTGTTATGAAACATCTAGTCTGACATAACACTTTCAAAAAAAGAAAATCCTGAAATTGTATTGTCTTTTCTGTTCCAAATCTGATAGGTGATTGCAAAGTAGGCAAGATGTAATTGAATTTCCTCAGGCGTGTGTGTACTGAAGCAAAAAAACTTTAAGCCACTCGCTTTCCATAGACGGTTGAATATGGCAAGCAGCAAAGACAAGATTTCACTTATGAAATCTGTACAGAGTTGTTTGTGGATTGTGTACATGTATTTGCTATAAAAGCTTTTGTGCATTGCGTCAAGCATACAAATATATCAAAGTAAATAAGTGCAAGAGTACGGTTTACACAAAATGTTCTGCATTGATTATTACCTTAGAAGCATTTTTTGTAGTTTATTTCAGTTTGTTATTTCTTCTTTTGCGGTATGTGCAATATGTTTCATATGGCATAACATTTAACCAGGTTCAAAAGATTATAGTAATGTTCATGAAAATAAACTGCTTTAGCAGCAGTGGTTTGATAATTGGCACAATGTGAACCTATCATTGGATACAAAAGACACTGACTAGCTACATAGTTACTTTGGTTGAAAAAAGACATACGTCCATCGAGTTCAACCAGTACAAAGTACAACTCCACCCTGCTCCCTCACATATCCCTGTTGATCCAGAGGAAGGCGAAAAAACCCTTACAAGGTAAAAATTCCTTCCCGACTCCAGATGGCAATCAGATAAAATCCCTGGATCAACATCATTGGCATTACCTAGTAATTGTAGCCATGGATGTCATTCAACGCAAGGAAAGCATCTAAGCCCCCTTTAAATGCAGGTATAGAGTTTGCCATAACGACTTCCTGTGGCAATGCATTCCACATCTTAATCACTCTTACTGTAAAGAACCCTTTCCTAAATAAATGGCTAAAACGTTTTTCCTCCATGCGCAGATCATGTCCTCTAGTCCTTTGAGAAGGCCTAGGGACAAAAAGCTCATCCGCCAAGCTATTATATTGCCCTCTGATGTATTTATACATGTTAATTAGATCTCCTCTAAGGCGTCTTTTCTCTAGACTAAATAAACCCAGTTTATTTTATACGTGTTATTTTTTTAACATACACAAAAATACATTTCCTTCTCACACCATGGGTGGTTTCTGTTCAAGCCCTCTATGTCTTTGCTCTGCACTCTACTGGACAAATAAATAACAGGCATTGGGCCATATGCATTTCGAGGTGATATAAGGATTTACCACCAAATTCAATTGCCAGTTTCACATGAGCGACGTCCAAGCCTAAAGAGCCTAACTCAGGTGAATAGTAACTATTGTCATACTTGTGCAATGTCCATTTCAGTACACACACGTCACATTGTGGGCCATATGCAATTCACTTTTTCTCCTGAGTTTTCAACTAGGTGAAAAGTTCTCACCTTGTCAATAAAATGTATTTTAATCCATCAAACAGAAACATACTCAAAATAAGTTTGACAGTACCTTTTCACTTACTTTTTGTTACTTTTTCAATTGCAAAATGCTAAAAAAGTTATTTTAAAGAAAAGGTGAAAACATATCTCCTAGTAGAAAACTCCAGAGGAAAAGTTAATTGCATATAGACCTGTGTGTTATGCAATGGGCACAGTGTGAATCCAGCCTTAGATATGCAATTTAGTTTTTGTCTTGAGTTTTCTCCTAAGATATCATTTTTAATCTTCCTTTTAAAGTAATTTATCAGTACTATCAAAACTATGTTGAGTATTTCCTTTCTTGCTGCTGATTTAAAAGGCGTTAATTGACAAGTTGTGAAAATATCACCTAGGAGTCAGATTAAAAAGTTTATTGCAAATGGGCTAGAATGCTATTGACTTATATTACCAGGCATTGTCAGATCCATGTTACTGTTATTATTATTAATTTACATAGCGCCAGCATCTTCTGTGGTGCTCTACCACAAAATACAGGGTATAACAATACAAAAGGTGGATTGCAGCTGATGCAGTGAACAAATCAACTACACATTTTTACACAGGGGTGGAAATTATGCACACACATTGCACAGAATTATGAGACAAAAGGGTCCTATCTGTGAGCCTATTATTATTTTGTTATTATTATTGTTGATTTATATAGCGCCAGCATCGGCCGTGGTACTGTACAACAGCATATATAAGGTATAACAATGCAAAATAAACAATACAACAGTTAATACAAGACAAGACAATACAAAAGTGGATAGCAACTACTGCAGTGAACAAATGAATTACATATTTTACAAGGGGTTGGGAGATATGTACACCCATAACACAGCATTGTGAGACAAAAGGGGAGGAGAGCCCTGGCCAGAAGGCCTTACAGTCTAAGATTTAAGGTATAGGACAATAGGTAGGGGGAAGCTGTGTATGGGATGGTAGAAATGGTGGTCAGTGGGCAAAGTGTCCTAGAGGTGAGTTTCAGAGTGTGCCTAAGTGTGAGTGAGTGGCAGATGTGTTGAGGGAGAGGATCAAGAGAAGTCTTGTAAGCGGGAGTGAGAAGAGGTGACCAGGGAAGACAGAAGGATAGTTAGTGTTAGTAGAATGAAGATTGCGTGTAGGATGATATCTGGAAATAAGTTGATTTAGATAGGAAGGAGTTAGGTTGTGGAGAGCTTTGTAGGCGAGAGTAAGGAATTTAAATTGTATCCTTTGTGTAACTGGCAGCCAGTGAAGAGACTGTCAGAGGGGGACTGGGCTGGAGAAGTGGGAGAAGAGATTGATGAGTGGTGCAGCAGAGTTCATGATGGACTGTAATTGGGCTAAACGGTTGGCTGGGAGGCCACAGAGCAGAGAGTTGCAATAGTCTAGTTGTGAAATAATCAGGGCATGCACCAGGCATTTTGTAGTGTCCTGTGTGAGAAAAGGGCAGATGAGACATTTTTTAGGTGGAGGCAATGAGATAAGAGGAAAGCAAGACAAGAGCAAGTCCCTGAATGCCCATGGATGAGAGGATTTGAAGAAGGACTGTGCCAGAAGTGGAAGAGAGATCTAGGAAGATGAGAATAGAGTAGGGGCCTTTAGATTTAGCAATTGCCAGGTCGTTGGTTACTTTGAGTAGCACAGTTTCGAGAGTGGCTGGGGAGGAATCCAGATTCGAGGTATCAAACAGAAAATTAACAGTAAGGTGATGGACTAAGACAGAGTAGATGTGGTGATCAAGTAGTCTGGAAGAGAAGCGGAGGAGAGAGATAGGGCAGTAGTTGGACAGGGAAGAAAGGTCAAAATATGTTTTTTGAGCATTGGCATTATGTGAGCTTGGTAGAGAGTGGATGGACAGATGACTTTGGTTGGAGAAAGATTGAAGAGCCAGGTTAAGACATGTTAGATAGTAGAGGATTGGTTAGTAATGAGGTGAGTAGGAATGGGGTAGTGGGTCGAGATTTAGAGATGAGAGAGGAGACTGTGAGTTCAGACAGTGGTGAGAAGATGGTCAGGTGGAATAAAAGGTTTGGAGATTGTAAGGAGAGAAGAGGCTAATTTGTTAGTTTTTCCTGATGTTGTTTTTTTTTTTTTTTTTTTACTAAAGGAGACATTATTGGCCTCAATTCACTAAGATCATGCTGGAGATAATAAGGCAAGAGAAAACTTACCTCCACATAAGAGAGAGTTATCTTATCTCTTCATTCCTTAAGTTACCTCCTCTGTAGTTAAGTTACCTCCTCTGTAGTTATTTTACCTCCTCTGTAGTTAATTTACCTCCTCTGTAGTTATTTTCACATGCAGTTAATAAACAGCCTGTCTTTAACTCTGGAGTTATTTTAAGGATTGAAGAGTTAACTGAAAGACAGAAGAGTTAACTTTAGGTTTGCCTGAGGTAAAATGTTTCCTGAATACTACATGCCTTATCACCATGGTAACAACTCTAGAAGAGTTATTAAAGACAGGAGATAAGCTTAGTGAATTGAGGCCAAAGTGTTTGGCTGATGGAAGGGCCTCCCTGAGTTTGTGCAGAGACTCTTTGTAACTCTGGAAGTGCTCAGGCAAATCATTTTTTCACCAGTGTCATTCAGCTATCTTGGAGAAGATTTCAGTAGTTTGATCTCCCCATTAGCCAAACTCATAGCCAATCTGGTTAGCCATAGCCACTAATTTACATTGCAGTGGTGAGAAGTGTCTACTGCTGCAACAAATTCAACTGTCTCTTGTTGCCATTCTCCCTTACAAACCTTGAGCACCATACATTTGTGAATAGAGTTCCCTTCTTTTTGCCCTCCATTTTAACCTTCTTAAAGGACAACGTAAGTGAGAGGGATATGGAAGCTGCCATATTTATTTTGTTTTAAACAATACCAATTGCCTAATACCCTGCTGTTCTTTCATGCATCAGTGTCTGAATCATACATCTTAAAACAAGCATGCAGCAAATCCAATCAAACTTACGTCAAACATCTGATCTGCATGCTCATTTAGGATCTATGAATAAAAGTATTAGAGGCAGAGGATCAGCAGGACAACCAGGCAGCACTTTCAGGCAGCAAAATAAAATAAGTAAAACAACCTGTTTATTTATATGTTTTGCATTGATTTTACACTTGTTTATCCCATTATGTCACACTTAGCCTTGGGTACACTATAAGCAAATGTAGACACTTTTTATATCAAGTAAATATGAAATATTAATTGGCAATATGTTATAATTTGCCTCCATCAGAGGATTAAAAAACATTTTTAGAACACCGTTATTGATGAAAGCAAATCATAATACATTTTCTATAAATTGAATTTATTTCCAGCACAGTGGACTTGAGATGGAAAAGTCTGCAACACAAACACAAAAATATAGCATTCTTGATAGAGGATTTCATAAACTTTAAACAAAAAACACTACTTTTTTTTTTTTTTTTTAGCTAAACCCAATTCTTTTTGTCACTGAAAATAAAAGCTAGTAAACAATATTAAGTGATTCTATATATTGCTCTTTGTGTTATAAAGATAATGACCTTACTGCAAAGAAACTTCCAAAAAGTAGAGGATTTTTTTGACAATAGAACTAATAATATCACAGGTATCATTAGTTTATTTGGGTGGGGAGAGGGAGAGAATCCTAGTCATTTCTACAGACAATGGAATGGCATATTAATAATTTGCATGAATAGTTTACACGTATTTCAGTGATATTCGGAGTATGAAATATTTTTCTGTTTTAGAATGAAAAGAACTGTGGGCCTTGTCAGTTATTCAGAAGATAATAAGGTCAAATTATATTTAAGCACAGCTATTTATAGGATCGGTAGATAGACTTAAAAGAACATAAATAAGGGTAGCTCTCTTGAAATAGCCTAGCTATCACTGTTTAAACAATCACTTTTTAATACTGAATGCCTGGGCTTCCTGCCATATATACTGTACATTTTAAAAGTGAAGACAATCAGTTCTCCTTTTTATGTAAGAGCTACATTGTCATATTAATTGTTTGTTTTCCCAGGATAAAATATACAAATTAAACAATCTCAAAATATTGGTTTGTGAACAAATAAATTCAACAATATTTATAGAATGGCATAGAATTTACAAATACATTTGGAAGATGTATAGCGGCATTGGAGATAGGGCAAAGTACTAAAAGGTGATAAAGAAAACAAATGTTGGTAGCATGTCATTTTAATCAATGCAAGAGAGTAAATGAACTTGCTGATGATACACTTTTATTTTATGTTCACTGTTTTTTTTACACTACACAATTAGAGAGACTGATGGAAAACACATACAAGTGGTTGGGCTTTGCTCATTTACGTCAAAGATACAACGCAATGCAGGTTACACTTTATAGTGCATTGCCACTGCAAGCTATGAGTTTATGCCAATGTACCCACGTACCTGCCAACCAAATGCAAACAGCAAAGTCTGGAGTACTCGCTGTCACTGCCAATTTTAACAAAGTCCTCTGCTGAGAGCCATGTTCATACATGTGCACAATTCAGTGTTAACTAAGTAAGTTTTGTTTTGTTTAGTTTGTTTTAGGTTTATGTACATGCATGTAAAACAATATAAGCAAAATGTGTTGTTTTATATGCATTGCAATGTGTCATACTATGCTCAAAGTGAAAATTAGCAGTGCCCCTAACAGCAGCATGTCACAATGTTTACAACTTGGGTGTAAGTAACAGAAATGTTATTACGTTTTAGCTACCATTCAACAAATGCTGCATGCATTGGTTTTTGCAACACCTTTTCTTTTCAAAGCAGGATGTTTTGGCACATGTCGCTCATCGCTGGGCGCCAAAACTAGGCACCCCAACGCAGCAATGATATGCTGCACAGGGCACGTAAGGGCCTGTACACACTGCTGCGCTTGCACTGTGTTTTTAAAATCACATGCGATTTTTAAATCGCAAAGCCTTCATGCAAATAGAAAAATGCATTGCACCTGTGTGTACAGATCTTCACGATTTTCAAGATTTTTCAAATGACCTTGCTATTAAAAACCGCATGCAATTTTAAAAGCGCAGCGCAAGCACAGCAGTGTGTACAGGCTGTAAGAGTAATTCAGGGCTCTGGCTATCACAACTTGGAGGTGGAATAGTATTTAACACCACTGGGGAGTTTAGCGGCAGCAGGGAGAGCCATAATTCAGCTTGCCCTGCGCCCAACTCACCGTCAGAAAGAGCATATGTACGCTTTTTTTCTACCATCATTATGAATAACTCCTATGGTGTGTGTATGGGGGTCACTTAAGAGTTTGTGCTGAAATGTAACTCAAGGCTTCTCAAACTGTAATTCAAGGCCCCTTTGAAGCTCTACAATGCACTGGGAGAAACTCCATTGGACCCTTATGCCCATGCAAAATAAAATCAAGAATTAGATTTGTTTCTCTCACTTCAGCTAAGCTGACAGCAGCTTTAAAACCCAAACACCAGAAAGCATACATTAACACACTTTGGACCAGTAATCCTATTAACTTTTCTCCTGAGTTTTCTCCAAAGAGATTTTTTCACGTTATCTAAAAAGTAATTTTTTAGTATAGTAATAATGTAAAAAGTAATAAAAAGCAGGTAATATTAACCTCTTGACGATCAGCTAACGCCGATTGGCGTAAACTCGTCGTCTGCGTGTTTCCATGGAAACGGCCGCTTGTTTGAGCGGCCTTTCCATGTCCGTTCACGGAGGGTGTCTCCGTGAACAGCCGGAGAGCCGCCGATCGCGGCTCACCGGCAAAATGTAAACACACGGGGAAGAAATCCCCGCTGTTTACATCATATGGTGCTGCTGCGCAGCAGTGCCGTAAGGCATATCGGCGATCCCTGGCCTCTGATTGGACGGGGATCGCCGGCACATGATAGGCTGAAGCCTATCCTACAATGCGCAGGACGGATATCCGTCCTGCGCAGCCAATGGAGGAAGAGGGAGGGACGGGAAGGAAGAGAGCGCCGAAAACACTGCGGAGGGGGGCTTTGAAGAGCCCCCCCCCGCAAAGCGCAGCAAGCCGGCGGCAATCAGACCCCCCCAGCAGGACATCCCCTTAGGGCTCTTTCACATTAGGGCAGATTTTCTGCGTTTCAACGCAAAGGGTAAAGTTTGCGTTACCCAAGGTGAAATGAAAGTCCATAGACTTTCATTTTAGCTTTCACATATAACGCAGCCTTTTTGTGCGTTGCGTTACACTGCACCCAGGCGCAGTTTTTCGGCCGACGCTAGCTTTATGCGTTACAATGTAAGTCAATGTAAAACGCACACTATGCGCGTTTTTAATCCGTTAACGCAGGCAATCAGTCCCAGAATGCAACAGAGGAACAATGTAGAAAGTTGAAAACTAAAAGAAAAAAAAATTACCTGCGTTTTTCTATGTGCTGTAGCGCATTGAAAACAGATTAAAAACGCACACTCACTGCAGTGCAACGCATATCAAAACGCATTAAAACGCATACAACAAAACGTATGCTTTGAGCGTTCTCCAACGCAAGCTCTAATGTGAAAGAACCCTTAGTGGGGAAAAAAGGGGGTAAGTCTGATCGCCCTGGCATAACCCTGATCTGTGCTGTGGGCTGGAGAGCCCACGCAGCACAGACCAGACAGAAATCCACTGGTCGTCAAGTGGTTAAACTCATTTTGTAAAGAAATTTTCTTGGTGGGAGCTTTGAAAGTATTTTATTGATAATGTTTGAAAATATCTACTGTATATACTCGAGTATAAGCCGACCCGAGTATGAGCCAACCCCCAACCTTCCCCCCCCCCCCCCAAAATTGGGAAAAATTAGTGGCCCGTGTATAAGCCGAGGATAGAAAATGCTCCAGCTACTGACCCAACTGAGTGTCCCCTTCCCCCCACCATAGGCACAACAGAGCAGGGAGGGCACAGTGGTGATAGCTGTGTGGGCTTTGTGTCATGCTGCCCCCCTCCATGGCAGAGTGCATGCTAACTGGCCCCCCTCTTAATGCCCCCTTCCCCCCACCATAGCCACAATGGAACCATGGGTAAAAAGTGGTGACAGCTGTGTGGGCTTTGTGCCATGCTGCCTCCCCCCCCCTCCGTGGCAGAGTGCATGCTAAGGAGGGGAGAGGTGGCAGCGGGAGGGGGCACTCAGAGGGGGGGTCACAGTGACTTGTCAAAATCGAGTATAAGCCGAGACCCCCACTTTTGGACCACTTTTTTGGGCCCAAAATCTCGGCTTATACTCAAGTATATACAGTACTTGGAGAAAACTCAGGGAAAAAGTTAATAGGATATGGCCATCTGATGCTGACTTCTACATTCAAGTAACATACTATGGGCCCAGTTCCTATTAATTTTTACCCTAATCCTTCTCATAGGTGATATTTTTACACTATAAATAAAATGCCATTTAAGCCACCACCAAGCAAGAAAATAGAGTACATTTTCACTGAATTTTTTTATACTTTTTCAATTTCAAAATGCATGAGTTATTTTTAAAAACGGATGGAAAATTATCTACTAGGAGAAAACTTAAAATAAAAATTGGATCAGGCCCAATATACGTTATGTGAAAGAGGTTCTTAAAGGATCTTTTTAGATGTCCACTTACACAGTTTGAGTTGCAAAAAATGGCAATTTCTGAAAATAATAGCACTTCCATACAGCGTAGCTGGAAGGATGTACATATCAGAAAAGGCAAAGCAATGTTCAGCAATGGCTTATTAAGACAGATGTCCCTGCCCATGAGAGACCCTTGCATAAAAAGGAAGAAACAGAAGGTGAAGGTGAAGGGAGTTGATAACTGGAAGTGCCCTGACTGGGAAGTAGAAAATGATAATAATATTAGCCTGCATTGGTAGCTAAATGAAACGTTTTAGGTCATATTGTATGCATGCATAGAGGAGTTTTGAGGTTGCATTTATGGGAGGTGGAGGTGAAGTGACTAGATCCAGGTAACATTTTGAGTGGTAAATGCTTTTAGTTCAGTAATTTTTAAAGGGTCTGCATTATACAGTTTCATGGAAGTTTAAATTAATTTACAAAAATTCATTGTCTGAGTTATTTGGTTTATCAGTGTTTGCAGGATCATAGCTTTTCCATCCAGAATCACTTCTGTGTTCTGCATTAAATGAACTTTAAATCATCAGACATTCTTTGTTGAATACACTCTTATTTGCTTTTGCAGAAATGCTGATTGTCAATGTCATAACAGTAAATAAAAATGATAGCCAATCATATCTGATGTGCAAATCTTACAAGGATAGGCACAGAATGTTTCATCCCTTGAGAGCTTCATCAGCAGTACAGCACATCAATAGCTACACATAACATATGGTAATAGACATGTAATGAGTGTGCATATATCATTTTGAATTTTCTATACCATGTTTTAATGCCTTAAATCTATAGGGAAGTCCCTAAAGGGCAACACAATTTAGGTGTATGATTGTAAGGGACAAACTTTAGTGCTTTAAAGGTGATTGTGTAACATTTAGCTTAGGTAGAGGCACACGTGAATGTTATTTATAGAGGGGTATGATATTGGTAGTGATTAGTCAAAAGTCCCTGTTGTGGAGGTTTGTGTAGCAAAATGGCATTTGACAGTAGCAAGAGTAATAAGAAAAAAACATGCTTCTAATTCATTTAGAGAATATTACATTCCCAAACTGTTTGGTAGTAGCGAATGATTGTTAGCACTTTTAATCAATGTAATAGGAGTTCACAGCTTAACATTGGCATTTTTGGACTATGAATGTAATATTATTGCAAGACTACTGTAATTTTCTTTTCTATTTCTCACCCTTTGAGACCTTGTTGGCATTCATTGTAACTGAACTGTGGAAATAAGTCTATGTTCCATAGCTGTCTGGCCTCAAATAATTTTTATAAACAGGTGACCAAACAGTACACTAATAACAGTGGAGATTTATCAGCCCAGGCAACAAGCATGTAAATGTGTCTTTGTAGTTATACCCTAAGTAGGGTGATTAACTCAATCTTAAAAATGAATACAAGAACCTGTAGTTACCTTGTAGGCACATAGACTTTTGTTCTCAGAATGCACCACAATGTGATTGGTCTCCTAGTCTGGTGCTCTGGCCTGCAGACGGAAGGCTGAACTGCCCGACAAGCAATTTGTTTAGCCGTTTGTCTGAAAGAGGCCTACGGTTGCATTAAAAGTATTTAACTATGCCATTTCAGCCTGCAGTTTCTTTTATTTTGGATTTAACCAAGAATCAGTAGGCAGTGATTTTTTAAAGTGACTAAGAAAACATTGTGGCAGAGTCAGGGATTTCTAATTCCAGTAAAAGGGACTCTGTGATTCTCTTCAGCCATATTAAAGGGGAACTTCAGCCTAAACAAACATACTTTCATTAAGTTACATTAGTTATATTAATTAAAATAGACAGGCAGGCGCGTACCTAGAAAACCCTGGGCCCCCCTGCAAAAAAAATCCGGGCCCACCCCCCCCCCTCCAGGCAGGGGCGCCTCTAGCCATCTTGGCACTCCAGGCGAGAAAACCTGTGGTGCCCCCCCCCATGGTGCCCCGACACGCTCCCCCATCCTCCCCCTTGTGGTGCCTCCCTATGAAAATAATTGTGATGCGGCTGCGTTTCACTGGAAAATAATCGTAATGCAGCGCCCTACCCTGCTCTGCCTGCCACAGACTCCGCGGGCCTGCGGCCGACAGGTGAACTGGTGCTGCATCTACCAACTGGGAGGACACACTATCTGGCTAGGGGGTGGCCCAGTCCCTCCCCCAAGCCCCCCCCCCCGCACGTCGCTCCAGGTGACAGCCTCTATGGCCTGGCAGATCAGGTGCCCCTGATTCCAGAACACTTTTTCACACACATAAAGGGATATGCAGATATGTTACCGCCTGTCAGGATAGTACTGGAGTGGGTATATCATGACATTGAAGGGTTGACATAGTCAAATGGTACAATAGTTTAGTAATTCATAACCCATTCTTGAAATAAGCACAGTGTGTTGGTAGTGTAAGAGAAGTAGAATGGAGGGAGGAAGAGTGGTAGAAGGTGAGAAGTGATGACATGCATGAACAGATAGATATGAGCAGAATAGAGGCGTACTGGATAGCACTATTGTATAGTATTACAGTGCTAAGTCCTAGGTTTGAACATTGGTTAGGGCAAAATGTGCATGGAGTTATTATCTTCGCCAGGAATTCATTTAGGCACTTCATATTTCCCAACATCCCTAAAACACACTAACAAGTCAACTGGTTTCCCTCAAAACAATCCTATATTGAAAATATTAGACTTTAACTATGGTAGGGATTAGACTGTGAGCTCCTTTGAGGACAGTCAGTGACATGACTATGTACTCTGTAAAGTGCTGCAGAAGATGTCACTGCTATATAAATATACAGTATAATAATAATATGGTAGGACATTAGACCATGATAGGATTAGACGGTTAGCTCCTCTGAGGACAGTCTGTGACATGACTATGTACTCTGTAATGTGCTGCAGAAGATGTCAGTGCTATATAAATACACAATAATAATATGGTAGGACATTAGACTATGACTATGGTAGGATTAGACTGTGAGCTCCTCTGAGGACAGTCAGTGACATGACTATGTACTCTGTAAAGTGCTTCAGAAGTTGTCACTACTATATAAACACATAATAATAATATGGTAGGGCATTAGACTATGACTACGGTAGGATTAGACTGTGAGATCCCCTGAGGACAGTTAGTGACATGACTATGTACTCTGCAAAGTGCTGCAGGAGATGTCAGTGCTATATACATACATAATAAAAATATGGTAGGACATTAGACTATGACTATGGTAGGATTAGATTGTGAGCTCCTCTGAGGACAGTCAGTGACATGACTATGAACTCTGTAAAGTGCTGCGGAAGATGTCAGTGCTATATAACTACATAATAATAATAATAATAATATGGTAAGACATTAGTCTTTGACTATGGTAGGGATTAGATTATGAGCTCCTCTGAGGACAGTCCGTGACATGACTATGTACTCTGTAATGTGCTGCAGAAGATGTCAGTGCTATATAAATACATAATAATAATATGGTAGGACATTAGACTATGACTATGGTAGGATTAGAGTGTGAGCTCCTCTGAGGACAGTCAGTGGCATGACTATGTACTCTGTAAAGTGCTGCAGGAGGCGTCAGTGCTATAGAAATACTTAATTATCACTTGTATATGAACAATTATCTATTATTGTACCTTTGTAAGAACCTTATAAACCACTGGGAGATCTACAATTACCAGCATTTGTTTGTGAAGATGAACGTCCATACATGACACATACATAATCACAGTAGGACATGCTAGTGGTACCTGTAGTTCCCCAGTGTGCAGTCTATGATTTGGTCAAGGAATAGGCAGCCTGAGCAGCACGCACCTTATACAGCAAGTCACTATATTCACATCCTGATGACCTGGTCTCTCGCTGTGCTTCCCCCTCCCTGAGCTGCAGCCAGAATTTAACCTTTTGTGTGCTCAATCAGTGACTAAAGCTGTTAATTTAGCGAGTTGTCCTGCTATTCACACAGCACCTTATCAGTCTGGAAGCCATCACATTCAGATGATCGGGTCTGGTGAGGAAATACAAATGTCCCTAGTGCTGCAAAGGACAAACGTAACTGTCTGGGGATTGATGGTGTCTAGCATGGAGCTCTGCACTCCTGACATGTCTTGCATGCCTTGTTATTACAAGCTCTTCTGCTTTGTTTACTTTTCCTCTCTGGCACAGGGAGGGGCGGGACAGTAGAAGTAGCAGGAGATCGCCAGATAACAATGAATAGGGGACTTGGTGCAAGTCTCTGTCTACAAAACTGGTTATCCAGTGGCTCAGCCAGCAGTTGCAGTCATCAGAACCCTTGTGCACAGAATAGAAAGTTTTTCTCCGAACCCTTAATTATCAGTAAAATAAACATTTTTTTTCCTGGAATGCGCTTCCCAGACTGCTCAGCGCCCTAGGCAGTTTGCTGGAATGTCAGTCTTTAGAAGCGCCTCTGCCTCCAGGGCCCGTTCAGGGACTTTTGGGGGCAGGAGGGGCCGCAGCATAAAAGGAGAGTGTGGCAGATCGGTGGGGAGGGGGGAAATTCCCCCCTCCTCCCTCACCTCGGGCTCTCCTCTCAGCGCTCCCCCTCCTGAAATCATTGGTGGCAGTGAGCAGGCAGCAGCAGCAGCGGCGGTGGCGGCAGAATGATACATTACCTCCTTCTCACTGGAGGACTTCCGTTCTAAGAGCAACTTCCTGTTTACACCGGAAGTTGCAAGAAGCTCTTAGAATGGAAGTCCTCCAGCGAGAAGGAGGTAATGTATCATCCTGCCGCCACCGCTGCTGCTGCCTGCCCACTGCCACCAATGATTTCAGGAGGGGGAGCACTGAGAGGAGAGCCCGAGGTGAGGGAGGGGGGAGGGATTTCCCCCCTCCCCACCGATCTGCCACACTTTCCTCTTATGCTGCGACCCCTCCTGCCCCCAAAAGTCCCTGAGCGGGCCCTTGGGGGGCTCGGGCCCCCCCGCGATGGCAGGGTCACATCCCCTATTGGTACTCCAGTGTAGACAGGTAATATAATTTCTTCCCTCGCTGTTTAAAAGAACAGGCAAATGTTTGTGATTTCATGGGTGCAGCCATCTTTTTGGTTGAAAGGAGGTGACAGGAAGCATGAGACACAATTCCAATTGTCCTGTGTCCTGATCACCTCTGCCAGCTGCGCACTAGGCTTCAAATCTCCAATTCAAAATTAAAAAAAACAAATTTGCGCCAAAACAGCAAAAGGAGAACCACAACATCAGAAATCCCATCATGCTTCACACACCAGCAGGGGAAAAATGCCTGGGCAGATTTCTTTGATGGGGCAGAGCTTAGCAGAAATCCCATCAATGCATTTCTGCAGCTAAAAATGAGGTTTGGGTAAGAAAAATAAAGTTATGATGCTGTTAAACTGTTAAAGAAACACCAAGCCTTTTCAGTGTTGCTAAGTAGATTTTTAGTCTAGAGGCTCACTTTAACTTTAGTGGTCATATATTTACTAACTGTTAAAGTCTGTGAAAAGGATTTTGTAAAAATGTAAAGATTACGGATTAGTAATTTTTGCATTGAAATTAACATTTTCCCCATATTCAAAAATGTTGTGATAATATAATGGATTAAAGATACAAAAAAACATCTTGAACCTGTATCCTCATGCCAAAATACTACAGTGCACTTGATGATAAGGTATTTTGGAATGTCCATATTTGTTTGTGAATATTTCCATCTGTGTTAAAATACCATGCCCAAAGATCTCAAATAATTTGGCAAAAATTGTTTTCCTCATGTCCATTGATTTCAGTGCATTGGCCAAAAAAAAATGTATCTGTACATCTGTGTGAAAACATGAAACTGCCCATGTATTTCCATGAATATTCACATTTCTGCAAAAAATGTGAAACCTGCAAGAATAATGACGGGAAAAAAAACAGCCATATTCATTTATCATTAGGGAAGATACAATATTACTAGTAATTTTCTGTGAAAACATGGCTAATCGGTAAGTAAGCTATTTTTTGTCACAGAATTCAGTAACCAATATTTGGATCTCTGTGAATTATGTCATTTTTAATGACATTCAATTGAACTGTGTTTGCATATGGATACTCTATTACTCTAGTCAAGAGATCGATATTAATGGCTTTTACAATAAAATCATTTTACACAGTAAAACTCTTTTTATTTTGAAGATAAATCAAAGCAAAATGTTGACAGTTTTGCATTTTGGAACTATTGTCAAAATAGTATTTTATGTTAGTATGAAATATATACAGTAAATTCCCTGTTTTATGGATGATAAAAGTCAACAGAAGAGTGTACCAGCAATTGCAAACTCAATATGATAAAAACCATTGTTTAATAAAGTGACAGCAGTCTATAGATTCATTACACTTGTCCTTATTGAAAGAGCACTGTCTCTGTGCCTGCTAGTACAATCAGTGTTGACCTATTTACATTGACAGGTGCTGATAGTGGAGGCTCCATTCGTTACTAGCAGCCTGACCAATTAGCAATGAGTGGTAGTTTAACCAATTTGCTATTATGTACGATCTTCTCCAGTTAGCATTTTTCTATTTATGGCAGTGCAGAAGACAAAAGCTGGGTTCTGTGTTCTACTAAAGTTCGGCTCACTCTATGGATGGCAGATTAATGCATTAGTAAAGGCTGTACTAGAACCACCTATTGAAAATTCTAAAAGTCAGATGTGTAATAGGTTTTGAAACTGAAAGAGTTGTGGCAAAGCTAAGCTGGCCCAGGTTTACCAAAATCATGTAGAAAATATATGTTTTTCACATTTGCTCAACACTATTAGTTATCTGAGTATCAGTAGTAACCTGAAGTGTGTTGCATTTTGAATGGATTTCAAATTATCTGCCTTATTGGTGCTTACCAAGAACTAGGAGTGGACTTAAAAGGACACTTAAGTCAGGAATAAAAAATCAGTTTTACTTGCCTGGGGCTTCTACCAGCCCCCTGCAGCCTTCCGTGCACTCACAGTCACTCACAGAGCCTCCAGTTCCCCGCCGCTAGCTTGTTTCGTTTTTCGCTGACAGGCCCTGACAGGGAGTCGGCGGGTTTTCTGCACTTGTGCAGGCCTGGCCACACATATCCTTCTTCATGTTCCCATCTTCAACAGTGTTCTGCACAGGCGCAGGACGCTATTGCGGACGGGAGCGTAAAGAAAAATCCGCCAATGCCAGGCCTGTCGGGCCTGTCATTGAAAGTGAAACTAGGTGGCAATGGGAGACCGGAGGATACATGAGTGACTGCAATGGCACGGGACGGCTGGAGGGGGCTGGTAGAAGCCCCAGGAAAGTAAAACTGTTTTTTTATTCCTGGCTTAAGTGTCTCTTTAAACAGTCTCCTGCAGTATGACCTACAAATATCCACTTTCAGACTTAAAGATTCAATGATACAGATATGGAGCTAATGGTATTTACTGTATATCTACATACATAATCTTGTCCATTTATTAAATATATTCTTTTATAACTACTTGCGGTTATCAATTTATTATACACTAGCTGATGGCCCGTTGTTGCCTGGGTATGTATTTGGCTGGTGATGGCTGCGCCCACTTTTTCTAATCCTAACACTAAATTACTCAATGACCTAGTTTGTGAGCTTTGTAGTATTTGGCATCAGCAATTTGCATTGAAATGAAACAAATCCTATTGGTTGTTGCTCTACCCCCTTTTCTAAATGTTAACCCCAGTCACCCAATGACCAACTGTACCAGGTTTGAGGCTTGTGCCATTAACAGTGCAAGAATGGCAGCAATTAAATATTTCCCTTGAAAATCAATGGGTGAATTTTGATTGGCTTTAGTAGGCTCCACCCACTTTTCTAAATATTAATCCCAGTCACCCAGTGACCAACTGGGTCACTAGCGATACTGATTCAATCAACAATGTGATCGACTTAATTAAGAAATCCACTTCAGTATGGTTGATTGAAAGTCGACAGACTAGTGACCCATACACTACAAACGATATCCTATGCGATTCACTTTCACATTCGATCTGACCGATCTGACCAATGTTTTGTCTCCATGCAAAAATCGATTCAAAAATCGATTCAGAGTCAATCAAATGACATGTGAACAGTAGACAATTCCTGTGCGATTGACTGATATGTTGCATTCTGCTCGATTGACTAAGATGGTCGATTCAACATGAAATCAGCCACTTTTCATCAATTGGGAATTCTGGAACACAATCGATTCTCTCTCGATTCTATAAAATGATTGTTGATCGTACAGCCAAATCGCTAGATGTATGTCTACCTTTGTTGGGTCATTAACCATGTACGATTGCACAAAGTCCAAATATGTTTGATTACATCCACAAGGGCCTAAATTAGTAAGATTTTACTAGAGAGTGTAAGTAATTCTGCAAGCAAACTTCCCCTGATATATTCAACATTTATACTATTCTCTGGCAACCATAATGATCTGTCTAGACCCAGGCAGGGGCAACAAACGCTTGCCATTTAGTGGCAGACGGTTTCATCAAATCCCATCACGTCAGTGTTTTAAAATCACCTTTAATGAATTTAAAGCAAACTCGAGCTGTGTCAAAAGAAAAAAAGTTAGACACTGGGGAGTGATTGGCTTTTGGCTTACTGTACAGGACCGGCCATACTCATACATTAACAGGACAGCCGCACTCGTAAATGAAGGGGAGTGTTGCCAAGAGGATGTAATGGACGAACTTGGATATGCTCAGAGGGTCCCTGAATGGCTATGGTGGGGTTGAGGATTATACAGAGACTTCCCTCTACTTTTGTTACACAGCTCGGGTTTACTTTAACACCCGTGATATCCTTAAAAAATCCAGCCTAATATGTATGAAAGAGAAAGAAGCACTGTTTGCTTCAAACAATCAACACGTTTTTCATCTTACCTTAGCCCTAACTGGCTGTTTGAAACAAATATAAGCATCTTAGTCTGCCGAAGCTTTAATAAATTATTCATTACAAAATGTTGCATTTATTAAATTAAATTGCATAAAATACTTCACATTCTTACACCTTTAGTGAATTTCTACTTTTAAGACATTTTAAGCTGTACTTATCCTAATTTTATACTCATGAAAGATTGATATCATTTAATTACCTCAAATTAGAAATTATTCTTAATGCAGGGTTCCCAAAATAAAGAATTACATCAACTAGTACCATCAGGTTAGAGCTGTTAAATCCTTAGAGACTGCTTTATTTCAGTGACCTTAGGAACAACTGAAAATGTTGTTACATAGGAAGTAGGAACATTTTGGGATAGGGTATCTCTAAGCAATATCAAAGATGCAATGAAGCCTAACAGGCTAATCAATACTACAGTCTGGATTTTTTCACAAATGATACTTCATTTTACTTTTGTTAATTAATTTTAACCTGAAAGGCATCAGTTAAAAGTGAAATGGTCATGACTGCCCTTGTTACTTTCTAGGTAAAAATGTGAGGGCCGACACCATCAATGTATTAAAGTGTACCTGAACTCAGAACTTCCTCTCTGCTCTAAAAGATACACAACAGCATAATAACATTTTAACAAAAAAACAAAAATTATTTTATAACATTTAAACAAAAAAAAACAAAAATTCTGGGTCGCATTCCCAGTGCCACGTTGCGGAGCTGTGTTCTAAAGTCTTATAACGCATCTTACCGCACTGCAATGCTAATCCTATGTGCCGTTCACAGTGCAACATTAAAGTCATGTTGAAAATGTTGCATTATGGTAACTCACTGCATGCAGTGCGTTACCTCTTAACGCAGATATGTTACGACTTTAACATTGCATTAAAACCAGGGATGCTCATCCGGATTCCGGATATCTGGATAACCCGGATATCCGACCATTTTTATGCTATCCGGATCAGATTCAAGATTCCAGATTTCCATAGAAATCCAGATAGCTATCTGCGGATTTTTGGCCGCATAACCCAGATATCCGCGGATATCTGGGATATCCAGATTTGAAATACTGTAACTAAGGTGATGACATCCTGGAGCCAATCAGAGGGCTCCCAGCAGAAGCCCTAGCAACCAATCACAGAGGGGAACACTGGCCAGCCCCACCTGACCTCATTGAGCCAATCAGAGGCCTCCCAGACTAAACCCTGGCACCCAATCACAGAAAGGAACACTGGCCAGCCCCCCTGTATAATGAGGAGGGCTGCCATGATGAGACAGATCATCCTGGCTTGCTGAATGCTTCCTTGGCTGAAAACTGTCATGTCCCAGTTGTGCGGTTGGACTTTGGACACAATGTGGGCTGCATGACCGCTGTCTGACTGGAACCTAGGCCTAATGTTAATTGACAGCCATTTTTTTTTGGGGGGGGGGGGGGGGGTTTGAAGTCTCCACATCATCAATTACTGTTCCCCTTTGCAAAATAATGATGACACATGCCTCATTTACCCTAAAAACCCATTTTAAAGCTATTTAAAGGGCACTTCCGTTTTTTCTATCCAGATATCTGAATAGGTTGGATATCCGCGGATAATGCATCCAGATATTATTGTTCACGTGAATATCTAAAAGGTCGGATTCTGATATCCGAACTGGATCCGGATATCTGGGGATCCGGATCACTTCGGATTTTAAAAAGTACTATCCGATCATCTCTGATTAAAACTCAATGTCCCACTGTAAAAGTGACCTTAACCTCCTTGGCGGTATGAAAAATACCGCCAGGAGGGAGCGCAGCAGTTTTTTAAAAAAATTTTTTTTTTTTAATCATGTAGCGAGCCGAGGGCTCGCTACATGATAGCCGCTGCTGAGCGGCATCCCCCCGCCCGCTTCGATCGCCTTCGGCGATCTCCGATCAGGAAATCCCGTTCATAGAACGGGATTTCCTGGAGGGCTTCCCCCGTCGCCATGGCGACGGGGCGGGATGACGTCACCGACGTCACTGACGTCGGGACGTCATTGGGAGTCCCGGGCCACCCCTCGGCGCTGCCTGGCACTGATTGGCCAGGCAGCGCTGGGGTCTGGGGGGGGGGCGCGCCGCAGCAGATAGCGGCGATCGGGCAGGGGCCGGCGGCGATCAGAGTGCTGGCGCAGCTAGCAAAGTGCTAGCTGCGTCCAGCAAAAAAAAAATTATGAAAATCGGCCCAGCAGGGCCTGAGCGGCACCCTCCGGCGGCTTACCCCGTGTCACACACGGGGTTACCGCCAAGGAGGTTAAGGAAAAAATATAAAATAATAGTATATAGTTTGTAAACATAAAAATAAAATAAATGAAAACCATCTTTCTTTTAAGTGTCTATATTTTACCTAAAGGGAATTTGAACCAAGTAAAATTATGCATTTTACCTAAAGGGAACTTGAACCGAGTAAAATGATTTTAAATAAACACATGATGTACCTGAAAATGAATACTACATACTTACCTTGCCGTCAGTTCCTCTCAGAAGAACATCATTTTCTTCTAACAACAATTTATACCAGTTCTGACTAGATCTACTCAAAACTGGACTGGAAGCATTAGGGCCCTATTCCACTATATGAGTTATTGTCATTTATAACTGAAAAGACAACGAATGTGCAAGGTAATGTCCATGTTTTCCTATGGCTCAAGTGAGTGATATTACTGGTTAATGGAGTGCTAACCTGGAAGCTGTTATGGGGGTCCTCAACATTTTTTAAAATGGAGAACTAGAATTCCATGAATCACAGCGGACAAACAGGATGAAGGAGAGGAGAATGATGAGTACACTACGCGGAAGGTAAGTATAACATGTATATGTTTATTTCGACTTCAGGTTTCAGACATAAATTAAATATGTAGTTAAAGTGGACCTAAACTCACAACTTCCTCCAGTCTCTAACAGATAAGCAACAGCATGATGACCTTTAACCCCTTCCCATCCACCTAATGTCGATAGGCGTCAGGAAGGTGGCAGCCCCAGGACTGCTTAACGCTGAAAGGCGTTAGGATTTTACAGGGGATCGCATGTGCCAATGCGCGCGCATCCCTGCTGAGTGACGAAGCGGAGCTCCGTGATCAGCCTGCCAAGGCTTGTAAGCTGTTAAATATTAAAAAAAAGAAAAAAAAACACAGTTTTTTTACATTTGTACAGCACTGCGATCTAGCGCATCGATGTACAGGGGACAATTAGCTGTCTCTTGGAGCGTCTCTCCGAGCTGTCCGAGGAAAGAACTTCTGATCGCCGGAATCGGACAAATTAGGCGGCAGAGGAAGGGAGGGTGAACTAGTATTTATTTATTTTTTTAAAGAGTTTTTTTTATACAATAACAATAAGAGAATCATTTGTGTGCTCAGATGTATGGCTCTGCAGCAAGCTTTTAAAGCTGCAGAGCACTGAATTGTAAAAAATCTCCTGGTCACTAGGGGGGTGTAAGCCTGTGGAAAATAGGAAATAATGTCAATTGCTTTAGCTGTGACTCTTGTGAATATTCTGACCCATTAACATTCCTAAAAGGGTACTTTTTTGCGTAACATTAAAAAATCCCCATCAGAGGGAACAGAATAATAATTATATTATAGATGCAAGAATATAAGGAGCCCTGTGTACAATGTCAACATCCACGGTAGAATCCTTTAGTATCTCCATGCCTCCCCTCTCTACAGGACAATACATGCAGCTTTGCTGAGCTGACTGTGTATGTTTGTCAATGGCAGACTACTGAATAATCATACTTATGTGGGAGACATAACTGAGGAGAGTTTGTGAACATTTGTCAAATTGCATATCATATTGCACTCTTGCATGCCACCAGCACAGATCCAAACTACAGACCAGATCTCAGTGAATATTCATAGAGTATCACATCACAGTCAGTCTATGTAAACAGAATAAAGCATCACAATTCAGGAGAGAAAAGATTTTATACCAATTGTAACATTGCTTCTTACCACACTTCAGCATTCCTACTACGTTTGTATAACTCCATACACATCCTATGCAGTTCATGCACAATGGCAGATCCTTCATTGAACTATTTCAAATCCAGATAATTTAAACACATGTTAAATAAAAACTTATGTAATGTAGATTTTAACCCTTGTACTCTTAGGGCAAGGGTGTGAGCTAAAAGCACTTTGAAATTCCTTTCTTAACATCTTAGTTGTATTATTGAATTGAAGCTCCATTAACTTACATTATTTGGTATGACAGAAGGTCATCCAAAGGTCCAATGGGCTGCATTTTTATTCTCAGTGCAAAGCTAGACTAATTGCACAAATATTTACTAACTGTAGTATTTACAATCTTTGCCATCCAATCCTAAATACTTCTGTAAGAAATGTTAATCAAAGGATCAATAGCAACTAAACATTTCCTTGGAATCATTTTTTCAACTGTCACTTGATGTGATAAATTGAACCTTGACATAATCAATACCAAGCGTAAGATTTGTTAATGCACATTAGAACATCTTGCAAATATTTTGAGCTGCTTCTTCCTGGCAAATTGCTGATGCAGTATTAAAAATGATAGACCTAATTATGCATGTTTAATTTGTGGTGTACTCAATTGACAAATCCCAAAGGTGAATTCATGTTTTTGCTGAAAATGTAGTGTAACAGTTTGAGATGCAAATAAATGTATGACATTTCATTGCAGGGTGACATTGCACTTTATTTTATGTTGAATATGAAACAGAAGCAGACACATTCACAAGTACAATGTGGCCTTCATTTTATAATTTTGCTGTTCACTATTCTTATTCTAGCAGTAACATTTTCTGCTGAAAAATTTTAATATTATATATAATTCTGTCAAAGTGTGATTTACAGAAGCCTTTGAGGCTTTACAGCCAATATAGAGAGTGAGGATTTCTATAAAACTGCAGACTATACTCCCTGTTGGCTCACAGACTCTTTGCTGACTAAAAGCATTTATAATGTTACAATCAGAACTGTCCTTATTTTTTTTCTCTAAATATGATTGTAATATAGATGTTACTAAAGCTTAATATTTAACCTAAGACCTATTTTTTTCATTATAACACCAATACAATTGAGTGTCTCCATATGTTGGACAATTGAAGGTAAAGAGGCGCCCTGGTTGAAATAAAAGCATCTAAAAACAGCTTAAAATATGAGGAAATAATATGAGGTGGCTTACCTCAATACTGAAATCCTTGTATATGACAAAAGATTTTTATTCAGCACAGGCAACGCCTTTCGTGGGTCCAAGCCCGCTTCATCAGGCCAATAAAAGTGCCTACAATAGTGAAAGAGCTCCTCAGTATAACTGTATCGACAGCGTTATAGGTTAATACAATGAATACTTATGCATTATACATTTATATCCCAATAGTATACATACCATTATGGTTAAATGAAAAACGATCGAATAATTCGATAGATCCATCAATCAGAAAAATGATTTTTCAAAAAAGTAAATATAACCTAATTTAAGGATCTAGACTGCTGATCTACAATGGGAGATGGTAAATATGCAAATGCAGTGTTCTGCTGCATTTGAAGGTATTTATATAATGTTCAAAAAGGATCAACAGTCCAGCACAAGTGCGGCAAACAGCCAGCACGCGAAGCGCCGCCCGCCGTCTCCCGTGCGCACAAAACGCCGGGAACCGCGCGACCGCGGCAAATCGCGCTCGCAAAAGTCCGCGACCGCACGAATCGCAGCACTCCACGCTCGCAAAAGCCCACGAACGCCAACCACCCAGCACACCCGCGCCAAACAGCCCGCACGCCCCCGCGAACCAAGCCCACATGCCCAAAATTTCCATATGCTGGAGGAGGTTTTTATAACAAAAATTAAAAACTAAAGTTATACAATATATATATATATATATGTAGATATAAAATAAATTAATAATAAAATAATAATAATAGTACTAATAAAGCACAAATTACATATACAAGAATCGAGCATTCATAGTACAGTATAGGAGATATTTATCTTGCCCATGAATATATAGCTTATGAAATAGACTAAAGTGCATATATCAATCTAAAAAAAGGGGGAACAATTATCACAAGACTTGGCCAGGTATAAATAGACATGTGTCTGACACTAACTGACACTTTAAGAATACCTTGTCATTGATATCATAAAAACTGCAAAAAACTGTGCATAGTTTAAACAGCAGGGGGAGCGCTTCATATAACTGTAATAATGGGAGTAAGCTTGACCTACCAAATGAACAAGTCGATATGGCAAAGGGATCCACAAATGGGGACTCTGAAGAGCTGCAATATATATTAGCTTTGCTAATCTCGGCAGCTGCAGTAATGAGAGCTCAACGAGGGGTGGATCAGATGTTCAGAGGGTGGGATGACATCACATAAGATGATGACTTCCGCAGGAAGTTGTAGCACCGCCATTTTGGTTTAGGGCATTGATATATATATTGTGGGAAACTCGCCAGTGCTCATGTATGTTAGACAGAACAGCAGCTGAAAGAGCCCTGTTGCTGTTCTGTCACTAGAGCAGCAAAGTGCACAATGTTTCTATTAGTAGGGTAATACAGCGTTTTCTTAGATTAGGCAAATAGAAATAAATACATTTTCTCATGACTTAATGTTGTGCTAATGTGCATATAGATATTCAGTGTGTGATCCTGCTTAACCCTTTGGGGATCTATTTTTCAGAGATAAAGAAATAAAAGGTTTTACATATAGCCTGATTTTCCTGCAGGGGAAACCAAAGTATATGGGATAAATTAATTAAAGTGCATGCCCACCATATATATTCAATTTTTATATTGACACAATAAAAATTAGTGAAACCGTTTATTTATGATATGTAACCGTATATTAGTGTCACGTAAGGAGTGTGATGTAGCTGTTGTCACTATAGTATGTTGGCTAACTAAATACATCAGATGGATGGTGTTCATATAGTATATCACAGTGGGCAAAAGGAAGGGATTTTTTTTTTCGGTTTTTTTTTTGGGGGGGGGGGGGTTGTATAGTTCTCATAAGGTGGCATGAAGAAATTTTGAGGGGGGGGAGGAATGAGGGGGGGGGGTCTGGGCAAAAGGGCAGATAATAGAGAGGAGGAAGGGAAAAGAGACAGTGAAGAAAATTGTATGTGAAGGGAAGACAGTAGAATTATGGGGGTTAGTGATGAAACTCTGTGGGCTGTGAAGGTAATATGGTTATTAGTAATTATGCTCCAGACACTCGTTTAGGCCCTCTGGTTTGAGTGTTCTGAGTTTAAAAATCCAGAACATCTCCCCCTTGCCCGTAAACGGGACATACGGTCTGTTTGGGAAGAGATGTCTGTGATATTGTATTGTATTGTATTGTATATGCTCAATTGATGTAAAAGCAAAAAGTTTGGGGTCGGAATTATGAAACTCAGTGAAATGTCTAGACAGATTGTGTTTGGCAAATGATTTTTGGATATTTCTTCTATGTTGTCCTAGTCTTGCTCTGATTTGCTGACTGGTGCACACTACATATTGTTTATTGCAGGGGCATGTGATGAGATAAATGATGTGTGTGGTGCTGCAACTGAAGGAATGGGTGAGGTTGAATGTCTCATTAGTAACGGTGCATGTGAACGAAAGGATGCCCGGATGAAGGTAGTCGCATGCCAAGCATTTTGGCCATCTGCATCTTTGTATGTTTGGGACAGTATGGGAGTCTCGTATGGGGGCATTTAATGCTCAAGGTCTACTTGGGGCTAGGATGTTCTTTAAAGTTTTGGCTCTTCTAAAAATTAGCTTCGGTTTCTCTTCAAGCTTAGGACAGAGGTATGGATCTTTTAGTAAGGTTGGCCAATATTTGTTCACAACAGATCTGATATTCTTGTGATTGGAACTGAACCGGGTAATGAAAGAAGGTTGGCTAATCTTGGTCTGGTCTTTGTCTTTCGTTTGTGTGTCTAAAAGTGATTTTTGGTCTAAAGTTCTTGCTCGCTGTCTGGCTGACTTTATTAATGGTTTGGGAAAAGATCGATCTAGGAATTTTTTCTCTAGGTTGTCTGCTTGAGTGTCGAAAGTGGGCAAGTCTGTACAGTTTTTTCGTATTCGTCGAAATTGGCCGAATGGTATGTTTGTTTTCCAAGATTTATGATGCGAACTCCCATAATGGACATAGGAGTTCGCATCTACCTTCTTAAAAAAAGTATTGGATTTTATAATGTTATTTTCAATATACAGTGTGACATCTAGAAAATCAATGGTTTGTGGATGGGTATTCATAGTGAATGTGAATCCCCAATCGTTATCGTTGAAAGAATTCACTAATTGATTAATAGTAGTCGTATCACCCTGCCAAATGAGTATGATGTCATCAATGTAACGTCAATATTTTATCACCTGGATTTGGAGAGGGGTTTGGTCAAAAAATAGTTTCTCAAAGAGGCCCATTGTTAAATTAGCATATGATGGAGCTAGATTTGCCCCCATTACTGTGCCCCTGGTCTGTAAATAGATGGTGTCTATGAATGAAAAAATATTGTGAGTAAGTATGAATTCAGTAGCATGTAAGAGAAAATTCTTTTGAGGGCTTGGCATGGTGGTATCTAGGTATAGGTAATGAGCTAGGGCCTGTAAACCAACTTCATGTCTGATGTTGGTGTACAGCGCAGTAACATCCAGTGTTACCCAATGGTAACTGGGTAACCATACTATGGACATGAGTTCTTGTAGGAGCTGGCTAGCATCCTTTAAATAGGAGGGGAGTGAAATTACATATTTTTGCAAGAAATAATCAATGTATTCAGATAGGGAGGAGGTGAGTGATCCAATACCAGAGATTATAGGACGGCTTGGGGGATTCTGTATTGATTTATGTATCTTGGGAAGAAAATAAAAGAAAGGTAGTTTTGGATTTGCTGTAATAAGGAAATCTTTTTCTTCTTTAGAAGTGATGTTTTCTTCAAGTGCTGAGGTTATTAATTTCTCATATTGGGATTTAAATTGATGTGTTGGATCTTTGGGTAATATTGCATAATATGTAGGATCATGTAATAACCTATGTGCTTCTGCTATGTAGTCTGTTGTGTTCACTAATACAATCCCACCCCCTTTGTCAGCGGCTCTTATGATTATGTCTGTGTTCTTTATGAGAGAATTGACAGCGGTTTGTTCTGCTCGGGTAAGGTTGAACTTGGGTGGAGCTTGATTTTTCTCTAACTGTCGGAGTTCCTCTAATACAGAAAGATAGAAGGTCTCTATATGTGGGCCTCTTTATGATGTGGGGTAAAATTGCGATCAGGGATGCTCGGATGTGCCTCATCCACGAATTCGGAAATCCGCGTGGTTGCAAAAAAAAATCCGCATTCGGCCCCGCCGCATGCGGATTTTCGTCCGCGTCCACACAACCACGCGGATTTTTTCCCGTGAATGGCGTAATCACGCGCGGATTCACGCCCGGAGGCGGATTTTCTTTTAACGTTAATAACAAAGCCCCCATACATGCTACAGTCCCCCAAATAGCATGGATTATCGAGGTGATAAGGGGCAACATAACTTCAACATAAAAAATTCCCCCCAAAAATTTTTTTCTAGAGAAAATGGATTTTAAAGTGAAATCAACACTTTAAATGGGGCTATTAATTGGTAATAAGTGGTTTTAAAAAGGGGTATACGCGTTAAGCAGTCAAAGAGGTGAAGTTCCAATGGCACTTGGCGGCGAAGGTACCGCTGGAGGAGGATGAGTGGCTGACGGCAAAAAGGCTCCAGAGAGGTTTTTGTAATTTTTTTTTTGTTTTTTTGCAGCAATTAGCAATGACATCGCAGCAGAGTTGTCAGTGGACACGGGCAGTGCGAACGCAGAGTGCAGTGGTGGTAGCGACTGAGTCAGGAGAAGGACTATGCGGGCGGTCAGTTCAGCAGCACAGAAGGACCACGGCAACATACTGGTGGTAGTAGTAGCAGCACAGCGTCATAGTGCTGGCCAAAAAATTAAATCCACCCGGTGACCCGGGCAGTGTGAACGCAGAGTGTAGTAGCGACTGAGTCAGGAGGACAAAGCGGGCGGTCAGTTCAGCAGCAGCAGCACAGTAGTAGTAGCACAGCGTAATAGTGCTGGCCAAAAAATTAAATGCACCCGGCGACCCGGGCAGTGTGAACGCTGAGTGTAGTAGCGAATGAGTCAGGAGGACAAAGCGGGCGGTCAGTTCAGCAGCAGCAGCACAGTAGTAGTAGCACAGCGTCATAGTGCTGGCCAAAAAATTAAATGCACCCGGTGACCCGGGCAGTGTGAACGCAGAGTGTAGTAGCGACTGAGTCAGGAGGACAAAGCGGGCGGTCAGTTAAGCAGCAGCAGCACAGTAGTAGTAGCACAGCGTCATAGTGCTGGCCAAAACATTAAATGCACCCGGTGACCCGGGCAGTGTGAACGCAGAGTGTAGTAGCGACTGAGTCAGGAGGACAAAGCGGGCGGTCAGTTCAGCAGCAGCAGCACAGTAGTAGTAGCACAGCGTCATAGTGCTGGCCAAAAAATTAAATGCACCCGGCGACCCGGGCAGTGCGAACGCAGAGTGTAGTAGCGACTGAGTCAGGAGGACAAAGCGGGCGGTCAGTTCAGCAGCAGCAGCACAGTAGTAGTAGCACAGCGTCATAGTGCTGGCCAAAAAATTAAATGCACCCGGCGACCCGGGCAGTGTGAATGCAGAGTGTAGTAGCGACTGAGTCAGGAGGACAAAGCGGGCGGTCAGTTCAGCAGCAGCAGCACAGTAGTAGTAGCACAGCGTCATAGTGCTGGCCAAAAAATTAAATGCACCCGGTGACCCGGGCAGTGTGAACGCAGAGTGTAGTAGCGACTGAGTCAGGAGGACAAAGCGGGCGGTCAGTTCAGCAGCAGCAGCAGCACAGTAGTAGTAGCACAGCGTCATAGTGCTGGCCAAAAAATTAAATGCACCCGGCGACCCGGGCAGTGTGAACGCAGAGTGTAGTAGCGACTGAGTCAGGAGGACAAAGCGGGCGGTCAGTTCAGCAGCAGCAGCACAGTAGTAGTAGCACAGCGTCATAGTGCTGGCCAAAAAATTAAATGCACCCGGCGACCCGGGCAGTGTGAATGCAGAGTGTAGTAGCGACTGAGTCAGGAGGACAAAGCGGGCGGTCAGTTCAGCAGCAGCAGCACAGTAGTAGTAGCACAGCGTCATAGTGCTGGCCAAAAAATTAAATGCACCCGGTGACCCGGGCAGTGTGAACGCAGAGTGTAGTAGCGACTGAGTCAGGAGGACAAAGCGGGCGGTCAGTTCAGCAGCAGCAGCAGCAGCACAGTAGTAGTAGCACAGCATCATAGTGCTGGCCAAAAAATTAAATGCACCCGGCGACCCGGGCAGTGTGAACGCAGAGTGTAGTAGCGACTGAGTCAGGAGGACAAAGCGGGCGGTCAGTTCAGCAGCAGCAGCACAGTAGTAGTAGCACAGCGTCATAGTGCTGGCCAAAAAATTCAATGCACCCGGTGACCCGGGCAGTGTGAACGCAGAGTGTAGTAGCGACTGAGTCAGGAGGACAAAGCGGGCGGTCAGTTCAGCAGCAGCAGCAGCAAAGTAGTAGTAGCACAGCGTCATAGTGCTGGCCAAAAAATTAAATGCACCCGGCGACCCGGGCAGTGTGAACGCAGAGTGTAGTAGCGACTGAGTCAGGAGGACAAAGCGGGCGGTCAGTTCAGCAGCTCAGAAGGAGGACCATGGCAACTTACTGGTAGTAGTACCATAACACCAAAAAATTAACCAAGGTAGGCACTAGGCAGGTAGTAAATGTCTTTATAAAGGCAGGCATAGTTAACAACAGCACATGCAGCAGCCACTTCATGTCCCCCTGTGTCCGACAATAGGGGCCAGGAACTCACCTTCCACCCAAGCCTGGTTGATTTTCAGGAAGGTGAGTTTGTCCACAGAGGCGTGGGAGAGCCGAGAGCGCTTCTCTGTGACCACGCCACCGGCCGCACTAAAGCATCTCTCTGAGAGGACACTGGAAGGAGGGCAGGATAGGAGTTCCAGGGCGTACTGGGAAAGCTCGCTCCAGATGTCCAGTCTCTTGACCCAGTACTCCAAGGGGTCCACAGGGCTGTCGGTGTCATTGAGCCCGCTGGATGACCCCATATAGTCAGACACCATGGTGGTCAGTCGTTGCTTGTGCTGGTTGGTGGTGGATGCTGTGGCGGGCACCTCTGTTCTGGGCTGCTGCACTGCATACAGGCTCTTGCTTAGGCTCTTCAGGTCTCCGGGGCGCCAGTTGCTGCTGCTGCTGCTGCTGGTGGTTGTTGTTGTGCTGCTAGTGGCAATGGCAGGCACCTCTTGCTGGCTTGGCAGAGCAGTTACAGTGGGGGTGGAAGGCTGGGGGAATGCTTCCAGTAGTCTGCGCACAAGGGCCTCCTTCAACTCCCTTGTGCGTTGCTCGGTGGTGGATGGCGTCATTAAGTCTCCCAGCTTCCCCTTCAGACGGGGACCAAGCATCAAGGTAATCCAGATGTCCTCCCTTGAACGCATCTGGATCACCCGGGGGTCCCTGCGAAGGCAGCGCAACATGTGCACAGCCATGGGAAACAGGTGGGCCCTGCCAGCAAGATCTTCCTCGTCCTCGCCATTGTCCCATAACGCATGCCTGTCCTCTTCCTGTGCCATGTCGTTGTCCTCCTCAAACCGCCATCCACGTACAACGCCTGCTGCACTCTGCTCCTCCTCCTCCTCCTCATTCAGGTTAGGGACCTCCAACTCTTCCACTACCTGCTGTGAGCCCTCCTCTGAGCTGGACTGTGCTGCCATCTGCTCCTGTTCTTCCAACTGCCTCAGGGCTTCATCCCCACGCTCAATTAAATTGTCCATTGCCTGCTCCAGTAGACAAACCAAGGGCACCCACTGGCACACAGAGGCCCGCTCCTCACTGACCATCTTGGTTGCCTCCAGGAAGGGACTCAGCACCAGGCATACTTGCTGCATCAGTGTCCACTGAGTGGCAGTAATCATGGGGACTTGCTGGTTGCTGGGGACACTTGGGTCTAGCATGTAGGCCCTAAGAGCCAGCCTGTGCTGACACAGCCGCTCCAATATGGCCAGAGTCGAATTCCAGCGAACTGGCATGTCGATGATCAGCCGGTGTTGTGGCCTTCCATACTGCTGCTGTAAGGTGGACAAGAGTGCAGAGGCAGTGGCTGACAGGCGGAAAAAGCGTACCACCGCCCGGGCATCCTGCAGCAGCTCGCTCATCCCCTGGTAGGTGCGCAAGAAGCGCTGCACCACAAGATTGAGCACGTGGGCCAAGCAGGGGATGTGCTGGAGGTTTCCCTGCTGCACTGCTGCCACCAGGTTGGCCCCGTTATCGGCTGCCACATACCCCACTTCCAGGCCTCTGGGGGTCAGCCACCTCCGCTCCTGCTTCCTGAGGGCAGCCAGGACGTTGGTGGCCGTAAGCCTCTCCTTCCCCAGGGTCACCAATTTTAAAAGGGCTTGGCAGTGCCGAGGCTTGGCGCTGCTGCTGCCGAGGCGGGCTTGCTTTCCGGGTGCTGAGGGAGTGTCGTGACAGGACCCTTCTGCATCCCCCCTGATCCCGCGTGGTGGCACCACTAGCTGGGCTGATGCGCTCTTGTCCTCCCTCCCTTCCATCAGTGTCACCCAGTGGGCCGTAAAGGACAGGTAGCGACCTGTCCCAAATCTGCTACTCCACGAGTCCATGGTCACGTGGACCCGCTTGCCCACAGAGTAGTCCAGGGAACGGGCCACGTTTTCCACCGCAAACTTGTGGAGTGCTGGGATCGCGCTCCTGCTGAAATAGTGGCGACTGGGGACTTGCCACTCGGGGATGCCAAATTGGAGCAGCGTCCACATGGCGCTCCCCTCCTGCACCAGGGAGTAGGGAAGCAGCTGTGATGCCATGGCCCGGGCCAGCAAGCCATTTAGTTTGCGGATCCGCCTGTGGCTTGGAGGCAGAGGCTTGGTCAGACCCTGAAAGGTGTCGCTCAGCAGGGTCTGACGACGCTGGGATGCAGGGGAGACAGAGGAGAGAGACGAACACTGGCTGCCAGCCTCAATGTCTGTGTCCTGAGCAGCCGAGGTGGAAGAGCGCTTGCGTGCTACTACTGCTGCTGCTGCTGTGGGGGATTCACGACCCTGAGGGAGGGATGATGCTGCTGCGCTGGTGGGCCTTCTGCTCTCAGGAACCCCTGCCAGCAGTGCCTGCTTCCTCTTAAAGTCCGCATACTCGCGGCAGTGGCGGCTTCTCAGGTGGCCCTGGAGGGATGAGGTACCCATCTTGCTCAGACTTTTCCCACGGCTCAATCTTTTGCTGAATAACCTGCACACCGCATACCTTTTGTCATCAGTACATTCCTCAAAGCAATCCCACACTGGTGACTTTAATTTACTGCGGCCCCCACTAGCAGAGGGTGCAGCGGAGCAATGTGTGGTAGTAGTTGCCGGGGGTTGCATGGTGGTGGTGCCGGCTGAAGCAGTGTCCTGTCTACTTCCTCCACGCCCACTGCTGCCGATGCCCCTGCCCCTGCCTGACATATGGCGATATCCTTGCCTAGGCCGAGGTGACTCGTCATCCTGCTCTGACCATTCTTCCACGGACTCAGCAGGCTGCACATAGTTAGGGTCCACAACGTCATCATCAGCAGCATCATCATAATCCAGCTCTTCCTCTGACTCCCCCGCCTCCTCTTCTGTCCCTACATCCCCAGACACAGACCCCTCTTCTTCATCACCAGAACTCAACAACGCTTGTGATTGTGGCCCGATCTCAATCTCTGCCACATCAGTCCCCAGTAAGTCCTGTGCTTCTTGCATCAGCAGGTTCCCAGATGCCGGACTGAGGAACAGAACGCTGTCATCCTGGGAGGGCTGCTGACCAGTGGGTGCTGGGGTGGATGTCACAACAAGCGTGGGATGTTGGCTGCTGCTGCTACTGCTTAGAGTGGTGCTCACAGTAGAGGTCTGGGAGGAAGTCATGATGTCCATGAGTACGTCAGGTTCCATTTGCTCAACCACCACACGGGGACCAGAAACTTTAAAATATTTGGACAATGGCGTCTGCTGACTCGGCCCAGGCTTTGCTGCCCCCTTTTCTGCTGCATCACGACCACGTACAGCTGGGCGTCCTCTCCCTGGACGTGGAGCAGTCCCAGAAGTGGCTGAGGCAATTGAACTCCCTTTCCTCTCGCCCCGCGAAACCCTGCCAGACATGTTGCTAGTAATGAATCACTGGATGCAGTGGGCACAGTACAAGGTCACTGAAGGATGCAGTGGCCACAGTACAAGGTCACTGAAGGATGCAGTGGGCACAGCAGTGGGCACTGGATATACAACTAGGTCACTGAAGGATGCAGTGGGCACAGTACAAGGTCACTGAAGGATGCAGTGGGCACAGTACAAGGTCACTGAAGGATGCAGTGGCCACAGTACAAGGTCACTGAAGGATGCAGTGGGCACAGCAGTGGGCACTGGATATACAACTAGGTCACTGAAGGATGCAGTGGCCACAGTACAAGGTCACTGAAGGATGCAGTGGGCACAGCAGTGGGCACTGGATATACAACTAGGTCACTGAAGGATGCAGTGGGCACAGTACAAGGTCACTGAAGGATGCAGTGGGCACAGTACAAGGTCACTGAAGGATGCAGTGGCCACAGTACAAGGTCACTGAAGGATGCAGTGGGCACAGCAGTGGGCACTGGATATACAACTAGGTCACTGAAGGATGCAGTGGCCACAGTACAAGGTCACTGAAGGATGCAGTGGGCACAGCAGTGGGCACTGGATATACAACTAGGTCACTGAAGGATGCAGTGGGCACACAAGGATGTCACACTGTGTAACGAGATGCTCATATGCCAGCGAGCGAGCGAGCAGTGGGCACTGGGCACGGCACAAGGTCACTGACAGAATGAATGAACAGCGCTGGCAGAGAGTGGCGGCGCCGGTGGTGTGACTGGCTGCCTGCAAATAGTACAAGTGTATAACTGTCACTGGAATATACAAGTGAACACTGCAGCTGCACTAACCTGCCTGCCTGCACTCTACACACAGATAATCCCCACTCCCACTACACTGCAGCACTGAACCTGCCTGCACAGCACTACACACAGTTAAATAATCACTAGACTCCCACACTCCCACTACACTACACTGACTACAACTAACTACAGCAATCACTCACTGACTAGCTAATTGTGTACAGTATAAGAACAGTGTTAGCAAAAAAAACGCTTTGTTTTTAACACAATAAATGCACTTGCTCAAACAACAATGGCCTGGAGATAATCCTCTCAGCACCACAGTCTAACAAGGACAGAGCTTTTCCATCATGGCCGCCGCTTTATATTCAGGAGGGGAGGGCATAGCTCCCCTCCTGTGATTGGTTGCTAGGGCCTGGCTGGGGCACTCTGATTGGCCTGCAATGTGTCACTTCCGCATAGTTTGACGCATTTCCGCAAACCACGACTTCAGCCCCGGGTTTCACGAGCGTGAATGCGGATTTCTGTCCGCATTCACGCGAAGCCGAAGTAGATTTTCGTGGTTGAAAATCTATTCACGGCTTAGCGTGTCCGAGGCGGAATGCGTCAAAATGGTCGTGAATCCACGCGTAAGCGTGATCACGACCTGGCGGTGAGCACCACTGATTGCGATTGTTTCTTAAATTCAGTGTGGATATATTTTTCCACACTGAATGTGTCTGGGTCTAAAATGACATTAGGGCAATCTATTGGTTCATTGGTGAATATAATCTGTGAATTAGGTGACACAGCTGGGTTAGATTTTTTCAGGTCTTTTATCAGAAAATATCTTTTTAGTGTAAGTTTCCTAACAAAGGAATTGAGGTCCACAAATAGCTCGAATAGATTGGATGTTTTGGTGGGACAGAAAGAGAGACCTCGATTTAGAACTTTACATTCTATAGGGGAAAGAAGATGGGACGAAAGATTTAAGATAGACTTATATTCAGCCTTCTGTGGAAATTGAGGTGATGCTAATTGGACTTGGTTTCGGTTATATTTATATCCCTTCTTTTTGATGCCCCTTCTCCCTCGTTTTCTGGGCTGGGTGCTGGTCTTTTCTGGGCCTTGGAGGTTTTTGATTGAGGGGTGTGATTCAGTGACGTGGGACTTGAAATGAGGGGACGTAAAGGTGGTTCCTTGTTTAGAAGAGTGGGCAGCTCTAAAAAAGAAAGGGTATCAGATTCAGATGAGGAGAATGTAGATATGAAGAGGAACTCTGGTTTTGACTAGAGGTGTGGTTGGTAGCTGCAGTATGACTGGAATTTGGAGTGATAGCATAATAACCAGTGATCGTGCTGTGTGTTCTGGGTTTGGGTTTTGGGGGGTGTGGCACAAGGGATGGTGGCGGGGGGGGATAGGGAAGTGTGTGTGATGTGGTTGGAAATGGGATGTGGGGTTCTGGACATAGGAGTGTCTGTGGGAGTATCACTGTGTGTGCTGATGTCATGAGGGTTGATGCCCAGGTCAGTGTCTGGACTGACAGGGAGAGGAGTGGGACACTGTGTGGATAGAATGAGTGAGGGCAACTGTGAGGTGGGGCTGGAGGGTGCAAGATGGACAGGTGTGTGTAGCGGTGGAGAGTGGCCCGAGGGAACCGGGTGGGCAGGTGGGACAAAGTGAGGAGGAGGGGGACAGGGTAAAGAAAGGATCACTCACCTCCTCCCTATCTGAATACATTGATTATTTCTTGCAAAAATATGTAATTTCATTCCCCTCCTATTTAAAGGATTCTAGTCAGCTCCTACAAGAACTCATGTCAATAGTATGGTTACCCAGTTACCATTGGGTAACACTGGATGTTACAGCGCTGTACACCAACATCAGACATGAAGTTGGTTTACAGGCCCTAGCTCATTACCTTTGACTAGATACCACCATGCCAAGCCCTCAAAAGAATTTTCTCTTACATGCTACTGAATTCATACTTACTCACAATATTTTTTCATTCCAAGACACCATCTATTTACAGACCAGGGGCACAGCTATGGGGGCAAATCTAGCTCCATCATATGCTAATTTAACAATGGGCCTCTTCAAGAAACTATTTTTTGACCAAAACCCTCTCCAAAGCCAGGTGATAAAATATTGACGTTACATTGATGACATCATACTCATTTGGCAGGGTGATACGACTACTATTAATCAATTAGTGAATTATTTCAACGATAACGATTGGGGATTCACATTCACTATGAATACCCATCCACAAACCATTGATTTTCTAGATGTCAAACTGTATATTGAAAATAACATTATAAAATCCAAGACTTTTTCCAAGAAGGTAGATGCGAACTCCTATGTCCATTATGGGAGTTCGCATCATAAACCTTGGAAAACAAACATACCATTCGGCCAATTTCGACGAATACGAAAAAACTGTACAGACTTGCCCACTTTCGACACTCAAGCAGACAACCTAGAGAAAAAATTCCTAGATCGATCTTTTCCCAAACCATTAATAAAGTCAGCCAGACAACGAGCAAGAACTTTAGACCAAAAATCACTTTTAGACACAAAAACGAAAGACAAAGACCAGACCAAAGTTAGCCAACCTTCTTTCATTACCCGGTTCAGTTCCAATCACAAGAATATCAGATCTGTTGTGAACAAATATTGGCCAACCTTACTAAAAGATCCATACCTCTGTCCTAAGCTTGAAGAGAAACCGAAGCTAATTTTTAGAAGAAAACCAAGACAATATTGCGGGATATCAACCTGAAAAATTCAAATTCTGTCTCACCTATCAATACATATGAATCACAAAAGAAAAGGATATAGGGAGCCTGAATTAATGCAATATATCAAAAATGTAATCACTTATTTAAATGCCATAAGAACACCACAAATTTAAAATCAATTAAAAATCACTTTCATACAGCAACATACACCAGGCCGGCCAGGTTATTTTAGGAAGACTTCAGGTGCACCTATATATCTAATGTTACCGGTATGTTTATAGTATAAATCTTCAGGCCCCTTTAAATCCTGCGCAGTTGCTGTATATAGTCATCCCAAAGGCATATCTTCAATCCACCCTTATATTTGTAGTGCTTCTATGTAAGTCTCTTCAATACAGAACACCCCCATTACATGTAGCATAAGCTACACCACCCTATCACGCCAGGCTTCAACCACAGCAGGTTAAACAATGACATCCAGCAATAAAGACTTTGTGAACTGGCTTGCTTAGCAATACCCTTTCATCAGCTCCACAACTTGACTAGATACTTCCATATATGGCTGGTACTCACGCGCCCTGACTAGTTAGCAGGGACTATCAATCTCTTTCATTGACTCCATCCAGGGATCTGGGCTGCTAGGGGACCAAGACATCTTCTAAGGACTGCCCGCACAAATGGCTTCCATCCGGAACGAAGCCGGCAAGGGATGAGGGGCGGAGGCGTAGGGTGGATCGATGCCACCGGGGTCTCCGGCGGGATGACGTCACTAGACACGTGACGCGTTTCGCCAATAGGCTTCTTCAGACGTGTGCGCATGTGTCTGGGCATGGGGTCCTTTTATATGCGACCATTGCTACGCCCACTACATGCGGAGTTCCGTATGTGTTACTATGGAGATTCCATAAACTGAGCAGACTCCATCTAGTGGCCATTATTGAGAAGGCAGGCAGAATTATTTTGCAATTACAAAAATACTTTTAGGTTCATGTCACTATTGAGCCCATATGGTTGCATGGAGTTGCATTTATAGATCCAGAAGGACTCTTTCCTCAACAACTGCTGATCAAAGTCCCCCCTTCTAGGGCTTATGTTTAATTTATAGATTCCTTTTACCTTCAAATAATTAGGATTGGAATTATGTGCCATTTTATAGTGCATCGCAACCGGACTTTTTTCATAACTGTTTTTGATGTTATTGACATGCTCCTGTATACGATCTCTCAGAGGTCTGTATGTTTTCCCAATATAGACCTTGTTGCAACTACACCTCAGCTGATAGACAACCTTATCCGTGTTACAATCAATATAATCATTAATCCTATAATTGACAGAGCCATCATGATTAGGAAAATAATCTCCTTTTTCCATATATGGACACATAGAACAATCACAGCAGCGAAACATTCCCTTTTTATTTCTTTTGACCATACCAGGTCTATCTTTTGGTTTAAATTCACTGCTCACAAGCACGTCTGACAGGTTTCTGCCCCTCCTCGCTGCCATATGGGGGTAATCACCCACTAACCTTTTAATAATTGGGTCCCTACCTAGCAAATGCCAATGTTTGCCAAGTATGTCCCTTATTTCATTATAATGGGATCCATAAGTGGTCACAACTCTGACCAATCCAGGATCATTTACCTTTTTTGAATTATCGTCTGATCTGTTAACCAACAGATCAATTCTTCTTTTTGATAATGCCTTATAATAGGCTTTATTAATTATATGTCTAGGATACCCTCGGGCCATAAGCCTCATCTTGAGGTCCTCTGCCTCTATCTTGAAATCCTCAATTTGGCTGCAGTTGCGTCGTAATCGCATGAACTGACCCGTAGGTACAGCCCATTTCTGCGACGGCAAATTAGCACTTTTTGCTGACAGTAGGGTATTTCCGGCGGTCTCCTTACGGTATGTGCCCGTGATCAGTCCATCCCCCAACTTTTTGATTTTCAAATCTAAAAAGGAGATCTCAGTTTTACTGTAAGTGTACGTTAGAAATATATCTCTACCATTGTTATTTAATTCACCGACAAACTCGTGCAATTGGGACTCAGTCCCCTTCCACACTACGAGTATGTCGTCCACATATCTTAGCCATAGGGCGACGTGTTCCCGGTACCCACGCATGCCCCTAACCATGGTCTCCTCCCAGAAGCCCAGGTGTAGGCACGCGTAGGACGGGGAACACGCCGCTCCCACGGCCACGCCTTTTTTCTGTCGATACAATTCTCCCTTAAATTCAAAATAATTAAAATTCAAGATAAGTTTCATCATGTCTAGCACAAACTCAGAATGAGCCCGTTGATCATTGTATTTCCTCTCCAAAAAATAATTTAGAGCTTCCAAACCCCTCTGGTGGGGGATGGACGTGAAAAGAGCTTCCACGTCCAACCCCACCAAGAGGCAATCCTCCTCAACCTGTACCCCTTCAATCTCCGCCAAGACAGCTTTTGTATCCATCACAAAGGATGGCAATTTTTTCACGATATCTTTAATCTTTTGTTCTACATATTGAGCAACCTTCTCCAGAGGGCCATTATTGCCCAAAACAATAGGACAGCCTGGGGGATTTTTAATATCTTTATGGGTTTTGGGTAATATGTAGAAAGTGGGCGTAGTATAAATCTCAATTTTTTAACAACTTCATCTCCCTTTCCAAAAGAATTCCATTCAAATAACCCCATATAATTTTATCATTAATCTTTTCTACCAATTCCTTAAAGGGGTTATTACGTACTCTTTCATATGTATTTTTGTCACTCAGCAACCGTTTTACTTCCTTCTCATACATTTCCTTCCCCATAACCACTACGTTGCCCCCCTTATCACTCTTTTTAATCTCAATTTCTTTATTATTCTGCAATTCCTCTAAAGCCTTCCTTTCCACTGCACTTAAATTGTCCGGTCCACCTTTTTGCTTCCAATTTATTAACTTCAAGTCCTCAGCCACTAAATCCATAAACATGGATGTGTATTTATTACTGCTCAACGCAGGCATAAAGGTAGATTTCGGGCATAAATTTGTATGCAGAACGGGTGGGATTTCACCATGTTCTACCTCATAGAGAAGATCGCTCAAGGTCAAATTATCAATCTCATCTAATTCTTCACCTATATCACCATCCGGCGGAGTTGAAGTGTACATCCTCTTCAAGAGGACACGTCTCAAGAATAATTGTATGTCTTTATATGTCTCAAATTCACAACCTGTTTGTTTTGGGCAGAAGGATAAGCCTTGTTGCAAAACTGATAATTGGGGTTCACTGAGGGGTATATCAGTTAAATTAATAACATCAAGTTTAGCATTCTCTAATAGGGGCAACTGCCCCACCTCCCCTGCTGTCCCCGGGTCTGCATGCCTTCTCTTCTTACCACGTTGGCTCTCCTTCTGTGTTTACGTCTAAAAAATCATCCTCATCAACATTTTGCGCTCCATTTTTATTTTGAGCATTTTTCTTTTTTGGCTTTCTTCTCCTATTATTTCTATTTCTATTGATGTTTTTCCCTGTCTTTTTAAGAATACCTGATTTTCCAGAACCCTCACTTTCTTGTCCTGAGGATTCACCAGCTGATTCCTCTGAGGTGCCACCCCAACCGACCCTCCTACCCCTTCCTTTCCTTAGGCCATATTTCTGGCTGCTCAAATTAAAAATATCGCCTCTTTTATAATCTTCAACATCTCTCATAAACTTTTTTTCTTTGTTATTTTTAATCTGTTCATTTTCTTTTTCAACAATACTTTTCAATTTAGTGTTAAGCTCATCAAAATTGGGGTCATTTTTATATTCATTGAGCTTCAGAGTACTTATCTCCAGCTCCTTTTCAATATCTTTAAATTGAATCCTTTCTTCTTTAACGAAAATTTTCATGACCCTAACGCCATGCAATTTACATTCCGTTTCCCATTCTGGGAGCATGCGGAGGGTTTGTAGATGGTCGGCTGGGGCAACCCTCTCCCGAATACCACGCGGAATAATCTGTTTATCAATGTATCGATCCATCCCCAGGATCTCCCACTTTTTCCTAACAAATTTTAGGGATATTTTTTGGTGTTGTCTAAACAAACGGACCAAGGTTAACTTAGCTTCATTGGCTACTTCTACCTGCACCTCATCATAGACCTGCTGCTCATCTGAATCTAATTCAAACACTGGCACATAAGCCATGATTGATATATGTATTATTATTCAAAATTAGGAATATCAACCACAACCAACGCAATTGAACAAAACCAAGACAATATTGCGGGATATCAACCTGAAAAATTCAAATTCTGTCTCACCTATCAATACATATGAATCACAAAAGAAAAGGATATAGGAAGCCTGAATTAATGCAATATATCAAAAATGTAATCACTTATTTAAATGCCATAAGAACACCACGAATTTAAAATCAATTAAAAATCACTTTCATACAGCAACATACACCAGGCCGGCCAGGTTATTTTAGGAAGACTTCAGGTGCACCTATATATCTAATGTTACCGGTATGTTTATAGTATAAATCTTCAGGCCCCTTTAAATCCTGCGCAGTTGCTGTATATAGTCATCCCAAAGGCATATCTTCAATCCACCCTTATATTTGTAGTGCTTCTATGTAAGTCTCTTCAATACAGAACACCCCCATTACATGTAGCATAAGCTACACCACCCTATCACGCCAGGCTTCAACCACAGCAGGTTAAACAATGACATCCAGCAATAAAGACTTTGTGAACTGGCTTGCTTAGCAATATCCTTTCATCAGCTCCACAACTTGACTAGATACTTCCATATATGGCTGGTACTCACGCGCCCTGACTAGTTAGCAGGGACTATCAATCTCTTTCATTGACTCCGTCCTTACATAGAGGCACTACAAATATAAGGGTGGATTGAAGATATGCCTTTGGGATGACTATATACAGCAACTGCGCAGGATTTAAAGGGGCCTGAAGATTTATACTATAAACATACCGGTAACATTAGATATATAGGTGCACCTGAAGTCTTCCTAAAAAAACCTGGCCGGCCTGGTGTATGTTGCTGTATGAAAGTGATTTTTAATTGATTTTAAATTTGTGGTGTTCTTATGGCATTTAAATAAGTGATTAAATTTTTGATATATTGCATTAATTCAGGCTCCCTATATCCTTTTCTTTTGTAATTTTTAGAAGAGCCAAAACTTTAAAGAACATCCTAGCCCCAAGTAGGCCTCGAGCATTAAATGCCCCCATACGAAACTCCCATACTGTCCCAAACATACAAAGATGCAGATGGCCAAAATGCTTGGCATGCGACTACCTTCATCCGGGCATCCTTCCGTTCACATGCACCGTTACTAATGAGACATTCAACCTCACCCATTCCTTCAGTTGCAGCACCACACACATCATTTATCTCATCACATGCCCCTGCAATAAACAATATGTAGGGCGCACCAGTCAGCAAATCAGAGCAAGACTAGGACAACATAGAAGAAATATCCAAAAATCATTTGCCAAACACAATCTGTCTAGACATTTCGCTGAGTTTCATAATTCCGAGACCAAACTGTTTGCTTTTACACCAATTGAGCATATCACAGACATCTCTTCTCAAACAGACCGTATGTCCCGTTTACGAGCAAGGGAGATGTTCTGGATTTTTAAACTCAGAACACTCAAACCAGAGGGCCGAAATGAGTGTCTGGAGCATAATTACTAATAACCATATTACCTTCACAGCCCACAGAGTTTCATCACTAACCTCCATAATTCCACTGTCTTCCCTTCACATACAATTTTCTTCACTTTCTCTTTTCCCTTCCTCCTCTCTATTTCCTGCCCTTTTGCCCAAACCCCCCCCCCCTCATTCCCCCCCCCCCCGCCCCAAAACTTCTTCATGCCACCTTATGATAACTATGCACTGTTTAATACAACCCTCCACAAAAAAAAAAAATCCCTTCCTTTTGCCCACTGTGATATACTATATGAACACCATCCATCTGATATATTTAGTTAACCAACATACTATAGTGACAACAGCTACATCACACTCCTTACGTGACACTAATATACGGTTACATATCATAAATAAACGGTTTCACTAATTTTTATTGTGTCAATATAAAAATTGAATATGTATGGTGGGCATGCACTTTAACCGGTTCAGCACCGCAGTCCGAAAATCTCATGCATCCGAGCAACCGTCACCTCCCATTCATTCGCCTATAACTTTATTGCTACTTATCACAATGAATTGATCTATATCTTGTTTTTTCCGCCACTAATTAGGCTTTCTTTGGGTAGTAAATTGTGCTAAGAATTATTTTTTTCTAAATCTATTTTAACAGGAAGATTAAGAAAGAAATGAAAAAAAATTCATTATTTCTCAGTTTTTGGCCATTATAGTTTGAAATTAATATACACTACCGTAATTAAAACTCAGGTATTTTATTTGCCCATCTGTCCCGGTTATTACACCATTTAAATGATGTCCCTATCACAATTTATGGTGCCGATATTTCATTTAGAAATAAAGGTGCATTTTTTCAATTTGCGTCCATCACTATTTATAAGCTTATAATTTTAAATAATATAATAACATATTCTCTTGACATGCATATTTAAAAAGTTCAGACCCTTGGGTAACTATTTATGTTGTTTTTTTTTTTTTATTGTATTTTTTATTTTATTTTTTAATAAAAAAAGTGTATGTGCGCGCACCAGCCGGCTGCAGCAGCAGTGCCTATCTGGATGAGGAAGCTCGCCCAGATAGGCCGAACTGGTTAATTAATTTAATCCCATATACTTTGGTTTTCCCCTGCAGGAAAATTAGGCTATATGTAAAACCTTTTATTTCTTTATCTCTGAAAAATAGATCCCCAAAGGGTTAAGCAGGATCACACACTGAATATCTATATGCACATTAGCACAAAATTAAGTCATGAGAAAATGTATTTATTTCTATTTGCCTAATCTAAGAAAACGCTGTATTACCCTACTAATAGAAACATTGTGCACTTTGCTGTCATCTAGTGACAGAACAGCAACAGAGTTCTTTCAGCTGCTGTTCTGTCAAACATACATGAGCACTGGCGAGTTTCCCACAATATATATATCAATGCCCTAAACCAAAATGGCGGTGCTACAACTTCCTGCGGAAGTCATCATCTTATGTGATGTCATCCCACCCTCTGAACATCTGATCCACCCCTCATTGAGCTCTCATTACTGCAGCTGCCGAGATTAGCAAAGCTAATATATATTGCAGCTCTTCAGAGTCCCCATTAGAGGATCCCTTTGCCATATCGACTTGTTCATTTGGTAAATCAAGCTTACTCCCATTATTACAGTTATATGAAGCGCTCCCCCTGCTGTTTAAACTATGCACAGTGGGACGTTAAAGTCGCGCGTTAAAACAGCATTTAACGCAGAATAACTCACTGCAATGAAAGATCAATGCCCTGTTCACAGTGCACACGTTGCGTTGGTGTCTAACACTGCACGTTAAGTGAAAGTGCTGCATGCTGTGCGTTATACACGTTATTAGCTGCGTTGGACTGTTTGCACATGCTCAGTAATGACCTGGAAGCATACTTTTCATTGCCTGTATTTTTTACTGTATCTGCTGTATGCGATGGTAACGCTGCGTTGCCACTTTTTGGGCACGTTGCGTTGTAAGCTTGCGGTGCGACTTTAACGTGGCATCAAAACGCAACATCCCACTGTGAATCTAGCCTCAGACACGTCTATTTATACCTGGCCAAGTCTTGTGATAATTGTTCCCCCTTTTTTTAGATTGATATACGCACTTTAGTCTATTTTATAAGCTATATATTCACGGGCAAGATAAATATCTCCTATACTGTACTTTGAATGCTGGATTCTTGTATATGTAATTTGTGCATTATTAGTACTATTATTATTATTTTATTATTAATTTACTTTATATATATATATATATATATATATATATTATAACTTTAGTTTTTAATTTTTGTTATAAAAACCTCCTCCAGCATATGGAAATTTTGGGCATGTGGGCTTGGTTCGCGTGGGCGTGCGGGCTGTTTGGCGCGGGTGTGCTGGGTGGTTGGCACGTGGGGTGCCGTTCGCGGGCTTTTGCGCGCGTGGGGTGGTGCGATTCGTGCGGTCGCGGACTTTTGCGAGCGCGATTTGCCGCGGTCGCGTGGGCATATGGAAATTTTGGGCATGTAGGCTTGGTTCGCGGGGGCGTGCTGGCTGTTTGGCGTGGGTGTGCTGGGTGGTTGGCACGTGGGGTGCCGTTCGCGGGCTTTTGCGCGCATAGGGTGCTGCGATTCGTGCGGTCGCTGACTTTTGCGAGCGCGATTTGCCGCGGTCGCGTGGGTCGCGGCGATTTGTGCGCGCGCGAGACCACGGGCGGCACTTTGCGTGCTGGCTGTTTGCCGCACCCGTGCTGGAATCAGGCCCATGAACTGTTGATCCTTTTTGAACATTATATAAATACCTTCAAATGCAGCAGAACACTGCATTTACATATTTACCATCCCCCATTCTAGATCAGCAGTCTAGATCCTTAAATTAGGTTATATTTACTTTTATGAAAAATCATTTTTCTGATTGATGGATCTATCGAATCATTCGATCGTTTTTCATTTAACCATAATGGTATGTATACTATTGGGATATAAATGTATAATGCATAAGTATTCATTGTATTAACCTATAACGCTGTCGATACAGTTATACTGAGGAGCTCTTTCACTATTGTAGGCACTTTTATTGGCCTGATGAAGCGGGCTTGGACCCGCGAAACGCGTTGCCTGTGCTAAATAAAAATCTTTTGTCATATACAAGGATTTCGTTATTGAGGTAAGCCACCTCATATTATTTCCTCATATTTTAAGCTGTTTTTAGATGCTTTTATTTCAACCAGGGCGCCTCTTTACCTTCAATTGTGCATAGCTATACCCCCAAACAATCTGTGTTTGAGGGGTGGTGACAGACCACCTGCGGGTGCCCCACAGTGGACACCTGTCCCTACTTTTTCAAGGAGAGCGACCACATCCAGGTCGACTACCCCGAGTGGAGTCGGGTTTATGGTCTCCACCTGCTTCCTACGGTTGGTTGCCCTTGCAACCTCCTTTTGTGAGTAGTAATTTATTGAAATTCCTTTTTTCAATTGCATACTAATATGCTACACTATTGGGCTCCCGTATTTGTCTCCAATATTTTTTTCCCTGCAAGGTGCTGAGACACCCCCACTACACTCCATGTGTTGGAGTTTGGATGTGCTTATAATAATAATAATACTACTAATATTAATGATAAAGAGGACTTAAACTCTTGTTCAGGAGACAGGGAAAACACAGAAAACCCCACCCTGTGCGTGTTTACAGAGAACAGCCTGGCTTATTCTCCCTTATCTGCAAGTAATCAGCAAGTATAAATTAGGGCTGTCAGCTCTGTCTGAACTCTACTGTGGTTTTGTGAGGCAGGAGGTTTACCCTTTCTGTACTCCCAGGAATCCAGCAAGTAAAAACTGCAGGATCTCTGTTGGGGTCTACAAAAAAAATAACCTTTGCTATTTTGTACTAATTGCTTAAATCAAATTATGAGTACTAAAAAGGAAAACAAAAGTTTTGTATGTATCTAGTTCAAGTCATGTATTCAATCATTTACCTTTTTTTATTCTATAAGCCTGGTATAGATGCTTGGCTAGTTTGTATTAATTGCTAAAATCAAATGTTCAGTATGAAAAAGGAAAAAAAATGGCAGGAAGCTTTGGCTGTATCCAGCTTAAAGCAAAATGAAACCCAGCATTTCTTCTTTGCTCTAAAAAATTATTTACAGCATATTATATACAACCAGCATTTTTTTTCTAGAACAGCATTCAAAGGGTTACACATAGGATTTGAAAGTTCAGTGCAGAAAAATCTGGATGCATCCAAACTGTAGATAATGTTGTCTTGTGTTTACTTAATTGTATCAAGTGAGGAATGTGACACATTCTCTAACTGTGCACAAGCTCCAGGACACACAGAGACACTGAAAGCATTTCTGCCTTCAATAAAAGATGGAATAAAAACAGTTATTAATTGCAAATATGATAACTGTATGGCATATAAAGAGTAGGGAAACATGTTTTTATTGAATATTATGTGAGGGTTTTATACCGCTTTAAGGTATATATGAAATGATTCACCATTTTGTATTCCATAAGAATAATCGAAGTGGCTTCATTGTGAGTCCGAAAGAACTGGAAAAAAAACACAGAGATCAGTGAAGAATCATCTTCTAGATTAGAACACACACACACACAAAAACAAAACCAACAACTTTATTTAAAGTTGCTTATTTTCTATTAGATAGACTTATATGTGTAAGTAGAATGCTTTATGTATATAAAGTTCTGTTTTTTTTTTTTATTGAACATCTGATGTCTGAGCCATCCATGACTACTGTATAAGCATTTTCACATGTGCAGTGTTCAGCAGCAACAGAGAATATAAAAAATAGCCTAATATATTTGATACACCTTGAAAAAAAAAAGTGAAACACATTTGCAACGAGTAATGCTATTCCAAACAAATGACATGGGTCTCAGTACAGGTCTATGGCAATTTATTACACCATCTGCAGCAAAACAAGCATTAAAGGAAGACCATCAACATCAATAATAGAAAGCAACACTGGAAAAAAATGTGGGTCAGATAAGGATAACAATAATAAAAGTAAAGCAATATATTATTTACAAAAATAAATGCTTACTTTGGAATACTGCAGGTTCCATGTTTTCATATCTATGGATGTCATTAATCTATTTACATGCAGCTTTCAGCACAAATTGTGTTGTCTAATACACTTCCTCTCAGAGGAAGGTTATTCTGCATTTTTTCAGATGCATATGATGCATTATTCGATGTTCTCGATGTAGCCTCAGTACAGCTGAGTGTTGACATTAAAATATGTGCTTAATGCAGAACAAAAAAAGAAAAAGGTATTTTTTGACAAATGGAGCCTAATTTGCTATGGCTCTCCTATGTTGGAGATCACAGAAAACACTGGTAAATGAACACAATCCTACAAGAATGTCCTGGATTTATTACATGTTTTCTGAAATTAGGTGATAAGAGATGCAGCCATGCCCTGGGGTATATAAATTCATATGTAGGGGTGCTGAAAGTAACAGTATAAAAAATTTACCTGTAGTAAAAACCTTTTTTAATACCTGCATTTATTAAACAGACTCACTCTATGAACTGGTAAAGGGTCATTTTGATTCCTTACCAGTTGATGAAAAAACTCTTCATTGTTGAAAGCAAAAGGCAGTGCACAATTACAGAACTAATGCTTCATACACACTTGAGATAAAAGTCTTTGGAAAAGGCAAGATTACAGACCAATTTTACCCCCTTCCATGTAGTATGAGAGCCATACTCTACACAGTCTATTCTATGGAGCTGCACTCCCCATCAGATAAAATATTTGCAGGATGCTGCACACAAAGATGCCCGTACACACTCAAAAGATCATTATCTGCAAAAGATCTGTTCCTGCAAAAGATCCGTTCCTGCAAAATGCATTCATAGTCTATGAGATCTGCAGATCCTCATACACACCTAGTTTAACAGACAATCATCTGCAGATCATCTGCAGATCAGATCCACCAGGATGGATTTTCAGATCTGCAGATGATTGCCAGATATGCAGATGAAGTTACAATAACACAAGAGTCATGTGACATAAACACTTGCATCATGTGGACTGATGTGTCATAGTTGAAGCTATACTTATAGAAAAACAGTATTTTCATTTACGAAAACCACAAATAACAAAGATAATGAATATATATGAATGTGAACTATGAATAGTGTAGAAAACATTACAGCCCAACGAAACCCATAATTAAACAAAGCAAACATTCATAGCAATCAGGTTGTCCATTGGATGCAAGCAGTACATAGAATCAAAGTGGTGGACAAAATACCTGTTTCATTTGGGAAAATTGCTTGAAATGCTACACCTGCAATATGGACATTTATAAATGTACTATTTGGGCAACCTTAGTGCAAATTGGATGTGTATAAAAGTCTGGCTATTTGTCAGAAGTGCACTGGCAGGTTAAAAATTCAGTCACCCCACCCCCAACCCCCATTGACTATAACGAATTCCATACAAATCTCATTTTTTTTCCTATTCTGCTTAATAAACATTTGTCTTGTAATGTTTTCTTTCTTCACTGTAAAGTAGATAACAGGAACAGGAAGGGTTGACCCAAACTTGCCACTTAACTAAAGTGAATATACAGTAATTACTATTAGTGTCCTTATTGCTGTTGCTATTATTACTATTATTATTTAAACAGTTGCAAAGTATGATGCTATGCTGTACAGCAAATCACAGACTAGCCTACATAACAAGTACAAAATATACACAGGAGAATACGAGAAGGTATTATTTCAGTTGGTTTCACAAACTAAGAGATGGGGGGAAAGGGGTGTGTGATGAATTAATAATGAAGAGCTTGAACCCAGAGGAAGATGAGTGTGTTTGAAGAAGTGGATTTTAAGGGCTTGTGTGGATGTGTTTGTTCTAAGAGGGAAAACTAAAGAGGGGTCGTTGTGGTTGATACCAAAGAAAGAACCAGCACAAGTAAGGTAATTTGTGCTAAATGTAATTTATTACACAAAATAAGAACTATAGAAAAGCTGATGCATTTTCATTCATCTACTGCATTCCTGCCCATACATACACAAATCAATAAATCAATGTATATACTTAGCTACAGGTAATCTTGCTAGTAGTTTAAACCAGGAAACACAGTAAGCTTTAATCAAAGAAATAAGTTTCCCAGTGGACAGATCGTGCCCCAACTTTTGGTAAGCTTGAGCTACATATGGCTGTACTCAGTGTTAGGGATGCAATGATAAGGATGTTTCTTCTGTTATGTAGGGCTTCCTTAGAAAGGAAACTAAGCAAACAAACATATTATAAGTGCAATTTAGACATTCTTACCTTATTTAGCTCTTAAAGCTGATTGTTATATGTCTACACATTACTATACGCTATTGAATAATGATGATTATTAATGACTATACAGTGCAGAGACACACCTATCAGCCAAACATGGCATGGGAGTGAGCTCCAGAAAGCAGGGACCGGCCCCACATAAGTCGCGGACTTGTTAATGCGAACAAGTTATTGTTCAGGATGTCCTCATTAATAGGTAATTGGAGGAGTAGATGTATTTCTGTATAAGGTCACACATGTAAGTGCAGAAGGAGCTGTGAAATAATTTAAAGGCATAGCATAGTAGCTTGAAATCAATTCTGAGGTGAATTAAAACTGTCTGTAGGGAGTTGCAGTAAGGATCAGCAGATTAAGTACTAATGAGAAGGATAGATAAGTCTAGCTGCAGCATTCATGATTGATTGTGAAGATGAAAGTCTAGTTAGTGGAATGCCAGACAAGAGGGTGCTGCAGTTGTTGAGATGAGAGATAATGAGACCATGTAGTGGTTTGTTAATAATAAGACCATGTTTGATAGTCTGTGAGGATAAAAAGATGCATATCTTTTTTTTTAAGTGTTGAACTACTGCCATATCCTAGACACATTCTGAATGTGTGTATATAGTGCCTGGATAGTGTACTGGTTAAGGGCTCTGCCTTTGACGTGGGAGACCAGGATTCGAATCCTGGCTAGGGTCAGTACCTATCCAGTAGGGAGTTCAAGGCAAAACTCCCTAACACTGCAGGGTGACCTCTTGAGCGCGTCCCAGTGGCTGCAGCTCTTGTGCGCTTTGAGTCCGACAGGAGAAATGCGCTATACAAATGTTCGGATTATTATATTACCTATTTCAAGCCTAGAGCAGGTTTGGGTATTTTGCACTCCATCAGACTGCCACTGTTCAGCACCAAACAAGCGGACAGGGTCTGCCTTGTGTATCATGTTGTATTTCACATGACTTCGATCCAAGATGAAAAACTAACTATAACAAGTAACTTGTCTATATATCTTATCTACAGTTTAGATAGTTTACATTGCATATCTAGCTGCAAACAGCTTCAAAAGTTTATGATTATTTATACCTGTGATACAATGAGGGCAGCCATGTTCTGCTTGTCACATTGTTACAGGCTGAGGGCTGGAGATGCTATCAGCTTGCCTGTGTGTAAATTCAGTCCCCTCTCCTCCTCCATCCTCCCCTTTGCCTCTGAAATCAATGGCTAGTAACCTCCTCCTCTTCCTGCCCAGACTGAGCTCCCATAAGCCCTTGCTACAGTGCCAAGGCACAAAAGGAGCTGTGGGCGAGGCTTGTTTAGTTTGTAGGGAATTAGAGTATTAAAACAAAACAAAAAAAGTATTTGGCTTGAGGAATGCCCTATACACTGTATGAAAGGAACACAATTATGCGATGAGTAAAAGTTTATCTCGAATCCACTTTAAAAAACACAGGATTTTTACCTATATGGGAATCCTATACAATAAAACCTAACTGTCCCTGCGTCATCCTTCCTGTCCCTATCTGTGTGTTTGTGGGTTTTTGTACTGCGCATGTGCACAGAACAGACAACCGTTCAGACAGGAGGACGGGCCAGGGAGCCGGGAGCACAGGCGGGTGCGCGTGTGCAGTGGGCGGGTGCGCGTGCACTGACTGGCGGCATAAAGAGACCTAGAGCCCGTTTTAAATGGGCTTAGGCCAACTAGTGTCCTAATAAGAGAGCAAATCAAACTTTTGATACTTTAAAAAAAAAAGACCAAGAAGCGTGCAAGGCTAATATGATGCCAAATGCTACATCAAATAGAGGCTGGGAAGAAGTCTACCTTGGCTTGTTAAATATAGGGATTAGGCACTTAGAGTCCCTGATTTCCCACTGTCTCACCTCATACAAAAGCTACTTACATAAAAGAAAAATCCCTAACAGTGCCCTACTGTTTCACCTCAATTAGAGGATGTATCTGGGGTGCTAGTTAAAAGAGTGTTACTGCATTTAAAAACAACAAATACATTCAACATCAATAAATGCAGTAGCATAGTGTCGGCCAGCATGGGCTGTAGTACAATTAAATAATTATCTGTTTCCTGTCAGCCATATTTAGGGACGTATGAGCAAAATATTGTATTTTCCTGATAATTAATTAGTATGTTAAATATTCTGGAAAATAAATGAAGGCAGCCAAAATAAAATGTCCAAATAACCAAAAATAGAATATATATATATATATATATATATATATACATATATATATATATATATATATATATATATATATATTTTTTTTTTTTTTTTTTTTTTTTTTTTCCTACCAATCTTTTTATTCAGAGTAGGAATAAATTGTGGTGAATGCATTTTGTATTAATTTTCCCCTCTGCACTTGAGATGCTTGCATATTCTGGAAAAGTATTTCATTTTATCTACTCATTGATACTGAAGGGGTTGGGCTTAATAATAATTATGCTACCATCTTCCATTTGCTGTTTAAACAGTGCAGCAGTTTTGATTATTAGCAATAATGGTCAAATAATTGGTATCATAGCACATTTTAGGATTAAGGCTATAAAGGCAGCCCAAAACAGAAATCAAAAGTATTAGCATGTGCTTTAGAAAAATGCAAACACTTCATTACATGACATTTACAATGGGGTGGACATGAAGGGGTTGCATTACACCTGTGTGCTTCTTGTGCAAATATAGTGTAATAGTAGTGTTCTGCCTATATCTGTAGAAACATAAGCCTTGTTTCATTTTCCAAAGTGCTGATACAGCATAATTTGCTTGATTTATACACCTCTATATATCATGACAGAGTAAAAAAAACCATACACAACAGTTAAAAAACTTCAGTTCTAAATGGTCTTACATACAATAATAACACAAGTCTATAGGTAAAAAATGTTTTACTAAAAGCAGAAATCTTTGTCGCTGATTTTGGACAGACCTCATGGATGTCTCTATTTGGAGTTACATGTCAGTCCAGTTTCTGCTGAAATTGCCTTGCTTCCTTTCATTAAAGTCACTGAGATAGAGTGTGAAACAGTCATGATAGTAACTCTTGTGTAATTTAGCTCATGCTGGGATAACTAATTTCTACTTGGTCACTAAAGAAGGAAATTTGACCTACAGGCAAAAATACTATTTCTATGACAATCATCTCATCTTCAACAGGCAAAAAGCTTTTTATAGCATTATTGGTAGATGTAGCAACAGTATACTTTAAAAAGGATATTACTTAGAAAATATAGTGTTATACATGTTATTGGCTGAGTGAGTTACTTAGAAAATATAGTGTTATACATGTTATTGGCTGAGTGAGTTACAAAGGCAACCTTATGAGACAGCTCAGGTCTCATTATCAGGTATCAGGTTAGCTTTTCTATTATCAATGGCTACAACACTCTACTACTAAAGACTATCTACAGGGTAGCTCATAAGTTAAATATTTATTCTCTTCACCTAAAGATAGCTTGTGACAGGACATATTTTGCTCAGACATCATTTGAATCTGGAAGAGAAACATTGTCAATAGCACTACATTGTTTTGTGGCTATTTTTTTTTTTTTTGCTTATAAAAGTAACAATACAACAACCAACAGTGGCACTTATGCCAGCCATGCCAACTGGAGAGGACATACAACAAAAGACAGTAGGAAGGTTGATCCAGAGGTTACAGACATGTGTATCAGATGCACCTGTACAGTAATCAAACCTAATAAAGCTGTTTACAGCAACTAGATTCTTAAGGTTCTATATAACAATTGTTACAACAGTGAACCACACATCTTTATATACAGAATGGCTTGAGTTTAGGATGAAAAACACCATGTCACATAATCCCCTGGGCCATAAGTCTAGAAAAAATAATTCGAATAAATAGAGGGAATAAGGATAGAAAAAGGTATCAAGCACAAAGATACACTCCATAGAATAAGGAAAACTATGGTCTACTGATATCAATGAAGCTTATTGGTTTTAATATAGTGAAATGGAAGTTCGAGCAGTGTGCACACATCATCTCATTTCACAGCATGAGAATAGTATGCAGCTATTATCTAAGTACTTCTAATATCCCCTTGGGATGTGTATAAGAAGTGTAAGAGGGAAAGTGAAAGGGTGGACCCCATTGCCTACTTTGTGATTTATTGAATACTTTCAGATACCACCACCCGCTAACTGAACACGGTGATTCCAGTGCTGGAGTCGGTGCCCCCATAGGCCGTAATAGGAATTATGGCTATAGCAGTGCACAGGGAGTAACTTTGGCGCTGTCAGAAGATGGAGCTGAAGTTACTTTTAAAACACAATAATTTATTTCATTCCCCACCATCCATGGCGGCCTGGAGGGGGAATAGTATTTAACACGGCTGGGAACTTGTGCAGCAGCAGGATCAGCCATATACCGGCTGTAGCCTGCGCCCAAGTCTCCCGCTCCGATATCTCTTGTACGCCCGCTAACTCCTGTTGTATAGCCCCTAATAAGGTAAGTTAGACAGTAAAGTGACAGGTCTTTGTTGACTTACTTTATCCAGTTTAATTTAGAAGTGGAAGATGAACCCAACCATTTCAGAAGGATTTCACTCTGAGCATAAAAGGGCAATAGACGTAAACGTAGTTGGCTATATCATCTATATCATCTAATAAGCCAAGCAAACACATTTTGGGAGACAGGGTTGTTTTTTTTTTAGCACAATAGTAAGGACATAGCCTACCTCCCCTGAAAAAAACTCTGCACTAGGCTACAGGTCTAAAAAAAATATGCATATATGATCCTTTTTTTCAACATTTGGGGAAGTATGGGCCCTTAGTTGAGTTAAGTATTGCCATTCTCTGGGGAATATCGAATCCTCTATGTAAGAATTTGAGCTGGATAAGACAATCCTTCACAGTGATCACTGCTCGACAGGAATTCGCGTCAGAAACTAGAGAGAGAAATGTCCGCGCTGGAGCGCACAAAAGGTATGTAGCTGCCGCTGCCCACCGCTGCACACATATGGTTATTGAAGCTGGAGGGGAGCGCAGAGGGGAGAGCCCAAGGTGAGAGAGGGGGGGACCGTCCCCCCTCCCCACCGAGTGTGGCCATAGCTTTCCCCTCATGCTGTGACCCCTCCAGCCCCCCAAAACTGCCCGCTTAAAATCTCTGCAGGGGGGCCCGGTTGGTCTTAGTTACGCCCCTGATATAGGCTTTCTAATGGTCATTGCGCAAAAGGTGGATCAGCGCAACACCAGGCCGCCTCCGAATGGCCTCCATCAGAGATGCGCTGAGCCCCCCCAGGAACTACAAACGCTCCTTGAACCCAAACAGAAGCTCTGCATATACACCAAAAGCATGGCTGTTAAGTGGGAGCAGCTGACCAAAAACGAATTACATTAGTACATAGCAAGGAAATGAGCAGCACTACTTAAAAACAGACTAGTGCCTACCTGCAAAAGAGTGCAAGCCCCACTTGTGGGGTCGAATACACACCGAGGGGGGGCTCAGCGCATCTCTGATGGAGGCCATTCGGAGGCGGCCTGGTGTTGCGCTGATCCACCTTTTGCGCAATTTTCAATTTTATTTGATTAGCCGCACCCAGGCTATGCATATACATAGGTTAGGATTTAGTTAGTGTTAGGCCCCTCCCATGGAGGATTGACTTCTTCGCAGTGGGAGGGACGAGTACTTAATAGGTTGCATGCAAGCTGTTAATGGAAACCAACATCCTCCTCTAGTGGTAGACAGGTCATGTGTATGCTCGGTGTGTATTCGACCCCACAAGTGGGGCTTGCACTCTTTTGCAGGTAGGCACTAGTCTGTTTTTTAGTAGCGCTGCTCATTTCCTTGCTATGTACTAATGTAATTCGTTTTTGGTCAGCTGCTCCCACTTAACAGCCATGCTTTTGGTGTATATGCAGAGCTTCTGTTTGGGTTCAAGGTGCGTTTGTAGTTCCTGGGGGGGCTCAGCGCATCTCTGATGGAGGCCATTCGGAAGCGGCCTGGTGTTGCGCTGATCCACCTTTTGCGCAATTTTCAATTTTATTTGATTAGCCGCACCCAGGCTATGCATATACATAGGTTAGGATTTAGTTAGTGTTAGGCCCCTCCCATGGAGGATTGACTTCTTCGCAGTGAGAGGGACGAGTACTTAATAGGTTGCATGCAAGCTGTTAATGGAAACCAACATCCTCCTCTAGTGGTAGACAGGTCATGTGTATGCTCGGTGTGTATTCGACCCCACAAGTGGGGCTTGCACTCTTTTGCAGGTAGGCACTAGTCTGTTTTTAAGTAGCGCTGCTCATTTCCTTGCTATTTCTAATGGTCATGAGGGGACAAAGCTCATCCACATCATCATCAAAATCTATAAAAGAACTTGAAAACTACTTGGAGAACCCATTAGCTATGTCTCTCAAAGCTCCCCACTGTGGGATAATTTAAACCTCCCTGAACTTCTCTCAGTTCCAGACATAGGTTTTTGGTACAAATATGATATCAAATATGTATCACAACTCTATGCAGGGAGTAGTTTCAAAGACTTCTTAACCTTGAGGTCGAAGTTTGGCCTTCCTAAGCAGGCTCTATTTCATAATTTTCCGTTGAGACATGCACTGAAAGTACAATTAGGATTAACAAATGTTTCCCTAGTACCATCAGAGCTAGAACAAATACTTAAAAAAGAGTAACCAAAACAGGTGTCTACTCTCTATAATTTTTTAATGACACACAGTAATTCCCAGAAATCTTACTTACCTAGAGAAAGATAGCAGGTAGTTGCTCCAAATTTAACCCAGGAACATTGGAAGGAAGGAACATTCAGAGTTTTTTGGTAAAGCTGTTATTGCCTCATACGGTAGACTTGTAAACATCAAGTGGTACCACCAAGCCTATCTTACACCTTTGAAATGAGCTAAGATGAGCTCAACATGTGATAGCTGCGGTTTCAAATGTAAAATCTCTAACACTGACTTTATCCACTGTGTATGGCTCAGCCCATTCGTACAAAAATATTGGAAATCTGTGATACATTTTGTGATAGATACCTTTAACTTACCAGTTAAACTAGATTTAAAACTCTGTCTGTTGGAAATCGTGGGAGGCATGGCGTGTAATAAAAATCAATTGTCCTTACTTCGTACCCTTTTATACTATGCCAGAAAATCACTAGTCTTAAATGGAAACTACCCACACCTCCCACCTTGATGGATTGGAGGAAGCTGGTCAATTTAGCACTTCCCTTATTCAAAATTCCATATCAAGCACGAAACCAGTTTAAAAAATGTGAAAGAATATGGCACAATTGGGTAAACGCCTTGGAAACCACGATCCCTAACGTTGACACGAATATAGCAGTACAAGACCTGGATCAGTCCTAATGGTTAAAAGTTGCTGGGATTCTTGATCCCAATATATGTGATCTGCTACTCATGTCAACCTGTTTTACCAATATTTGGATGAATCCTCTGGATAGATATGTATGCTGTTTGATACCGCCTCTGATTCACACTAGAGTAGTGTTGGGCGAACAGTGTTCGCCACTGTTCGGGTTCTGCAGAACATCACCCTGTTCGGGTGATGTTCGGGTTCGGCCGAACACCTGATGGTGTTCGGCCAATCTGTTCGGCCATATGGCCGAACTAAGAGCGCATGGCCGAACGTTACCCGAACGTTCGGCTAGCGCTGTGATTGGCCGAACGGGTCACGTGTAGTGTTGGGCGAACATCTAGATGTTCGGGTTCGGGCCGAACATGGCCGAACTCCGAACATAATGGAAGTCAATGGGGACCCGAACTTTCGTGCTTTGTAAAGCCTCCTTATATGCTACATACCCCAAATATACAGGGTATGTGCACCTTGGGAGTGGGTACAAGAGGAAAAAAAAATTAGCAAAAAGAGCTTATAGTTTTTGAGAAAATCGATTTTAAAGTTTCAAAGGGAAAACTGTCTTTTAAATGCGGGAAATGTCTGTTTTCTTTGCACAGGTAACATGCTTTTTGTCGGCATGCAGTCATAAATGTAATACATATAAGAGGTTCCAGGAAAAGGGACCGGTAACGCTAACCCAGCAGCAGCACACGTGATGGAACAGGAGGAGGGTGGCGCAGGAGGAGAAGGCCACGCTTTGAGACACAACAACCCAGGCCTTGCATGAGGACAAGAAGCGTGCGAATAGCAATTTGCATTTTGTCGCCATGCAGTCATAAATGTAATACAGATGAGAGGTTCAATAAACAGGGACCGGAAACGCTAACCCATCACAGATGTTCATTGTTCATGTTACTTGGTTGGGGTCCGGGAGTGTTGCGTAGTCGTTTCCAATCCAGGATTGATTCATTTTAATTTGAGTCAGACGGTCTGCATTTTCTGTGGAGAGGCGGATACGCCGCCGATCTGTGACGATGCCTCCGGCAGCACTGAAACAGCGTTCCGACATAACGCTGGCTGCCGGGCAAGCCAGCACCTCTATTGCGTACATTGCCAGTTTGTGCCAGGTGTCTAGCTTCGATACCCAATAGTTGAAGGGTGCAGATGGATTGTTCAACACAGCTACGCCATCTGACATGTAGTCCTTGACCATCTTCTCCAGGCGATCGGTGTTGGAGGTGGATCTGCACACTTGCTGTTCTGTGTGCTGCTGCATGGGTGTCAGAAAAGTTTCCCACTCCAAGGACACTGCCGATACCATTCCCTTTTGGGCACTAGCTGCGGCTTGTGTTGTTTGCTGCCCTCCTGGTCGTCCTGGGTTTGCGGAAGTCAGTCTGTCGGCGTACAACTGGCTAGAGGAGGGGGAGGATGTCAATCTCCTCTCTAAAGTCTCCACAAGGGCCTGCTGGTATTCTTCCATTTTGACCTGTCTGGCTCTTTCTTCAAGCAGTTTTGGAACATTGTGTTTGTACCGTGGATCCAGAAGGGTATAAACCCAGTAATTGGTGTTGTCCAGAATGCGCACAATGCGTGGGTCGCGTTCAATGCAGTCCTAGGCCGAAGAGGTCATAGCCTAGGGTCACAAAACCTGTTTATTTGGGCAATTTCAATGGTGGCGAGTCTGACGTACATAAATCGCAGCAATGGCCGTTAGCAACGTCTGAATCTCACGATATGTCTCATGCAGGTAGAAGACATATTGTTAGACTTGGGCTCCAAAGATGGGTTCCCTACATCTCTGCAAACCAGAGTTACAGGGCTCCAAATTTGGTAAAATCCCCCATAGGCTTTCATTGGGCCTCCTATTTACAGTTCCAAAATCTCACATCTTTTCAAAGGGCAATTACTCAGCAGTGGCAAATTTTCTAGCATTGTAGGGACCCTTAGGGGGAACATGACTGGTGAGTTTCGGGCCCCTAGGCCAAAGAGATCATAGCCTAGGGTCACAAAAACCTGTTTATTTGGGCTATTTCAATGGTAGTGATGGTGACGTACATAAATCGCAGCAATGGCCGTTAGCAAAGTCTGAATCTCACGAAATGTCTCATGCAGGTAGAAGACATATTGTTAGACTTGGATTCCAAAGATGGGGTCCCTACATCTCTGCAAACCAGAGTTACAGGGGTCCAAAATTGGTAAAATCCCCCATAGGATTTCATTGCCTCCCTATTTCACTTTCCAAAATCTCACATCTTTTCAAAGGGCAATGGCTCAGCAGTACCAAATGTTCTAGCATTGTAGGGACCCTTAGGGGGAACATGACTGGTGAGTTTCGGGCCCCTAGGCCGAAGAGGTCATAGCCTAGGGTCACAAAAACCTGTTTATTTGGGCTATTTCAATGGTAGTGATGGTGGCGTACATAAATCTCAGCAATGGCCATTAGCAAAGTCTGAATCTCACGAAATGTCTCATGCAGGTAGAAGACATATTGTTAGACTTGGATTCCAAAGATGGGGTCCCTACATCTCTGCAAACCAGAGTTACAGGGGTCCAAAATTGGTAAAATCCCCCATAGGATTTCATTGCCTCCCTATTTCACTTTCCAAAATCTCACATCTTTTCAAAGGGCAATGGCTCAGCAGTACCAAATTTTCTAGCATTGTAGGGACCCTTAGGGGGATCATGACTGGTGAGTTTTGCCACTGCTGAGCCATTGCCCTTTGAAATGGTGTGAGATTTTGGAACGGTAAATAGGAGGCCCAATGAAAGCCTATGGGGGATTTTACCAATTTTGGACCCCTGTAACTCTGGTTTGCAGAGATGTAGGGACCCCATCTTTGGAATCCAAGTCTAACAATATGTCTTCTACCTGCATGAGACATTTCGTGAGATTCAGACGTTGCTAACGGCCATGGCTGAGATTTATGTACGCCACCATCACTACCATTGAAATAGCCCAAATAAACAGGTTTTTGTGACCCTAGGCTATGACCTCTTCAGCCTAGGGGCCCGAAACTCACCAGTCATGTTCCCCCTAAGGGTCCCTACAATGCTAGAAAATTTGGTACTGCTGAGCCATTGCCCTTTGAAAAGATGTGAGATTTTGGAAAGTGAAATAGGGAGGCAATGAAATCCTATGGGGGATTTTACCAATTTTGGACCCCTGTAACTCTGGTTTGCAGAGATGTAAGGACCCCATCTTTGGAATCCAAGTCTAACAATATGTCTTCTACCTGCATGAGACATTTCGTGAGATTCAGACTTTGTTAACGGCCATTGCTGCGATTTATGTACGCCACCATCACTACCATTGAAATAGCCCAAATAAACAGGTTTTTGTGACCCTAGGCTATGACCTCTTCGGCCTAGGGGCCCGAAACTCACCAGTCATGTTCCCCCTAAGGGTCCCTACAATGCTAGAACATTTGGTACTGCTGAGCCATTGCCCTTTGAAAAGATGTGAGATTTTGGAAAGTGAAATAGGGAGGCAATGAAATCCTATGGGGGATTTTACCAATTTTGGACCCCTGTAACTCTGGTTTGCAGAGATGTAGGGACCCCATCTTTGGAATCCAAGTCTAACAATATGTCTTCTACCTGCATGAGACATTTCGTGAGATTCAGACTTTGCTAACGGCCATTGCTGCGATTTATGTACGTCACCATCACTACCATTGAAATAGCCCAAATAAACAGGTTTTTGTGACCCTAGGCTATGATCTCTTTGGCCTAGGGGCCCGAAACTCACCAGTCATGTTCCCCCTAAGGGTCCCTACAATGCTAGAAAATTTGCCACTGCTGAGTAATTGCCCTTTGAAAAGATGTGAGATTTTGGAACTGTAAATAGGAGGCCCAATGAAAGCCTATGGGGGATTTTACCAAATTTGGAGCCCTGTAACTCTGGTTTGCAGAGATGTAGGGAACCCATCTTTGGAGCCCAAGTCTAACAATATGTCTTCTACCTGCATGAGACATTTCGTGAGATTCAGACGTTGCTAACGGCCATTGCTGCGATTTATGTACGTCAGACTCGCCACCATTGAAATTGCCCAAATAAACAGGTTTTGTGACCCTAGGCTATGACCTCTTCGGCCTAGGACTGCATTGAACGCGACCCACGCATTGTGCGCATTCTGGACAACACCAATTACTGGGTTTATACCCTTCTGGATCCACGGTACAAACACAATGTTCCAAAACTGCTTGAAGAAAGAGCCAGACAGGTCAAAATGGAAGAATACCAGCAGGCCCTTGTGGAGACTTTAGAGAGGAGATTGACATCCTCCCCCTCCTCTAGCCAGTTGTACGCCGACAGACTGACTTCCGCAAACCCAGGACGACCAGGAGGGCAGCAAACAACACAAGCCGCAGCTAGTGCCCAAAAGGGAATGGTATCGGCAGTGTCCTTGGAGTGGGAACATTTTCTGACACCCATGCAGCAGCACACAGAACAGCAAGCGTGCAGATCCACCTCCAACACCGATCGCCTGGAGAAGATGGTCAAGGACTACATGTCAGATGGCGTAGCTGTGTTGAACAATCCATCTGCACCCTTCAACTATTGGGTATCGAAGCTAGACACCTGGCACAAACTGGCAATGTACGCAATAGAGGTGCTGGCTTGCCCGGCAACCAGCGTTATGTCGGAACGCTGTTTCAGTGCTGCCGGAGGCATCGTCACAGATCGGCGGCGTATCCGCCTCTCCACAGAAAATGCAGACCGTCTGACTCAAATTAAAATGAATCAATCCTGGATTGGAAACGACTACGCAACACTCCCGGACCCCAACCAAGTAACATGAACAATGAACATCTGTGATGGGTTAGCGTTTCCGGTCCCTGTTTATTGAACCTCTCATCTGTATTACATTTATCACTGCATGGCGACAAAATGCAAATTGCTATCCGCACGCTTCTTGTCCTCATGCAAGGCCTGGGTTGTTGTGTCTCAAAGCGTGGCCTTCTCCTCCTGCGCCGCCCTCCTCCTGTTCCATCACGTGTGCTGCTGGTGCTGGGTTAGCGTTACCAGTCCCTTTTCCTGGAACCTCTTATATGTATTACATTTATGACTGCATGCCGACAAAAAGCATGTTACCTGTGCAAAGAAAACAGACATTTCCCGCATTTAAAAGACAGTTTTCCCTTTGAAACTTTAAAATCGATTTTCTCAAAAACTATAAGCTCTTTTTGCTAAATTTTTTTTCCTCTTGTACCCACTCCCAAGGTGCACATACCTTGTAAATTTGGGGTATGTAGCATGTAAGGAGGCTTTACAAAGCACAAAAGTTCGGGTCCCCATTGACTTCCATTATGTTCGGAGTTCGGGTCGAACACCCGAACATCGCGGCCATGTTCGGCCTGTTCGGCCCGAACCCGAACATCTAGATGTTCGCCCAACACTACACTAGAGATGGCCCGAATGGTTCCAGCGAACTTTCAGGGGTTCGCAATCGCGGAGAACCGCAAACTTTTGCGGAAGTTCGGTTCGCCCCCATAATGCACCATTAGGATCAACTTTGACCCTCTACATCACAGTCAGCTGGCACATTGTAGCCAATTGGGCTACACTCCCTCCTGGAGCCACTCTCCCCCTAATAAAAGGCAGGCATCACCGACCATTTTACTCACTCATGTGCCTGCAGTAAATAGAGAAGGGACAGCTGCTGCTGCTGCAGACTCTCATAGGGAAAGATTAGTTAGGCTCTTGTAGGCTTGTTAGCTTGCTCCTTGCTGATTCTTATTGCTAAAATAGCACCCCACAACAGCTCTTTTGAGAGCTAATCTTGTTCTTGTGAGCTATTTTTTTTCTGTGTGTCCCACTGACACTTGTGTTGCATAGACAGCCTTGATAATTCATACTGTGTGTGTGCCACTGCCAGGCCCAGCACATTCAGTGACTACCTGTGTGTGTGACAGGTGCACATTGTAATACCCATTACTGCATATACCTACCTACCTGTTGTCCACAGTGCACCCACCCACCTAACTACGTGAGTTGAGTGCACGCAGTGTCACTGTGCCTGTCCGCTACCTGTCTGTGTGTGACAGGTGCACATTGTAATACCCATCACTGCATATACCTACCTACCTGTTGTTCACAGTGCACCCACCTACCTATGTGAGTTGAGCGCACGCAGTGTCACTGTGCCTGTCTGCTACCTGTCTGTGTGTGACAGGTGCACATTGTAATACCCATCACTGCATATACCTGCCCGTTGTGTTCAGTGCACCCACCTCATCACTGCATATACCTACCTGTTGTGTTCAGTGCACCCACCTACCTATGTGAGTGCACACAGTGTGATATATTACTCTGTGCATACCTGTTAACTGCATCTGTGTGACTGCACATTGTATTAGTCATGTCAGTGCATACCTTTCACTCCATCCCCCCCGATGTAGACACAACGGAAAAAACAGGTGGAGGTAGAGGCATACCCAGAGCAAGGCCACCCGGCAGGTCGGTGCGAGGTCGTGTTGATGTGATTTCATGCAGCCCTGGCCCAAAGTACAGAGCTCAGAAGAAGGCCCGTCCCATCAACTCTCAAGATTGTCAGGATGTGGTTGACTATTTAACACAGAACACCTCATCTTCCGCAGCCACCAGCGCTACTACAAGGGGAATTAACTGATTCAAAGCCATTATTGTTACAACCAGATGAAGGCGCTAAGCAAGTTACACCACCTCATATATCTGAGTTAGGCGGCGACACTACGGTCGTAATGTGTGAGGAGGAGGAGGATGAAGTACCTACTGTTGGTGCAGTTTTGGAGGTGTCTGAGGCAAGCGAAGCTGGGCAAGATGATTATGATGTTTATGATGATATGGATCCCACATGGGTTCCTAATAGACAAGATTACCAAGTGGACAGTTCAAAGGGGGAGTCAGAGAAGAGTAGGAGGAGGCAGGGCGAGCTCATCATCAGAAACAACTGGTGGCAGTGTCCGGCGCCATGTATCACCACCTATTTACAGCCAGCCAACATGCCCTTCAACGTCAGTTGCTGATGCCACCATAGTGCCATTACCCCAGGGAGGCTCAGCGGTTTGGAAATTTTTTAATGTGTCTGCCTCAGATGGGAGCAATGCCATCTGTTCTCTCTGCCTCCAAAAATTGAGCCGTGGAAAGGCCAACACTCACGTAGGGACAAGTGCCTTACGAAGGCACATGGAAAAAAGGTACAAACTGCAATGGAAAGAGCACCTGAGCAAAAGCAGCACACAAAAGAAAATCCACCCTCCTTCTCCTCCTCCTCCTTCAGGTACAGCATCTTCAGTCACTTTCTCCCTTGCACCTTCACAGCCACCCTTCTCCACTCCGCCTCTGCCCTTGAGCAGGGTTCTGCTCCTCTGCCCACGGCAGCCAGGTGTCCGTGAAGGAAATCTTTCAGCGGAAGAAGCCAATTTCTGCCAATCACCCCCTTGCCCGGCATCTGTCAGCTGGTATCTCAGAACTTTTAGCTCACCAGCTGTTACCATACAAGCTGGTGAACTCTGAGGTCTTCCGTAAATTTGTGGCCATTGGGACACTGCAGTGAAAGATACCAGGCTACAATTATTTTTGTAAAAAGGCGATACCCAAACTGTAAGATGAAGTTGAGAGGCAAGTGATGTCATCTCTGGCACAGCGTTGGGTCAAGGGTCCACCTGACCATGGATGCCTAGTCTGCCAAGCACGGTCAGGGCAGGTACATAACTTACACAGCCCATTGGGTCAACCTGGTGACCGATGGCAAGCAGGGAGTACATAGCTGTGCAGCGGACCAACTTGTGACACCTCCACGGCTTGCAGGCAAGCCTCCTGCCACCTCCTCTCCTCCTGCTACATCCTCTTTGTTGTCATCCTCCTCCTCCTCCTTGGCTGAGTGGCACTTCAACTCTACTGGTGCTGCGATCTCCTCTCCAGCTACATAGCCCAAGCTCCCCAGGGCCTATGCTGCATGCCAGATACGCCGGTGTCACGCCATATTAGACATGTCTTGCCTCAAAGGGAAGAGTCACACTGGAGCAGCTCTCCTGGCTGCTCTTAACAAACAGGTGGATCAGCGGCTGTGTGGATCAAACGGCAGCGTGGTGTGTGACAACGGCAGCAATCTCATTTCCGTGTTGAATTTGGGAAAGCTGACACATGTACCCTGCATGGCACATGGGCTGAATCTAGTCATTCAAGGATTTGTGTCAAAGTACCCATGCTTAGAGGATGTCCTGAAACAGGCCTGGAAGTTGTGTGGGCATTTCAGGTCTTACATGGCCATGACACGTTTTGCGGACATTTAGCAGAGAAACAACTTGCCGGTGAGACACTTGATATGTCATAGCCCGACTCGCTGGAATTCGACCCTGGTCATGTTCTCTCGCCTGCTAGAACAGGAGAAAGCCGTCACCCAGTACCTGTACAATTACAGTAGAAGGACACAATCTGGGGAGATGGGGATGTTGTGGCCCAACAACTGGACACTGATGCGAAATGCATTCAGGCTCATTTGGCCGTTTGAGGAGGTAACCAACCTGGTGAGTCGCAGTGAAGGCACCATCAGCGACTTGATTTCATACGCTTACTTCCTGGAGCGTGCCGTGCGTAGAGTGGTGGATCAAGCTGTGGAGGAGTGTGAAGAGGAACAGTTACAGCAGGAACAGTTGTGGGAGCAATTTACATCAGAATCAAATGTTTCCTCAACACCTGCGGCAAGACAGAGGGGGGAGGAGGAGGAAGAGTTGTGTTGGGAAGAGGAGTCAGACTCGGATGATGAGGAAGGTGTTTCTTTGGAGGAGGAGGAGGCGGCAGAAGAAGAACAACCGCAGCAGGCTTCACAGGGGGCTTGTGCTGCTCGAAGTTCCCGTAGTATTGTTCGTGGCTGGGGGGAGGAGGAGGACTTACCTGACATCACTGAGGAAGAGCAAGAGGAGATGGATAGTACATCTGCATCCAACTTTGTGCATTTTTCATGCTGTCCAGCCTGTTGAGGGACCCCCGTATAAAAAAAACTCAAGGGGAATGAGCTGCACTGGGGCGCCACGCTACTAGACCCTCGGTATAGGCACAAAGTGCATGACATGTTACCAACTCACTAGAAGGCAGAAAGGATGCAACACATGCAGAACAAGCTGGCAACTATGCTTTACAATGCGTTTAAGGGTGATGTCACAGCACAATGCAATAAAGTTACCACTGCAAGTAATTCTTCTCCCATGTCCATGCAGGCAAGGAGAGGACGGTTTAGCGATCTCATGATGATGTCGGACATGCAGACATTATTTAGTCCAATGCCTCGCCTTAGCCATTCTGGATCCACCCTCCACCAACGCCTGGACCGGCAGGTAGCCGACTACCTGGCCTTGAGTGTGGATGTAGACACTGTGAGCAGTGATGATGAACCCTTGGACTACTGGGTGCGCAGGCTTGACCTGTGGTCAGAGCTGTCCCAATTTGCCATCCAACTTCTGTCTTGCCCTGCCTCAAGCGTCCTGTCAGAAAGGACCTTTAGCACAGCTGGAGCCATTGTCACTGAGAAGAGAACTCGCCTAAGTCACAAAAGTGTTCAGTACCTCACCTTTATCAAAATTAATGAGGCATGGATCCGGGAGGGCTACTGCCCTCCCAAAGACTAAGTCAGGTACCACACACAGCATCTCTGCCTGCACCCCGTGTGACTGGCTGCCTGCCCCAAGACTAAGTCGCTCCCCACACAGCATCTCTGCCTGCAGGCTGCTTGCCTTCTCCACCACCACCAACAGGGTCCAGGACTCGAGGCGGATTCCTGAATTTTTAAGGCCGCTGCTAGCAGCGGCTGCTATACTAATTTTTCTGGTGCGTGTACATGCCTGCCTAAATTTTCTGGCTGCACTGCAGCTGCAACAACAAAACAAAAGGCATGTACATATGCCCATTCCCCTTCGTGATCATTACCTTGCCGCGGTGAAAGGGCTTGCGTATCACAATGAAGCAACCACCGCCGGCTATATGAGTGTCTCGGGGGGTGGCACACCAAAGATAATAAGGTTGTTGCTTCATTGTGGACAGACCAAATTTGATCAGCTGGACATTCACTTTTGTTCTATCATTGAGCTACCACAGCCCGGCAACCATATGGGCTTGAAAACCGCCACGACCTGCACTCTGGCCATGGTGTGCACCAGTCCAGCACAGCCGTCACTACGCAAACAGCTGTTTGGGGTGCGTTACACAGTGAGTTTTTTGTGTCAGTGTGAAGCAGTACTCTAATTACACTCCCTGATTGATGTATACACATGCAAGACGTTTTAAAGCACTTTAGGCCTGCAATTTAGCATTCAATTTGATTTCTGCCCTTAAAACGCTGCTGTGCGTCCAGTCCGGATTTTTCCCGGGGACTTTTGGCTGGTATTCCACTCCGCCACGCCCCTCTCCAGGTGTTTGACCCCTTGAAACATCTTTTCCATCACTTTTGTGGCCAGCATACATTTTTCTAGTTTTCAAAGTTTGCTTCCCCATTAAAGTCTATTGCGGTTCGCGAAAGTTTGCGCAAATCGAACTTTCGCGGGAGGTTCGCGAACCGAAAATCGGAGGTTTGGGCCATCTCTAATTCGCACAACTATATATGTGCAATTACTGGACTGATGTGCTACTTTTTGCTCTTTTTTGTTCCTTCTTTCTATGTTTATTTATGGTCTCTCTAAAAACCAATAAAAATTCTCATTTAAAAAATGTCTGCTGTGATGCGATTTACGAGTTACAGCAAAGACACCAGTAAAGTCATTATAAGTATTTATAAAAAATGTGATACATGCAAAGTTGATTTTTGACTTTATAGTCTAACAATTTTTTTTCAGAAATGAAAACATTTTGTATGTATTAAAAACAATAAATGCATTTCTTTTAAAGTGACACTGAAGCGCAAAAAAATTGTGATATAATGAATTGTATGTGTAGTATGGATAATTAATAGAACATTAGTAGCAAAGAAAATAGTCTCATATTTGTATTTTCAGTTATAAAGTTTTTTTTTATAACAGTGTATCATTCTGTAATATTTGCAATTTACACATTACGCTCAGCATTCTAAATGATTTCACAGAGCAGGCTAGCGAACTATTGAACTTTACTCTGTAGAAAAACAAAATACAGTGACAGACACTTTAGATAATAAGCTTCAGAAGACAGAGCTCGCTGCAACTTTGAAAGTCATGGATCTCAGATAAGCTCTTTTGCATAGATAACAACTGGAGTTTCTTAACTCTTCCTGTACTGGAAACAATATTAGACTCATATCTCTACTGCTGTTTTATATCTTAGATGTACTACACATACAAATCATTATATCATAAGTTTATTTTCACTTCAGATTCCCCTTAAATGCATTCAGCAAACTGGTGCTGTAGTTGCTTGTCTTTACACAATATGCCCTTAAACTGTACGTTTGATGGACAGAGTTTTCTCTCCTACTGTACCTTATTATCAGTTTACCTCTTTTTGTACATTGTGCAATCTGTTGGTGCTACAGTATATACATCAATAACAATAACCTAACAATTATAGTAAAATAAGTAATAATAACTAAGAAGTCATAGTAAGTTTGTTGATTTAAGATGTCCTTTATACCAAGAAATATATGCCGGATAGTAAATGCACAGTTTAACAGCAATACACCTATGAACCTTCCGGCACTACAATTACCATGAACTGTGTAAATCTATAGGTGTGAATGGACATACTTTTTTTTCCCAAATGAGCGCTGAGATGTATTCTCCAAGAAAACTCTTTTCAGTGAATAGCTATTAGACGGTGCTAGTAATAACACAGCAAGCATTATTCATTGCAAGTTCAATTTCCATTAATGCTCATGAATGGAACACTATTTATTCTCTGCACATTAGAAAGTCAAAAGCATTTTCATTTTTAAAGTTCTGAGTTTCTGGGGTGCCAGCATACAATTGCAAATGTGTTTTAGGCCTCTGGCTGAGTCAAATGTATTTCAATGCATTTAATGTGTACTTTGTTCCTATAAGATGTCACAGAAAATGGTGTTAACACAAGAAGTTGTATTACTGGAACAACAAAGATTTTCATTCTGGATGAATATTGTTTGTCAGATGATGACTTATTATTTATGCATTATTGTACAATCAGAAAGAATACTTTGCAAGCAGTAATTATTTTGATGAGCAAAGCAACAGTTTGCGTTTGTGCGTATTTGTACAAAACAATACCTAAATAGGGCAATGGCTTTTTGCCCACAAAACAACAATTATTCAGATTAATAAGCAGCCAGTAGAGGTTAGAATAGAATAACATAATTACTCTTGATTTGATATATGGGATTGGGATATTTTCTGTTCCATTTAGAGTTGTTGGGTCACATGGAGTTTAAATGTTAATAATTAAAGCCAATTTGTGGAAAAGTCACCATTTTTAACACAGTTCAAAGAGAGAGAAAAAAAACAGCTGCTGCTATGTGTTTTGAAAATCAGGTCATACACACAAATGTACTGATTATGTGAATCCTATATTTTGTAGTCACATGTGAAAGCTAGAGCCTGCAATTAAAAGTGTCCTCAATAGGGAGTATACTTTACGGCATCTCTTTCACTAAAAGTGTTGCTGTAAACAGCCATTATTTATTTTTCTCTATATATCAAATATAATGTATGTAAGAAAAGGGCAAATGCAAAGCACTAACCTTTTTATGCTCACCATCCATCCTGTTTCTATCAAAGTAGAGAGATAATTGTCTAAGACATCCCATAGTCAAAGATATATAGCCCCTGGGCTGCATTTTGAACAGTCTGACTGTGGAGTTCTACAATCTTCCCTAACTGAAGAGCAATATTTAACAATAATAAATAGTGTGCAGCCATTCTTATTGGCATACTGGATAATGCAATTTGTTCAGTAATTCTGGGATTTGCAGCCCACCCAACCAGTCCAAAGTCATCATGAATCAGCTGTCTCTCCACCGCCTAATCTGATCATATCAGTAAACTGGCAATGAATCCTTTGAACAAACAAGTAGTGGAGTCAATGTTTGCTCAACACCAATAAGGAAATTACAGCACAGTCTAAAATAAAACATGAAAGGATGTAAAGGAGCAAAATATGTCAACATATCTCTATACAGGTCATTCTGCAATAACAGCAGTTATTGCATGTTTCCACTGAAAGCAATACTGCTATACTGGAAGGTTCCCCAAACTGTAATCAAAGTGAGTCAGTTATATTTACTCAACAGGGCAAAGTGGTGGAGGCAGTAGACATTCACCATCTTGTTCAAGGATTTGTATAATACAGGGCTTGGTTTGCTTAAAATCATTATGGCCAAAAATGAGCGTACATGGCACTTTGCCACCCGGGCACTTCGGCGCTTGGTGAGCTGAATTATGGCTCACTCTGCTGCTGTTGAGATTCCAGGCAGCGTTAATTACTATTTGGTGTCCAGCAATCATCAGATCCCTTAATTAACGATGTGCGGAGCACGGACTATTGCATTGATGCTATAGCCGAATCAAACAGAAATGATATGGCTATGCATAGAAAGAAAAGCATTCTAGATTACAGATTTAAAACAAGTACCATAAAACACTGAGATATCATAACTTATTCCAAGTGTGAAGAAATCTTCAAAGCAAACTGAAATGAGCCAGTAAGTAGATATACCTAATAGTTCAGGACTAACAATGGGTCAATTCATACACAATTGGTGAATTTTCACAAAAATTAACAATAACACCTGAAAAGGTATTGCTCAAAAATCCGGTAATCAAGCTCAAAGGGAAAGGTGAGCAACAGCAGACAATGGCCTCAATTCACTAAGCTTATCTCCTGTCTTTAATAACTCTTCTAGAGTTGTTACCGTGGTGATAAGGCATGTAGTATTCAGGAAACATTTTACCTCAGGCAAACCTAACGTTAACTCTTCTGTCTTTAAGTTAACTCTTTAATCCTTAAAATAACTCTAGAGTTAAAGACAGGCTGTTCATTAACTGCATGTGAAAATAACTACAGAGGAGGTAACTTAACTACAGAGGAGGTAACTTAACTACAGAGGAGGTAAATTAACTACAGAAGAGGTAACGTAAGGAATGAAGAGATACGATAACTCTCTTACTAGTGGAGGTAAGTTTTCTCTTGCCTTATTATCTCCAGCATGATCTTAGTGAATTGAGGCCATTGTGGCAAATGCATAAGGACTTCAAACAACAGATCTGCTTCAGTAAGTGATGATGTAAGCGATTGTGCAGCAGTCCACTTTCCCTGTTGCACTTTCCTTGTTGCACTTTTAAAATGTGGCACACAGGCTCTGATGTTCTCACTACCGAATACTAATAATACTGAAGCAGACGTGATGTTTTCTGTCTGTATGTTCTGTTTTCTTTGCTTTGCTGAATAAATCCATGATGGAAATGGATGTGTAATTACCCATTATTCTGTATATGGGCCTCGATTCATCAACACTTAGCAAATTTGTTAACAACAGTTTGGTAAAATACCAAATTTGTTAACTTCATTTCAGGATTCATCAAAGTTATCTACAGCTGTTAGCGAACATTCGGTAACGATTCGGTAACGATTCGCTAAAACGGAATAAAGTGCAATTCATGAAAAAGAAAAAGGGCGTGGTTTAGCGTTACATTTAGGATTAGTTATCTCCTTCACTGCTCTGTCGTTATTCCTGTCAGATCATTGCTGACAGAGAAGATGGAGCCATTTGAAGTGGTTATGTATCAGCTGAGAGTGATTCAAAGGCGCAGAAGGGCAAGAATAAGGTCTGCAACCATATAAATTTGTAAGAGAATAGATTTATTTGCTATAACACGACATCTGCATTTCTCTTGAATCATCTTGTAAGAGAACACAGGCAGTGTCAGGGTTAACTAATTTGCTAGCTGCACTATAATTTTTTAGAAAAGGCTCCTATCAAATTGTGGGATTGTCCCAACCACTTTCAGAATCCTGGTCCAGGTGTAAAGCCCTATTCAGAATGTTGCTACGTAGTGCTCAAAGGACTGCCTTTTACCCACAATTCCATGGGAATCTTATGGCCTTGTGTTAAAGTACCACTGTAAAATGGAAATATCGACACGTTACCGAATGGTTACCGAATTGTTATCGAATTCACACCGAATGAGGAAAAACCTTGATGAATACAACTAGAAATCGCTAAACTTCGAATTCGGTAATTTAACAAACTGGAAAAAGTTATCTCAAAGAGAATGATGAATCGAGGCCATTGTCTCTAGAGAACCCTGTCCGCTGGTGATCTTAACACATAATATCACATAATCTAAAAATAAATAAAAAATAGCTATTAACTAAGCTTCTATTTTAAATAGCATAGATATACAATTAAAGGGAGACTTTCATGAAAACTTGTAAAATATAAGATACATATGCACACATACTTATAAGAAGCACCTTTCTCCCAGCCTAAACAGCACTATAAGTTACTTTTTCCCCAAGTTGCTGTCACTTAAAGTAGGTAGCAAACATCAGCCAGATCTGACTGGATTTGGACTAGTTTATTTCCTCATGGGAGACTCAGTATCTCATTTATTCTTAAAACAAACACACCCTGGAGAGGATCTATACAGAGATGCCAGCCATCCTCCCTACACGTTTGCACACTATTTTGGCAGGTGGACTAAGCAACTAAAATTCAGTACGTGCTATTACAAATAAAGAAAACCTTGACATTCTCTTACTCATTCTGAGGAATTGGACTACTCCAAAACCTGTCAGATTTTTACAACCAAATGTAAGAGACAGTGACATAGGAAAAAAAAAGTTTTTTCGCTTTCCAACTGCTGGCTATAGGCAAAGTGCAGCATCAGTGGAATCCTATGGGGGTGGTTCCACTGCAACGTTTCTATTGCTCTATGGTGCATGCAGGATTTTGGAGCGATTCTAGAACAATCAATTGAAGGAATACAAGGGCAAATCACATTCCTTCACGATTGCTCCAGGAATCTGGAACAAACTTGCAGTGTTTTTGATTATGAAAATCATGAGCTATTAGTCTGGAAAAGATTACAAAGTAATTTCTAAAGTTTGGGGCTCAAGCAAACTACAGTGAGAGCCATTATCTAATGCTGCATACACACTTGAGATAAAAGTCTTTGGAAAAGGCAAGATCACAGACCAATTTTACCTCATTCCATGTAGTATGAAAGCATACTCTACACAGTCTATTCTATTGAGCTGAACTCCCCATCAGATAAATTCTTTGCAAGATGCTGCACACAAAGATGCTATACACATTCAACAGATCAGTATCTGCAAAAAATCTGTTCCTGCAAAAGATCCGTTCCTGCAAAATGCATTCATAGTCTATGATATCTGCAGATCTCAATACACATCTTCTTTAACAGATATTCATCTGCAGATCTGAAGATCCATCCTGGTGGATCTGATCTGCAGATGAATGTCTGTTAAACAAGGTGTGTATGAGATCTGCAGATATCATAGACTATGAATGCATTTTGCAGGAACGGATCTTTTGCAGGAACCGATCTTTTGCAGATAATGATCTTTTGAGTGTGTACAGGCATCTTTGTGTGCAGCATCCTGCAAAGATTTTATCTGATGGGGAGTGCAGCTCCATAGAATAGACTGTGTAGAGTATGGCTTTCATACTACATGGAATGGGGTAAAATTGGTCTGTGATCTTGCCTTTTCCAAAGACTTTTATCTCAAGTGTGTATGAAGCATAAGTTCTGTAATTGTGCACTGCCTTTTGCTTTCAACAATGAAGAGTTTTTTCATCAACTGGTAAGGAATCAAAATGACCCTTTACCAGTTCATAGAATGAGTCTGTTTAATAAATGCAGGTATTAAAAAAGGTTTTTACTACTTTTGAATGTGTACAGCATCTTTGTGTGCAGCATCTTGCAAAGATTTCTGTCTGATGGGGAGTTCAGCTCAATAGAATAGACTGTGCAGGTATGGCTCTCATACTATGTGGAATGGGGTGAAATTGGTCTGTGATCTTGCCTTTCCAAAGACTTTTATCTCAAGTGTGTATGCAGCATAAATCTTGGAGCAGTGGTGACCTTCCCAGGTGTGGCCATCTTACAAAAATTACCTCAAGAGTGCAACAATGACTCAAATATTAATATTATTTTTGCACTATTTACCACTTTAAATTCAGGGCCATCTCTAAATGGTCAAGATACAGTCATTTGTTATTAGATTTTGCTTGCAAATTATTTTTGAACCTTTTTTTTTTTTTGTGCACAATATGATTGTGTAATATTGATTCACATTTACCCCCACACTTTTTTGTCACAAGTGTTTGTGAACATAAGCATTTTTAATCTAATCTCAGATTTAACACAGAGGTAGCTCAGAACATGAGCCACTGAGTGATTAAATAATTCATTCATGATGAATTTAGGCTGTTGTACTACTGTTTTATGTGATGTTTATGGTTTTTATTTTTGTTGAATATTAATTGCAGAATAATTAAGGTGAACATATATTTATTAATTTATGAAATTGGGCTGATAAAAGCGTATTTTCTGGTTTCTAATGTTAAACATTGTTTATACAGATGAATGCTGGGCATACACGGCACGTTTATGCGCTGGAATCGAGCCACCTGTCCCCGCGGGCACTTCCTTCTCAGTGCTTATCAGCGCTTCGTTTTTGCCTATTGTCCGCCTGCGGGGATTGAGTCGGGAATCGATCCCCCGCATGATCGGACATGTCAGAAATTATCAATCGAGCCATCAGCGGCTCGATTGATAAGAGGAATCTGGGCCGTGTATGCCCAGCATTAGGGTCATACTTCACTAAGGCCTTATTGTGAGTTAACTCACTTTTTTTTTTTTTTAAACTAGCACCTTTCTAGGGCCCTCTAAGTAAAAATACTAAGAAATAAGGTGTAAAAGTAAAACATTTCAGTAAATTATATAACGAATATGTGCAATTTTAGTGACCAGCATGTCATAAGGGCCTCTAGTATTGCGAGAATGCCAAAGGCAAATATATTCATCCCTACATTTTAAATTCTTCTTCATGGTGGCCACTCATTAGGATAATAAACATAGTGAAACTCCTGCAAGTGCAAACATTTTATTAAATAAACACCTGTATTACTAAGATATAGCTTGTTGCATCATCATATATCAGTAATAATCTGTGCAAGTGACAACTGTGAACTTAGGAGATGTATAATAATTGATGGGTTCTATCACATATTCTTTATGTAACTATACCAATTTTCTTACAGGAGAGATATAATCTCTCTTAGTGTATGACATACATTTATCTTAAAAGTTCCGTCTCCGGGTTTTAATACAGACTTCATTAGATATTGCTGTGATAATATTTGAAATAAATGTATCTCATACAATAGAATCTGTCCACTTGGAATGAATACAAATACCTAAAAAGCAATATAGTCAGCTAGTCATCTCCTTGCCAGTTTAATTTCCTGTACTCTATAGCCAATATATGTCAAATGGAAAATTCAACCATAAATTCAGTACTGTCTATGCATTTAACTGGGAGCCTAGAAAATGCACAAAATGTATTGAATTAGATCACAGTGAATAAGAAAAAAAATAATTTATGTGTATTTTACTGAGATATATATACTTGCAAAGAAACCGTGACCAAGAATTGAACTTCATCCCAATCAGTAGCTGATACCCCCTTTTACATGAGAAATCTATTCCTTTTCACAAACAGATCATCAGGGGCTCTGTATGGCTGACATTGTGGTGAAACCCCTCCTACAGGAAACTGTGAGGACCATGGTCCTTGCAGTTTCCTTTCTGTGAACCTCATTTCATTGTGGGAAATAGCTGTTTACAGCTGTTTCCAACTGCCAAAAAAGCAAGCAGACAGCTACTTCTAGTGACATCACTTGCCAGCAGTAAAAATGTCATTATGTGATAAATGTCCGAATGCAAATCAGGGAGAGGAAAGATTTTACAACGGGCAAACACTGACTAAATAATTTATACATAATTATTGTAAAAATGAAGCACTTTTTTTTATTAAATTATTTTCACTGGAGTTACTCTTTAACTTTATACTTAACATCATGCTTGTATTATTTTTGTTCTGTACTAGATTATATATGTTAAGTTTTGGCAGATCCTGATGTTATTCTATATGTCTAATGACCTTACATTTCTACAGGTAGACAGCTAAATACATAGCTGAAATGCAATGTACAGTAAAATCTCGTTATCCAGCATCGATGGGCATTGGCTTATGTCAATGTCAGGCTCACTGGCATTCACTGCTTTCCTTTCAGCTACTATGCCCCAGTCCCTGCCACGCTCTTCAACTGTAGACAAGACCCTGCTTTAACAGGAGACTGGTCATGTGTGTGCAAGGCATGGATGCTGAGACTCTAGAAACCACAAGTACCAGAGAGAATTACTAAGTAAAAGTTCAAACAACCGGAGGGTCATACACAGGAGATCAGAAGACTGTCGTGCAGTGATAAACAAACTCAACCTTGATAATAAGCCAGAGGTCATACACAGGAGAACAGCTAGATTGGCAGATAAATCAGGGATCAGGAAAACTTGAAGTGATAAACAAGCAGAAGACAGTTTAGGCGGCAATCCAGAGTAGTCAGTAGGAGTCAAACAAAGTCACCAGAAATACAAAATGAAGCACACCCTAGCAGTTAGATACCACAACTAACTCTATCACGAGCAATGTGGTGAAAGCAGCAACAGGTTTAAATAGTTCAGCAAGCCAATCAGGAAGGGGCACACTCTTTACCAACCAATAAAGGATCACATACTAACACAGCCCCATTGGTCCCTTTAAGGGCTGATTATTAAGCAGTTGCTAATGCCTGCAAAGTAAAGCATAGGATGGCCATGTCCGGCCCCTGGAGCTAACAGTATGCGCAGTCTCCTGCACATCCAGATAGATGCTGGGGTTGCCATTTGTTTATACAGCCCACCCCTTAGAACCACTTCATGCAGATCTGCAGACACAGAGGTAGTCAGCTTTTTACGATGACTTCTGGAAGCGCCAGAGCTGCCACAGGCTCTCAGGACAGTTGAGTGCACGACAGCCCAATAAATGTAGTTACTGTTTGCTTGAGAGATACTATTAAATATAGGCATAAATAATACCAGTAATTCAAAACAATTTACAACAAATAAAGACAAACTTAACTTAATGAAACATGATTTTATTAGTGAACCTTAATTGGGGAAAGAAGTTGAGTTTTACTTACCTGGAGCATCTTCCAGCCCCTTGTTGTCTTGCAGATCCCACATGCACTTCCATCTACAGGAGCATGATCGTGGAGGTGCTCGGATGGGACGGCTCATCTGTAGTAACCTGTGATTGGTCCAGTCGGCGAGCACTCAGAGGGCTAAAGCGGCACAGTGGAGAGTTCCGAAGGGAAACCAACAGTACAAGGGGCTAAAAAAGCCCCAGGTAAATAAGATGTAACCTCTTTTCCCAATTTAGGTTCACTTGCAGGGGCGTAGCAATAGGGGGTGCAGCGGTAGCGACCGCATCGGGGCCCTTGGGCCAGAGGGGCCCCGAAGGGCCCTCCCTCAACTACAGTATTAGCTCTCTATTTATCCTGTGCTCATAATAATCACTTCTATAGATACTTTGAATAGTGGTAATCATTAACAAACTGTTTCCCATCCCTTCCTTGCACCTCTGACTCTGTAGTTGCCATTGGCAGGTTTTGGTGCACCGTATCAATTGCTATGTATAGATTGCTTGGGGGGCCCCATTGTAAAACTTGCATCGGGGCCCACAGCTCCTTAGCTACGCCACTGTTCACTTTAACTGAATTCTGGTGGATAACCGAGAGTCTACTGTACGTGAATTGTCTTATCTGCCAACTGATATGTGACTCTGTTCAGTACACTTGTTATTCAGATAACCTATCCACACACTACTTTCAGGATAAGCAGTTCTGGGTTCACCTTCTTCTCCCCTCTGCAGCTCAACATCACATCATTAGTAATGTCTGTCCTTCAGTGTAATGACTCCACAAGATCCGCACCGTGACATTTCCATCTTTATTGTTCCATAAAAAACAGGTTAAAAACTGTGTGGGTAAGTTTAAGGTGACGCACAGGCATTTCGGGCTGGATCAGTCCTTTGCCTCTGCGTCACCTTAAACTTACCCAATACCCACACAGTTTTTAACCTGTTTTTTATGGAACAATAAAGATGGAAATGTGACGGTTCGGATCTTGTGGAGTCTCTGCAAATACTTGTTACTCCAGAGTCGATTACTGCACGTCTCCTTGACCATTGGTGTGGAAGCATTTACTATAAAGTGTCCTTCAGTGTAATGACTGGCCTAGACTCTGAGTCACATTATTAGAATGATTGTATTATGTGTAGTTACACTTGTCATGCCTAAAAACAAGACTTTTAAGCAATTGAAAATAATTAATTTTGCACATATGTAGAGATACAGTTGCAATTTAGTGTTAGTAGTGCAACAGCATATTTGACTAGATGGGAGATTGTGCCTTCATTTCTCCAAAAGCAAATAGTAGGTGGTATTATAGCATCAGACGATGCATGCAATAGAAGGCTAATCATAAGCTGTGTTTTAAAGAGAATAAATCAAAAGTAAATTTGGCACGAAGAACTGTCCTCCTTGACCTTTGAAGAGCTTGTGTTCATCCCTGCAATCCAAAATGTTTTGTAAAAGTGTTATCAATCATTGAGGAAAGTTTAAACACGTACATACATATATATATATATATATATATATATATATATATATATATATATATATATATTATAAGAAAAAGCATAAACAGTTACAAAGGTATACAGTGAGAAGCAGTTTTGAGAGCGATGGATGCTATTTACCTTTATATGAGTTGTGAATTAGTTTCTGTAGAACGTAATTATGCATACCCACTGATGATGTCTCTTGAATGGTTGAATAGTCTAGTAGATTAATTGGCTCTAATCTATCTGAGGGTCAGATAGTGACATGGACCACTTAGTGTATTTTACCTTACACTGTCTAAATGCATAATAACAATTATAATCATGAGCTAATTGAGAGCTTCCTGCTAAAGAGATATTATTTATATATATATATATATATATATATATATATATATATATATATATATATATATATATATATAAATTATAATTACAAGCTAAATGAGAGCTTCCTGCTGAAGAAATATGATATGCTATACCGTGTGTGTGTTTGTGTGTGTGTATACATATAAAAAAAGCTTGTAAAGACTTAAAAGAAAACTGTAAGCTCTAAAAAAGAGTTTACCTGGGGCTTCCTCTGCGCCTGGCCCTGGCTGTGCGAGTCCTCACTCCTGCTCACATTGCCGGGAACTTCCTGTGCAGGACGTTCCTGGCAACGTGAGTGAGAGCGAGGATGCCCACAACATTTAAGTCACAAAAAATGGAAGTGAGCCGTGGCGGGGGGCCTGGAGGATTGTCTTGTCCTGGTTGACTGTGGGGGGTGGGGCATTAGAAGTCCCAGGTAAGTTGAACTCTTCACTTTTTATTAGAGCTTACAGTTGTCCTTTAAGTGAAAACTGTCTAGTGCAAGAAAAAACAAAACAAAAAAAACTATACTATAGAGAAGCACAAAACCAACCAAGAGTGTCAGGAGTCAAATCTCCAAGGTTGAGGGAAAGTCCTTTCCCATTGACCCTTCAAGACTTTTGGTCACTTCATGTTAAACATGGCTTCATTGGCTGACAAAGAGGTTAGGCACCCTAGCTCACTTTACTCTCAGTTCCACTTACAACTGCTCCAATCTATGGCTGTTAATATTCAGACACATAGTTCTATCTTTAGCTAACCTGTGATTGTGTAAGTTTATCACCATATGCTCAGTTTGTAATGACCAAGATTTAAGGTGGCTTCAAGATGAGATCCAGAAAAATCAAGTACTTTCCCTTACATAATAAAGAAAATGAAGTTATTCTTTATTGTGTACTTTGCTCAAATAAATTGTTCTTTAACTTTGTCTGGAAATAGACAATAATGAGAACCTTAAAACAAGCAAAAATCAGTAGCACCGCATGTAATTATGGCTCTTGCAGTTACGTGCACAAAAGATCGCATGTGAGAGGTGGGCTTGATAAAAGCTTTACAATAATGAGAAATTGCCATAATATATACACGATGGATACCATTGCCGATGTTCTTGTGAAACCGTTGTGTTGCAACTTTGGTGCTGTCTTTTTTCACTCACCTGCAAGGAACATGTGGTTTAGAACATGGAGGTGCTCAATCATGCTACACACACTAGTGAGAGGCTGTTTGGATTCACCTGAGGATACAGGATTTGCCAATGAAATGTGGTGTCTTTTTTTAAGTGTTCAATAAAACTTTCTTGCCTCAAAGGGTTTGGGTCGTTTTGGAGATAAGTCCACCACATACTACCTTTTACACTGCTTATAATTGTTTTACTGTCTTTTTCTCATCTATTACTCTAATTGTAGATAATATCTATGAAAATGTTTATATTTTCCTTATGCCAGGGTTCATTTATTATTTAAAATATCTCTGCCTGTACCAGTTCACTCATAAGGCTGATGTGAGCGGCACCATGAATTTCTTTCAATTAATCTCCTGCAGCCATTACAGTGTACATGGGGGTTGATTTATTAAACAGGTGCAAAGGAAACTAGAGCAAATTTTACCCAGTGCTGCCAGAATAACTGTGGGAGATTTATCAAATTCAGTGAAAGAAAAATTGAGTGAAAATGAAGCAAATATGTAGATGCTTTGCAGTAATAACTTTTATATGCACAGTTGTTTGGCTTTAAAATGTACTTGAAGCAGTTTAAAAAAAGAAAACTTAAATACTTACCTTAGTAGAGGGAAGCATTTGGATAGTCCAGAGCCTTTCCTGACTCGCCTTGAGCCCTTCATTCCAGCACTGAGTTCCTTTAAACATATTCGACAAGAGCATGTCAATTATGTTCTTGTTGGTGCCATACTGTGTATTGCATGAGCATGGTCCACCCAGGCTCAGTAGCATGAAGCTGCTTATGCATTGCTTTTTTCTCTGTGTACAAGCACCTTGGTGTCATGCATGCAAGGACCATACTCACATATCACAATGCGGCAGCCTTCCTAAATAGATGACAGCATGGCTGTGAACAAAATTAGAGCAGAGCTGGGGTCAAAGACAATCTCAGTACTAAGTATCTGTTTTTGCATTTTTACTTTTTTGTCGCAAGGTTTGCTTTAACTATTAACATATACTCTGAAAAACTGCCAGGGACTAGAAAACAAATGAGAAGACACTTTTAATATGATAAGAAAGGTAAAATTAATAATACATTATTTTTAAACTGTATTTGGTGCTAGCATATAACACAGCGATGTACAATAGATAGGGAGACATTACAGTGCTAAACAACAGGGACATTATACCGTTCAACAATGGTGCACAAAATAGTTATGTAACAATGTAGGGATAAATATAGCAGACAGGTCACCAAGTCCATATGGGGCAGAGAAGAGCACATGGGGACTCGGGGAGGTATTTAACCTCTTGAGGACTGCAGTGCTAAACCCTCCTAGTGACCAAGCCAATTTTAGTAAAATGTGCCACTGCCGCTTTAAGGCTAAGCTGCAGGGCCGCACAACACTGCACACAAGTGATTTCCCCCCCCCCCTTTTCTCCCCACCAACAGAGCTCTCTGTTGGTGTGGTCTGATCACCCCCAGATTGCTTATTTATTTTTTTACAAATATTTTTGTTCTTGTTTTTATTAAAAAAAAGTATGTTCCTTTAAATATATTCCCACCCTCCCTCCCTCCCTACAGCCAGCCAATTATGGTGATCGGCTGTCAAAGGCTTCTGCCTATGAGAGCCAATCGCTCACCAGTGTCCCAGCGCTGTACACGTAAATAGATGGCGATCACACCGTCTAACAGTCTCCTGAGCGGCGATAGCCGCTCGGAGACTGAAGGCGGGGTGGAGCTCCGCCCCCTCAAGCAGGAGATGCTCGCGCAGCCTGCACGCGATCTCCTGCATTAGCTGGCCCCAGGACTTTATGCCAATCGCCGTTAGGCGTTCCTGGGGCTGCCGCCGCGCCCACGCCCATCGGCGTGACGCGGTCGGCAAGAGGTTAAGTATGATTAGGAAAAAATAAAATGCACAGGAGGAATTTTAAAGCAGACTAACATTAAGTTAAAGGGAAAGTCCATTTTTAGTTTCAAATCTTTTATTGCCAATAGCAAAATAAATAGTATCAAATAGCATTAAAGTGTAAACGAGTTACAGAAGCTGGTATGAAATAGTTGCACTGCTTAATACAACAAAATAAAATTCAAACATGAACAAAGAACAAGAATAAACTTTCTAGTTCGATCATCAAGATACCCTTATAGGAAAGTATAGAAGTATTTATACAGCAATAAAATTATCAATCATGTTTTATACAAAATGGGTTGAGTAGCATCTAGGCCTTATAATTATCTCTCAAGTCCAACCAGGGCTGCCAGGTCCACTCAAACATGGCTGGGCATTGTGTCCTGTAACATTGCATTGATTTTTTTGCAAACCATAATAGTATTATTTTTTTGTAGCAGCAGAGGGTATGATAGGGTAGGAGTTCTCCAACAAGTGGCTTTTAGGGTTTTGGCTGTTACAGCCACATATTAAATATACATGAGAAGGAGGAGGAGTCATGATAGATCAGACAAGATCAGACATGATACACATACAAAGTGTCATAAAAAGTCACATACCATTGATGTGAAGTGTGGTGGTGTGGGTGGTGCTGGGCACAAGATGCCTGATGGCCGTTCGCGCTAAATATGCACTTCCACAGAGGCTAAAGTGCGGGGCTCCCTCTTGCCGGGTATAAATATGTCTCTATCCCGGAGATCGGCGTGTCCTTTTTCCTTCCCCTTTTCCCTTATGCCTTAACCCCCATTCATCCTGACTACTTTTGTATCGTGTATAAAGTAACACTGTAATTAATAATCAATAGGTGTATCCCCGGACAGGTCGTACCTGCCTTCTCCCTTATAGCCCTCCAGTGTATTAATGATGTGGTCACATTATTTTTTTAATTTTCACTCCCCTTTTCCAGTAGTCAATATACCATTGGTACATCCCATAGCACTATAATTGCCACTTTTTCCCCTCCTTTTATAACCCTTTTTAAGGTTTTGTTGAGGGGACATACATTTTGATATTAAAAACAATAATGTACATTATCACATTGTGATAACACTCCCCAATACATAAGATATCACAATTTGTTGTGTTTTTTTATCCCCACTTTTGTACTTATAATGATAATGTATTCATTCACTTAGCACTAAGCCAAGCTGCTATTTAATTTTTGGCCACTAGATGGCACTTTCCCTCTTCAACGGCTTCATTTAGATACAATTGTATCAGCAGCCACCTAATAAGTGTGGTCTGCTCAGGGTGCCGTAGAGGGGAGATGTCATAACTCCCAGAATGCTGCGGTGGAGCGCATATGCGTTCCACCGCTCGTTCGGCCAATCAGGGGAGCTATGTGTGGCGCCAAACACAGCGCAGACACGCCGATCTCCAGGACAGAGGCATATTTATACCCGGCAAGAGGGAGCCTGCACTTTAGCCTCCATGGAAGCGCATATTTAGCGCGAAACGGCCATCAGGCATCTTGTGCCCAGCACCCACCGCACCACCACACTTCACCTCAATGGTATGTTACTTTTTATGACACTTTGTATGTGTATCATGTCTGATCTTCAATGATGGAATAAAGCACCTGCAGTGCCGATTGACTCCTTCACCTTCTCATTTATGTACAAGTTGGCCTCCATCTATATCAGAGCACGCAGGCTGCACCATAGTAGAAGAAGTGTGTGAAACCTGTCCGCACCACCCCAGTATCGACTGTCTAATGCTGCAGTGCCAACTACTTCCTTCTTTGCTTTGCACATATTAACCACTTCCGGATTCTCGGTGCGTATATATACGCCCCTGAATCCTGAAGTGTATACCATGGAAACGGCCGCTCGTATGAGCGGCCGTTCCATGTCAGCTCACGGAGGGTGTCTCCGTGAACACCCTGTGAGCCGATCGGCGGCTCACAGGGTAAATGTAAACACACGGGGAAGATCTTCCCCGGTGTTTACATGTATACGGCGCTGCTGCGCAGCAGCGCCATAGAGGAGATCGGCGATCCCCGGCCTCTGATTGGCCGGGGATCACCGGCATCTGATAGGCTAAAGCCTATCCCATCAGGCGCAGGACGGAAATCCTGCGCCGCTCACAGGGGGAGGGAGAGGGAGGGAAAGGGAAGGAGGCCAGGAAGCGCTGCGGAGGGGGGCTTTGAAGAGCTCCCCCCCGCAAGCGCAAGCAGCCGGCGGCAATCAGACCCCCCCAGCAGGACATCCCCCTAGTGGGGAAAAAAGGGGGGAAGTCTGATCGCCCTGGCTGCTAGCTGATCTGTGCTGTGGGCTGGAGAGCCCACGCAGCACAGATCAGCACACAATTTCATGGTGTGGAAGTGATTAAATATGTTTATGCTAAGTTTTTTTTCTAGAAAGTTTGGGGCCTAGAAGGTACACCAGGGACCTAATAAAAAGTGGAGTGACTGTCTAAGGCCTCACTTAGGAGAGCATTAAATCTGTCTCATAGTTTAGCAGGGAAAACTCCTTTTTATTGAGAAAAACGTACTACTTTTTAGGTTGGCGCTATATATTGAAAGAATTAACATTATTTCAGCTTGAGTATTTTGATTTATGCCCGTAAGTAAAGTGTCTCCTACCCTGTGTAGCTACCGTATTTTCCGCCATATGGAGATGAATATAAGACACACCTAGGTTTAGAACCAGGGAAAAAAATATAAACTAAACCTGGTGCCAGGGCAGTTTCTAGGCTAAATTTCTCCCAGGGCGAGGGTGTAAAAATTGCGCCCCCTTACCCCCCACCCCTCTGGACTCATGAACCCTTACTGTTTAGGGACAGTCACACAGCCACAGTCACAAGTAGATCTCCCTACTTAATAGTGACCAGCCGCTCATCCAGGAGGAAGCAGGGATTAGGAAAACACACACAGGCAAAGAAAGCCCGGAAAGCCGACTCCTCCATTGATGCTGCACACTGACAGCCTGCAGTACCGCTACAAGACATCAGGTGTCATCACGCGGTGGTGTCGTGATGATGACTTGACTTCTGACGCAGGCAGCCCAGGAGGAGTCAAAGAAGGTGATCACATTGGTAATCGTCTTTCTTCTTCCATTTGGCTGCACTGCACGTCACCAGCTTTCTAGCAGTTATGTCCTTCTGCTTGCGCCTTTCTTCTTCTATTTGCCGGTCTGCGCCCAGGGCGGTCACCCTGGCTGCACTGCCCAAGAAACGGCCCTGCCCGGTGCTTCCATATTTCAGGAGTGTCTGTTATGTGTCCTTCCCCAAATGGTGTCCTCCTGTGTTCCCATGACTCCTCCTGTATCCCCATGTCTTCCCCATGTGTCCTCATGTCTCCCCATATATCCTTCTGTCTCCCCATGCATCCACCTGTCTCTCCCATGTTTCCTCCTGTCTCCCCCTGCCTCCTCCTGTCTCCCCCATGCATCCTCCTGTCTCCCCATGCATCCTCCTGTCTCCCCCAGTCTCCCCATGTGTCCTCCAGTCTCTGCATATTTGCTCCTGTCTCCCTTATGTCTCCTCCAGTCTCCCCATGTGTCCCAGCTGTGCCTGGCTCCACATGTGTCCTCCATGTCATCTCCGGTCTCCCCATGTTATCTCTGGTCTCCCCATGTGTCCTGCTGTCTCCTCCTGAGTGCTTGCTGTGCCTGGCTCCCCCGCATACCTCTCCTCCCTCCCCCTTGTGTCTCTGGGCCCCCCTGTATGAGCAGAGGCAGCGGCTTACCTCATCCAACATGTCCGCGGAGACTGCAGACATGAGGCTTTTCCATGCAGCTTCCTCTAGTGCCGGGCTTCTAATGAAGTGTCATCAATTACGTGTCATTAGAAGCCAGCACTAGAGGAAGCCGCACAAAGAAGATGATGTCTGCAATCTCTGCGGGCATGCTGGATGAGGTAAGCCACTGATGCTGCTCACATGGGCAGCCCAGAGACACAAGGGGGAGGGAGGAGAGGAATGCAGGGGGTGGCCAGACACAGCGGGGACACAGGCAGGAAATCCCTGACGGCGGTGGGTCGGCAGTTCATATCGGCGGGCGTTTGTAAGTTGGGATTCCCTGCCTTTGCTGTAGAAGACGCAGGGACTTTTTCTCCCCATTTTTTGGGGGAGAAAAAGTGCGTCTTATACGGCAGCAAATATGGTAATTATTCCTACAGCACGGCTAAAATCTCTGGACTTTCTGATGGCAAGAGTATTCAATTTTTAATAATGTTAATCTGCTAAAAGACTTGTGGAGCACAGATCTATGGTTATGGTCATTTTATAACAAAAGTGACATTTTAACTCAAGCCACCCGAAAGTAAATTTTTTTCACAAAACCTTTTGTATGATATCACATTAGGTGTCCTTACTGGTAAGGTCATGTGCAGCTACTTTAAGACACTATACTTATATATTCCTGTTGAAGTAGAAATTAAAGTCTTGTCAATCCGTATGCATTAGTGTAAATTATTTGGATAGAAGCTCCTGGGGTTTTCCTTACAGTTTCAGCATTCATACAATATCATGCTCTTTAGCCACAGGAAAAATAACAAGATGTAACTTCTGCACTTCTGCTAGGGATGACAGTTATCTGGAAATGAAAGAGCTGACTCAAGTTATACATAGTGCACAGTATAAATGATCACAGAACCAAAATAGAAAATGCCTTTTAGAGAATGGTCTAGAGAGTTAACCAGAAAAAAAAACCCTTACAGCAGTTACAGCAATATGAATGAAAAGGGGATAATGGAACAATATACACAAGACCAGGGCCTTTGTCTACTTCAAAAAACTCACACTATTTATAGTTAGTTTCTCAGCAAAGGGGGACTTATTTTAAAAGCATTTTTCTCAGTCAGAAAACTTAGTGGTTCCGGGTTTGGATTCTGTGCATAACTGGGTCATAGTGAGATAATAAAAATACATTCTCATCTTGTTTTTTTATTATTAAAATGAGATGTCCTAGGGAAGAAAGAATACATTACTAATGGACATATTTACACATCCTCGCCAACTGTTGTTTTACCACCGCACTTCTCACAGCATTTATTGTGGTAGTTCTAAACTAGTGTTGGGCGAACATCTAGATGTTCGGGTTCGGGCCGAACAGGCCGAACATGGCCGCGATGTTCGGGTGTTCGACCCGAACTCCGAACATAATGGAAGTCAATGGGGACCCGAACTTTTGTGGTTTGTAAAGCCTCCTTACATGCTACATACCCCAAATTTACAGGGTATGTGCACCTTGGGAGTGGGTACAAGAGGAAAAAAAAATTAGCAAAAAGAGCTTATAGTTTTTGAGAAAATCGATTTTAAAGTTTCAAAGGGAAAACTGTCTTTTAAATGCGGGAAATGTCTGTTTTCTTTGCACAGGTAACATGTTTTTTGTCGGCATGCAGTCATAAATGTAATACATATAAGAGGTTCCAGGAAAAGGGACCGGTAACGCTAACCCAGCAGCAGCACACGTGATGGAACAGGAGGAGGGTGGCGCAGGAGGAGAAGAAGGCCACGCTTTGTGAGACACAACAACCCCGGCCTTGCATGAGGGCAAGAAGCGTGCGGATAGCAGGCTTTGTACCGCCATGCAGTCATAAATGTAATAAAGATAAGTGGTTCAATAAACAGGGACCACGCGGCAACGCTAACCCAGCAGCAGCAGACGTGATGGAACAGGAGCAGGCGCAGGAGGAGAAGGCCACGCTTTGTGAGACACAACAACCCAGGCCTTGCATGAGGGCAAGAAGCGTGCGGATAGCATGCTTTGTACCGCCATGCAGTCATAAATGTAATAAAGATAAGTGGTTCAATAAACAGGGACCACGCGGCAACGCTAACCCAGCAGCAGCAGACGTGATGGAACAGGAGGAGGCGCAGGAGGAGAAGGCCACGCTTTGTGAGACACAACAACCCAGGCCTTGCATGAGGGCAAGAAGCGTGCGGATAGCATGCTTTGTACCGCCATGCAGTCATAAATGTAATAAAGATAAGTGGTTCAATAAACAGGGACCACGCGGCAACGCTAACCCAGCAGCAGCAGACGTGATGGAACAGGAGCAGGCGCAGGAGGAGAAGGCCACGCTTTGTGAGACACAACAACCCAGGCCTTGCATGTGGACAAAAAGCGTGCGGATATAGCAGCAATGCTTTTTGCCGCCATGCAGTCATAAATGTAATACAGATGAGAGGTTCAATAAACAGGGCCCGGAAACGCAACACCATTCCAGATGTTCATTGGTCATGTTACTTGGTTGGGGTCCTGGAGTGTTGCGTAGTCATTTCCAATCCAGGATTGATTCATTTTAATTTGAGTCAGACGGTCTGCATTTTCTGTAGAGAGGCGGATACGCCGATCTGTGACGATGCCTCCGGCAGCACTGAAACAGCGTTCCGACATAACGCTGGCTGCCGGGCAAGCCAGCACCTCTATTGCGTACATTGCCAGTTCGTGCCAGGTGTCTAGCTTCGATACCCAATAGTTGAAGGGTGCAGATGGATGGTTCGACACAGCTACGCCATCTGACATGTAGTCCTTGACCATCTTCTCCAGGCGATCGGTGTTGGAGGTGGATCTGCACGCTTGCTGTTCAGTGGGCTGCGGCTGCATGGGTGTCAGAAAATTTTCCCACTCCAAGGACACTGCCGATACCATTCCCTTTTGGGTACTAGCTGCGGCTTGCGTTGTTTGCTGCCCTCCTGGTCGTCCTGGGTTTGCGGAAGTCAGTCTGTCTGCGTACAACTGGCTAGAGGAGGGGGAGGATGTCAATCTCCTCTCTAAAGTCTCCACAAGGGCCTGCTGGTATTCTTCCATTTTGACCTGTCTGACTCTTTCTTCAAGCAGTTTTGGAACATTGTGTTTGTACCGTGGATCCAGAAGGGTATAAACCCAGTAATTGGTGTTGTCCAGAATGCGCACAATGCGTGGGTCACGTTCAATGCAGTCTAGCATGAATTGAGCCATGTGTGCCAGAGTCCTACCAGAATCCTCATCATCCTCTTGTGAGCGTTGTGATAGTTGTTGTGATGCATCATAGTCGTCACCTTCCTCCTGGTCTGCTTCTGCTGACCATTCGCGTTGAATTGTGGAAGTCCAACGTGCACCGCTCTGGCCCTCGTCAGTGGTGGCATGAAATTCCTGCTCCAACTCCAGCTGTTCCTCCTCCTCTTCTTCGTCATAGCTGCTGGGGCCAGCGTTCCCTGAGGCGGATGGCCTGATGTTGGTACCATCACGCTGATCGTTTTCTCCTTCAGATTCCCCCAGTTGCATCATGACAGCTGTTTCCTTGATTTTTAACATCGACCTCTTCAGTAAACACAGCAGTGGTATGGTAATGCTGACTGAAGAGTTGTCACTGCTCACAAGCAACGTGGATTGCTCAAAATTTTGGAGGACTTGGCAGAGGTCCAACATGTTGGCCCAATCGGATCCACAGAAGCTTGGCAGCTGGCCGGATGCGCCTCGGTACTGCGCCGTCATGTACTGGACCACTGCACTCTTCTGCTCGCAAAAGCGGGCTAGCATGTGCAGCGTAGAATTCCAGCGCGTAGGGACATCACACAGCAAGCGATGGTGGGGGAGATTGAAGCGCTCCTGCATCTTGGCGAGTGCCCCCGAAGCAGTACTGGAATTTCTACAATGTTTGGACACTCGACGCACCTTCAACAGCAGATCGGGCACGCCTGGGTATGTCCTCAGGAACCGCTGAACTACTAGGTTCATCACGTGCGCCAGGCAAGGGATGTGTGTCAGCTTAGCCAACCTTAAAGCGCGAATGAGATTACTCCCATTATCACACACAACCATGCCCGGTTTCAGGTCCAGCGGTGCCAGCCACAAATCCGTCTGTTCCTTTATTCCCCTCCAAATTTCCTCCCCTGTGTGCTGCTTATCCCCAAGGCAGATTAGCTTCAGCAACGCTTGCTGACGCATGCCAACAGCTGTGCTGCACTGCTTCCATGATCCTACTGCTGCTGGGTTAGCGTTTCCGGATGAGGTACAGCTTTGAGATGCGTTGGAGGAGAAGGAGTCAGAGAGGTAGGTGCTGCTGTTATCCAGTGGGAGGGACGGCGGTGCAGCTGTTTGTGGCGTGGGCAACACCCGTGCCGTAGCAGGTGAGGAATCGCTGCCAGGCTCCACAAGGTTCACCCAGTGCGCGGTAAGGGAGATGTATCGACCCTGGCCGAACGCACTCGTCCAGGTGTCAGTGGTGAGGTGAACCTTGCAGGCAACAGCATTCTTCAAGCTTCGGGTTATTTTGCTGACCACGTGCTCATGCAACTCAGGCACTGCAGAGCGTGCAAAGTGGTAGCGGCTGGGAACCACGTAACGTGGGATGGCCACTGACATCATGCCCTTGAAGCTGTTTGTCTCCACCAATCGATATGGCAGCATTTCGCAGGCCAGAAGCTTGGCTATGCTGGCTGTTACTGCCACGGCCCGGGGGTCATTTGCTGGCAATTTCCTCTTGCGCTCAAACATCTCCGACACAGACAACTGAACCGTAGCGCTGCACACGGAAGGGCTGTTGGTTGTTGTGTTTGATGAACACTGGGAGACCTCAAGAGCACTACTCCGGAAAGTGACAGTGTCAGCGTCGTCTGATGTTTGTGAATGTTGTGAACCACGCAATGGCTGGGCTACTGCTGCTGCTGAGGCGGGTCTGGTGGTGAGTCTGGTGAACCCAAGGGAGGCAGTGTTGTTTCTGGTACCCTGTCCTGACGCGTTTGCCCAAAGAGTGGGATGTTTGGATAGCATGTGACGGCTCATGCTGGTGGTGGAGAGGTTGTTAATATTTTTCCCCCTGCTCAGGCGGGTCTTGCACACCTTGCAAATCGCCATGGTAACATCCTCAGTGCAGTCTTCAAAGAAAGCCCAGACTTTGGAGCACCTGCCTCCTTGCTGGCGATTTCTGTTTGCTCCTCTTTTGCCTCTCACTTGAACTTCCACGCTTGTGGTGCCTGAAATTGCGCGCCGCCTACCTTGTGGCACAAGGCGAACTCGTGCAGCAGTGTGTTCTTCAACAGACTCATCTGTGCTGCTGCTACGACGGCGATGTTCTCGTTCACAAACAAAATCTGGGTCTCTGTCCACATTGTCCATACCCTCCTCTTCCATCTCCTCAAACTCGTCATATGTCATTGTGGGCCACCGCCGTGGAGTAGAGCTCCCCACAACAACCTCTGCGCAGCACACTCCAACGTCGTCTTCCAGATCTTGTCGGCCGACCTCCTGCAATTGCAACCCCTCCTGCCCAAATTGCTCTGGGATTTGGGTTTCCGAGTCCTCTTCGGACTCGCCTTGTATTTCAGTGCGCGGTGCATTTCCCACAGTTAACGGTTGTGAATCCAGGCACAACATTTCTGGCTGTTCCTCCATTGACCTTTGAAAGGTGGAAGTTTGTTGGGCTGGGAATAGCTCCTGCGAATACCCCATTGTGTCCTGAGGTAATTCATCGGACTGGTTATCTGGCAGTTGTGTGCGTGGTGTCGCTGCCGGTTGTGTCAGCTTTGTGCCCACTGGCTCCTTGTAACTGGCTGAGGACTCGGACCTCGTGCGTGATGTGCTGGTGCTGCTTAACCCACTGCTGGACGCTTGAGAGGTCATCCAAGTAATTATCTGGTCCTGTTCTTTTGGATTTGTGAGGGTTGTTGTCCTGGACAACATGGGCGGTATTGAGTGGGTTTTCTTGGGTGCTCCCCTGTGGCCTGTACGTGAACCGTCAGGGGAAACACCTCTTCCCTTGCCCCTCCCTCTTTCACCGGATTTCTTCCTCATTTCACTTATCCTTACAGTACACGCTGACTGGCAGCAGTACAGTGGCAGTACAGAAATGCTATACAGTACCACTATTCCCAGCAGCGACACAGAGCACAATGCTATACAGTGACGGGTGAGCGGTGTACCACTATTCCCAGCAGCGACACAGAGCACAATGCTATACAGTGACGGGTGAGCGGTGTACCACTATTCCCAGCAGACACAGAACAGTACACAGAATGCTATATAGTGTGGCTGAACGAGCGGTGTACCACTATTCCCAGCAGACACAGAACAGTACACAGAATGCTATATAGTGTGGCTGAACGAGCGGTGTACTACTGTTCCCAGCAGACACAGAACAGTACACAGAATGCTATATAGTGTGGCTGAACGAGCGGTGTACTACTGTTCCCAGCAGACACAGAACAGTACACAGAATGCTATATAGTGTGGCTGAACGAGCGGTGTACCACTATTCCCAGCAGACACAGAACAGTACACAGAATGCTATATAGTGTGGCTGAACGAGCGGTGTACTACTGTTCCCAGCAGACACAGAACAGTACACAGAATGCTATATAGTGTGGCTGAACGAGCGGTGTACTACTGTTCCCAGCAGACACAGAACAGTACACAGAATGCTATATAGTGTGGCTGAACGAGCGGTGTACCACTATTCCCAGCAGACACAGAACAGTACACAGAATGCTATATAGTGTGGCTGAACGAGCGGTGTACTACTGTTCCCAGCAGACACAGAACAGTACACAGAATGCTATATAGTGTGGCTGAACGAGCGGTGTACCACTGTTCCCAGCAGACACAGAACAGTACACAGAATGCTATATAGTGTGGCTGAACGAGCGGTGTACCACTATTCCCAGCAGACACAGAACAGTACACAGAATGCTATATAGTGTGGCTGAACGAGCGGTGTACTACTGTTCCCAGCAGACACAGAACAGTACACAGAATGCTATATAGTGTGGCTGAACGAGCGGTGTACTACTGTTCCCAGCAGACACAGAACAGTACACAGAATGCTATATAGTGTGGCTGAACGAGCGGTGTACCACTGTTCCCAGCAGACACAGAACAGTACACAGAATGCTATATAGTGTGGCTGAACGAGCGGTGTACTACTGTTCCCAGCAGACACAGAACAGTACACAGAATGCTATATAGTGTGGCTGAACGAGCGGTGTACTACTGTTCCCAGCAGACACAGAACAGTACACAGAATGCTATATAGTGTGGCTGAACGAGCGGTGTACTACTGTTCCCAGCAGACACAGAACAGTACACAGAATGCTATATAGTGTGGCTGAACGAGCGGTGTACTACTGTTCCCAGCAGCGACACACAATGACTGGGGGGGACCCTGGCTAGCGTGGCTGGAGCGCGAACTACCCTGCCTGCCTACCCAAAGCTAAACCCACAGACAAATGGCGGAGATATGACGTGGTTCGGGTATTTATTTACCCGAACCACGTGACAGTTCGGCCAATCAGAGCGCGTTCGGGTCCGAACCACGTGACCCGTTCGGCCAATCACAGCGCTAGCCGAACGTTCGGGGAACGTTCGGCCATGCGCTCTTAGTTCGGCCATATGGCCGAACGGTTTGACCGAGCACCGTCAGGTGTTCGGCCGAACTCGAACATCACCCGAACAGGGTGATGTTCTGCAGAACCCGAACAGTGGCGAACACTGTTCGCCCAACACTATTCTAAACTCACAATCAATGATGAGTGAAAATACTAATATTCTTTTTGCAATACTTTCACGAAAATAATGACAAATTTGACTTTCAAGCAAAAAATGCTATTGAAAAAAATTTAGTAATATGTTTGTAAATTTCACGTTTTGGAAATTGTTGCGTTAAAATAAATGATTTTCATGCTTTTTGCAAATTTTTGTGGTACAATTACCAATTTTTAGCAGTTTTCACAAATTTTTGCCATGGAAGAAAAATGTATTTCCTTTGACCATAGTGTGAAAATACAATATATTTTCATGAATATTTTCTCAAAATCCAAAATATCATTGTTGATGCCTAAATGAGTGGCAAAAATTTGCAAGCAACACTGATCACAATATATAGGCTGTTCCCATTTAAATTAAAATATAACACCATCCTACCTGTAAAAACATGGTTGTTGTGTGACTGTGACACCCACTAAAAGGAGTTTGGAAGGCAGCTAATCTACATAAAACTATCATATAACTTTATGAAATTATGAATACTTTATTCAAATGCATTTATCCATTAAAGCATGCAATAGACACATCGTCAATAATTCAAAAACAGAGGATGTGATCAAATAACCATAAATTATTATCATTGCACAATATCAAATGAGGCATTTCATTAGCTCAAAGTCTGAACAGCACAGTTGTGTGCTGCATTGCATCTAAAAGGAGGATAATAGATATATGCTACATAATGAGAGAGCCATCAACCTTCAAAATAATAAATGGCACCAGCTGTAAGATTAGTTTAACTTCATAATTTTATAAGAGCTAAAACTTGAGTTATGTAAAATATACTAATAGGCAGGTGTGTTATTTTGTTAAATATATAACTTCTCCCTTCTTATTTGTTGTTCAAATGTTAGGGTATAGGATGCTTGTGGATCAAAATATTTTTAAAATCACCCACAACTGTTCCCATTTTATATTTGTTTAATGTACCGAAGTTGAAAAGCATGATTCAGCAAGTTAGCCATATAATTTTATCTACAGAATCATGTCAAAGTTCATAAGCTGTGCAGGTGGGGTCATTTGCGCTGAGGAAACTGAGCACTTGGTAATTCATGTTAGCTAATTTATGATTACTTTAATCTACATGGTTCAGGGCACAGCATATATGTCACTACTACTTGCCAGCCACATCATCCAGATAGTCAATAATGCAGCTGGTGGTCAGCTGCTCAGATATACTCTTCCATGCCCATCTTCACATCCAGCTATTTTCACCTTTAGTTTGGTGAGTGGGTTTGGAAAAGTAAGGAGAGCTTGCTCTTTAGATTAGGGGTTCAAACTATGTATAAAGTGGGGACAGCTGTTTTTTATGTCACTCCACACCAATGTACATCACAATGACAAAACCTTCAGCCTATTCATAAAAGGCCAGAGTTTAGAAAATATAGTGGGAATTCAAATGTCCCCCACATCTCTTGCTTTCATTTCAGCAATCCACAAAGTTGGACGATACTGTACTTGTCCAACTGAAACTTTAGCTTCCACAGTGGGGCTTCCACTTCTATACACTCTCTGTGGAATAAAATGGGTTGCTGGGTAACCAATCAGTGCCTGTACAGTGATTGTTTCTAGCACATTCTAATAGTTGCCTTTGTCTCCATTTGGAAGATGTTATTCAATTTTTTTTCTTTGCAACTCTTTGACTGGAAGAGAAGATGAGGAAAAATCTTCTGATGAGGGACACAGGGAGAAATTAATGTGTCAAGAATAGGCTATTCTTTTCCCACAATATCAATAAAATAGTTTTTTTATTTATTTTGCTGTCCGTGTCTGCATTGAAGAGATGTCACATTTGATGACCCTGCAATTGTAATAAAAATTGAGGAGAAATCATTCCAAACAAAATAGAGACAAAAAATCTAGTTGGAGGCTATACAAGCTGAACTCAGGACATTCAGGAGAAGAGAGAACTCAAACAGCAGGTCTGTGGATGAAAACATCACAATAAAGATAAAATGGGCTCAGATTATAAAAGACGGCGTTTCTTTTCAAGCTTTACATGTAGAAATTAACAATGTCTCATTTATGTGGCTGGAGTTGGAGTTGCGTTTGAAACAACTCATGGCAGTAGTCTTTCATATGTTAAAATCAACTGGGCAAATCCTTTCCTTTTCCCATAGTTTGTACTTGTTAGGTATACAGGTTATTTATGGTCTGCTATGTAATATGTTGGTGCTTTATAAATAAAAGATAACACAAATAATAAGCTAATCTCTCACAATTTGCAGCAAGGCTTGCTTTAATTCTTGCAGCAGAAAGCCTACAAATAGACATTACAATTGTGAACCAAGCTTTTACTAAAAAAAGCAGCCACAGGACAAGCTCTTCTAATATTATTGTTTAACTAGTACCACATAATAAACTTATTGAATGTAATTTCTAAATGTTTATTTCCATTGCTGTTTTTTTATATTTGAAAATAATATTATTGTCATTCATCAGTTGAATGTGCCTTACTTTTCTTTTCTGGTTAGTTGCCATGGCATTGTACACCATTACTTTTTGCATTGGATTGATTCATGATGCCCTAAATAGTGTTGATTAGGCAATTAATACACAATTGTGTTGAATGTTAAACATTCCCATGAGGAAACCATTTAAGAGAACAACTTTATAAATACACATGCTGTGATCTACTGCTGCATCGCATGGGCTAATGCTAGGGATGGATTTAATATAACGGAGTACTCTATCACACTTTCAAACTGGAGAAAATGACAGCAGATATTGCCTAGGTCTTACCAAATGTATGAATGCTATCTCCTCTTGAAATTGACACAGGAAACAGAATCTGTAGCTGTTGTTTTAAAAATTGTTATCCTTTTTGAACCATTTTTTTCTGGATTGTCTTATACACCTGAACCAATGCATACTACACAGGCTGCCATCTGTGGTGTTGCTATACCTAGCAAAGCCCATTGTGATGAACAGCTGCATCCTTACTGTGTCAAAATTCTGTGTAGTAAAGAAAACCTGTGGAAACACAAGTCTCCATCTTATAATTGCTTCTTGTCTGATTTCATTGTATCTATCCTTTGCAGGGAAATTGCCTTTTTCACGTGTATGGAGTGAAACTTAGGCCTGTTTCATAAATTATTTCCACCTCTTCTTGACTTGTTAATCTGTTTCCATTGGTCAACTGTTACCATTTTTAGTCATGTGATATTGATGACAAGATAAGTGGGCACTGGTCATCAATTAACTTAAAACTTTTTTTATTCATGTGGAAAAAATGTAGCCCAAGGTCTAGGTCAGCAATGTAAAATAACAGATGGGAACAGAATAAAAATTCAGAATCAGAAACAGAATCATTTTATTTGACCAAAGTATGCAATTACAAGGCATTTGCCTTGGCAGTCATGATGGATTTGATTATTGCAGTATAAAACTGCACCATTAATTTCTGTGGTAGGTCAAACGTTTTTTAGCTGTTTTAAGTGGTACATCCTATGTTGGGCTTTCTTGATGATGGTGACAGTGTTGTTATCCATTTTAGTTTGTAAGAGATTAATGACCCAAGGAATGTAAATTAGTCTAATTGGGTCACAGCAGATGCATTTATGATTAGGGGGAGGGGCTGGGGGTGTTATCCTAAAATCTATTATTTTATCTATTATCTTTTTGCTGCTGCACCAAGAAGAAAGCTGTCCCACTGCATGCCTAAATTCAGACTCCTCCACTCAGTTCCCATAGTGGTGGGTGCAGTCCTCTGTTCTGAAAACGTACCTGGATACTAGAGGGATTACCTTTTCTTCTTAGCCTCACTGCCTGATTTAACAATGTAGCTTCACTGGTTAGAATTCCCAGAAGGTTAAGATTAGAAAAATAAATATCCGTGTGTAATTTAGGTTCACCTAAATTCTGAGTACTCAGTATTTTATCGCTGGAGAAGGTTGTCTATTTTGTATTGCACAGAAGAATGTTAAAAAACAAAAACACATAAAACAAACAAAAAAGAAATATACATTTGCAGAGGCTGCCACTCCAGGCACCACTATGTCTTTTTATGGGAAGCAAAAGTAAATCTCACACACACAGAGGAAGGCAGTTGCAGAGCGTGGATTTCCCGTGCTCATGAAATTACATGCCAGATTAATAAATGAATATATTCACAGGCCACAAAGATAAAAACAGATATCAAGCAAGCTCTTACTATTATGTTTGCCCAGGCCTGGATTTACATCACAGGAGCCTATAGGCACAGATGTCCTGGGTCCATAGACTTTGCCCTCCATGAACCTACAAACCCCCACCAAACCATACCGCAAGTGTGCTGGCTGTCCCAGTTGTCACTTCTCCCTTACTTCCCTTGCCCATCATAGGCAGCTACAGGTGCCTTTTTAGTATTAGGTAGCCAGAGCTATCCTCAGTATTAAGTAACCAAGGGTGCCCCCAAGTATTAAGTAGCTAGAGGTGCCCCGACTGGAGAGAGATCTGGTCAGTGGAATGCAGAGACCTGGGTGAGTAACCTCTCATTTTACACTCTGCTGGGGACTCTACATAGGGAAGGAGAGAGGGAGGCCTGTGGGGAGGGGAGTGAGACACCTTTTCCTCATCAGGCACCTGTAGGCGCGTGCCTACAGTGCCTTATGGTAAATTCGGCCCTTTGTGTGCCTATGTGTTTGACTTATTAAATACAAATTTGACACAGGTTTTCTTTGCAAGGATCCCTAGACCACAAAAGTGATAAATGACAGTTGGGCTTAGGTAAAGACTAAGATACTTACAAACAGTAGTTCCGTCTCTCTGTCCTTAATACTATTTCTCTCAGGTCAGTAAAGTAACTCCTATCTGACCATCAGGCAGGTCAAATGTATCTGATTTGGAGGCAGTGCCCATGCATTTCTACAAAGTAACATAAACCACACACCACTTCTCTCAGAGGCAGTGAGGAAAAGGGTGTCTGAAGTGCATATTAGCAGGGGGAAATCAACTGTAACACTAACACAGTAATAATATGGAAGGGGAGAAGGATCACACAATTCATAAGTGCCTTTTCCCGTTTATCTGCTGTCATCCAAAGAATACCATTTTTGTGGTGACTGTAGTGTCCCTTTAACAACTCCATGCGTGATCTTCCAATGGCTGCCAGTGTGAAAACTGACTGACTATGCCTGACTTATGTTGGTAAGGGATCTATGGCCTGTCAAGAGGGAAGCCACTAGCGACACCAAGAGCCAAGAGACATACTCTATATTGGGTGAGAAGATCTGTACAAAAAAAAATATTAACAAAAGATAACGTTACCAAATTTGAATCACAAAAGGAGAAAGCTAAACATTTCATTTCCTGGGTCAGTTAGATAGCTAGAATTCACAAAATGTATTAATTCTAGCTTATGTCTAGAATTACCGTGTGATTAGGTCACTTTTTGCATCACTACTTTTTAGGAATACCACTATGATATATATCATGATATATAACATTTAGAATGATCCTATCATATCCTATTCCAACAATGTGTTTAAAAACACATGGATGGCTGTTAAAAAGATGTGTCTCACTATGCCTTTTTGGCATTACCCTAAGGGGAAAACTAAATATAAACACATATGATGTACAGAATAAAGGGTGGCATTCCTATCATTCTGAGATAGAATGCTTTCTAGAGTCATTAGAAGCATGGTTCAATATATAAGTGTTTTTGAAATAATATGCAATAGAGTAAAAATGTAACTATGGCCAAAAAGCTTTTCAACAAGCAGATATAAACAGTAAGGGAAGAAATTCTTAAGAGTATATCCTGTTAGTTCAGTGAGCTGAAGATTGTTGGTTCAATTCCCAAGTTCACTGGTTTAAAATGAAAGCCTGGGGCACTGTGGAGAGCTCAGCTGCTGCAGAATTCTCACAAGTCTTCTAATCCCAATGCATATAAATACTGTCAGAGTAACTTTGACAATCATCTTTTATTCTGATGTCAGACTGATAGGGATAGAAATGTCAGTTTTCTTTCCACAAGAGAGAAATGGTAGTATTTGTGCGGTCAGTTACTGATGGTGGACATGAAGAGACAGGGAGGGATAATTACTAACCAAGTGTACCAGAGCTGCCGCAGTGAGATAGAATGTAGCCATAGCCAAGCGCTATTTACTACTTGTCTCCCAATCTCTCAATAAATGTCAAGGATTTTTACTGATTCTACTTAATGCTATATCTATCTATAGCGGATAATCTAGGGTACATAGGCTCAATATATGTCAAAGGAATCTGTCACCTCAAAGTTAATGGCATAAAACACCCTTTACTAAAATACTATGTGGTAAAATGTTACCTTCTTCAGCAGGAAGTATAAACATGATATAACTTGCAGGGGACCCCCAGATGCCCGCCCCCTCTCCAGGTGAAATGAGTATAGGGGTACTTAATACCCCTTTCCCATTTTCAGAAAGAGTTAAATGTAAGTAAAAATGTAACAGCAAATAAAGACCTTTAATGTTCTTAATTAACTATGAATACTTACCTTTAATAAATGTTCCCACACCAATATCCTTAGAAACAGGGCTGGGCCGTGGCAGAGGTGAGAGAGGCTCCAGCCTCAGGGAGCAGTGTAGGAGGGGGCACACAACTCCTTCAGATTTCAATCCCCTATTGTGTTTGAAGCAGAAAGGAATAGGAAAAGGGATACATGACAGCGACTGCAAGCTAGATAACTAGAGATTAGGGTGTTGGGGGGTTGGGGGCCCTGGGGCACCTCTTAGTCTAATAGCAATCAGTGTGTGATGGTTGGGTTGGGAGGGATGGAGGGGTGCACTTTGGTTTCTCAGTCTTTGGTGCTGGAGGACCTTGTCTCGGTTCTGCTTGGAAATGTCCCACACACCAATATCCTGTAGATAACTGGATTGGAGATATTTGCTGGCCACCACCATTCGCAACGATCCCCCACACAGCTCTCTACACTTAATATAGCTGAGAGCCCTGTCTCTCCCGACGCTTCACTGCCGTCTCCTGTTGTCCACTCCACCCCCCCACACCTATTTCACCTGCCCATGCCACCACATAGAGCCCCCATGGCTATGCCAGTCTGCAAAGGAGACAATGGGTTAAAGAAAAACATAATTAGGTAGCAATTACCTCAAGGTTACTCTTAGTCAAAATCGGGCCATTATGAACATTACTAATGCTTACCTATTTGGCAGCAGTACTGTCTGAATAAGACCAGAAACAAGCATGCAGCTAAACTCGTCAGATGTGTCAGAAACACCTGATTTGCTGCATGCTTGTTCAGGATCTATGGCTACAACCATTAGAGGCAGAGAATCAGCAGGCTAGTCAGGATGCTGGTATTACTTAAAAATAAATGAATATGGCTTCCTCCATATCCCTCTCAGGTATCCTTTAACATTAAGGCTGCATTAGATGGAACCATCCTTATGTGTCTGTCCCACATACCTATTAGTTATTATGACAAAAGAGATGCGGATTCCAGAACTCCAAAATAGGATTCTTTATTTAACCACTTCCCGACCGCCGTATATACAATTGGCGGCCGGGAAGTGGACCCCGCAAGGACCGCCGTATTGACAAATGGCGGCGGTCCTTGTAGGGGCATGGGCGGAGCAATCGCGTCATCAGTGACGCGATCCTCCACCTCCGCCTGGCGCCGCTCACCCGCCGCAAAATCCCGCCGGCCATACGGAAGCGCCGGCGGGATGTTAACCCGACGATCGCCGCATACAAAGTGTATAATAAACTTTGTAATGTTTACAAAGTGTATTATACAGGCTGCCTCCTGCCCTGGAGGTCCCAGTGTCCGAGGGACCACCAGGGCAGGCTGCAGCCACCCTAGTCTGCACCAAGCACACTGATTTCCCCCCCCCTGCCCCAGATCGCCCACAGCACCCATCAGACCCCTTCTGCCCACCCCCCAGACCCCTGTTTGCACCCAATCACCCCCCTACTCACCCATCAATCACTCCCTGTCACTATCTGTCAACGCTTTTTTTATCCCCCCCCTGCCCCCTGCTCCCTCCTGATCACCCCCCCACCCCTCAGATTCTCCCCAGACCCCCCCCCAGACCCCCCCACCCCATGTGCTGTATGCATCTATCCCCCCTGATCACCTGTCAATCACCTGTCAATCACCCCCTGTCACTGCCACCCATCAATCAGCCCCTAACCTGCCCCTTGCGGGCAATCTGATCACCCACCCACACCAATAGATCGCCCGCAGATCCGACATCAGATCACCACCCAAGCGCAGCGTTTACATCTATTCTCTCCTCTAAACACCCACTAATTACCCATCAATCACCCATCAATCACCCCCTATCACCACCTGTCACTGTTACCCATCAGATCAGACCCTAATCTGCCCCTTGCGGGCACCCAATCACCCGCCTACACGCTCAGATTGCCCTCAGACCCCCCCTTATCAATTCGCCAGGGCATTATTTACATCTGTCCTTCCCTGTAATAACCCACTGATCACCTGTCAATCACCCATCAATCACCCCCTGTCACTGCCACCCATCAATCATCCCCTGTCACTGCCACCCATCAATCAGCCCCTAACCTGCCCCTTGCGGGCAATCTGATCACCCACCCACACCAATAGATCGCCCGCAGATCCGACATCAGATCACCACCCAAGCGCAGCGTTTACATCTATTCTCTCCTCTAAACACCCACTAATTACCCATCAATCACCCATCAATCACCCCCTATCACCACCTGTCACTGTTACCCATCAGATCAGACCCTAATCTGCCCCTTGCGGGCACCCAATCACCCGCCTACACGCTCAGATTGCCCTCAGACCCCCCCTTATCAATTCGCCAGGGCATTATTTACATCTGTCCTTCCCTGTAATAACCCACTGATTACCTGTCAATCACCCATCAATCACCCCCTGTCACTGCCACCCATCAATCATCCCGTCACTGCCACCCATCAAGCAGCCCCTAGCCTGCCCCTTGCGGGCAATCTGATCACCCACCCACACCAATAGATCGCCCGCAGATCCGACATCAGATCACCACCCAAGCGCAGCGTTTACATCTATTCTCTCCTCTAAACACCCACTAATTACCCATCAATCACCCATCAATCCCCCCTATCACCACCTGTCACTGTTACCCATCAGATCAGACCCTAATCTGCCCCTTGCGGGCACCCAATCACCCGCCTACACGCTCAGATTGCCCTCAGACCCCCCCTTATCAATTCGCCAGGACATTATTTACATCTGTCCTTCCCTGTAATAACCCACTGATCACCTGTCAATCACCCATCAATCACCCCCTGTCACTGCCACCCATCAATCATCCCCTGTCACTGCCACCCATCAATCAGCCCCTAACCTGCCCCTTGCGGGCAATCTGATCACCCACCCACACCAATAGATCGCCCGCAGATCCGACATCAGATCACCACCCAAGCGCAGCGTTTACATCTATTCTCTCCTCTAAACACCCACTAATTACCCATCAATCACCCATCAATCACCCCCTATCACCACCTGTCACTGTTACCCATCAGATCAGACCCTAATCTGCCCCTTGCGGGCACCCAATCACCCGCCTACACGCTCAGATTGCCCTCAGACCCCCCCCTTATCAATTCGCCAGGGCATTATTTACATCTGTCCTTCCCTGTAATAACCCACTGATCACCTGTCAATCACCCATCAATCACCCCCTGTCACTGCCACCCATCAATCACCCCCTGTCACTGCCACCCATCAATCAGCCCCTAACCTGCCCCTTGCGGGCAATCTGATCACCCACCCACACCAATAGATCGCCCGCAGATCCGACATCAGATCACCTCCCAAGTGCAGTGTTTACATCTCTTCTCTCCTCTAAACACCCACTAATTACCCATCAATCACCCATCAATCACCCCCTATCACCACCTGTCACTGTTACCCATCAGATCAGACCCTAATCTGCCCCTTGCGGGCACCCAATCACCCGCCTACACGCTCAGATTGCCCTCAGACCCCCCCCTTATCAATTCGCCAGTGCAATATTTACATCTGTTCTCCCCTGTAATAACCCACTGATTACCTGTCAATCACCTGTCAATCACCTAGCAATCACCCATCAATCACCCATCAATCACCCCCTGTCACTGCCACCCATCAATCACCCCCTGTCACTGCCACCCATCAATCACCCCCTGTCACTGCCACCCATCAATCACCCGCTGTCACTGCCACCCATCAATCAGCCCCTAACCTGCCCCTTGCGGGCAATCTGATCACCCACCCACACCAATAGATCGCCCGCAGATCCGACGTCCGATCACCTCCCAAGTGCAGTGTTTACATCTGTTCTCTACCCTAAACACCCACTAATTACCCATCAATCACCCCCTGTCACTGCTACCTATCAGATTAGACCCCTATCTGCCCCTAGGGCACTCAATCACCCGCCCACACCCTCAGAATGCTCTCAGACCCCAGCCCTGATCACCTCGCCAGTGCATTGCTTGCATCTATTCCCCCCTCTAATCACACCTTGAGACACCCATCAATCACCTCCTGTCACCCCCTAGCACACCTACCCATCAGATCAGGCCCTAATTTGCCCCGTGTGGGCTCCTGATCACTCGGCCAAACCCTCAGATCCCCCTCAGACCCCCTTCCGATCACCTCCCCAGTGCATTGATTGCATCTATTTTCCCCTCTAACCACCCCCTGAGACACCCATCAATCACCTCCTGTCACCCCCTAGCACTCCTATCCATCAGATCAGGCCCAATACAACCTCTCATCTAAAAGGCCACCCTGCTTATGACCGGTTCCACAAAATTCGCCCCCTCATAGACCACCTGTCATCAAAATTTGCAGATGCTTATACCCCTGAACAGTCATTTTGAGACATTTGGTTTCCAGACTACTCACGGTTTTGGGCCCGTAAAATGCCAGGGCGGTATAGGAACCCCACAAGTGACCCCATTTTAGAAAAAAAGACACCCCAAGGTATTCTGTTAGGTGTATGACGAGTTCATAGAAGATTTTATTTTTTGTCAAAAGTTAGCGGAAATTGATTTTTATTGGTTTTTTTTTCACAAAGTGTCATTTTTCACTAACTTGTGACAAAAAATAAAATCTTCTATGAACTCGCCATACACCTAACGGAATACCTTGGGGTGTCTTCTTTCTAAAATGGGGTCACTTGTGGGGTTCCTATACTGCCCTGGCATTTTAGGGGCCCTAAACCGCGAGGAGTAGTCTAGAAAACAAATGCCTCAAAATGACCTGTGAATAGGACGTTGGGCCCCTTAGCGCACCTAGGCTGCAAAAAAGTGTCACACATGTGGTACCGTCGTACTCAGGAAAAGTAGTATAATGTGTTTTGGGGTGTATTTTTACACATACCCATGCTGGGTGGGAGAAATTTCTATGTAAATGGACAATTGTGTGTAAAAAACATCAAACAATTGTCATTTACAGAGATATTTCTCCCACTTAGCATGGGTATGTGTAAAAATACACCCCAAAACACATTATACTACTTCTCCTGAGTACGGCGGTACCACATGTGTGGCACTTTTTTACACCCTAAGTATGCTAAGGGGCCAAAGTCCAATGAGTACCTTTAGGATTTCACAGGTCATTTTGCAACATTTGGTTTCAAGACTACTCCTCACGGTTTAGGGCCCCTAAAATGCCAGGGCAGTATAGGAACCCCACAAATGACCCCATTCTAGAAAGAAGACACCCAAAGGTATTCCGTTAGGAGTATGGTGAGTTCATAGAAGATTTTATTTTTTGTCCCAAGTTAGCGGAAAATGACACTTTGTGAAAAAAAACAATTAATATCAATTTCCGCTAACTTGTGACAAAAAAATAAAAACTTCTATGAACTCACTATACTCCTAACGGAATACCTTGGGGTGTCTTCTTTCTAAAATGGGGTCATTAGTGGGGTTCCTATACTGCCCTGGCATTTTAGGGGCCCTAAACCGTGAGGAGTAGTCTTGAAACAAAAATGACCTGTGAAATCCTAAAGGTACTCATTGGACTTTGGGCCCCTTAGCGCAGTTAGGGTGCAAAAAAGTGCCACACATGTGGTATCGCCGTACTCGGGAGAAGTAGTACAATGTGTTTTGGGGTGTATTTTTACACATACCCATGCAGGGTGGGAGAAATACCGCTGTAAATGGACAATTGTGTGTAAAAAAATCAAAAGATTGTCATTTACAGAGGTATTTCTCCCACCCAGCATGGGTATGTGTAAAAATACACCCCAAAACACGTTGTACTCCTTCTCCCGAGTATGGTGATACCACATGTGTGGCACTTTTTTGCACCCTAACTGCGCTAAAGGGCCCAAAGTCCAATGAGTACCTTTAGGATTTCACAGGTCATTTTGAGAAATTTCGTTTCAAGACTACTCCTCACGGTTTAGGGCCCCTAAAATGCCAGGGCAGTATAGGAACCCCACAAATGACCCCATTTTAGAAAGAAGACACCCCAAGGTATTCCGTTAGTAGTATGGCGAGTTCATAGAAGATTTTATTTTTTGTCACAAGTTAGCGGAAATTGATTTTAATTGTGTTTTTTCACAAAGTGTCATTTTCCGCTAACTTTTGACAAAAAATAAAATCTTCTCTGAACTCACCATACTCCTAACGGAATACCTTGGGGTGTCTTCTTTCTAAAATGGGGTCATTTGTGGGGTTCCTATACTGCCCTGGCATTTTAGGGGCCCTAAACCGTGAGGAGTAGTCTTGAAACGAAATTTCTCAAAATGACCTGTGAAATCTTAAAGGTACTCATTGGACTTTGGGCCCTTTAGCGCAGTTAGGGTGCAAAAAAGTGCCCCACATGTGGTATCGCCGTACTCAGGAGAAGTAGTATAATGTGTTTTGGGGTGTATTTTTACACATACCCATGCTGAGTGGGAGAAAGATCTCTGTAAATGGACAATTGTGTGTAAAAAAAATTAACAAATTGTCATTTACAGAGATATTTCTCCCACCCAGCATGGGTATGTGTAAAAATACACCCCAAAACACATTATACTACTTCTCCTGAGTACGACAATACCACATGTGTGGCACTTTTTTGCAGCCTAACTGCGCTAAGGGGTCCAAAGTCCAATGAGCACCTTTAGGCTTTACAGGGGTGCTTACAATTTAGCACCCCCCAAAATGTCAGGACAGTAAACACACCCCACAAATGACCCCATTTTGGAAAGTAGACCCTTCAAGGTATTCAGAGAGGGGCATGGTGAGTCCGTGGCAGATTTCATTTTTTTTGTCGCAAGTTAGAAGAAATGGAAACTTTTTTTTTTTTTCTCACAAGGTGTCATTTTCCGCTTACTTGTGACAAAAAATAATATCTTCTATGAACTCACTATGCCTCTCAGTGAATACTTTTGGATGTCTTCTTTCCAAAATGGGGTCATTTGGGGGGTATTTATACTATCCTGGAATTCTAGCCCCTCATGAAACATGACAGGGGGTCAGAAAAGTCATAGATGCTTGAAAATGAGAAAATTCACTTTTTGCACCATAGTTTGTAAACGCTATAACTTTTACCCAAACCAATAAATATACACTGAATGTTTTTTTTTTTTTTATCAAAAACATGTTTGTCCACATTTTTCGCGCTGCATGTATACAGAAATTTTACTTTATTTGAAAAATGTCAGCACAGAAAGTTAAAAAAATCATTTTTTTGCCAAAATTCATGTCTTTTTTGATGAATATAATAAAAAGTAAAAATCGCAGGAGCAATCAAATAGCACCAAAAGAAAGCTCTATTAGTGACAAGAAAAGGAGCCAAAATTCATTTAGGTGGTAGGTTGTATGAGCGAGCAATAAACCGGGAAAGCTGCAGTGGTCTGAATGGAAAAAAAGTGGCCGGTCCTTAAGGGGTAGAAAGCCCTAGGTCCTCAAGTGGTTAAGCATGGTACAAAAACAGGTTACAAAAAGGTAAAATAAGTCTGTGTCAACAGCTGTTTCATGTGATCCCACGCCTCCTCAAGACACTCAGACCTACCCCTTCCTTACCTCCACCCACTTATATATCTAGTCTTAGGGTGGGCACACAGCCTTCAGGTAATGGATTCCCATTAACCCATATAATGAGAGGTAGTACACACATACAATTCTATTCAGATAAAACCATATACATACTATGTATAAAAATTTGAAATTTTGTTACGATCATTGAACCCCAGATTGCCCAAGGCATTAGTTTTAGATATCAATAGTGCTTCCTTTTTCAAAAGTATTTCATCAATTGAACCCCCTTTGGGGAAACCTAGAAGTTTAAGAAGACCTGCTACCTGTAAACAGTTTGCATCATCATTGTGTAAAGAAATAACATGATCTATCATACGACGTGCTCCCACGCCATTTCCTATAGATCTCTTATGTTGTAAAAATCGATCCTTGAGTGGCTGAGTGGTCTTCCCTATGTAGAATCTCCCACAGGGGCATCAAACACAATACATCACATTCTTAGATCGATAGTTAATACAATCCTTAATCTGCAAGGTAACATCACCTATCTGGACTACTTTACCTTTTTAATATGTTTACAGGCCATGCAGCGACCACACATGACGTTCCCTTCCCATTTTTTCTCATTTAACCAATTAGTATTTTCTTTCCGAATAGGTGTAACGATTGGTGTCAGCAAGCACAGCTATTCTGATTATTGGTGATCTGCAGTATCACCAATAATACAGATGCTATACCTGCTTACATGGTGATCTGCAGAATCACCAATAATGCAAGTATAGCGTGACACGATACAATCGTATGCAAGAGGGTGCTGGGTACAATAGAGTATCTCTATAGGGCACAGAGATACAACCTCCAGCAAGCTGGAACAGCAGACAATAATAATATACAGTGTAAATTCAAGTCTGTGGAAATATCCACCACACCGTCATTCCTCAAAGGTGTGGTTACCTCTGAATGGGAACCCTGTGTGTGAGATCCTCCAAAGGACGGAGTGGAGGAGTCTCGGCCTCTAGCAGCAAGGGTTTGCTAGTGGCGGTCGTCTCAAAGAGCTCTAATAGAACCCTACAGTGGGAGACGTTCCACTGAAGGGAGAGAGGTCAGACAAAATGAGGTTCGGCAACAGATCAGGCGGCAGCAGTACAGAAACGTGAGACAAGAGAATAGTCTGAAACCAAGCCAATAGTCGATAACGGTACGGGCTGACGAAGTACAGAATCAGGAAGCAGAAGAGTAGTCAAGACAGGCACAGAATCATACACGATAAATCAAACAGTATAATATGTGTATATATTGGCGATAAACCAATATATAACACAATATCAGAGACAAGGCTGACTAGGTCTGAGTGCTGACACAGGGTATCGCAAACACAGACAAAGTGTGACTGAAAAGCACTTCCTTATATACTGCCTGGGAGAGAAGTCTCCACTCCAGGCAGCAACCAATCAGAGCAGGCTAAAATGTCAGCTGACCTCCAGGTCAGCTGACACGCTTTCTAAGAGTATAAAGGCGTGTCCATGCGCACCCCCTAGAGGCAAGATGGCCGAGTCCTGGTGAGCAGCATGCTGGTGAGTTTAGAGCAGAGCGCTCGGACAGGTTTGCACAGCGGATGCAGACGAATTTCCGCATCCCGCGTTGGAAAGTCCGCTTGCCGGATTGGATGCGACCATATTTCCGCAATCCATCTGGCGTTGCGGATTTTTCGTTACAATAGACTTGAATTCGCTGTGGACCTGGGTTTTCCTAATGGTATTTCCCCTCCTAAAACTAATTCTGGGTGGTCTGCTTGCACCTCTTTGAGGTGGTCATCTAATGACAGAAGATGCCAGCGACTACATATTGTCTGCTGGATTTGATGTGACATAGGTATATAATCAAACATTAAGTAAAATCTCTGATCCCCCTGTTGTCGGGGCATCTAGAGAGCAACTGAGTGTGTGACACCAACCTGGCTCTTTCCAGAGCATGATCTATAGAATGTCTAAGATACCCTCTCTTAATCAGACGCTCTGTAAGGTCAGATGCCTGATTTTCGAACTCCTCTGGGTCAGAATTATTCCTTTTAAATCTGAAGAATTGGTCATACGGGGTGGCATCCTTTACAAATAGGGATGAGCGTAATGACCTAATTACGAATTTCCGAAATTTCGCGAAATTACTACAATTACGATTTTAACAGTAATCGGAATTTCGTAATTTTCGCTAATTACGCAAATTTTCGTAATTACGATTACGAAATTTAGTATTTTAAAGTTTGTATCCCTCTAGATGCCTAAAATGAATAGCACAGCCAGCTCCTCCTCCTCCTCCTCCTCCTCCTCCTCCTCCTCCTCCTCCTCCTCCTCCTCCTCCTCCTCCTTCTCTCTCTCTCTCTCTCTCTCTCTCTCTCTCTCTCTCTCTCTCTCTCTCTCTCTCCAGAGATCTGTAGTATTTCAAAACCATACTCACATTCATGACATGTCCAGGGATCAAACCCAGGCCAACCACATGGAAGACAGCTATGCTCACCACCATACCACCAAACACACACTAAATAGACTGCTAACCTAAATCTTACTTGTAGACAGTCATATGAGACACATGCTGGGTGCAGGGCTTTGTGATTGGACCATGGACCATGCGATAGAGTGAGGTGCAAAAATGAAATCATGCCTAGCAGAGGATGGTTTCACAATGCTAAATGCTAGGCTGGCTGTGGTGCAATTGGTTAGTGCGTCTGGCTGGTAACAGCAAGGTTACAGGTTCAATTCCATCCAGGCATGTCTTTTCCTTTTGCGTTCAACAGTTGTCCAAACAGAGCCAACAGAGCCCCAGATAGCCATGTAGAGTTAGGTCACAGCTAGCCTGGCTGTGGTGCAATTGGTTAGTGTGTCTGGCTGGTAACAGCAAGGTTACAGGTTCGATTCCATCCAGGCATGTCTTTTCCTTTTGCGTTCAACAGTTGTCCAAACAGAGCCAACAGAGCCCCAGATAGCCATGTAGAGTTAGGTCACAGCTAGCCTGGCTGTGGTGCAATTGGTTAGTGTGTCTGGCTGGTAACAGCAAGGTTACAGGTTCGATTCCATCCAGGCATGTCTTTTCCTTTTGCGTGCGCGCGCTGCGCCATTGAACCCCATGGGGTATTTTGCGTGCGTAAAACTTTACGCATGCAAAACTTTGTGCTCGGTGTTTGGACAACTGTTGAACTCAAAAGGAAAAGACATGCCTGGATGGAATCGAACCTGTAACCTTGCTGTTACCAGCCAGACACACTAACCAATTGCACCACAGCCAGGCTAGCTGTGACCTAACTCTACATGGCTATCTGGGGCTCTGTTGGCTCTGTTTGGACAACTGTTGAACGCAAAAGGAAAAGACATGCCTGGATGGAATCGAACCTGTAACCTTGCTGTTACCAGCCAGACACACTAACCAATTGCACCACAGCCAGGCTAGCTGTGACCTAACTCTACATGGCTATCTGGGGCTCTGTTGGCTCTGTTTGGACAACTGTTGAACGCAAAAGGAAAAGACATGCCTGGATGGAATCGAACCTGTAACCTTGCTGTTACCAGCCAGACACACTAACCAATTGCACCACAGCCAGGCTAGCTGTGACCTAACTCTACATGGCTATCTGGGGCTCTGTTGGCTCTGTTTGGACAACTGTTGAACGCAAAAGGAAAAGACATGCCTGGATGGAATCGAACCTGTAACCTTGCTGTTACCAGCCAGACACACTAACCAATTGCACCACAGCCAGGCTAGCTGTGACCTAACTCTACATGGCTATCTGGGGCTCTGTTGGCTCTGTTTGGACAACTGTTGAACGCAAAAGGAAAAGACATGCCTGGATGGAATTGAACCTGTAACCTTGCTGTTACCAGCCAGATGCACTAACCAATTGCACCACAGCCAGCCTAGCATTTAGCATTGTGAAACCATCCTCTGCTAGGCATGATTTCATTTTTGCACCTCACTCTATCGCATGGTCCATGGTCCAATCACAAAGCCCTGCACCCAGCATGTGTCTCATATGACTGTCTACAAGTAAGATTTAGGTTAGCAGTCTATTTAGTGTGTGTTTGGTGGTATGGTGGTGAGCATAGCTGTCTTCCATGTGGTTGGCCTGGGTTTGATCCCTGGACATGTCATGAATGTGAGAAGTATGGTTTTGAAATACTACAGATCTCTGGAGAGAGAGAGAGAGAGAGAGAGAGAGAGAGAGAGAGAGAGAGAGAGAGGAGAGGAGGAGGAGGAGTGGCTGGCTGGCTGGCTGGCTGTGCTATTCATTTTAGGCATCTAGAGGGATACAAACCCTTACAAACGTGAAAAAGTAAAATTTCGGTTGGAGACACGAAATTCGTAATTATGGGAGTGAAATTTCGATTACGAAATTGTAAATTACGATTTGAAAATTAATTACGAAATTACGAATTTGGGTCGTAATGTTAAATTTCGCATTCGTAATAAAAGCAGTTCGAAATTTCGAAAATTTCAGCTCATCTCTATTTACAAATCTGGGATGGTAGCTGTCATACATTTAGAGAGAGATGACGATAAGTTGGCAGGATAGATGTACTTTAATGTAGTGTACAAAACTACTTTTAACCCCTTCGCATCCAGACCTTATTTTCCCCTTCTGGACCAGAGCAGTTTTGACATTGTAGCTATGTCCCTATTTAAACAGCCATAACTTTATCCCTACTCACGACACCTAAATGATCTGGATATAATTTTTTTCAGGATAAACTAGACTTTCATTGGGGGATATTTTGTCCTGAGAATTTTTTTTTATTTCTGCGCATTTTAGCGGGAAAAAAGAGGGAAAACTGTTAAAATTGCATTATTTTCAGGTTTTCTTAAATTCTAGTAAAAAACAAAAAGTGCTACAGTAGGTAAAAGACATGCCATCAGTATTATGTCCCCCAAGAATAGATAACCAGATGTGTGCCCAGTATCAGACCCCCATCCCAGTATAGCCAGATGTGCCCCCCCAATATCAGCTTGATGACGTCATCAAGCCGGGACCCGGATATTCAGCATCACAGAGGAGCAGTGAATGGAGGCTGGAGCTGCAGCATGATCATAGGAACCAGGTAAGGTGAGATATTCACTTTTTTAAATGATCCGACCACGGAGGGGGAGAAATGAAGGATCACTGCTGTTGGCTACACCGGTGATCGTTCATCCACGGGAGGGGGGTGTCACTAATTGGCTACAAGGGAACATGTTCCCTTTCGCCAATTAGTAATGCAGCTGACAGTGCCAGGGGGTGCGCTCTGAAGCGCACCCGATCGTGCACAGCAGGGCTGCAAGCAAATCAGTATATCTATGTCATGGTGGCTTGGAAGGTGCCACAGATGACGTACAGTACAGACCAAACGTTTGGACATACCTTCTCATTCAAAGAGTTTTCTTTATTTTCATGACTATGAACATTGTAGATTCACACTGAAGGCATCAAAACTATGAATTAACACATGTGGAAGTATAGCACATAACCAAAAAGTGTGAAACAACTGAAAATATGTCATATTCTAGGTTCTTCAAAGTAGCCACCTTTTGCTTTGATTACTGCTTTGAACACTCTTGGCATTCTCTTGATGAGCTTCAAGAGGTACTCACCTTAAATGGTTTTCACTTCACATGTGTGCCCTGTCAGGTTTAATAAGTGGCATTTCTTGCCTTATAAATGGGGTTGGGACTATCAGTTGCGTTGTGGAGAAGTCAGGTGGATGCACAGCTGATAGTCTTACTGAATAGACTGTTAGAATTTGTATTATGGCAAGAAAAAAGAAGCTAAGTAAAGAAAAATGAGTGGCCATCATTACTTTAAGAAATGAAGGTCAGTCAGTCTGAAAAATTGGGAAAACTTTGAAAGTGTCCCCAAGTTCAGTCTCAAAAACCATCAAACGCTACAAAGAAACTGGCTCACATGCGGGCCACCCCAGGAAAGAAAGACTAAAGAGTCACCTCTGCTGCGGAGGATAAGTTCATCTGAGCTACCAGCCTCAGAAATCGCAGGTGAATAGACCTGGTCTCTAATCTGAGCTAGATTAGAGACCAGGTCAATGCCACACAAAGTTCTAGCAGCAGACACATCTCTAGAACAACTGTTAAGAGGAGACTGTGTGAATCAGGCCTTCATGGTAGAATATCTGCTAGGAAACCACTGCTAAGGACAGGCAACAAGCAGAAGAGATTTGTTTGGGCTAAAGAACACAAGGAATGGGCATTAGACCAGTGGAAATCTGTGCTTTGGTCTGATGAGTCCAAATTTGCTGGTTCCAACCACCGTGTCTTTGTGCGACTCAGAAAAGGTGAACGGATGCCTGGTTCCCACGGATGCCTGGTTCTACATGCCTGGTTCCCACTGTGAAGCATAGAGGAGGAAGTGTGATGGTGTGGGGGTGCTTTGCTGGTGACACTGTTGGGGATTTATTCAAAATTGAATGCATACTGAACCAGCATGGCTACCACAGCATCTTGCAGTGGCATGCTATTCCATCTGGTTTGCGTTTAGTTGGACCATCATTTATTTTTCAACAGGACAATAACCCCAAACTCACCTCCAGTCTGTGTAAGGGCTATTTGACCAGGAAGGAGAGTGATGATGTGCTGTGCCAGATGACCTGGCCTCCACAGTCACCAGACCTGAACCCAATCAAGATGGTTTGTGGTGAGCTGGACCACAGAGTGAAGGCAAAAGGGCCAACAAGTGCTAAGCATCTCTGGGAACTCCTTCAAGACTGTTGGAAGACCATTTCAGGTGACTACCTCTTGAAGCTCATCAAGAGAATGCCAAGAGTGTGCAAAGCAGTAATCAAAGCAAAAGGTGGTTATTTTGAAGAACCTAAAATATGACATATTTTCAGCTGTTTCACACTTTTTGGTTATGTACTATACTTCCACATGTGTTAATTCATAGTTTGATGCCTTCAGTGTGAATCTACAATGTTCATAGTCATGAAAATAAAGAAAACTCTTTGAATGAGAAGATGTGTCCAAACTTGTGGTCTGTACTGTAGATATACTGTAGCAGAGGAAAAAGTGGTTAAATTTGAAATATTTGTTATTGCTTTTCTAAATGTGTAAATTCATTATAGAGATAAAAAGATGGGAAAAACAAAAGCTTCAAACACCTTCTGGTACCTTAATTCCTAAAGCTGAGGTCAGGCTGCCAGTGTCAAGCTCTCTATCACCAGTAAAATATTGCTAGCTTGCTCATGCATCTCTGTGCACATCCTTGTTTGGTAATCAATCCTTGTGATGTGAATTACGGTGGGCAATCATTTATCAAATAAATAAGTTAAGGATATTTCAGTGTGAGTAATCTACCACATTATTCCTTTTCAATTATAAAATACACTACAAAAGATGTAACCATTTCATAAAAATTAACTAAAAATTGTACAAATGTGACAAGACATAATTTTCTTTTTAATGTAAGGTGGGGAAAGTCTTAGGCTTAATTTCTTTTCCAGTGGACACATAACTTAAATTTTCCATAGAGCAAACAATTGTAATTTATATAATTGTGTTTTGAGGAATGTGTAGACATCTAATAAATTGAGATCCACCAAGTAATTTTTTTTTTTCAAACATAAAATTCAGTAACATTTGGCATAATTTTTAAAAGCTAAATATCTGAAAATCTTGCAATTGACCTTGACATTGGCTGTGATGTACTGTAGGTCTTACAAAACATTCAGTGCATTTCAGGCTTCACTGTGTATATATTCAAGTTTATGTTTCCAAATGCCCATTTAAATCTCAGATATCCTAATGAATTGTGACATTTTGGATTACTGCATTTTTGTGCAGAAGTGCATACAACTGCTTTTAAATCAATCAGTACCCACTGGCTAACCTCTTCTAATCAGGTATTCCAAGCAGAGGATCTTTTGTCAAGCACCACTATGGCTATGAGACTCTAATCTGTGTCAAGATCAATACATTATTTAAATGGCAACTTATGCAAAATGTAAACAAAGAAAAAACATGTATGAATATATGTGTAAGGTTAAATTAATACATTACTGCACATTTGCTGTTTTTTTTTCTTTGTTTGTATTTTGCATTTGCTGAAGAACTTGATCAAAAAAATGGTCACATGTCATCTATATGGATGAGAACAGACTCAGTTACTATGGTTGTACATGTTTTTACATGCTGACAATTAAAAAAACTGGCACTAGCTATCATGATTTAGGATTCTGGAAGTGGTATTAGCAAAAATTAAAAGTCAACACAAGGAATTGGTAGTGTAGTTTTGTGCCGTAGCTTTATACCTGCCCATTAGATCAAATGCTAGAATAGTGAAGTGGGATCAGATAATGATGTCATCAGGATATTCAAAATTATTTTCAGTAAAAGCTTAATTTGATGAATTGAAAACTTATTTTTTTTTTGTAATTTTATAGTGAACCTCACCTTAAGAGGGTTAGTAATAGGTATAGCAGATTTTTCAGGAACCTAGAGTTCCTCTTTGATTTTTCATTTTTATATAAATAAAGAAATAAAACCAATAGTATCTTTTACTGGCCTTTATGGTGCTTGTTTTTGTTTTTGTTTGTTCATTTTTGAAAACTTTATACTTTTGCTTTGAATTTATCTAGTAAGCATATCATAAACATGCTTGTTTATACAGTAGTTACTCTCTTTGACAAATAAAAATGTCAGTAGAGAAACTATTTATTAAAGTGTATGGTTCAAACCTATTGCAGTATGTAGCAGATCAGTTTAATCAGAGAGCCTTGGGATTCTAAGCTATTCTAAAATACTTGTATCTCACAATGTGCTCTATCCACCAGAAATCAGACAAATGATTAACGGGTGACTGAAGTTAGAAGTATACGGAGGCTGCCATATTTATTTCCTTTTAATCAATACCAGTTGCCTGGCAGCCCTGCTGGTCTATTTCTCTGCAGTAGTATCTGAATAACACCAGAAACAAGCATGCAGCTAGTCTTGTCAGATCTGACTTTAAAGTCTGAAACACCTGGTCTGCTGCATGCTTGTTCAGAGGCTATGGCAAATAGTATTAGAGGCAGAGGATCAGCAAGGCTGCCAGGCAACTGGTATTGATTTAAAGGAAACAAATATGGCAGCCTCTGTATACCTCTTACTTCAGTTCACCTTTAACTTGACAACCAGGGCTCTTAAATTGCAGCATACAACATGGATTATGTGGCCTGAACACTATCAGGTCTATTCAGTCTAGCTCATTTGTCTTATTCATAGAACATCATAAATTAATGTACGGTACCTTCTGTGTCCTAGTATTTTGTGAAACTTCTATTTGTCATAAATAATGCATATGCAAAAATATACATATGCAGAAAATAATTAAGAAATAACTAAAGGCGACCAATAAGATTAAACATTTAAGTGTAAGTTTAAATTTATTATTATGACTCTGACAAAAGTTAAGGTCTTAAGGAAATTCTCTCTCTTCTTGAAAACAATTGCACCTAGGGAAAAACATTCACTGTCAAAAAGAAACTAATTGTGGACAGTTGAAAACAGAGTCAGCGACAGTAACTGACAGAGCATCCCCTACAGTACACTGCAGAAAAAAAGAAGTGACAGAATCATAAGCTTGGGACTTTAGTCACATGGTACACACTTGTAGCCTGCAAATGTATAGCTTTCTTTTAAACCTCATCTGTTCCTACAACTCACCAAAGTAAGCTAAACCTTCTGTATTTTTATTATTATTACCAGTATTAACAATTCAGTTTACTAGTAAAATGTCTTTATCCTCTTAAAAAAGACAAAAGCAAAATGTGTGCTATTTAAAGCAAATACTGAAATGTTTATGAAATGTTTACACATTAACTTTTAGACTTCGTAACTAAATATATAAATACGTTTTGCATTTACAAAATTGAAGACCACCAATCAATAATCTCGTAGATATGTCTTTAAAGATACTTTTTTCAAAATATCTGCACTGCGGGTGTGTGCACATTAATGCAAACACACAACTGCAAATTTACTAACCATTATCGGACCCCTGCTTTGGTCCACTATGAGCTATGTGAGGCCTATAAAACATAATAGCAGTCCATGCTGCTATTCTATAAACTCTTTTATAAAAATTGTTATTCTTTTAAATGCTATTCTAGGTTATATCAGTTGTATTGACAATATTTACATTCAATAGGACATATTAACCTCTTGAGGACTGCAGGGCTAAACCCCCCTAGTGACCAGGCAATTTTTAGTTTAAAAGGCCACTGCAGCTTTAAGGCCAAGCTGCAGGGCCGCACAACATAGCACACGAGTGATTCCCCCCCCCTTTTCTCCCCACCAACAGAGCTCTCTGTTGGTGGGGTCTGATCGCTCCCCCCATGTTTATTTTTTTTTAATAAATATTTGTGTTGCCTTTTTTTAAAAAAAAACCCTCTTCCTTTAACCCCCTTCCCTCCCTCGCTCCCTCCCTCCCCACAGCCGGCCAATTACGGTGATCGGCTGTCATAGGCATCTGCCTATGAGAGCCGATCGCTCTCTTGTCCCCCAGGGGGACAGCCGTGTCACACGGCTGTCCCCAGTGCAGCGCTGCTGCTGATCGCAGCGCTGCACAGAGTAAATAGACGGCGATCACGCCGTCTAACAGTCTCCCGAGCGGCAATAGCCGCTCGGAGACTGAAGGCGGGGCGGAGCTCCGCCCCCCAAGCAGGAGATGCGCGCGCAGCCTGCGCGCGATCTCCTGCAAAACAGAGCCCCAGGACTTTACGCCAATTGGCGTTAGGCGGTCCTGGGGCTGCCGCCGCGGCCACGCCTACTGGCGTGACGCGGTCGGCAAGAGGTTAATGTGGTTACAGAGTTAGGTAAGTGTTCAAAAAGTTGTACATTTTTTGATATGTATGCTTACATCATCCTCCTGTATGCTGACATCATCCTCCTGGCTCCAATCACGATATGACATGTGATTAGGACCCAAAGGAGGAGGTCTACATACAGTGCCACTGGTAGCAGGAAAAAATGGGGCAGGACAAAGATGGACGAAAAGGGCGTCACCACAGACTTTTACGCAATTATCATTAATACGGAAAAAAAAGCAGAAAAAAGGGTGCCGAAATAAATACCATTAAAAACATTAGAACATTACAGCTTGCAACGTTATCGTTTTTGTCATATTATTTTGGTTATATGTACAGATTTTACGTTATTAAAGATATTATTGTTTCTATGTGTAAAAGGGTGTTTCTGCAGAGGGAGTGGTTAGGGTTAGGCAACACCAGGGGGAGTGGTTAGGGTTAGGCACCACCTGGGCGGCAGTTTGTTTTAAGCAACACAAGGGGGGTGGTTACGGTTAGGTACCACCGGAGGGGTTAGGCACCGTCGGTAGGGTGATTAGGGTTAGGCATCACCGGGGGGGTTAATTAGGGTTAGGTGCCACCAGGGGAGTGGTTAGTTGTAGGCACCACCAGGGGAGGGTTCTGTGTGAAAGTAGGGTAGGGCTAAGCTGTATTGTTGAATTACGTAATGATTTTTAACATTAATATATTTTCGTTATTATTTCCAATCTGTTTTAACAATGGTATTTATCGTAACAAAGTTTGACAATAATGTTTATCATTATCAGATTTCGTTATCAAGCCAAGCCCTTTTTTCACTGCACCGTATTTTCATGTACGCGTGCCATTCCATGGCAGATGAGGGACCTGATCCAGCATCCAGATCGTGTGTGTTTGTGTGTGTGTGTGTGTGTGTGTGTGTGTGTGTGTGTGTGTGTGTGTGTGTGTGTGTGTGTGTGTGTGTGTGTGTGTGTGTGTGTGTGTGTGTGTGTGTGTGTGTGTGTGTGTGTGTGTGTGTGTGTGTGTGTGTGTGTGTGTGTGTGTGTGTGTGTGTGTGTGTGTGTGTAAAATCTATAGAAATGGCTTAGCATGTGACGTAGACTTTTCTACTTCCTGCAAGTTCTTATGTTATTACAGTTTAATATTACTACAGTTTAATTGTCCTTCACCACCTTTCATATGGGGAGATTATGGGAAGTTGTAGTGGTTATTTAATAAACAACCACTTCAACTTCCCATAATCTCTCCAATATAAACAATGTTTATCTTTTATGTATGTCCATGAATCTGAATTTAGCTGGCTTGCTTTTCATAGTAATACACTTTTAGTAAATATAGGGATATATGGTAATTGAAACAAAAAATAATGTATAATGATGCAATTACATAAAAAATAACTGAAAAGGTCTCAATTCATGCCACATTTGCATTCTATGAGAGGCTTTGCAAAATTTCTTATCATATTTTAAACAATGTTTTCCCATTAAAGATTGTAATATTTTCCATAGTGAGTATGATATGAATAGTCAAATCATTTGACGCTTATAAGAATTATGTGTAAATCTTGCTGCACATCGATTAGTACAGAGGGTTCTCAATATGGACTAGGCATGTAGATAATGTATCATGTAGATAATTAAAAGTTTTTTATAATAAGCCATTCAATTTAACAACAATTCTTATTAATTCTTCAAGGTCTGTAGTGTGCAACTAGCACATGTCCAACACTCAACTATGGACTGATTTTGATGAACTGTCATTGTTTTTTGTTTGTATATCGATTTGTGACTCCATGACATTAAAATCTATGAGTTAGCTTGCCTCCTTATACGTAAGTACCCTTGGTTGTAACAAGGATAAGTCCTCTCATTCTTTTGTGGCCTATGATATCAACAAGGCATTTCCACCCAAACAGTCGACACTCACTGGATATTTTTCTCTTTTTTTTACCTTTCTCTGAAAACCTTAGAGAATGTAAATCCCAGTAGTAAAGCAGCTTCTGAAATACTTAGCCTGCCATTTTGACACCAATAACGTCATATAAATTATTTTCCATTGTGATGCTCTGTTTGAACTTCATCAACTTGTCTGCACCACATGTAGATGCCAAAATGCATGAGGTGCTGCCATGTGATTGGCTGATTAGATATTTATGTTAAAGTGAACCTCCAGACTAAGAATCTACTCAGCAGAACTGAAACGGCTTGGTGATTCTTTAACAGTTTCACAGCATCAGACCTTTGTTTTTCTTAAAGAAGTCTCAATTTTAGCTACATTTTTAGCTAAGCTCCGCCCCATCAAAGAAAACTGCCCAGGCTTTTTTACCCTGATGCTGTGCAAAGCATGATGGGATTTCCTATGTTGTTATTCACGTTGCCTAGCAACTGGGAGGGGTAATCAGGACACAGGACAGTTGGAACTGTGTCTCATGCCCCCTGCCACCTTTTTTCAACCAAAACGATGGCTGCCCTTATGAAATCACAAACCTTTGCCTGTTCTTTTAAAAGAGGGTGGGTAAGAGATTATATTACCTATCTATTTTAAATAACATAATTAATTTAACTTAATGACAGTATGTTTGTTTAGGCTGAATTTCCTCTTTAACCAGCTGAGCGGTCTGGACGAGCTCAGCTCGTCCAACACCGCCAGCGGCTGCCGCTCAGGCCCTGCTGGGCCGATTTTAATGAAATAAAAAGCAGCACACGCAGCCGGCACTTTGCCAGCCGCGTGTGCTGCCTGATCGCCGCCGCTCTGCGGCGATTCGCCGCGAGCAGCAGCGAAAGAGGGTCCCCCCAGCCGCCTGAGCCCAGCGTAGCCGGAACAAAAAGTTCCGGCCAGCGCTAAGGGCTGGATCGGAGGCGGCTGATGTCACGACGTCGGCTGACGTCGATGACGTCACTCCGCTCGTCGCTATGGCGACGATATAAGCAAAACAAGGAAGGCCGCTCATTGCGGCCTTCCTTGTTTATTCTGGGCGCCGGAGGCGATCGGAAGATCGCCTCCGGAGCGCCCTCTAGTGGGCTTTCATGCAGCCAACTTTCAGTTGGCTGCATGAAATAGTTTTTTTTTTATTTAAAAAAAACCCTCCCGCAGCCACCCTGGCGATTTAATCAGAACGCCAGGGTGGTTAACATGCAATTGAATAGGTTTACCTAATAACGTGACCAGAGAGTGTGAATTTTAACAAAGAAAAAGATTCTCTGTACTAACTTTTGCAGTATATTAGGATGTATCCACCATTACGCCATGCAGATAAAATGAACTGAAGCCAAGAGCTGACAGCTGTTTTGTGCAAACCACTGTATTTTCTCAAAGAAATTGGACTCTAGAAAACAACCTGGTTTAAACAGAGAAATCCCTGTACTGAAAACTTTGCAAAAAGATACATTTTTTATTTACCGTAATAGAATGTTAGCAAGATCAAAATATGTGTATGGAATACAGATTTCTAAATGATATTTTCTACTGAAGCAAATTGTTTAATTTATGGGAAATGTTATTTATGTGAGCCTCTCATGAAAGACAATCCTGGCATAAGATAAGAGCCTTAACCTGTCTAATCATTATGGTCCATATGTACTGTATATGGAACATTTGCAGCTACATCCATACTAATTTTAAACTTGGCACCAGAGTCTTTATAGTCCTTTCTATACACAAAGTTAAAATATATATACCGTATTTTTCGTCGTATAAGACGCTCCGGAATATAACACGCACTCAGGTTTAGAGGGCGAGAAACAGGGGAAAAAATATATATAAACTAATCCTGGTGCGTCCATATTTCAGGAGCATCTTGTACATGTCCTCCCCCAAATGGTGTCTCCTGTGCACCTCATGTGTCCTCTTATCTCCCCCTGTCTACCCCAAGTGTCCTCTGGTCTCTTACCCTGTGTCCTGTGGTCTCCCCCCTGTGTCCTGTGGTCTCCCCCTGTGCCCTGTGGTCTCCCCCCTGTCTCCTCTGGTCTCCCCACTGTGCCTTCTGGTCTGCCCCCCTGTGCCCTCTGGTCTGCTCCCCTGTGCCCTCTGGTCTGCCCCCCTGTGTCCTCTGGTCTGCCCCCCTGTGTCCTCTGGTCTCCCCCCTTTGTCCTGTGATGTTCCCCCTTTGTCCTGTGATGATCCCACTGTGTCCTCTGGTCTTTCCCCTGTGTCCTCTGGTCTGCCCCGTGTCCTCTGGTCTCCTCCTTTTGGCCTGTGATCTTCCCCCTGTGTCCTCTAGTCCCCTCTGTGCCTTGTGGTTGCCCCCCTGTGCCCTGTGGTCCCCTCCATGTTTCCCTGATGGTCCTGGCTCCCCGCTGTGTGTTTATCCTACCCCCCCCGCTTACGTGTCTAAGCCCCCCCCGCTTATGTCGCAGGGTCCCCCCAGTGTAAGAAGCGGCAGCGGGCAGCAGCTTACCTCCTCCATCTTGCCAGCGGCAATTGAAGACATCCGGCTCCTGTGTGCGGCTTCCTCTAGTGCCGGCTTCTAATGAGGCATAATTGATGATGCGTCATTAGAAGCCGGCACTAGAGGAAGCCGTACACAGGAGCCAGATGTCTTCAATTGCCACGGGCAAGATGGAGGAGGTAAGCTGCTGCCCGCTGCCGCTTCTTACACAGGCGGGACCCGGTGACATAAGCGTGGGGGCTTAGACATGTAAGCGGGGGGAGGTAAGATAAACACACAGCAGGGAGCCAGGCACAGGGGGGAAACAGGCAAGGAATCCCTGACGTGGCGGTGGTTCATATCGGCGGCGTTCGGAAGTCGGGGATTCCCTGTCTTTGCCGTATAAGACGCAGGGACTTTTTCACCCCATTTTTTTGGGAGAAAAAGTGCGTCTTATATGGCGAAAAATACGGTAATTGTACCTAGTGATCAGCCCAGGTCTTCATTTAAAGGTTCCCTGGGTGATCATCAGAACATACATTTTTGCCATTAGCATTGCGACAGAGCCCTATCTAGATATATAAAATCGGGCGTTTGCGTGTGTGTGTGTATGTGTGTGTATGTGCCGCGATAGACGGATTTCAATGAAACTTGGTATAAAGATCTCTTACTACCTTGGATGATATGTTCTGGGGGTTTCATGTCCCCCTGAACATCTGTGCGGAACCACAATCAGTCATTAGGTCACTGGGGTTCAAATTTACTGAAGGGGCAGAGCCACAAAGAGGCAATCAGACTTCTTTGCTGGATAAACTGCTTCCATTCAGACTTTTTTGATGCCAGAAACCTGAAAGATCTCAAATTTGGTCAATGACTGTGTGTCAAGGTTACACAAAGTGGGCGGAGCCAAAACAATCACTGGGAAAATGTAAACTGCAGCCATTTTTACACTGCTAATAGCAGGGATCTTAAACTTTGCACAGTTGGTCACTGGGTGAATGGGATTAATAGTCAGGAAAGTGGGTGGAGCCTAGATCAGCCAATCAAAATTCACCTTCTTAATTTCAAGGGGAATGTTTAAACTGTTATCATTCTTGCACTGTTAATAGCAGAGACATCAATCCTATTACAGTTGGTCCTTGAGTGACTGGGATAGGAAATCAGAAAAGGGGCGGAGCCACAAACAGCCAATCCCATTTGTTTTATTTCTATGAAAAAGATGTTTAATTATTGATGCTGAATAACCCAAAAACTGATAAACTTGGTCATTGTCTGTGTGTTAAGGTTAGAAGAAGTTGGTGGAGCCAACGAAAAAATACATATCCAGGCAACGTCAGGTCATCAGTTAGTAGATTTCTAAAAAATAAATAAAATAAGATTTAATGGATCATTAAAAAAATATGAACAAGGGCACAAACATATAAATGAGCATCGATCTCAATGTGCTAAGTAGGTTGTGGGTGAAGTCAAGTGTGGAAAATACTGCAAAGTGCATTATGTTATCAACAGCAAAAGTAGGGCCAAAAAGCAGAAAAGGCTTCTTCAACCCATTCCCTGTAAAGTGCTTTGCAAATAATAAGAACAGACCCTAATCCAAACTATACTAAGTTTGTTGTGAGGGTTTGGTTCAGATAGAAAACCACATGTCCCCTTGGCCCTCTTAAGACCTCACTACTGCCCCCATTTGCATGTATAAGCTTAGAGAAAAGTATGAGCGAAAGTTTAGAGTACATGTAAACACACACATATAAAGAGTACATTTGTCGCAGAGTAAAATGAACCATAAATATATTTTTCCCTATTTCGCTATTTCGCTAGCACAAAGGTAGCAAAAATCTGTCAAATCTGAACATTTTTAATCGATCCATTTCCTCACGGGGTATTTTTGGGGCTTACTTTTAAAATTTACTAAAGCACTCAGTGTAAACAAACTATACAAAGATGCTGCGAACCTAGCAAACCGCAATAGACTTCAATGGGCAGGCAAACTTTCAAAACTGCAAACACTAATTCTGGCCACAAAAGTGATGGAAAAGATGTTTCAGGGGTCTAACACCTGGAGGGGGGCATGGCGGAGTGGGATACACTGCAAAAGTCCAGGGGAAAAATACGGATTTGACGCACAGCAGGGTTTTAAGGACAGAAATCTCCTTGCATTGCTAAATTGGAGGCCTAAAGTGCTTTAAAACATCTTGCATATGTATACATCAATCAGGTAGTGTAATTAGTGTACTGCTTACACTGACAGACCAAACTCACTGTGTAACGCACCGCAAACAGCTGTTTGTGTAGTGATGCCCGTGCTGGAATGGTTTACATCATGGCGAGAGTGCAGGTGATGGCAGTTTTCAAGCCCATATGGTCGCCGGTCTGTGGTAGCTCAATGATAGAACAACAGTGACTGTCCAGCTGATCAAATTTGGTCTGTCCACAATGAAGCAACGGCCTTATTATCTTGGGTGTGCACCCCCCCCTCCAGACACTCATATAGCCGTCGGTCATTGCTTCATTGTGATACGCAAGCCCCTTCACCGCAGCAAGGTAATGATCACAAAGGGGAATTGGCACATGCACATGCCTTTTGTTTTGTTGTTGCAGCTGCAGTACAGCCAGGAAAAATTAGGCAGGCATGTACACACACCATAAAAAGTAGTATAGCGGCCGCTGCTAGCAGCGGACTTAAAACTTCAGGAATCCGTCTGGAGTCCTGGACCCTGTTGGTGGTGGCGGAGAGAGCAGTCAAGCGGCCTGAAGGCAGAAATGCTGTGTGGGGACTGACTTAGTCTTGGGGCGGGCAGCAGCGGCTGGCAGGTAGAGATGCTGTGTGGGGACCAACTTAGTTTTGGGGCAGGCAGTTACATGGCGTGCACGCAGAGATGCTGTGGTTGGAGACTGACTTAGTTTTCGGGCAGGCCTGACCGTGCTTTGCAAACCAGGCATCCGTGGTCAGATGGACCCTTGACCTAACGCTGTGTGCCAGAGATGACACCACGTGTCTTTCAACATCATGGTACAGTTTGGGTATCGCCTTTTTTGAGAAATAATTGCGGCCTGGTATCTTCCACTGTGGTGTGTGGCTTTGCTTTTCTGTTCTGCTTTTCCTCAGGTGGTCATCCCATTGCAGTTTGTGCTTTTTCATCATGTGCCTTCATAAGGCAGTTGTATCTATGTGGGTCTTGGTCTTTCAACGGCTCAATTTTTTGTGGCAGAGAGTACAGATGGCATTACTCTCATCTGAGGCAGACACACACACAAATTTCCATACCGCTGCGCCCTGGGATGATGGCCCTTTGGTGATGGCTGCCGACTGAGTGTTAAGTGGGGTGCCAGAATCAGAGCAGGAGGAGGAAGATCTGTCTGGAAGCTGAGGAAGATGAGGTGTTTTGTGTTAAATAGTCGACTACATCTTGACAATATTGGGGGTTGATGGCACGTGCCTTCTTCTGAACACTGTACTTTGGTCGAGGGCCACACAAAATCACGTCAGCATGACCTCGAACAGACCTGCAAGGTGGCCTGCCTCTGGCTCTGCCTCTGCCTGTTGTTTTGTCCATATTCGGGGGGATAAAGTGAAAGGTATGCACTGACTTGACTAGTACAATGTGCAGTCACACAGATGCAGTGAAAGGTATACACTGACTGCTGGTATAATACAATGTGCAGTCACACAGATGCAGTGAAAGGTACTGACTGTTGGTATAATAATGCAATGTGTAGTCACACAGGTGCAGTGAAAAGTATGCAGTGACTGCTGGTAGAACCATGTGCAGTCACACAGGAGCAGTGAAAGGTATGTGGTGACTGCTGCTAGAACAATGTGCAGTCATACAGGTGCAGAGAAAGGTATACAGTGACTGCTGGTATAACAATGTGCAGTTACAGGTGCAGTGAAAATGGATGCACTGACTGCTGGTATTTAAAACAGCATGTGGTCACACAGATGCAGTGAAAGATATGTAGTGACTGGTATATAAAACAGCGTGCGGTCACACAGATGCACAGAAAGGTATGCAGTGACTGGTATATAAAACAGCGTGCGGTCACACAGGTGCAGTAAAAGGGTATGCACGGACTGGTATATAAAACAGCGTGCTGTCACACAGATGCAGTGAAAGGTATACAGTGACTGGTATTATAATACAATGTGCAGCATTCACACTAGGCACTGAATGTGCTGGGCCTAGCACAGTATAGCAATTAGCAAGGGCCAGCTGCGATAGACAGGATTGTCTATAGTGTAATGGTTAAGGGCTCTGCCTCTGACACAGGATACCAGGGTTCGAATCTCGGCTCTGCCTGTTCAGTAAGCCAGCACCTATTCAGTAGGATACCTTAGGCAAGTTTCCCTAACACTTCTACTGCCTATAGAGCACGCCCTAGTGGCTGCAGAGCTGGTGCTTTGAGACAAGCGCAATATAAATGTTATTTGTCTTGTCTTGTCTCTTGTATATGTAGTGTCAGTGGGCCACACAAAAAAAACACATCACAAGAACATTAGCTCTCAAAAGAGCTGTTTTGGGGTGCTTTTCAGCAATAAATATCAGCAAGGAGCAAGCTAACAAAAGCCTAACTAAGCTTTCCCTACCTCAGCAGCAACCTCTCTCCCTTCTCTCACTAACACAGCAGCACACAGAGTGAGAAAATGGCTGCCGCTGATGCCTTATATAAGGGAGAGGGGCTCCAGGAGGGAGTGCAGCCTGTTTGGCTACCATATGTCTGCTGACTGTGATGTAGAGGGTACAAGTCTAGCCCAATAATCTAGTATGGGGGCGGGTCGAACTTGCATAAAGTTTCTGTTTCAACGTGAACGCGAACCTGCGTTGTTCGCACAAAAAAGTTTGCATACGAACCATTCTTGCCATCTCTAGTTTTAAGACATTGGTTTTTTTGGACCTGAAGAAGCGAGTAAGGCCCATGAAATGTGTTGTCCGTTAAGTGTCCAATAAATTGAATATTCTTACTATCCTTCCTGAGGTAAAATTGTTCCCTTTACACTGCTTTCCAGCAGTTCAGAATTGTTTAGGGTGCATCCTACCATCTTTTGTATGTTCTATACTCAGTTTCACATTATTTTGGCAGATGAACTGAGTAACTGCCATTCAGAAAGTGCTTTTGAAAAGATAGAAAACAATGAGAATCCTTTATGAGGAGATGGTCTAGTCCAAACCCTGTCAGATTGTCACTATGTACTGCAAGTGACAGATATGTAGGACAAAAAACAAGTTTAGTTATTTATTAAATTTTACAACTTTTGTGATAGTGGTCCTTTAATACATCTGCCCTAGTCCCTACAACTTTTTTCTCCTGAGTTTTCTCCTTAGTGAAATTTTCAAACTTGTCAATTGAATGCCTTTTAACCTCTTGTCGACCCTTTCACGGCGATGAGCGTGGCCGCGGCGGCAGCCCCAGGACCGCCTAACGCCAATTGGCGTAAAGTCCTGGGGCTCTGTTTTGCAGGCGATCACGCGCAGGCTGCGCGCGCTTCTCCTGCTTGGGGGCGGAGCTCCGCCCCGCCTTCAGTCTCCGAGCGGCTATTGCCGCTCGGGAGACTGTTAGATGGTGTGATCACCGTCTATTTACTCTGTGCAGCGCTGCGATCAGCAGCAGTGCTGCACTGGGGACAGTCGTGTGACACGGCTGTCCCCCTGGGGGACAAGAGAGCGATCGGCTCTCATAGGCAGAAGCCTATGACAGCCGATCGCCGTCATTAGCCGGCTGTGGGGAGGGAGGGAAGGGATTTAAAGGAAGAGGTTTTTTTTTTCTAAAAGCTGCAACAAAAATATTTATAAAAAAAAAATAAACATGGGGGAGCGATCAGACTCCACCAACAGAGAGCTCTGTTGGTGGGGAGAAAAGGGGGGGGATCACTTGTGTGCTATGTTGTGTGGCCCTGCAGCTTGGCCTTAAAGCTGCAGTGGCCTTTTATACTAAAAATTGCCTGGTCACTGGGGGGGTTTAGCCCTGCAGTCCTCAAGAGGTTAAATCAACAGCAAGCAGGAAAATACATAGAATAGTTTTGATCGTAATTTTACACCTACTTTTTGGTACTTTTTCAATTGCAAAGTGGTGAAAATGTATTATAAATAAAAGATGAAAAATTTGCTCCTAGGAGAACATTTAGGAGAAAATGTTAATTGCATATGGGCTATAGTCTCCTATTGCAATCTTTACATTTCAGGTTTGTTTTAAGCCACCCTAGCACATTTTTAGAATTACATCCTTAAAACAGCCTGCAGCCTGTTTCACCATTACCAGATCAGAACGGGAATTTTCCGGGTTATTTAGATAGGTGGGAGGAGGAAATTGGCATCTCTTTGGATAATGGTCAGAAGAGAAAGAACTGTATTTTAGCTCATGCTACATCTGTAAACTCTAGAATAAAAGAAATTAATTTCAAGTTGTTATCTAGGTGGTATAGGACACCGGATAAATTAGCTGTAATGTTTTAGGGAATCAGTGATAGATGCTGGAGAGGATGTGGGGGAGAGGGTACACTGTTGCATTTGATGTGGGAGTGCCCGGTTATTTCGGGGTTTTGGAAAGGTGTGTTGGAATGTATTGGGGGATTGTGTGAAGGAGAGGGTGATTTGGATGTTGTGAAAGTGTTGCTGAATGGAACATATGCATCTATTGGTAGATATAAGAGATCTTTGTTACCTCAATTATTGATTGCAGCTAAGAGTTTGATTCCGGCTAAGTGGAGATGCCAGAGTCCTCCATCTCTTAAGGAATGGGTAGAAAGCGTTAATAAGGTAAAGGCATGCAAACAGTGAAGAGGCGGCACACAAAAAGCTTGCTATTTAAAGCATATATTGATGGAGCAACACTACATGTTACGAACCATCACGGTTCTTCATCAGGTGTAAAAACACCTTTTTACACCTGATGAAGAACCGTGATGGTTCGTAACATGTAGTGTTGCTCCATCAATATATGCTTTAAATAGCAAGCTTTTTGTGTGCCGCCTCTTCACTGTTTGCATGATTCTACCCTTAGGTGGGTGACCTGAGTGAGGCGTAGCACCGGCAGTTCAAGGATTAATTTTCCTGAAGGGGTTCCAGGACCGTGGCCAAGTTCACAGTGTAATAAGGTAAAGGGGTTGGAGAATCAAATTCCATTACAACAAGATAAACTAGAGGGGTTTAATGTAAAATGGGAAAAATGGAATGAGTTTCAGGATACAAGGGAATATGGGGATATGATGGAGATGTAGGAGGAGGAGTACTCAACAGAATGTATATTATAGGAGGGTATGGAATTTAATGGGATACATGAACATTCTGGAATTCTTTTGTTTTTTTGTTGTTGTTGTAATGAGATATAGATATGATGATGATTATGTTTGTGGATAAGGGAGGAGGAGGGGATTGGGGAGTTCTGTTTTTGTAAAATTTGAAAAATTTGGTGAAATGTATACCGATGCTTGGAATATAAGATTGGAATGTTCATTTTTCCATAATAAATTACATGAAAAAAAAAACAGATTAGAACATTTACATAGTGTTAGACAGTATGTTGCACTGGTAAATTATTTACTATTTTATTGTTTTATTTACATGCATTAACCATTTTGATTAATTTTGCTAACAGATTTACAACTGCATGCAATTGCTGCTAAAATATTTGTTGTTGTGTTTTTCTAGCGTGATTTATTGTGGTAGTCTAACAGCAATTTATTTATAGCTCTTTACTGTTTCCATAGCATTTAGGACGATTTATGTATGCATTGAGACTAGCACTGTATTTTACTTATATTTGTCACTCCAAGCTGATGTCTCAAGGAGGACATCAAAAGAGAGGATTTAAAGTAAAATTTATCTCTTGTTAGAATCTGCTTTAAGCATTCTGCACAAATGTTTTTTGTAATTTACGGTTATTAAAAATTACCTTTTCATTTAAATTTGCAGTGAGCTAACAATTTCCAAAACCAACTGTCAGCACAAACTGCACTTATTTTCATGAAGTCTGGATTCTGTGTTTCTGTAGAGGCAGCCCAGCTATTGGCTCTTCCTGCATAAGCATAAGCAATCAGTTGACCAAAGTAGGAGGTCATGTTAGTTATCATCCACATATGGTAGGTAGTGGACAGATGTCAGCACTGCTGACAAGTCAAGTATAGACTTCCTGCACAATGAACTTTAGCTTGAAGATATGCAAAAAGGCTTAATGTATGTAAACCATCATGAATAGTAGCTCAACTTTACCCTTGGAAGAAGCACAAGGCAGCATAAAAGGGCAGTCAGGCTACTATTGCCCTAAGCACCTACAAAATCCTCCCAACACCTTCTCTTCAGGCAGGTGATTGCTCTGCCATCCTCTTAGAATGGGTCCAGGTGATTTTTATTTACAAATCACCACCAGGGCTCTATGCATTCCTACCTGCGTGGCTGTGGTCCGCCCATAGCTCAGCAGCCTGGTTGTTGGCTGCTTAACTGGGGGAAGCCCCGGCATTGCAGGTTTACCAAAGACCTTCGGTAGTCTTCTGAAACATTGCCACTGCCGCACTGCCAAGTGGGGGGCGAGGTCTCCTCTGCTTCAAGTACGTCAGAACAGGTGCGTATTTCATATATGTTTTTAACCCCACAACAACCCAATCCATCTGTTTTAAGGCTCTGTACTTTTCACCTCAAGTACCCTTTAATTAGGGAGGCCTCAAATCTCCAATTTTTCAAATCTCCAGTTTTTTGTTCAGATTACAGCTCTATAAAATTCCTGTAATGCAACACAACCTCAAAGGGGAGTTGAAGCCAACAAACAATATAGCATATCTTAAGCTGAACTGTAGATACATGAATAGATAGTTTAACAATGAAAAAAAATGTCCTCTCCTATAAATAAGCAGGTAAGCAATAGCATCAACTCGACTTCTCTGGAATGGCAGGCAGTTCGAATCAAGAAAGAGAGTAAGGGACAGGGGAGATACCCAGGACCCATTGAGGAGACTTGTTTTTGCTAATTTCTCACTCAGGAGATTCCAGACTCCTTTGCACAATTTACTGATACCTACACAAGGGGGTGTCAGGCAAACACGTCATTTTTATATATGCTACGGGCCAGAACCCGAAGTCTGGCCACTTTGGGTTCTGGCCGGTCAAAGGTAGAAATGGCCAGCTGAAGCAGCCAGTTTGTGAAATGGAGGCTGTTTGCGGACTTTGGCTAGATGTGGCCGGCCAAGTCTCGAAGTTCCGAGTCCCCGCTGTTTCCTGTCAGCTCACCCCGCCTCCTCCGCTGCTGTCTCCCCTGCTTTTCATATTCCGTCTCCCCAGCAACTCATCTCCCCGCCTTCTGTCTCCACGCTGTTTCCCGCCGCCTCCTGTCGGCTCACCCCGCCTCCGATGTCTCCTCGGCTATTCAGCTCCCATCTCCCATGCAGGTCAGCTGTTTTCCAGCGATGGCCCTACAAGCTCTCTGCCCTCCAATGCATCTGCCCTCCGTCTGCAACTCTGCCACCTTTCGACAGCTTCCCTTCGGCTGCTCCCTGCCATCTCATTAAAGCCGACATGAACTCTTTGCACAGAACAGAAGGAACCATACAGAAATGCACCATGTATGTATTTAGAAAGTGGACCTGAACTCTTTGCACAGGACAGAAGGAAAACGTACAAAAATGCATTTAAACATATAGAAATGCATTTAGAAAGTGGACCTGAACTCTTTGCACAGGACAGAAGGAAAACGTTCAGAAATGCATTTAACCACTTGAGGACCCACCCTTTACCCCCCCCTTAAGGACCAGTGCTGTTTTAGCTGATCTGTGCTGGGTGGGCTCTGCAGCCCCCAGCACAGATCAGCGTGCAGGCAGAGCGACCAGATCGCCCCCCTTTTTTCCCCACTAGGGGGATGATGTGCTGGGGGGGTCTGATCGCTCCTGCCTGCCGGGTGTTGCGGGGGGGGCACCTCAAAGCCCCCCTCCACGGCGAAATCCTCCCCCTCTCTCTCCTACCTGGCCCCCCCTGGAGATCCGGGCTGCACAGGACGCTATCCGTCCTGTGCAGCCAGTGACAGGCTGTCTCCTGTCACATGGCGGTGATCCCCGGCCGCTGATTGGCCGGGGATCGCCGATCTGCCTTACGGCGCGGCTGCGCAGCAGCGCCGTACAATGTAAACAAAGCGGATTATTTCCGCTTGTGTTTACATTTAGCCTGCGAGCCGCCATCAGCGGCCCGCAGGCTATTCACGGAGCCCCCCGCCGTGAATTGACAGGAAGCAGCCGCTCGCACGAGCGGCTGCTTCCTGATTAATCAGCCTGCAGCTGGCGACGCAATACTGCGTCGCTGGTCCTGCAGCTGCCACTTTGCCGACGCACGGTATAAGCGTGCGGTCGGCAAGTGGTTAAACATATAGACATGTATTTAGAAAGTGGACCTGAACTCTTTGCACAGGACAGAAGGAAAATATACAGAAATGCACACCCTGTATGTATTTAGAGAGTTTACTGTTCAATTTCTCCTCATCTGTGACTAATCACTAGTGAAATTTGATCTCTCAGCTGGGTCGCTCAGGAATCTAATTGGTAAACTCAGGGTGTTAACAATTTGTCTGCTTCCATGAAAGCAGTAAGTAGACATACTGCAGATTTATTGTAGAAATTGTATCAGCTGTAAAAAAAATGCTTTTCTTTAAAGGTTATTCTTCGTATCTTTCAGAGCAGAGACAAAGTTCTGAGTGCCTTTTGTGCTGTCTGAAAGGACCCGGGACTTGTAAATTTTTGACTTTGGCCAGTTGACTTTGGCCACTTTGCAAACTGGCCGGCCAATGTCAGAAATTCCCAGCATTTTGGACTTTGGCCAACAGCAAATCGGCCAGTTCGGGAAACGGCCGGTCAATTCTAGAATTTGACGATTTCTGTTTTGGCCATAACATATATAAGACTGCGATAATTAACCCATTAATTGTTTGTTATGTGTTGTCCCATGGAACTACGTAGTTGATGTTTTTTGTCTTCTGGAACAGGTACAGTACAAATCAAGTCTGGAGACAGTCCTTGAGATAACCAATACCTGTCTTTATTTTGTTCTGTTCAAGCAATATAAAAACTATTTACAATATTTACAGAAAAATAGGTATCAGAACACAAACAAAACCCTTGCCACGAGATAGGCTACTAACTATAACTAAAAGATGAGGGAACGCTTATTCTATTTATCCCACATCGAAATTCAAATAAAACTATTTGTTGCAGCACCAATCTGAAATTACTTTGTATGTTAGCCCAGCACACACATCATGTGGGGTGACTCCAAGCTGAGCTAATCAGCCTTTTATTTCTCACCTGATCCCTTCTTTCCGGGAGATTAGCAAATCCTGGTATGAATTTCTTTCTTCACCTGAGCACCTTTTTTTTATTGAGAACACAAAATCCTGCAGTGGATTCAAAAAATAGCAGTGTAGATTAAAGAATACTGGGACAGTAACTATTTTCATTATTATGATTTTATGTTTATTTAGTGCTACCATCTTCCATGGCATTGTACAATACAGAATACAAACTATAGACAGTTACACAACAATTGAATACAGAAAAATGACAGCTGAACAGGTCAGTTAATGCATTGTACATAGAGGTGGAAAATATGTACCCACATTACATAGCAATACAAACACATACTGGGAAAGAGCGTCTTGCCCATTTGAGCTTATATTCTAAAAAGGAAAAGGGATAGAAAATTTATAACAAAATAAAACAAATCAAAAAGCAAAATGCACCATAGTTAGTCTCCACTTAGAAAGTTTTCTCTGTATTGAGAATTACCGTATTTAAATTTATTTTTGAACTATCCTGTAACGATTCTGTCTCAGCAAGGGAAAATGCCAAAAATGGAAAAAGTAAGACTGCAAGTAGTATGTATTACACAGTAATGAATAGAAAATCGCTTACGCTCTATCCGTAATTGTAGGCTTCAACCTGCTAATAAGCAAATTATCATAACTGCACATTTCAGCCATCTGATGAAAAATCCTTTGATTCATAATATCAATGGAAGATCTTTAGGCTTTAATGTCATATTAACTGTGACTGCACCTTATTCACAGCAGTTTTCCTAGAACCGACTATTTAAGATAGCTAGGGACCAACCAACTGGCCCCAAGCTTAGTGAGAGATATAAAAACACAGCAAATTAGTTTGCTTTCATGTTTTTAAAGTTTCTTACATATAACTTATGTAGTGTTTGGTATAAATATATGCACCACTGAGAATTTACCCAAGGAAGGATTCTGTTTGCTAAAAACAGTACTCCTAATATATGAAAATGAATGGATTTAGCTATTTGAAGCTTCCTCATATTTTTATGTACCAGATAAAAGATCCATACTAATTAATAATTAATAAAGCTTAAAGAGAAACTGTAACCAATGATTGAACTTCATCCCAATCAGCAGCTGATACCGCCTTTCCCATGAAACATGCATCTGATCTTTACCTTATCTTAAACGGATCATCAGAGGGCTCTGGGGCTCTATATGGTTGATATTATGGTGAAACTCCTTCCTCCATGTGATGTCAGCACCTAGGTACTGACATCATACTTTGGGAACCTCATTGCATTGTGGGAAATAATGGCTGTTTCCAAATGCCAAAAAAGCAGCATCCCCTTCCACAGACATCACCTGCCAGATGTCACCATGAGATTGATGTCAGAATGTAAATCTGGGGGAGTTTACAATGGGCAAACACTGACTAAATCATTTATAAATAATTATTGTAAAAATTAAGCACTTTTTTCATTACTTTATTTTCACTGCAGTTCCACTTTAATGCAACCCTCTGACACCTTCTTGTAAAACAAGACAATGATATGCGCAGTTTCTTAGGTACATGAATCTGCTCATTTTATTTTCTTTCTTGATTTTATTGTCGTAATTAAATGTTTATTCCAAGCGCTTGTTGCTATCCTGACCTATTACTGTTATATACTCCTCCTTTACTGCCTGATGAAGAAAGTTCATACCTCTGAAATGCTTTGCAACACTGTTTTGGAGTATGCCAATAAATGTATGTGTTTCTTGAAATTGACAGTTTTGTGCCTGCTTCAAGGAGGTAAGTCCACCACAGCCTCCTTAGCAATGTTAACAATGTTAGCCTATTTTATTCTTTTGGTGCCTGTGTTTGTTGTATGCAATACTTGTGTCCACCTCTGGTGGAGGAGTGCTATACCCCTTTCTTCTGATCTACAGAAAGCGGCTTCTTAATCCTGAGTGAGGACAGGTCCAATCTCTCCACCTGCAAGTACAGTGGTTGCCTAGGAGGTAACCCTGGTTTGTGAGTATTATTCTACTTGCTTTAAATCATTCATCCTACACCAGTACTTACTACACTATATTGAGTTCTCGGTGTCCCCATTTTTGTATTCTGGCGAGGGTTTAATTTGCCTTGCCTTCCTGAGTTTTAGACATTGGTTGAAGTGACACAATTTTGTATTACATTGCACTACACAGAGGCAAATAATGCCTGCAGCTGGCCAGCTGGGAAGTGTAGTGCTTGAGAATAAAAAGGGAAATGTTCATGCAAATGCATTTATTTTAGTGAAGCTGATTACAGCATTTGATGTGCAGAGTGCATGGTTTTGTCATCCAGGCAGGATGAGAAAAGGATGCAACTACAACAAGTGTGCTAAGCCAAAAGATTGCAAATCGCTTAGGTAACCAGGTCTTATCTTTCAGCGTGTTTTTACTTGGAGTTTGTGATAAAAGAGTATTTATTTTCTACTCGATCTCTATTTTAATGTTCACCTTACGTGCAACCCAAGAGGTGGTTTTAGAGTTAAGGCCTGTATTATTAATTTGGAAATAATCTGTGATAGCTGTACCTTCCTACCTTAATGTCTTGCTTAATTAAAATATATTTTAAGAGGCTCTCATTAAGATGCCAAGTGTCTCCTTTGGGAAGTTGTACTGGGATTTTAATGTCTACTGTCAATGATACAAGATCTGAAAATGAAATATTGTGTACCTTAGTAAAATATAAATATTCTTGATGGTGATGATCAATATTGTGTCTAACCTAGAATATGTGTTGAGGATTTTGAGTAAAACACATAATCCTTGACCCTAGGGTTTAAAAGTGTACATGCATCTATAAACTGGGAGTTATGTACATGTGTTTTTTTTCTGTTGTAAGTGTATTACAAGGCATTGAACAATTCTCTGGTGAGGAATATAGCATATGATTTCAGGCCAGATTAAAGTCTCTTACTGTTGTGACTACTAGTGTTGGGCGAACAGTGTTCGCCACTGTTCGGGTTCTGCAGAACATCACCCTGTTCGGGTGATGTTCGAGTTCGGCCGAACACCTGACGGTGCTCGGCCAAACCGTTCGGCCATATGGCCGAACTAAGAGCGCATGGCCGAACGTTCCCCGAACGTTCGGCTAGCGCTGTGATTGGCCGAACGGGTCACGTGGTTCGGACCCGAACGCGCTCTGATTGGCCGAACTGTCACGTGGTTCGGGTAAATAAATACCCGAACCACGTCATATCTCCGCCATTTGTCTGTGGGTTTAGCTTTGGGTAGGCAGGCAGGGTAGTTCGCGCTCCAGCCACGCTAGCCAGGGTCCCCCCCAGTCATTGTGTGTCGCTGCTGGGAATAGTAGTACACCGCTCGCTCAGCATTCTGTTTACTGCCACTCTGTGTACCTCGCTCAGCCACACTATATAGCATTCTGTTTACTGCCACTCTGTGTCTGCTGGGAATAGTAGTACACCGCTTGCTCAGCCACACTATATAGCATTCTGTTTACTGCCACTCTGTGTACCTCGCTCAGCCACACTATATAGCATTCTGTTTACTGCCACTCTGTGTCTGCTGGGAATAGTGGTACACCGCTCGCTCAGCCACACTATATAGCATTCTGTTCACTGTTCTGTGTCTGCTTGGAATAGTGGTACACCGCTCGTTCAGCCACACTATATAGCATTCTGTGTACTGTTCTGTGTCTGCTGGGAACAGTAGTACACCGCTCGTTCAGCCACACTATATAGCATTCTGTGTACTGTTCTGTGTCTGCTGGGAACAGTAGTACACCGCTCGCTCAGCCACACTATATAGCATTCTGTTCACTGTTCTGTGTCTGCTGGGAATAGTGGTACACCGCTCGCTCAGCCACACTATATAGCATTCTGTTCACTGTTCTGTGTCTGCTGGGAACAGTAGTACACCGCTCGTTCAGCCACACTATATAGCATTCTGTGTACTGTTCTGTGTCTGCTGGGAACAGTAGTACACCGCTCGTTCAGCCACACTATATAGCATTCTGTGTACTGTTCTGTGTCTGCTGGGAACAGTAGTACACCGCTCGTTCAGCCACACTATATAGCATTCTGTGTACTGTTCTGTGTCTGCTGGGAACAGTAGTACACCGCTCGTTCAGCCACACTATATAGCATTCTGTGTACTGTTCTGTGTCTGCTGGGAACAGTAGTACACCGCTCGTTCAGCCACACTATATAGCATTCTGTGTACTGTTCTGTGTCTGCTGGGAACAGTAGTACACCGCTCGTTCAGCCACACTATATAGCATTCTGTGTACTGTTCTGTGTCTGCTGGGAATAGTGGTACACCGCTCGCTCAGCCACACTATATAGCATTCTGTTCACTGTTCTGTGTCTGCTGGGAATAGTGGTACACCGCTCGCTCAGCCACACTATATAGCATTCTGTGCACTGTTCTGTGTCTGCTGGGAATAGTGGTACACCGCTCGCTCAGCCACACTATATAGCATTCTGTTCACTGTTCTGTGTCTGCTGGGAATAGTGGTACACCGCTCGCTCAGCCACACTATATAGCATTCTGTTTACTGTTCTGTGTCTGCTGGGAATAGTGGTACACCGCTCGCTCATCCACACTATATAGCATTCTGTTCACTGTTCTGTGTCTGCTGGGAATAGTGGTACACCGCCCGCTCAGCCACACTATATAGCATTCTGTTCACTGTTCTGTGTCTGCTGGGAATAGTGGTACACCGCTCGCTCAGCCACACTATATAGCATTCTGTTCACTGTTCTGTGTCTGCTGGGAACAGTAGTACACCGCTCGCTCAGCCAGAGTATATAGCATTGTGTTTACTGCCACTCTGTGTACACCGCTCAGCCAGACTATATACCATTGTTTACTGACACTCTGTGTACACCGCTCAGCCAGACTATATACCATTGTTTACTGACACTCTGTGTACACCGCTCAGCCAGACTATATACCATTGTTTACTGCCACTCTGATTCTGCTGGGAACAGTAGTACACCGCTCGCTCAGCCAGACTATATACCATTGTTTACTGACACTATATAGCAGACTATATAGCATTGTGTGTACACCGCTCAGCCAGACTATATACCATTGTTTACTGACACTCTGTGTACACCGCTCAGCCAGACTATATACCATTGTTTACTGCCACTCTGATTCTGCTGGGAACAGTAGTACACCGCTCGCTCAGCCAGACTATATACCATTGTTTACTGACACTATATAGCAGACTATATAGCATTGTGTGTACACCGCTCAGCCAGACTATATACCATTGTTTACTGACACTCTGTGTACACCGCTCAGCCAGACTATATACCATTGTTTACTGCCACTCTGATTCTGCTGGGAACAGTAGTACACCGCTCGCTCAGCCAGACTATATACCATTGTTTACTGACACTCTGTGTACACCGCTCAGCCAGACTATATACCATTGTTTACTGCCACTCTGATTCTGCTGGGAACAGTAGTACACCGCTCGCTCAGCCAGACTATATACCATTGTTTACTGACACTCTGTGTACACCGCTCAGCCAGACTATATACCATTGTTTACTGCCACTCTGATTTTGCTGGGAACAGTAGTACACCGCTCGCTCAGCCAGACTATATAGCATTGTGTTTACTGCCACTCTGTGTACACCGCTCAGCCACACTATATAGCATTGCGTACTCTGCCAGTCAGTGTGTATATTGCTGGGATCAGTAATACTCCACTCACCGTCAACCACTATATGAGCTCAACATGAGTTCCCCAGAGACCTCCGCTGTGAGCAGCACTCCCAACAACAGCAACAGCCAATGCCCCACGCAAGCTATAACATCCACCCCAGCAGCCAGTGGTCAGCAGCAGCCCTCCCCGGAGGAGAACGTTGTGTCCATCAGTCCGTCGCCAGAGCGATTAATGAGGGCTGCCATTGAGGAGATGATGGGGCCTGATGTGGAGGAGGAGGTCTGGCTCAGGCCAGCATCCCAAGTTAATGTTGAGGACGATGAGGGGTCTGTGTCTGGGGATGTTGGGGTGGCAGAGGTGGTGGGTGGGTCAGACTCAGGAGAAGAGTTGTATGATGAGGATGATGATCGGGACCATCTGTATGTGCCTCAGAGTCCGACCCCGGAAAACATGTTGTATCGTGTGTTTAGGTACTAAAATCTGCGTTCCCTCCCAGTAGTGTTGGGCGAACAGTGTTTGCCACTGTTCGGGTTCTGCAGAACATCACCCTGTTCGGGGTGACTATATAGCAGACTATATAGCATTGTGTTTAATGCCACTCTGTGTACACGGCTCAGCCACACTATATAGCATTGTGTTTACTTCCACTCTGTGTCTGCTGGGAACAGTAGTACACCGCTCACCCGCCACTGTATAGCATTGTGCTCTGTGTCACTGCTGACAATAGTGGTACACCGCTCACCCACCACTGTATAGCATTTCTGTACTGCCACTGTACTGCTGCCAGTCAGCGTGTACTTTAAGGATAAGTGAAATGAGGAAGAAATCCGGTGAAAGAGGGAGGGGCAAGGGAAGAGGTGTTTCCCCTGACGGTTCACGTACAGGCCACAGGGGAGCACCCAAGAAAACCCACTCAATACTGCCCATGTTGTCCAGGACAACAACCCTCACAGATCCAAAAGAACAGGACCAGATAATTACTTGGATGACCTCTCAAGCGTCCAGCAGTGGGTTAAGCAGCACCAGCACATCACGCACGAGGTCCGAGTCCTCAGCCAGTTAAAGTCTGGGCTTTCTTTGAAGACTGCACTGAGGATGTTACCATGGCGATTTGCAAGGTGTGCAAGACCCGCCTGAGCAGGGGGAAAAGTATTAACAACCTCTCCACCACCAGCATGAGCCGCCACATTCTATCCAAACATCCCACTCTGTGGGCAAACGCGGCAGGACAGGGTACCACCAGCAACACTGCCTCCCTTGGGTTCACCAGACTCACCACCAGACCCGCCTCAGCAGCAGCAGTAGCCCAGCCATTGCGTGGTTCACAACATTCACAAACATCAGACGATGCTGACACTGTCACTTTCCGGACTAGTGCTCTTGAGGTCTCCCAGTGTTCATCAAACACAACAACCAACAGCCCTTCGGTGTGCAGCGCTACGGTTGAGTTGTCTGTCTCTGAGATGTTTGAGCACAAGAGGAAATTGCCAGCAAATGACCCCCGGGCCGTGGCAGTAACAGCCAGCCAGCATAGCCAAGCTTCTGGCCTGCGAAATGCTGCCATATCGAGTGGTGGAGACAAACAGCTTCAAGGGCATGATGTCAGTGGCCATCCCACGTTACGTTGTTCCCAGCCGCTACCACTTTGCGCGCTCTGCAGTGCCTGAGTTGCATGAGCACGTGGTCAGCTAAATAACCCGAAGCTTGAAGAATGCCGTTGCCTGCAAGGTTCACCTCACCACTGACACCTGGACGAGTGCGTTCGGCCAGGGTCGATACATCTCCCTTACCGCGCACTGGGTGAACCTTGTGGAGCCTGGCAGCGATTCCTCACCTGCTACGGCGCGGGTGTTGCCCACGCCGCAAACAGCTGGATAACAACAGCAGCACCTACCTCTCTGACTCCTTCTCCTCCAACGCATCTCAAAGCTGTACCTCATCCGGAAATGCTAACCCAGCACCAGCAGCAGTAGGATCGTGGAAGCAGTGCAGCACAGCTGTTGGCATGCGTCAGCAAGCGTTGCTGAAGCTGATCTGCCTTGGGGATAAGCAGCACACAGGGGAGGAAATTTGGAGGGGAATAAAGGAACAGACGGATTTGTGGCTGGCACCGCTGGACCTGAAACCGGGCATGAAGCTAGACACCTGGCACGAACTGGCAATGTACGCAATAGAGGTGCTGGCTTGCCCGGCAGCCAGCGTTATGTCGGAACGCTGTTTCAGTGCTGCCGGAGGCATCATCACAGATCGGCGTATCCGCCTCTCCACAGAAAATGCAGACCGTCTGACTCAAATTAAAATGAATCAATCCTGGATTGGAAACGACTACGCAACACTCCTGGACCCCAACCAAGTAACATGACCGATGAACATCTGGGATGGTTTAGCGTTTCCGGTCCCTGTTTATTGAACCTCTCATCTGTATTACATTTATGACTGCATGGCGGCAAAAAGCATTGCTGCTATATCCGCACGCTTTTTGTCCTCATGCAAGGCCTGGGTTGTTGTGTCTCACAAAGCGTGGCCTTCTCCTCCTGCGCCTCCTCCTGTTCCATCACATGTGCTGCTGCTGCTGCTGCTGCTGCTGGGTTACCGTTGCCGGTCCCTGTTTATGGAACCTCTTATCTTTATTACATTTATGACTACATGGCGGTACAAAGCATGCTATCCGCACGCTTTTTGTCCTCATGCAAGGCCTGGGTTGTTGTGTCTCACAAAGCGTGGCCTTCTCCTCCTGCGCCTCCTCCTGTTCCATCACGTGTGCTGCTGCTGCTGCTGCTGCTGCTGGGTTACCGTTGCCGCGTGGTCCCTGTTTATGGAACCTCTTATCTTTATTACATTTATGACTACATGGCGGTACAAAGCATGCTATCCGCACGCTTTTTGTCCTCATGCAAGGCCTGGGTTGTTGTGTCTCACAAAGCGTGGCCTTCTCCTCCTGCGCCTCCTCCTGTTCCATCACGTGTGCTGCTGCTGCTGCTGCTGCTGGGTTAGCGTTGCCGCGTGGTCCCTGTTTATTGAACCTCTTATCTTTATTACATTTATGACTACATGGCGGTACAAAGCATGCTATCCGCACGCTTTTTGTCCTCATGCAAGGCCTGGGTTGTTGTGTCTCACAAAGCGTGGCCTTCTCCTCCTGCGCCTCCTCCTGTTCCATCACGTGTGCTGCTGCTGGGTTAGCGTTGCCGCGTGGTCCCTGTTTATTGAACCACTTATCTTTATTACATTTATGACTGCATGGTGGTACAAAGCATGCTATCCGCACGCTTCTTGTCCTCATGCAAGGCCTGGGTTGTTGTGTCTCAAAGCGTGGCCTTCTCCTCCTGCGCCACCCTCCTCCTGTTCCATCACGTGTGCTGCTGCTGGGTTAGCATTACCGGTCCCTTTTCCTGGAACCTCTTATATGTATTACATTTATGACTGCATGCCGACAAAAAGCATGTTACCTGTGCAAAGAAAACAGACATTTCCCGCATTTAAAAGACAGTTTTCCCTTTGAAACTTTAAAATCGATTTTCTCAAAAACTATAAGCTCTTTTTGCTAAATTTTTTTTTCCTCTTGTACCCACTCCCAAGGTGCACATACCCTGTAAATTTGGGGTATGTAGCATGTAAGGAGGCTTTACAAACCACAAAAGTTCGGGTCCCCATTGACTTCCATTATGTTCGGAGTTCGGGTCGAACACCCGAACATCGCGGCCATGTTCGGCCTGTTCGGCCCGAACCCGAACATCTAGATGTTCGCCCAACACTAGTGACTACGCCTTTAAATGCATCCTGTTCCTTTAAAACAATGTTATGCTTATTTAAATTTTGTTATTGTACTGAAAGAATGAACTTGTGCATGTATCTATCATCAGGATCACTCTGGGCTAAGTGAAATGGGGTAAATTCACCAACCTAAAATAAAACTATCATGCACAGACAGCGTACAGAAATATAACCAAAACTTGTTCCACTAGAGTAGCCCGCAGTGTGCAATTAGTCAAACTTGCGGTACATGGCTAAGGTAGATTATTCTAGTGCACTAAGTGTCAGCAAAATTGCCTTGCGCTGTCTGCACATGGCAGTTTTACCGTAGGCTAGTGAATTTACATCAATGTGAAGGGTGCTATAGAACCAAATCAGAATACTAACCTCTCTTGAATTTGAAAAATGAATGTAAAATCAGATGCGTTATGTTTTAGTGTGCAGACAGCTTACACATTTACCTTGTGAGTTACGCATAAAGTGTGCTTTGCTCTATACATGCAACACTTATGCCTCTTATAATACAGGAAACATAAGCATTGCATGTTTAAAGAGAATTACGTTATTGACGTAAATCACCATATAAATTGTGTAAACCCAGCAACCTTAGTGTGCATTGTTTGCCCATGTTAAGTTTACTGACCTTTTGTGCCTATCCGCTTCAATACAAAAGATCTATCCTTAGGCATGGGACCCACTAACAGCACTTTTCTAAGCGCTTGTGATTTGAAAAGCTCTTGCTAATGTAAGGCTAAAGGGATTTTTAATAAATTACATCCATCAAGTGGGATCATACCCTTAGTATTACATTAGCAAGAACTGTTCAAATCACAAGCACTTACAAAAAAAGCTTAGAAAAGTACTGCTAGACGCTAGTGGGTCCCAGGCCGTACAGATCAGTACCTACTCTTAACTCAACCCAGAAAAACATAAGTTGGTTGGATGGCTTTAGAATTGGTTCTTTGTTTAAAATATGGTAAAAACAACTGCAAGGACAAATACACCACTAGACCAAACAGAGGACATAAGCAGAAAGCATGGACATTTATAGTCTTGACATATAACTAGCTAGGGGTTTGAAAAGAGCAAACGGTCTCACATAATTTCCCAGCGACCCATTGGGCCTGATCCAAATCCAACTGGGCCTGATCCAATTTTTTTTTTTTTTTTTTTTTACACTTTATCAACAAAATGCCCTTTAAGCCACCAGCAAGCAAGAAAATACTCTGAATAATTGTAACAGTACATTTTCACCTACTTTTTTCAATTGCAGAGTGCTGAAAAGTTATTTTAAACAAAAGATGAAAAATGATCTCCTAGGAGAAAACTTAGCAGAAACATTGAATTGGACCAGGCCCACAGATGCAGAAACTTGTATATTCCAAGGATGTAAAACCAAAGCACAAGCAAAGCAACATTGTTTCTGTAGCTCAGCATACTGAGGAGTGGATAGATTTGTGCACTGAGCAGACCAAGCATGGCCCTGCATAGAAAGGCAAACATCTGACCAAATGGCTTGCAAGGTGTGTGAACAAAACATGTATTTCAAACTGAAAAATGATAACTAAACAGAGGAGAAGGCTTTCAACACCATTTATAATCCCCAATCATCTTCTAATATGTTTAACCAGACATACAACAAAAAAACACAAACCAACCTTCAGGTAGATTTCTGCACACCATTCTACATTAAGGAAAATAATGAGTCACAATAGAAATATCAACCTTTTTATAAAAGGCTGATGTATTTTTGTGATGAAAGAACACCACCGTCTATTTGCAGTAGTGTTCCTCTTCTGGTTCTCAATTATCTGGAATGGTACACATGATACTGAAAACATCATATGACCTGGCTAACTAGTGGGAGAGTGAAGTATATCCTGACCCTCAATGAAAGAAATGGTTGGAGGCAGGTAACTGACTGATGGTCAACTCCCTGAGTGGAACAGACTTGTCTTTGCTTATGATAATGAGTTCGTGTGTGCCTCCACAAGCTTAAACAGTGTCCTTGACCTTTTAGGTGGCAAAACTATTCTAGTGGAGAAATAAAATGTAACACTGCCTCAACACATTTACATAAAACAGTGATGAGCGAAAATGCAAAAATTCTTAACGCCTTATTTTCACCTAATTTCGTTTCGACAGGCGAATTTTCAATCGAATATTTTCGCGTTAATTTTCACCTAATGCCCGTTATTTTTGCGTTAAATTCGTATTTTGTGACGTACGTATGTCCGTGTAGTTGTAGTACCGCTATGCGAAGCTTCGCCAAGCCTTGTATTAGCGGATTATTGCAGACATTTTTCCACATAAGGGCATAAGCGTTCGCATACAGCAAAGTTTCTTGCGGAGTATTGCGGACATTTTTCTGCATAAGGGCATAAGTGTCCGCATACAGCAAAGTTTCTTGTGGATTATTGCGGACATTTTTCCGCATAAGGGCATAAGCGTCCGCATACAGCGACGTTTCTTCAATTTTCGATGCTGGTCGAAAACGCAAATATTTTTGAAGATTTTCGCAAAAATTTGCCGAATTCGAAAATGGGATTTTCGATGCGAAAATGACTTGGGCGAAAATTTGCAGGCAACACTGATATAAAAGTATGTCTGCCTTTTTTGTGTTATGTGTAATGGTGCTTCACATTCTTAATGAAGCTTTATTTATGGGCCGCTAATGCTTTTTGGAGTTTTGCCACGAATACTTAAAACTCTAGCCATAGTACTAAATATGTAATCTGACAGCTTTGTAGAAAGAGTGTACACATCTTACATTTTTGTAACAACAAGACTTCTGAAGTTGAAAATCATTAAACATTTGATTGCAGGACCTAGAACAGCCCAGTTGGAGGGGTCATCCACTCGTTCTGATGGCAGACGTGCTGCTGCCGTTGATATTTCTTGGCTCCAAATCATCACTACATAGAGATTGCAAGGAGGTGGGGCACAGATGGAACTTCCTGAAAACACTGCAGTATGCAGCTTTGTCAGTCTGTTCAGAAGCATATAACCAGTAAAGAGGGCTTCTGACTAGATTATTTAAATTAGATTTTTTTTAAATATACTAGTTGCCTGGCTCTCCTGCTGATCCTCTGCCTCTAATACTTTTACCCATAGACCCTGAACATGCATGCAAATCAGATGTTTCTGACTGAAGTCTGATTGGATTAGATGCATGCTTGTTTCAAGTATCTGATTCAGATAATAACAATAACAATAATATTTATATAGCACTTTTCTCCCTCGGGACTCAAAGCGCTGTGACCCTGCATTATGCAGTCTCAAAGGCTAGGGAAAAGAGGCGAGTTTTTAGCCTTTTTTTAAAGCTGTCCAGAGATGGAGCCTCTCGTACTGATTGTGGAAGTGAGTTCCATAGAGTAGGGGCTGCATAGGAAAAGGCCCGAGCACCAAATGTTAAGTGTATCCTGGGAATAACCAACTTCATCTTGTTGGCAGAGCGGAGAGTGCGTGGAGGGGCATAAAGTTTCAATAGATCCGCTATGTATTTGGGTCCCATGTGGTTTAGAGCCTTGAATGTCAACAGGCAGATCTTAAAATTGATTCTCCATTTTACTGGCAACCAGTGAAGAGTTTGCAGTACTGGGGTGATGTGTGAGCTGCGGGGGGCACAGACTCCTGGCTGCAGCATTCTGTACTAGCTGTAAGGGGCGCAGAACCTTATCTGTAGATCCGATGAACAGGGCGTTGCAGGTAGGTCTTCAGCTGGGATAAGGTGTTTGATTTTCACTATATTTCTTAGATGGAAGAAGGAAGACTTGACGACAGCTGATATCTGCTGTTTGAGTTTTAGATTTCCATCCAGGATCACCCCAAGGTTTCGCACAGAGTCTTTATACTGTACAGTATCTCCCCCAATTGCTAGTTTGAGGTGGTGAGCGTTTTGAACTTTATCCATCATGTGTGGGCCACCTACCACCAACACCTCTGTTTTGTCAGAGTTCAGCCTCAGCCAGCTGGTGTTCATCCAATTTTGTAAATCCACTAGACACGCATTTATGGATGCTGATGGGTCTTGGGTGCCAGTCTTGAAGGACAGATACAGTTGTGTGTCATCTGCATAACAATGGTATCCTAGGCCAAACAGATCAGCAGAAATCCAGGCAACTTGTATTGTTTAAAAGGAAATAAATATGGTAGCCTCCATAGCCCTCTTACTTCAGGTGACTTAAAAAAAAAAAGTCCTGCTAATGAGTCCTTATACTGAACTGAAATGAGTTGTGTACCTGGAGTTTACAACCTTGCAAGGGCATAATGATTACATTGATGACCATCATTACAACCTAACACTTTGAATTTGTTAAGAGTTCACATTAAAGGTCTGTTGCATATTTCTAACAAACAGTTTCCTTTTTACTGAAGTATTCTTTTATCCTTTTATAAGTGTGGCTCTGCATCTGCTTATTAGTTTTACGCTTAGTACTTTATTGTAAATCCCTTTGTAAAACAGAATGATAACCTTTATTCATTAATAGTGAGAACACAAGAATGCACTCTCTAAACTACAAAGTTACTTCCTTAGGCATGAATAAGTCCCTTTAATCATTCCGAAAATCCTATTTAAAAGTTTCTATGTGTTTCTTTTTTAAAGCATTTAGCCAAACCAATTGCACATTTTAATTAGCCAGTTTGATAATAAACTAAACAGGCTTTGCAAATTCCTTTTCTATGTAAAAAACATAATAAACATGTTGTTTAGCTGTTGAAACTTTATTAGGCAGTGAGGAATTTTGTAAAAACCTTAAGACGTGGAGGTCATTGCTGCTAGCATATTTGACACACAGAGCCAATAAGTAACTACCAGACTATGCTACTGCATTTGTTAAAGGGCCACTTATTTTAACATATATTTGTACACAAACATAGAAAATATAAATTTGTCCTAGAGTGAAATGTACTGTAAATGACTTTCTTCCTATGATGCTTTCTCCTACAGTAGGCATTATTGTTCTATTGATTTTGAACCTCTTACCATTTTAGACTAGTGCTGTTACTCGTAATCAAAATTACGAGTACAACTTGCTGGTCATGGAAGAGCGGGGGTTAACTTACCCACGTCGCCACCTACAGCCATTGGAGTTCACTGGCATTCCATGTTACTCTCATGCTTCCTCCTTCAATCCAGAAGGAGGAAGCATGGAAATGATGTGGAATGCAAGTGAACCACATTGGCTATAGGTGGTGACATGGGTAATTTACCCCCCCCCCCCCTCCCAAGGCCAACAAGTTGTAGTGTAGACTGTAATTTCAATTATGAGCAACACTATAGACTAGTACATCCCCTCATGGGTGATTCTCAAGGTTTCCTTTATATTCAAAGCACTCCCTGAATGACAGCGGCACAATCCTATTACCCACATGGCATGCATGCAAGGGCCAGCATCTTTTTATAAGTTCTTGCCAGAAAGGACTTTCGAAAAAGTATAACAGTAACTTTTACAGTTAAAAAGGAGGAAATAGACTAGTGCAAAACCTGTTGCTAAGAGATTCACAGGTGTCAGATTAATAATACCTACTGTAGTGACAGCTACATAGAAAACATTGTATTTTACTTTAGGAGCAAATGTACATCTTTTATGTGTACACATGCATATTATTTGTATATTAATAGCAGTTCTAGACATTCCCCATGTATATTCCTAGTGTGAAGGATAAAGCTGCACAATCTGTTGATGGGGGTTTGAGGTCTGATTACCTATGGGGCTGGTATACACCAGTAAAGTACAGATGATCGTTGTGGGGATGAGCAGGTCCTCTTAGTCTTTGTCAATGAAATGCTAGATAGCAGTGTTTAAATGATGATTTTAGTAAAAAAAAAAAAAGAAAAGCATACGAGAAGAAGCAGCAAAACCACAAAGCAATGCTGCTCTCTTGGGGGAGGGGGTGTCATAGGAAATACATAACTTACAGTTTTCATTTATTTTTATTTCAACTTATGAAGGATTACACCATAAACCGTCTCTTTATGGGCAGTGTTCAGGGTAAAATTTGCTGAAGATGCAAATCTACTCTCATGCAGAAAAAGAAAATGTAATCCAGTGCTCAGCACTATTCACAGATGTAAACAATAAGAGCAACATGAAAAATGTTATGTAGCTTGGGAATTATATGACAAGTACACTTCAAATGCACTTAGTGCCTGTAAATGAAAGGTAGCCATTGTGCCTGCTGTCATCATCATCTACTGTGAAGAAATTATCAGAGGACAATGTAAGAGGTAGGTCCAGCAGATTCTCCCTGAGTTAGTTTAATATAGTTAATTTGTTTATGCTCATTCATCCCTATTCATTTAACTTTTCTCCTGGCTTTTCTCATAAGAGATGGATTCACAACTTACCAATAAAATACATTTAAAGCTGCCAGCAAGGAAGCATTCAAAATAAGTTTTGAGATTACTTTTTTTTTTACTAAATGTTTAATACTTTTTCAAGTGTAAGATTTTGAAAAGTTATTTTGTAGATTGGATGAAAAATTATCTGCTGGGAAAGAACTAAACTAACTGAATATGGGCCATTGTGGAAGTCAGTGAGATTGGTCAGGTGAGGTGTGATGGACATGGCTGTCCTGTTTTAGGGCTGGGACCCACAAGGTATGTTTCGGCAGTGCTTGCCGATCTCCGGCGATTGGCAAAGCGCTTTGCCAGAGGATCCTGAGGGGGGTGGTCCCACCAACAGCACTGTGATTGTGGAGCAATCGCAAAACACTTCTTTCAGCAGTTTTGTAGTTATCCCAGTGCGATCGCATCAGTGACTACAGTAGTCAAGTCGCTCCTAGAAAGTGCGGCACTTCCACGATTATGCGAATTGCAGGCATTTTCTGCTTCCGCAAGTAGGTCCCAACCCTTACATACATTACAGCTAATTAAATTAACAGAAGTGTACTCCACCATTAGTATGCCAAGTATCAGCAGGCCCTAAATGAAAGATCATGTTGTTATGTGTTGGCTTGTTGTTAAGGCTTTTCCTAGTGAAAAACCACTGATGCACAAATAGTGGAATAAATCATAATGCTATGGCGTTACATTAAGATAACTTTATTCATTGCAGTCTTTCACTAGATCATTCTATGTGTCTGTAATGTTTGAATGTTATTTATATTGTGATTTTTTTATTTTTTTATTCATTTCTAATTAGGTGTTTTCAGTTCACTGAACAAATGAAGACATGGTGAAACATACTTTCCATCAGCCACATTACCAGAGGACAGTTTGGCAGGTCACTGTCACTCATTTTGTCTCCAAATCCCTTGTTGAGTATCATCAACAGTATGAGCTTGCTCTTTTATGACATTTCTAGGAATTAACACATAGTGTAAACTAAATATTGGACAAAATAAATGAAATATCACTACAAGAAAATGTTGTTTTATGTTTAGTGTAGTAAATGCACATAAAGTGGGCAGCTAAAATTGACTTTCTCATTAAGAAATATTTATTTTAGCTTCTAAAATAAAAGCGTCCCTTTCTTGCAGATTTAGAACCATATGTTAAACAGCGTTTTATCATCTATCATAGCATTGCATCTTTTTTTTTTCATTAGGATAAAATGTAGTGTTTCAGAAATTGAGTATTTTTTTGGAAGAAATCAATATTAGCGCACATTATTTGTTTGAATACAAGCTTTATTATGCATAGTATATTAGCAATAAGTGTAATGTTAAATTAATCTGCTGTAATCCCTTTGTCGTTATGTAACTGCTGAGTGCAGATGAGACAGTGTCAGGGCTCATGGCTCTGCATACAGTTTTGAGCATTTTCAGCCTTGCTCCAAGAAGACATCAAGAGGGAGTACCGTTTCTCCCCATGCATTCCTAGGGTAGTGCTCGACTAGGTCTGTAAAACCTATACAATAGACAGAAAGAATAGCGGTCCGCACATGTCCACAAAGACTTTATTTCTGGATGAATTCAGAATCCACATGAATCACACATCTGACCTGTTTTAGACAGTCTAGTCCTTAATCATAGCTGACTTTATATGGCAGCCTGAGCACAAACTGTATATAGGACTGGGGCACATCCCACCGCCATACCCAAACAAGGGTGGTCATTGGTCAACCCTAAGTTGAAAATAAGGTACATGTGAAGGAGTTAGGATCCACCTCAGACTCCAAGCCATTTCCGCCATAAAACCACAAAATGTAACAAATAAAAATACATAGTACAATTAAAAGAAACATTCGTAAGTTGTTGTACTGGACATATATTGACAAACGAGCAAGTATATGTACAGACATTTCAAGCTCACTCCAACCTGAATTATCGCAAATTCTTTCTGTTTTAAGAAAGCAAACTTGTGTTTTTCTTAACATCTTAGTAAGGGGGCTTTTAGGACCAGTGTAGTCCCTTACACACTCCAATGAGTTCTGGGTCACCATGAGCTTGCTGGTTAGTCTGTACCTCTCGGTGTTACAAGCCCTACTGCATAGAGCCAAATTAATCCATGCCATGCACTGATGAGGATCAAACAATCCGAAACAGTCTGTATGCATGTTGGATTATCATGGCACTGTACAAATTGACAAGATGACACATCATTGCATTCCAGCAGTTCTGGAGGTGTGTTTAGCTTCTAAGGGTACAATGGTTAATTTGCATATATTCAGCAGTGACGCACTGGGAGACATCTCAAGCTCACTCCAACCTGAATTCTTTCTGTTTTAAAGAGGAACTGTAACGCCAAAACGGCCCCTGGGGGGTACTCACCTCGGGTGGGGGAAGCCTCAGGATCCTAATGAGGCTTCCCACGCCGTCCTGCGTCCCTCGGGGGTCTCGCTGTAGCCCTCCGTGCAGTCCGGGCAGCGGTGATGTCATTATTTACCTTCCTGGCTCCTGCGCAGGCGCTCTGATGCCTCTCGGCGCCGAAGTAGGCGGAAATACCCGATCGCCGTCGGGTCTGCTCTACTGCGCAGGCGCAAGTTTCCGGCGCCTGCGCAGTAGAGCGGACCCGACGGAGATCGGGTATTTCCGTCTATTTCCGTGCCGAAAGTCGCCACAGCGCCCCCGCTGGAGCCAGCAAAGGTAAATATTGAACTGACAGTCGGCACAGTCGCCGGCTGTTCGGAGGGCTGCGGCGAGACCCCCGTGGGACGCAGGACGGCGTGGGAAGCCTCATTAGGATCCTGAGGCTTCCCCCACCCGAGGTGAGTACCCCCCAGGGGAGGTTTTTGTTGTTACAGAGTCTCTTTAAAAAAGCAAACTTTTGTTATATGTACAGAAGAAGATTAAACAAAAATTATTATACAAAAAGAAGGTTGGTACAAGTCATTATATCTGATACTAAATATCTATCTATCTATCTATCTATCTATCTATCCGTCTATCTATGATTGTGAGTCTACAATTGTACTTTTTCTGTGCACAAAATGCAACTGACAACATTTATTAGGTTTACATGAATACACATATGAAGTTACTGTAATTAAAGTGAACCAGAGACGAAGTACTCTCATGTATTTTACCATATATATCAGTGGGAACATTAGAGACAACACCTACCCTGCTCTCTGCTTCATCCTGCACTGCTCAGCCTGCTTGTTAACAGCCCTGGTAAAATCCCGGACTAAACATTCAGTTTGGCTTTGCTCAGGAATCATTATAGCTGAGTCTGTCTTCTCTGATGTCTTTTCAAGCCCAAGCCTGCCCCCTTCTGGCTCTGCTTTCCTGTTCTGTACACTGCAGCATCACAGAGGGCTGTGATGAGATGGTAGGAGCTGCTAATGTAAGGGTATATTGAAACACATATATTTCTTTAAAATCTATATTTGTTAGTCATAAGAGGTTTTTAGAAATGGTGATTTCATTTTGCACAAAGCCCACAAAATAATATGCTTTTCTGATGAACTGTGTTTTGCATGGAGTTTTAGTAAAAAAACACAAAAAACAGCATACCAGAGCAGTGAAAATACCAACTATAGTATTTAATTTGTAATCTATCGGGGATATGTTTATTTTGTGCCAAAGCATTAATCTCTGGTTTCCTTTAAGCAAGGTTGTGTTTAACAAGAAAAGTTGCTTTAGGGGTGAGTTGTACTCAAACAATTGGGTAAGCACAATCACAAGATATATAGTATAAATACTAAGGGTACAACAAAATTACTAGCAGAACAGTGTGAAACTACTTTACTAGTAGTAAGAGAAAGAACACCTCAAAAAGCAACCGCACCAAACTGGAATAGGCAATAATTCAATCCAACTTTATTGAAACATCACATTAAAAACATACATTAAAAACCAAAATTCAGGAGGTGGGTCCAAAATAGACAACATTGTCACCAAGTATTAAATAATAGCAGCATGGGGAGCCCTTTAAGGGAATACATAAGGTGCTGGTAGTACATAAAGTGCCATGATATGAATGTTATACAAACACTTGTGCAAATGAGCAAACGTATAACAAATATATGTCGAAAAAGTGCAAAATCATGAAAATATTCAATGATTAAAAAAAAGACTGTGAAAAACAGCAGCAAGCAAAAGGAACACAATAAGGTGCAATAAGAATGCCCAGGAGGGGAAAGTATTAGCAGTGAATTCAAGAGAAAGTTTAAGGTTGAAGAGGATCCTTCACAGAGACCAGGGCAAGCCCTTACCTCTGCTATTGTGATTTGCCGCACCAATGGCTTCCGTAGGGGTGGGTTGTGCCTGTATGCATGTGTGTTGTAAAAAGTGTAAAGTCCATACCTTGCACCTCCTTTTACAACAGGCACCCTCACAACACACACACCCCACCCTTAAAGGGAAGGTCCAAGCAAAATAAAAAAAATGAGTTTCACTTACCTAGGGCTTCTACCAGCCCCATGCAGCCATCCTGTGCCCTCGTAGTCACTCACTGCTGCTCCAGTCCCCCGCTGGCAGCTTGCCGACCTCGGAGATCGGCGGGACGCATTGCGTAAATTTTTACGCATTCCCACTAGTGCAGGAACAATAACACATACATTTTTACTGGTTCAATGTGTACATTTTTACGCAATAAACCAGTAATGCGTAAAAATGTATGTGTTAATGTTCCTGCACTATCGGGAATGCGTACAAATGTACGCAATGCGGCCCGCCGACCTCCGAGGTCGGCAAGCTGCCAGCGGTGGACTGGAGCAGCAGTGAGTGACTACGAGGGCACAGGATGGCTGCATGGGGCTGGGAGAAGCCCTAGGTAAGTGAAATTAATTTTTTTATTTTGCTTGGACCTTCCCTTTAAAGCAAATTTTCTCATCAAACACATTGTACTGGCCAGGCATTCGTGACGATTGTACTGGCCAGGCATTCATAAAAAGAAGAAAAGCTGGGCACACACATCCAATTCCATTATAATGTATTATCTTCTTCAAAAAGTAAAAACAATTGTTACAGGCTACAGTACCGTTACCAGGAGAGGTACAAGCAATGGGGGGTGTCTACAGCTGTTTCACGCCAAAGTGCTGTGGCGCTTCATCAGGACATCTGAAGAAGTCAAAGTCAACCCCTTAAATACACATCACATTTAAGGGGTTGACTTTGACTTGTTCAGATGTCCCGATGAAGCGCCTCAGCATTTTGGCGTAAAACAGCTGTAGACACCACCACTGCTTGTACCTCTCCTGGTAACGGTACTGTAGCCTGTAACAATTGATTTTATTTTTGAAGAAGATAATAAATTATAATTGCATTGGATGTGTGTGCCCAGCTTTTCTTCTTTTTATGAATGCCTGGACTGTATATCAGGGCTACAGCACTCCTGCAGTTGATTTAGTCACGGTCCTGTGCACTGACAATGCTCTCACTACCACATTGTTCTGGCCAGTGTGTTTTTATGTGAAATATATATGGAGGTATCGTAATTTACTGTATTACAGTTGCCAGGGCTAAAATAAATAAAAAAACAGGATGTCTTTGTGGATTACATCCATATATGTAAGTCAGTTACCAGACGGAATGGGCAGTGTTGAAACAAAGTAGCTAGTGAACACACATAACACATTATAAATAAAAAAAACTATTCTAACAGAAGTTTATTTGCACCTCACCTTTACCAGGGGAAAAAAACATGTGCCTGCATCCAAAAAATTCCATATCCGTTAGAGACGTTAGAGACAATGCACTGGGACATAGATACTCCTCCCTTACTGCTGTGCACTCCTGCTCACCCTTCAGCACTCGTTCTTGCCGCTGATTGGTAGAGAGAGGATGAATGAATGGGAACGTGGCTCCCATTCATTAATCCAAGTCCCCGTGTGAATGAGCGCCGGCGATCAATTAGATGCTGCGTCATTCACAAAAGCCAATATTTACACGTCCATGCATTGCTTCCTATTTAGCATACTAATAGTACGCAACAGAAAGGAATGCATGAGGACATCTTGTGCTCAAATAGTAAAATTACACTCACATACATTAAAAGAGAACTCCTGCGCCCAAGCTGTTGGTAGCTATAAAATATTGTAATTTTGTAATTTTATTTTGGTTTAAATAGCAGCAGCTAAAATTAGATGTTCATAAAATACAGACACATATAAAATAAATGTTCAACAAAACACCGTGATATCTAAATCAAATAGATCTGTGCAAATGAGCCCGCCTGAATATACAAACGGCCGTTAGCATGTGTCCTGATTGGATATCTCGATCAAATATTCACATTAAAAACCTTTAAAGTGCATGATTCCTAAAATCCCAAAATCCAAAGATTCCTACAATATATTAGTTTCTATATGGTTGCCAGAGATAAAACTTTTCATTAGCAAAGCAACAACTTCCGTGTTCTAGGTCTATTGTGTCAATCCACAAACATGTATTGCTTCCAACTGTAGCATGCACTAATGTCCATACAAGCTCCAAGCGTTCCTCCAATAAATCCTATTAGTCAGCAGCACTGTTTGCCTTGAGCAATTACAGTCTATATACTCACGCTACCATAGCGCGCATTTCATCATGCTGTAAACTGACTGATGTTACTTCCATGTACGTAGGTGGGCAAGGAGCAGGGGAGGATTAGGTTCCGGTAAGTATCTCAATCCTGTGTGGCTGCGGCCGCTAGCTCTTAGCAGGAGAGTCTGTAGTTTGTATCAAGCGTCTTTGCGGGGAAACAACCCCGTGAACCGGATGTACTGTTTCGTGACGTCACACACAGTTTCCACCAATCATGCCTATAATCACATACACTTTTTTTTTAAAATAAAAAGTCATACATTTTCATTTAAAAATAACTATATCCCTACCACACTCTCCCATAGTATCCAGGTTTTTTTGTATGAAAAAAAAACCATAAGAAATGAACTTTTTTTAAATATACATGTCAAGAGGGTATATTACTGTTTGTTTTGTTTTTAAATTATGGGCTTGTAAATAGTGATGGACGCAAAATTGAAAAAATGCACCTTTATTCCCAAATAAAATATTGGTGACATACATTGTACTAGCCACTTCACCCCAAGGTGGTTTTTACCCTAACAGACAAGAGCGATTTTCACCTTTCTGTGCTCATCCCTACAACTACTAATCACAATAAAATGATATATATCTTGTTTTTTTTTACCACCAATTTGGCTTTTTGGGGTTGATATTTGTTTTCAGAAATTACTTTATTTTCTATGCATTTAACAACAACAACAACAAATAACATTTGTAAAGCGCTTTTCTCCCATAGGACTCAAAGCGCATAAGCATGGCTCAGACCAATTATTGGTTGATTGGCAAATCGTGGTACAGAGGAAGAATTCTATAAGTCCGGAAAAGCCATTTATTTTAAAGGGAAATACAAGGAAAAAATGAAAAAAATACACTATTTCTCCAATTTTATCCCCTATGGTTTTAAAATAAAAACTGCTACTGTACATAAAACCCACACATTTTATCTGCCTATCTGTCCTGATTATCACAAGATTTTAATGATGTCCCTAGTACAATGTAAAGACAATATATCATTTGGAAATAAAGGTGTATTTTTTTTGGTGGGCTTTTTTTTCACTATTTTCACGTGTACGGTAATGCACGTGCACATGCGGGAACGTGCACGTGCACGCGCACAGCGGCAGCAGCACTGTCTGACTTATAAAAACGTCCTGGAGCCATTAAGAGGCTCTAGCAGGACGTTTTTTTTATAAGTCAGCATGCCATTAAGTGGCTAGGGAAATATTATAAATGTTGCAATAACAGGACAAATGAGCAAATAAAATTTGTGGGTTTTTAATTATGGTAGCATGTATTATTTTAAAACTATAATGGCCGAAAACTGAGAAATAATGAATTTTTCCCATTCGTTTCTTATTATTCCCATTGAAATGCATTTAATGCATTTCTTTTCTTATTATTACCACTAAAAAGTACCACCCAAAGAAAGCCTATTTGGTGGCTAAAAACATATAGATTGTTTCATTGTAATAAGTAGTAATAAAGTTATAGGCAAATTAATGGAAGGAGCGCTATTGCTCTGGTGTTTAAGGGCAAAAAACCTTGGAGGTGAAGTGGTTAATAGTGACATCTATTGGCAGGAGATAATGTAAACACTGGCAATTTCTCAGATTGCAAATCATATGAATAACTAAGGCATGCAGATTCAAGAGGGCAACATTGTTTTATCTTCAAGAGAAGAAGAATGAGTTAAAAATGAGTTAAAACCCAAACGTCTATAGATTGGACAATCAAAAGCTGACATGCAAAAGACTTGCATGCAATCAAAAGTGACACCAGCTGTAGCAGGTGAGATTATGACGTACGGGCAATGAGGATGCACATTTACATTTGAGGGGACAGCGGCCGGGGTTCCGTCATGTTTGTCAATTGTCACGATATCACACACATTACTGCAGCACACTTGATCTACCAAGTTGGACTGAGACCTTTCCAGTATGCTCGATCGGGCATCTGACTCAATTAAGTTATTGAATGAAATGGTCAATGGTCAACCAATCATTACTAGATGAATCGACAGCATAAGAGAAAAGTCAATAGAAAAAGTTAATTGCATATGGGCCATTGTGTGATTATCTGATGTAACTGTGATAGTGAGCATGCTAAGGAATTTCATGGGTTTGGAAGACTAAACAATGATTCATTATGGAACTGTTTGACATAATTGTCCTCTGAATGTAGAATCACCCTCATGGAAAGGCTGATTTCCATAAATGGCATTTCATGTTGTTACAAAGAATGTTTTTGTGAGACTCAAAATTCTTAGAACAAAGTGAACACATGAATGGTGATGTTTCTTTGCTACTTTATCTTACAAATCTACTATATATGTAAAGGTTTCTTTAATCGAATAGATTTCCAGAAAGTCTAAAATATTTATTTGCAAATCTTTTCAATCATTTTTCTATCAGCCACTCTGACAAACTGGGTGACACAGTTTCCACTGTTCTGCAGATGTATTAGCAGGCAATAAGCCACTTGTGTATAAATATATTGCTTGTCATGACTGCAGCTTTATCTCAAAGATATCCTTTTCTTACATGTAAACTCATTATTACTAGCCATTTGGTATTATTACATTTTGATTTTAGGCCTGTTGCTCAAGGTAAAAGTTCCCAGAAAAATACTGATTAAGAAAGATGACCTCATGCAATAAATCTAGCTATAATAAAATATCAAATGTTGCTTTATTAGGTTTAATATGAGAATGGCTATGTTTGTATACATCTCATCCATCTCTACAATGAAGCACCATCTTGTATTCATGATAGTCTAAAAGTTTAACTTCCTTTAATCTAGTTAAAATTAATTTTCAACATCCCCATATGAATAGACCATCTTATGTATATAAAAGAGTGCTCATGTTATTCTGAAGCAGCACCACAATTTTCCAACATACAATTTAAATGTACACATTTCCATATGTGACTGAAAATGTATCAGCTGCATAAAAAAAAATAATGTTTCTTGATAAACATGTTCAATAAATATAGACATTCCATCAGGTTACACATTTACATTGGGTTGTCAGACATGGACAATTTTTTCATATAAATAAACTATTATAAACAGCAAATAACAAAATATTCAGGCCTCATTTAATTTGCATGACCCCATGTTAAATTCTTAATAACAATGTCTAATTTCAGTATTCCAATTTAAATAATAATTTGCAGTTGCTTTATTATGGACCATTAACTACAATTTTGTTTTTTTTAACATTCTATTTTTTTCTTAAAATATCTATGAAATGTGACAAATAAATTGTTATGTACGTGATCTTATTAATAATTATAGCAACAGGCATTCTTGACACAGCTCAGGTAATTGTCTGCATGGGATACAACAACATCAGAAAAAAATTAAAGTCGATCTATAGCCAATGTTTTTATCAGTGAATAATTAGTAGTTTTGTCAGGCTTAGATTGCTGTTTTATTGCCATCCTTGTCAAAGGTGGCAAAATCCCTTTTTATTTTGTGTTTAGTATTATTGAGGCAATACGTTAAAAAGGATCTGCTAAAACTCGTGTTAGGTTTCCACTAAGGTGTCAAAACTAACTGCCTAGATATTACTCAACCAGAACTGGATTGCAAAGGAGTAAAGGCAAAAAGGAGTTTTTTTTAAAGGCTCTATGATATATTTTTAAAGGGAAAAGGGTTACTTAACATGGTGGATAGAATAACATAGGTGCATTTTAATATGAAAGAAAATACATTTTTTTCTAGCCCATATATTCATAAAACAATATGTCAAAACATAATTGGTACATATTACATGGCCTAGCCACTTCTTCTTTAGGAGTCTAAGATTCACCAAATCAGTTCTGAATGTTTGATTGTTTAATGAAAGTTGAAAGTGTCACATTCATAAAAGTGTTGTAAAGTGTACATAAGGGCACAAGAACAAGTCAATTTTACTATTACATACCCTGACAAGATGGCACGGCCCATGTCACCTAGGTAACACAAACGTTGTTAGAGTAAGGGCATTATGCAAGTAGTGCTACATGCATTGCTATATAAACACTCACATTACCTAGATAATGTGCATCATGCTAACTACACAATGCATGCTACTTTGTCAGCGTGAGTAGCTGTAACATTTCTGTATGCTCTCTGCGCATGGCAATATTACTGCACTTCTGTGAATATGGCCCTGACGTCTTTGAAGAAACAAATGACTGCATAGGTGTTAATTACTGAAAAGATCTGCCAAGTATCTATAAAATTACAACTTAATTTCACTAACATAAATAAGCCACTACAGGTCAGGTAAAAGTAAAATTATTGGCATAGATAATGAACGTTTTTTAACTGATACTCAGCCTGGTAATGAAATATTGAAAGCAAACTTTGATGCTATGTACAGTGGAAACCCAACATGGAAAGTGTTGTGAGAAAGCTTCTTTCATCTATTGGTCATCATATAGCCATGGTTTGCCCCTCCCAAAAAAAAAATACTCAACCCTACCTACTCTAAAAACGTATTTTTTTTTAATAAAAATAAGAATTTTCTAGAAAATGTATTTTCTCATGCCTAATGACTTATAAGCATGTGGTGAAGATGTATTTTTGCATGCATAGCAACAATTTTTCATGAATATATTCATCTGTTCCAAACTTTGCTTTCTCACACCCATAGACTTTAAGACATTTGATAAAAAAGGGGTTTTCTCACGTTCATATACTTTAGAAAGCATTCTCAAAACAGTATGGCAAAACAAGAATGAATATACACTCGAGTGGATGACCACTCCAACATTTCCAAAAATGTGGAAAGCCAAAATGAAAAGAGAATGAAGTGAGATATAGTAAGTAACACCATTAAATATGAAAATACTCTTGATGATGTTGACAGAACACGTTACCTACTTTTTAAATTGCAGAGTGCTGAAAAATTATTTTAAACAGATGATGAAAATTATCTCCTAAGAGAAAACTTAGGAGAAAAGTGAGTTAAATAAGGGTCATTGATTCTTGAAAACCTAGGCAACATTAAACTACCCCAACCTGGTCCCCTCCCCATCAATACTTTTAATATTGTTTTATTATTGGTGCTGTGACTAGCACACAGCACCATCCTTCCCACTCCAGTACCCCCTGTGGCCCCCATTCTGCCATCAAATATGGCCGGGAGGAAGTGGCAGCTCTTGCTCTCCTCTGCCTGTGCTAAGTCCCGCCCCTCCACTCACTGCTATAGTTCCACATATGATTCACTGCACACAGTGCGCAGGGGAGCTGTGCTGTGTGCGGGCTTGGGGTAATTGAGGTTGAAAGGATATTTAACCTTAGTTACCACAATGCCACGCACAGCACAGCTGTGCTGCACATTGTGTGCAGTGAATCAAATGTGAAACTGTAGCGGTGAGTGAAGGGGGGTGGAATTATGTACGGCACAGGAGAGGAAGAACTGCCACTTGCTCCCTGCCCATGTTCAATGTTCTGCTCAGTTGAAGATGAGCAGAACGGGGGCTACAGGGGGCGCTGGAGGGGGGAGGATGATGCTGTTACATAGTCACAGCACCAATAATAAAACACCAATAAAATTTTATGATGGCAGAAGACTGAGTCAAGGGTATTTTTAGTATCATCTATAGCCAAAAGTCATGGACAAAAGAAAAAAATTAAAAGTGATTCAGTGGTATTTAAGGTTCTTAGGTAATGAGCTTTTCAGTGGTATTTAAGGTTCCTAGGTGGTCTTGGTTTCCTTAATTTATACACAGATATTATAGATAAATGTTTCATATTAGTCATCAGTTAACTGTTAAAAAAATATTATTTTATATAGTTTCATATTAAAAATAGATCAATTTTTATGTTATGTTATGTTATTTTCCTATTGATACAATTAATTGTGAATGGAAAGAAAACAGTGGCATTCAAAAAGCTGTAAGCCAATAAAGAACAGTAGAGAACATAAGTGATGTTGCAAACTTGGACTGATCTTTTTTCAAATGTCTGCTATTAGGTAGCAAAATTTGTAACCCCACTGGGACATATCATAATACGTTAGTAAATTATAAATCATATTTTGCTTTTCAAAGTGCTTCAGAGCTACAGCCACTTAAGGTGCACTCCACAGATGACCAGAATCATTAGGGAACAAAGATGCCCAAATAAATAAGATGCCACAATAAGGTCTAGCTTAGTGTGATTTGCCTTCTTAAAACAGAAGGTACTTGCGATAATTCAGGTTTAAAGTGAACATCTGTGATTACCCACAATGCACCGCTACTGAATATGCAAATTATCTCTTTATGACCCTAAAGCCAGGCTTGCATCCAGAACAGCTGGTTTATAGCAAGCCTATACATCAACCCAACATGCAGACAGACTGTTTCAGACTTTTGGTCTTCCTCAGTGCATGGCAGGGATTATTATGGCTCTGTACAAATTAACAAGCTGACACATCATTGCAATCCAGTGGTTCTGGAGGTGTGTTTAGCTTCTAAGGGTACAATGGTTAATTTGCATATATTCAGCAGTGTTGCTCTGGGAGACATCTCAAGCTCACTCCAACCTGAATTATCGCAAATTCTTTCTGTTTTAGGAAAGCAAACTTTTGTTTTTCATGGCAGGGATTGACATGGCAGCTTGGTAATGGTAGTGATTTTGGGTCACCCTGTGCTACTTGGTTACTCTGTTACAATAAGGTCAAGGTATACAACATTGAGGGCCAGCAACAGTTGTAAATTACATAAAATGAGTATAGCAAACAAACCAATTGTAGATCATGTAAAAAACTGCATAAATAAACCAGATAAAAATTCAGTGTTATAATATCAAATATAACTAAAAACCTAAAGTGACCTGTGCAAGAAACAATTGGCAGTACGATCAATGCAATTTAATAAATATATAGTGCAACAGTAAAAATGCAACAATAATTAAGAGCTGGCTTACCCAAATAGTGGCACTCACTAGGAGAGAGGCAGGGAGACAGCCTAACAAGCTTGCAGCTGGCTGCTGCTTCTGAAGGAGACTGGTCCCTTTCTGCACACTGGTCTGTTCCCATAAACAGCAAGCTCTTTTACCAACAGTGAGAATAAAGTATACAGAATGCTCTGAGAAGACAATAAAAGTACATATATTCATCTCTAAGTACCTTAGTCAAACAATGCACAGTTGCTTTTTGCTTTAACTTCAATTTTTAAACACATAATATGTTCAAGGTGCAGCGGTTCAACATGTACAAATAACAGCTTTGCCTGGAGTATCCTGTAGTTTTTCAAGAATATTAGCAAGAAAGCAAATGGAAAATTTCCTTTTTGGTACAATTCTAAGTCTTCATAGCGGCTATACATTTTTTCTTAAAATAGTATGTATTCCCTAATTGAATACAATTCTGACATTCAGAAGATTGGATTTTGTCCATGGTCTTGTGATGATGCCCATTCAAAGAACTCCCATGTGGCGGCCTGAAGGAATCACATGCAGTATTTAGAATTGAACCTGGTGAATTAAACATGTGACTAAAAAATAATACGCTACCTGGGGATAGGTTCCTAAACCTGCTTTTTTTGTATGGAGCTGCAGTGACCTATTTGTCTTTTTCAACTACATTTTCTCTAAATTAAAAACTTCAGTGCAGGAGAAATATGTTTGTTTTATCTATCCATTTCCACTATTCAGTTTTATTAAAACATATTACGCTATGTTTTGGGAATCATGAGCAAGATTGCAACATTGTATTTATTATTATTTGTGACATATGATCCATGATGGTTGACAATGAAACTCGCTTTAATAATTGCAGCAGTCTCAGGCACAGTGAAAATAACTCAGATAGCAAATTATCATATAAATTAATAGTCTTCTGTATACAGTGAAACATTTCCAGTATTAATAGCAACCTATAACACAGAATACTAGGTAGCTTATTAAAATGTTACTTTATAAAGATGATACGAAATGTCTTTATGAAATCTTCAAATATTTAGTAAAATATATGCATTTCATACAAAGAGTAATTGACATTAGCATTAAAAGCAAAAAATCCCTTTTTGTATACCAACCTGGATGTAGATTTAAATAAGACATTTGATACTACATACAGTATATGCCGACTGCATCAAATAACATAAATAATTGGGTGAAATATATTAAATATAAGGGGTAGTTTACTTTGTTTTATACAGAACAGAAGCTGATACTGAACAAATAACCATTAAAACAGCTTTTGATCCTTGAATTCTCATAAGGAACCTTCTAAAGTTTAACATGGATGGTTCCATGGCCAAGTAACATAGGAGATATGTCATGCTGTGCTTTTCTTCCTTTTCATATGAAATGCTTATAATATCTCACTGACATGAACTCACCCTGCTGTTTCCTATATTCTCCACCCTTCCACTCCTATACTCTTTGAGAAAGATATTATATAAAAAAGCAATAAGATCACCAAGCATAAAAACTTCTGCAATCACTTAGGGTTCCAATGCATTATTCTTATTAAAGTCAACAAGGGTTGCTATTGCAACTGTCACAAATTTACTCCTGAGGGCAATAATATGCCATAATGTATTCTAGTCATGTAACTGCATCCTGAGTTTTATTTGTAAGCATGATTCATGGTTCCAAGCCACCTGTGTAGATGGCTCTGTTGTGGGGGAGGAGAACAAATGTACCATTCTACAATACCACCTGTTCCAGTGTGTTATCCTCCAAAGCCAATATCACATGCTTCTTACCTTTACAATGGGAAAAAACAAGTTATCCTTATTTGAGAAAAAGATGGGTCCATACACTCCAGTCACAAATAAAATGAAGAATTCATGCAAAAAAGAAATATTTTCATTTTCAAACCACACATGTCTGTTTTATTATCACTACCATCCCATGATATACAGTAAGGGCTTGTTCACACTAAGGGTGCTTTTAGCTTTTTTTAAACTCGGGCGATTTTCAAAATTGCCCTAAAAGCACTTGTGCAATGATTCCCTATGAGAGTGTTCACATATGAGCAGTTCAATTCCGATCCACTCACCAAAGCTCTGCCTGTACCATTTTTGGAGTGATTTGCCTCAATGGAAGGTATAGGGAAATCACAAAACGTTTGAAAAATCGCTTTGGATTTCCCCAGCACTTTGAAGAATAAATACATTGTATAATAAAGTGTATCATTACAAGAAAACTGTTTTTGGAAGATCAATACATTCATCACATCTGCACATATGGGCCTTGATTCACAAAGCCGTGCTAATGCATAGCATAGCTGTGCTATGCGTGTAGCCCACAATGTTAGTCGCGCAAAGTTTTACGCACGCAAAGTTTTACATGCGTGTGCTAACAAACCTCTTTGTGAGTTAACGTGTCACAATGCGCGCATTGTGACACATTAACACGTAAGGAGCTTTGTTAGTGCATGCATGTAAAACTTTGAATGCGTAAAACTTTGCACGAGTAACATTGCACGCTACACGCATAGCATGGCCATGCTATGCATTAGCACAGCTTTGTGAATCAAGGTCAAGGCCTAAAAGGGAATGGGGAAATTTGGCCTATAAAATATGGAAGGTTGAGAGCTATGGGGTTGCTCCCAACTCAACAAATACCCACGCCTGCTTTCAACTCACCCAGCACCATTATCTAGCATACAAAATGTTCTTTCTTTTCTCTTTTTTTCTGCCACACACCAGTGCCTCCTGTCTTCCCATCACATTATTAGATGAGCAACTGTGCTATGCTGTAAGTGGGCCTCACTCTTCTCTGGCACTGCTCCTCAAAAAACGTAAGCATTGAGGTTATTTTGCAGGGCTGTTTTTGAGCATAAGAAGTAGGGGTACTGCATCGTCTGCTTCCAATGTGCTGGTGCCTTGCAGGGTCCAAACCATAATGCCAAGGGTAAGAAGGACAATGGATTAGCCATGTTTATCTTCTTCTGTGGGTCCTCTCCAAACTATAACAAACTTAATTGCAAAATGATCTGCCTGTAAGACATGCAATATACAATACACCACCCATAAAACCAATGCATTTGTGGCTAAACATTGCTGACTTAAGCTAGCCTATAAATAAATCTAATTAGAACTGAACTCCAATTAGGAGGTATAACAATATGTGTACACACAGTTATCTTCAGGTCCCATAGAATTCAAAGCAATTTAATTCAAAACACATCAACATAGATTGGCAACATCTGTCCTCCCCATGTGTCTCCCAGACATGCCTCTTACTGATCATAAACCATACTCATTACTGACACTGCATCTGTGTCAAACTCCAGCCAGCAGATATCTTGAACTGTAGACCATGCTGCAAAAGCTCACATGCCCATCTCTCGCCAGTGTACTCAACTGTGTAATCTCCCATCAGCTCATCACTGGAGGCATAATACTGTGTTTCAGTGGCTATCAGCTGGCTGATGTCTTGTAGGAGCCTGACACAGAAGCAGTGTCAGTAATGAGTATGGGTTATGTTCAGTAAGAGGCGTGTCTGGACTGGGTGACACATGAGGAGGCCAAAAGTTGCCAATCTATGCAGATGTCTGTTTGTTGGATTACATTGCTTTGAATTCAATTTAACCTATCCTGCCACTCTCTGAGTTCAACTACAGTTTAACCAAACTCTTTACCAATGTATGTATATTGGGCAGTACTGTGGCGTAGTGGTTAGCTCTCTCACCTTGCAGCGCTGGGTCCCTGGTTTGAATCCCAGCCAGGGCACTATCTGCAAAGAGTTTGTATGTTCTCTCCGTGTCTGCGTGGGTTTCCTCCGGGCACTCCGGTATCCTCCCTCATTCCAAAAACATACGGATAAGTTAATTGGCTCCCCCTAAAAATTGGCCCTAGACTACAGTACTTACACTACATAATATAGACATATGGCAATTGTAGGGATTATACTGTGAGCTCCTTTGAGGGACAGTTAGTGACAAGACAATATATATATATATATACACTGTACAGCGCTGCGTAATATGTCGGCGCTATATAAATACTAAATAATAATATATAAATACTAAATAATAATAATAATAATAATGTATTTGGACATCTACACCCCACTGTGCAATAGCCAAGCACCTGTGCCAAAAAGATCCATTGTCTTGATAGCCAAGCCAGCACCAAAAATATCCACCAGTGCCCCCATAGCCACAAGTTAGCTTTGCAGTCTATGGAGAAGCCAAATTATGAAAAGCCCCATGCACCAAAAGCTCATCTTCTGAATCCCCTGCTCTCTTACGCTCATGGAACTATTGTTTCAATCAGTCCCTCCACAAATGCACCATTCTGTAACTGTAATTTCTTTCTGATGCACACCATGAGCACTATGTGAGAGCTCAGTTTATGTAGTAATAATAATAATAATCATCATCATCATCATCATCATCATCATCATCATCATCATCATCATCATCATCATCATCATCATCATCATCATCATAATACAAAATTATGATGATTATTATTTTTGGTGTTGTTGTTGTTGTTATTATAACAACAACAACAACAATAATAATAATGTATAAAGTCTAATATGCATTTGCCTAACAAACAACTAATATGAATAATCATGTTATGTTTTATGTTAGTAAATTTTAAATTTGAACCGAAAACATCAAACTAATGGCCATTTCAGAAGTGTACTATGAGAGGCAGCACAAATAGCACAGTGCACTACACCCTGTCTTCTATGTGAGATATTGTTGGTTTAAAAAATGTTTTATGTAATATTTGTATTGAAATGATTGCAATGCAGCTGCACATTGCACTCATCCTCACTAGATATGGCACATGAGATACAAGTAGGCTTCCATGCACATTTAATGCAAATAGTATGCAGTTTCAAATTGGGCCAATTAAATGCACTTCTTGCTGATTTTATCTGATCAAGTTAAGCTGTGTGTGATTTGCCTCAAATCTGTGCACAATCTGGAATTATTTCATTGATCATCCCTGCTAAGCAGCACACACACTGAGCCCTTGCTGAATTGTGTGTGTTACAGAAACAAATTACAGATAAACAAAGTGCCTTTGTAGAGTGAGATAGAGAGAGAAATGACAGTTGGAGGAGTCCAAGTGAGCAGGGGATCACCCATTGATTTACCGACTGGCACAGGAGCTGTCAGATACAGAAAAATGCGATCTTAAGACATTTTTTAAATAAACATTATATAGAGGATTTAATGTTGTGCTCGTTTCATGACTGACATCAGGGGTAGGAGAGCAGCATCAGTTTTCACAACTTTTATCATAGTGGTCTTTCATGAGTAAACAAAATCTTCTCTGCTAACAAGTTTGAGCAACAAAACAAAAAACTTAAAAAGTTATAAAACACAATAGTTCTATTTACTTTAAGGAATATGTAGTTCCACTTACATCTTACTAATATCATAGTGATTTTTATCAGAAGTCAATTGGATTCAGAAAAACTCATGGATAACCAAGATTGCTTTTATGTATAGGTGAAAGACCTTATCCATTACCCCTCTAAGATGTTCAGAGAAAGTATAGAAAAATGATAAATGTGTTTTTAAATCTGAAATAAGAATATGAGATAAAAAAAGTAAACAAAAAAAAGTGCCATTTAAGGGAAGAGAGAGAAGAAGCAGGGTTGACCTTCTCCCCCATAAAAAAATAAATGAAAACAAGAACAAAACAACAAACAAGTACAGCAAAGCAGAAAGTTTTTACACTCAAACTACACAACAGTAACTGATGTAATTCAAACTTCAGGTTTACTGTTGTTGGTGGCTATTTTTATTATTATAACACTCAACTCAAAACACTGCTATTATGTAGATTACTTATTATTTAATCATTATTGTTAGTCCAAATTTTGAGCTAAATTTTGAGCTACTCACTTTTAGTTAACACTTGACTACAGTCAGTGAAAACAGCTCTCAGTACCGGAGCATTTAGGTTGTATAAGCTCTACAGCATGTTGGTTGCGCACACACACACACACACACACACACACACACACACTCACACACGCGCACACACACACAAACACACACACACACACACACTCACACGCGCACACACACACACACACACACACACACACACACACACACACACACACACACACACACACACACACACACACACACACACACACACACACACACACACACACACACACACATACAGTATCTCACAAAAGTGAGTACACCTTTCAGATGCCGTAAATGTTTATATACTGTATACCAGTGATCATCAAACTACGGACCGCAGGCTGAATGCTGCCCGCCAAGGCTTTTTCACTGGCCCCCTAAACACAAAATGTATAACTTATAGATGTGGCTCACTTCACCTTTAAATATTGGCTGCCCGCAAATAGAATTGTGGAGCTGGCACTACCCATCCACATGCTGTAGAAGCCAGCGAGCAGTAATTTGCTGGCTTCCAATCCAATGTCGCATCAGGTGACACTGCTGTCCAACTGGATGGCAGGTTGTCACCTGGGTATGCTTCACTATCTGTAGCAAAGATGTTCTCCGGGCGCTGCATGACTGAATGGCTGCTGCTGGGAGTTCTCCTCCGGGCATGATGGGGGTATCAATACCTAGATTAATTGTAATGTTTTTCAACATTTTATGTATGTTCCAGCCCCCCAGCAGTCTGAAATATGTTGACCCAGCACTTGACCAAAAAAGTTTGGGGACCCCTGCTGTATACAATGTTTATATCCTGTATTCCATGGGATGACATTGAAGATATGACACTTTGAATGTAAAGTAGTCAGTGTACAGCGTACAACTTGTATGATAGTGTGACAATGTACCTTTGCTGTTCCACTAAAATAACTCAAAACACGGCCATTAATGTCTTAAACACTAGCAACAAAAGTGAGCACACCCCAACTATGTCAAAATCATTCAATATTTTCCCTCCCAAGGGTAATGTAGTGTTACAAGTTCTCAGGTGTAAATGTGGAGCAGGTGTGTTAAATTTGGTGTTGTCTCTCTCACTCTCTCTGATACTGGTCACTGGAAGTTCAACATGGCACCTCATTGCAGATAACTCTCTGAGTATCTGTAAAAAAAATAATTGTTGCTCTACATAAAGATGGCTTAATCTATAAGAAGATTACTAACACCCTGAAACTGAGCTGTAGCATAGTGGCCAAGACCATATAGCAGTTCAACATGACTGGTTCCATTCAACACAGCCATCGCCATGGTCAATCAAAGTAGTTGAGTGCACACGCTCAGTATCATATCCAGAGGGGTGGTTTTTTTTTCCAAATAGATGTATAAGTGCTGGCAGCAATGCTGTGGAGGATAAAGGGTTGGAAGGGGGGGGGGGGTTGGTCAGTCTGTCAATGCTCAAACCATACACTGCAAACTGCATTAAATTGGCCTGCATGGCTGTTTTCCCAGAAGGAAGCATCTTCTACAAAAAGTGCACAAAAAGAAAAACAGTTTGCTGAACACAAGCAGACTAAGGACATGGATTACTGGAACACTGTCCTGTGTTCTCATGAGTCCAAGATAAACTTCTTTGGTTCAGATGGCAGCATCCAGGTGAGTAGTACAAAGACAAGTTTGACTTGCCTACAGTCAACCATAGTGGTGGGAGTGTCATGGTTTGGGGTTGCAAGAGTGCTGCCAGCGCTGGGTAGCTACAGTTTATTGAGGGAACATGAATGCCATCATGTACTGTGATATACTGAAGCAGAGCATGTTCACCACACTTTGGAAACTGGGCTGCAGGACAGTATTTAAACATAATAACGACTCCAAACACACTGCCTTGCTGAGAAACTGAGGATAAAGGTGCTGAACTGGTCCAGCATGTTTAAAACTTAGACCCTATTAAGCACCTGTGGGGCATCCGCAAATGGAAGGTGGGGGAGTGCAAGGTCTCTAACATCCACTAGCTTCATCATAAAGGAGTGGAAAAGAATTCCAGGGGCAACCTGTGAAGCTCTAGCGAACTCCATGTCCAAGAGAGTTAAGGAAATGCTTAATGTTAATGTTAGGTACACAAAATATTAACCCATTGGGCACAATTTTAACACTCCTTCCTTAGGAGTGTACTCACTTTTGTTGTCAGTGATTTAGACATTAATGGCTTTGTGTTGACTTATTTTGATGGGACAGCAAATTTACACTGTTATACAAGCTTTACACTGATTACCAATGAAAATAATACAAATTTTACAAAAATGTGAAAGGTGTACTCACTTTTGTGAGATACTGTATATTCAGGAAGATTAACATAACAATGGATAAGGAGACAAAGAGAATTGGAAAGCAGGAATTCTCTGCAGTCTATGAGATTAGAATGATCAATCTTAGCCTAGTTGCTCCTAAGAAGATGTAGTGATAAACTATGTTATCCATAATGCCTCAGACTAGATAATTTATACACTGAATGACAGCATAAGAGTAATGATGACGGCCAGAAGGTGATTAAAAAGATTGCAAGGATACAATCTTAATTTGTTGAGAGCTTTGTGCATTAATGATAGAATTTAAAATGTAATTATGGTGGCATGTGGTGTAAGGAACAACAAATGAGGAGCTGTCCGGTATGTGAATGATGCTGGCAGTAGAGTCTGAGATGGATTAGAGGAAGGAAAGGCCATTGCTAATGGTCAGTGAAGACATCTGAGCGACAATTCTTGATTCTGAACTGTCGACTATACTCAGAAAACAAAGTTTGTTTGTTTGTTTGCTTTTTACCGTTATTATGCAATTGCTATCAATGCTCATTATATTAAATGGCTGAAAAGAACCTTACAAAACGTAGAAGTTATATTATTTCGCAAGTGAGATTACAAATGTTTAAATCTAACTCTCTAATGTTCTAGAAAGAGAGATTTCCATTTTGTAATGAGGAAGTATGTAATTATGTGTGCCTATTTGATCCTAAATATTCTTGGTCAGATAGAAAAATAAGTAAAGTTGTCCCCATGCTTCAAATGTATTTCCAGGCGCAGTGGGGAGACTGTAAAGCTTTTAGTACAGCCAGATTGAAATCCAATAGCCTTTTATTACATTTTAATTAGAACCTGCAATGGTTCTTTGAAAAATACTACAGACATCTCCTATGGTATATTCTCAGTATCTATACTGCTACTACAATAATAAACAATCAAATAATTACCTCACCCCTTCTTCCCTTTCTACATTTACGTTGCACAGAGGGATTGGCTAGAGCTGACTTTACCCACAATACCAAACAAGTATAGTAAAAGAGCAGTGCACAAGTTGGTGGAAGGGGGAAATCAACGGCAATCCTAAGAGACGGAAATAATAGTTTAAGGAGCCCAATAGAGCAGGAGATTCAGAAGAGGATATTTTGGTGGGTAGGCACTTGTAATTCGGTGCCTCCATTGAACACAATGATAATTTGCCAGACAATGGATGAAAGAAGTGATTACCTCATATGGCATTATTACACTGGGAACATTGGTGACATGGATGCACATCTATTCTGGGTTGGTGCACTTTAAAGAGGACCTTCATTCAAAAAATAAAAATGTGTCTGCGCTGCTGTAATGAAAAGTTATATTTACCTTCGGAGTCGTGTCCCAGAAAGCCGCCCAGAAGTTCCTGTATCACTCCACTTCCACCTCTTGGCCCCGCCTCCCCTCTCCTCCGAGAAAAATGCCAAGCTATTTACTGCATTAAATTGCCAGGTGTTTTTTCTCGGAGGAGAGAGGGGAGACGGGGCCTATCGGCGGAAGTGGAGTGATGCAGGGACTTCTGGGCTGCTTCATGGGAGAAGATGCCGGAGGTAAATATAATTTCATTACAGCAGCGCAGATGGATTTTTATTTTTTGGATGGAGGACCTCTTTAAGTTATGAGTGCATGGTGTAGTGTGTGTTCCTCTGTACTCAAAGATTTGCATGTACCAATGCCCCTTACATAATCCTATGCATTGTATGGCATTTTCCAAAATTCTAGCTTGTAAGGTAGTTGTAATGCTAGAATTGCATTATAGTTCAATAAACCATAATTGCTAAGGAAAGGACAACACTTGTTGCAAGAAACTTGGTTTACTAAAGCAAAATATTTAAGATAATGCAAAACACAAGCAATAGCAGAACTGCAAACACACATGGGAAAACATACATGAACAATCTTCACAATAATAAGTAAACACAAATGATTACTTATCTTTCAAAAACGCAGTGAAATTCTGCTCAGATCACAGACCCACAGAGAAAGACTTTTCCTTTCCAGGCTCACATGTGCTCCCTCCTTGCACAAGACTCCAAAGTACACCTTAAATCCTTAACGGCCAAAAAGGACAAAAAACACTGTGTGTGTGTGTGTGTGTGTGTGTGCGTGCGTGCGTGCGTGTGTGTGTGTGTGTCAGTGTCAGCCATATAGGCATTGTTAGAAGCAGCATGGTCTGCACATGGCAGTCTACATTTTACATTGGCACAAAAGACACAAGGTAAGTCAATAAATATCATAGCACAACAGCAGTTCTATAATTAATACAAATATTAAAAAATAAAATAATTGATTTCTATGACAAATTAACTTGGAGTAGTGGTTTTGTCCATGTTATGGAATTACTGTATATTCCACCAAAGCAGCATGGTAATAAAGAAACAAACTACAGAAACCTAATTCAATACAAAAACAATATTACTTTTATTAAATAGAGCCACAATGTAACTGTTTCACAATCAGTGAGTTTGAGTCTGTGTATGTGCTGCATGTGCTTTGTGTGTGGGTTTCTATATACGTTTGTTGTGTATCCCTGCAATAGCATAAATAAGCACTAGGGAAGATACTGGAGTCAGAGAAGCATAATAACGCTCAGTAATAGAGTAAAGCCTCTTTTCCATGGATGACTAAATTGCTAGATTGTCAGGCAATTCAGCCTCCCAGCTCCGGGCGACAAGCTCCATTCGGCTGCAGTTACATGCAGCTGAATGGCATTTTTTGGTAACTCTACATGTGTCACATCTAAAACACAGTGGTGTTGCCCAGTGGTAAAAAAAAGTCTCATGGTACATCTGAGGAAGGTAAGGAAAGAGGAACCATGCATTGGCACTGCTGTGTATTCGAATAGGGTTGCAGTTCTACCATAGGGAACCGGCTGGTCAAGCCTAAAGACCAAGCTGGCATGCTCAGACCACAAGATGTATGCAGTGGTAGGAGACAAATAAATGGAGGCCGGCACTGCAAGCAATTCGGTTTATTAGATGCATAAAAAGCATACAGCAATATTTGAAAGTGCTGATCTGTGCAACAAAAAATATGAGGCGCACATACCGGTCCCCATGGACATTCAGTGGAAGGTAGGTGTTGGGTGCTGGGCACAAGAACAAAATAAAAAAAATCATTATTTCTCAGTTTTCGGCCATTATAGGGTTAAAATAAAACGTTCTACTGTGGATAAAAGCCACACATTTTATTTGCCCATTTGTCCCGGTTATTGCAATGTTTAAAATATTTCCCTAGGACAATGTATGGCGCCAGTATTTTATTTGGAAATAAAGGTGCATTTTTTAAATTTTGCCTCCATCACTAATTACAAGCCCGTAAATTAAAAAACAGTAATATACCCTCTTGACATACCTATTAATAAAGTTTAGTCTCTAAGGTAACTATTTATGTATTTTTTTTAATGTAATTTTTTTTTATACTAAAAAAAAAGTTTGGATACTATGGGAGAGTGTGGGAGGGAAATAGTTAAGGAGACTCTGCAACTAAAATATCATCCTTTTTTCTACTATCCTACAAGTTCCTAAACCTATTCTAATGTGCTCTGGCTTACTGCAGCACTTTCTACTATCACCGTCTCTGTAATAAATCAACCTTTCTCTCTCCCGTTGGATTTGTCACCCTGGGCCATATGCAATTCACTTTTTCACCTGAGTTTTCTCCTACGAGAAAATTTTCATCTTCGATTTAAAATAATATTTTAGCACTTTTCAATGGAAAAAAAGTATAAAAAAGTAGGTAAAAAGTACTATCAAAATTATTTTGAGCATTTTTATGCTTGTTGATGGTTTAAAAGTCATTTTATTGACAACTTTCAATATATCACTTAGGAGAAAACTCAGGTGAAAAATGGAATTGCATATGGGCTCCTGTGTCTGGAAGGCTGCCAACTCTTCAGTGTTGTTGATCTGTTATGCACACCCCCCTCTAGGCCCCCTTTATGCACACTCCCATGTGTGTTACTTAGATTAGGCAGCCTCTCTGCTCTCTTGTCAGTGAGAGAAGAGAGCTGTCTGGATACATCGTCTTCTGTTAGGCTGTGAAAGGAGCTGGGCTGTCACATGCTGAGGATTTACAGACAATCAGCCTGTCACTCTTCAGTGGATGATAGCTGCAGGGAGAAGAAGGTAAACACACAAATTATCTCTTGAGATTCAAAAGGAAGGCTGTATACAGCCTGCTTGTGTATGGATGTATGTTCTATGTGTGGACATACTGTACACCCAACCTACTTCCGAGTTTGGTGGCTATTTTGTTTGTTTATAAACAAACTTTTTAAAACTGTGTTTGACTACTTTTAATGCAGCGGGGAGCGGTGAAATTGTGACAGAGGGGAATAGGAGATGTCCCCTAACGCACTGGTATGTTTACTTTTGTGCGATTTTAACAATACAGTGTAACGCATGTGGAATTATCTCCATGGTCAGCGCACAAGATGTGCGCTGACCCTGCGGAAATCCCCCACAAACGCCTGAATAACAGAACCCAGCTGTGGTGCAATGCACCTGTAGAGGGAGAATTCCCACCGGCAGATGGCACTGTGGAGTGCAGAGGAATAAACCCTCTGCACTGCCACAGATGCCAGGTAGGAATTGTATGAGGGGAAGCAATACAGGGCAAGATAGTCCCTAGTGAAAGAGAGTGAGCGCAGAGACAGAATGTATGTATATCCACCAATCTAGTCACCACTTGGCGACGGTGAACACACAACAGCGAAGACCAAGTGGGAAGGCAATCGCAAGAAATGGCGATTGCTAACAGCGACACAAGATTGAGTAAAGACAGAGCATAGACGTAGTAAGAAAGACACAGTAAACAATAATGATCAGAATGCCAAAGAAAATAACAAATGCACTATCTAAATGCGGTCGCCGCACGAAAAGCGCAACAGCGACAAAAACACGTTAATTGCGCGGTCTCCGCACGAGAAGCGCAACAGAGCCAAAACACGCCGACCCTAACTAACACATGAACCCAGAAACACAAACAAACAAATAACAGAAACGCTTGCTAATCGGTTGCCTTACCTCAGGCAACAGCAAGCGTTTGCTCCGGACAAACAGATAACAGGAACAAGTCAGATAGGATCCACTGCTCTTCTGCAAGAGCGAGTGCAATCCGTACACAGGAACAGGACTGAAAGAATCCACTGCTCTTCCACAAGAGCGGGTGCAATCCGCACTACAAGACAGACAGAAGGAGTAACCAGCAGCAACCGCAGCTGAGGTTAAACTCCAAGATAGAATACTGAGAGATCCACTGCCTCTAATGCTAGGGCGAGTGCGATTCAAATAAACAGAGCAACTTTCTGTCAGCCACCGCTGGCAACAGAACAATTGCAACGGAAAGACAAAACGATTCACTACCGCCAACCGCTGGCGACAGTGCAATCGCAAGGACAGGACAAGACGGAATAGGCAGTACAAATATAATACAAACCTGACTGCACTAAACAGAAATGCAAGGAGCACTCCCAACGATAACTACTCTAAGATAGCAATAATAGCTAACAATGAGTGAAGGGCTGAGACTCCAGGCAAGTTAGCAGGAACAAACCATCATGACCAGCAGGGAATTCTGGGAGGAAATGGTACTTATACTGCAAGCCATCAAAGGAAGCAGCTAAGAAATTTGCATGACAAGTGGATGCAAATTCTTCACCAGAACAGCAACTCTGAAAGTTGCAGAGTGAAGACAGGTCACTTTTCCAGAGACCTGCAGCACTCAGACCTAAAAAATGGTCAGAAAGCTGTCTGCCTGTGCAGACAGCAGAGCAGATCATTACATACAGATTCTCTTTAATTTCAGTTGTCATTGTTAGGATTTTATTAAAAATAATGCATTGCCATGTAATTTTACAATTTGGCCACAACACATTATTTCTGGTTCACGTTCGTAAGTACGTGAATAGTAAGTAAATGGCACTGTAACCCTTGGAAGATACAATGAAGCAGGCATCTAATAGATGCCGGCGTTCATTGACTCGGGGACTTAGGTTAGTGAATGGGAACTGCATTCCCATTCATCTCCCCACTAATGGGCAGCGACGTGGAGCGAGTGGCGGCTGCTGGCCACTCCAGATGCATATTCATGGCCCTTGGACTTCAAGTGAAGTTTTCCCAGGCCGTGATGATTATACTGCACCTGGTGCAGTAAGTAGATATACTGTACAGTCAAGACTAGCCTTAAACCAACATACTAGTAGTAGTTTACACCGGGAAATATAAATCACCCAGGTCTGCATAATATGAGAAATTAGATAAACTATGCTGTTATCATTATAAACTATATAAAATTGACATTGCCAACACAAATGTACAATTTAATTTTATATTCTAAAGAAGCAGCTGTTTAGTAATTTGATGTATGAATATATTCAAATACTGTAATAATCTGCATGACGCATGCTAGTACAGTATGAAGTACAGGGGAAGACAAATGCATGATGCCTCTTCTGTACAGAATCTATGTGTCCCAAAAATATATGTGATACATCAGATGCCAGGGTGATTAATCAATATAACCTGAATTTCACTTCTGGTATTTGATTATAAATATGTTTCCTTTTGTATTTGCTTCCATATCTTCATAATTTATGCAAGCCCCAATGACACAAGCTATTTTCACAATTAAAACCTTCTATTGCAAGTGTTCCTGTAAACAGAATAAATGGAATGTCACTTGTGTCCATGTTTAATTGCATGACCTAAATGCAAAAATTAACTAATGGTCCTTACACACGTAAACTGTGTTTTATCCTCACCGTGTCACTTTCTTTTCCTAAAATAGCATTGGTATCTATTATTTATATGTAAACAAAATGTTTCTTAGCACCCCCCTTCTTGAGTTTACATTATTCATACATTTTAAGATGCAATTCTCTTTTCAAGATCTCATACATATATTAATGAACTTGGCATGAGTAGAAAGAACATAGAAAATAGTGTGCAATAACCTATAAAAATAAGGTTTCCTTGCTATAAAAGGCAACAGAGACTAGACAGGAGGCAGTGTAAATCAGATGCTTTCATTGTTTGTTTTTAAGCAAGTTATCTGTCTCTTCTAAAACAGTGTGGTGCTTTGTCTGGTATACCTGTCCCTTAAAATGTATAGATGTAGAACAATACCAGCTGCTGTACCTCACTATATGCTGCTATCCCATGCATCTGGTAGCTGCAGTAAATACTTTTCTAAGGCAGGCAAGCTCATTACAACTTTACCTAAAATTGTTATACTGGTTCTCTTTAGAAGTTGAAAAAATAGGTTACAACCCCTGCTATAATTGTTTCCTTTTTCTTTTTTTTTTTTTTTGGGGGGGGGGGGGTTATTTTTCTGTTTTGTAAAAGGCCACAATGAGAAAAACTTTGCCCAACAGTAAAAAGGTGTGTACTGTAAATCACTTCTTACTCTTGTGAACTAAAACTAAGGTCGTTGGTGTCACAGAGATAGGATGTGAATTCTCAGGGATACAATTGTAATAGTAACACGCTGAAAAAAGCATTTCCCACACTGCTCACAGCCCATATAAAATGTTGCCTGCCAATATGCTATAACGTGGAATTCTGGTACTGCTGAAAAAAAAAATGTTCCTATACATTCTTTAATGGAAAATTTTATTTTGTCTTGCTTGCATGTAGGCATGTGAAACGTGCATATAAAACATAGTCATATCACACAATTCTTTACTGACATTGTCATATGTCTGTCCAAATTTGTTGCCAGGAGATAGGTTAGATAAAGTGCTGTAAAATAAGTAACAAGCTCTTACTCTGGTTAGCAATATGGGAAGTTTCTAGGATGTCTGAATTCCACATATAGTAGAAGCAGTAAAGTGTTGTACCGTGTTAGCCATGAGTAAAAGCAAGAAGTTTGGGAAAGCCTCCTCAATACCAGTTAAGGCATCTAATTACATTTATGTTTGCTAAATAATGTTTCTCCTCTGTATGTCAGTGTATATAAGCTGTGTTTTTCAGTTTTGGTCAGGAACCAGTCCGACAAAGGCTTTTTATAAGTCGAAAGCTCACTGTTTATCCATCTCTAAGTTAGTCAATAAATGGTATCATCCTGATTCAAAACTTCTTGCTTGTATTCCACAAAGAGAGGATAGATTTTGTGCTTGAAAATTAGAGACGTTTAAACTTCCGCCAGTTTTGGATAATTTACAGTTGAGATGTAAAGGGTTGTTCACATTACATTACTAAAACGTATTTCGGTGCACTTGATAATAATATTATCAAGCTGCAACATATACAAAAGAGTAGAAACAGGGATACTCTGCAACGTGGTGAGCAGTTTTCTCCAAAAGAAAAACAAGACTAGAAGTTTAGATGCTAACAGCTATTAATGGTAAAAGTGATGTTGGCAATGTATCTATCAAGACAGACAGTTACCTTACACAGACATCTCTTACCTAGCATATGTTAATCTCATCAGTGAAAAACATATTCTGTGCTGTTTCAAAAGCATGTATGGTGAACATAAGCTTAGTCAGCTTGGAACATTTCCTTTCTTTAAAGACATTTTAAAAAATACATTTAACTATACAAAATTAATTTGAGGTTGCAGTGAAATGTTATGAATATTTTTCCTAATGAAGAACATTTGTAAAAAGCTTCATCCTCAGCTATTTGCTTGCAATGGCTGAAGGCATCTTCGGGGGACAAAATTCTGCTGTGATGGCTGGAAAGCACTTTGTAAACTATCCAAGTGAAACCATGGGTGGCAGTGCTTGGGCGCCATCTTGGGCATGCTGGTGGCCAAATTAGAATAGTAAATACTATTATTTTTTTCTCAATTAAAAATTGATGTAGTAATAGTAAATCACCCCCTGAAAGTAGATACTCATATAACAATGTCAGTGTGTCAGTTCCCATATCCCTCTGACTGCAGGTTTCCCTTAATTCTGAAGATGTGTAATATAGTCAAGAACTTAATAAAATATATTTCTTCCTTGACGTGCTCCTGGTTATGCAGAAAAGGCACGTGCTGTGCTTAATGCATAAGTAAATGTGTGAATCAAGAAATAAAACGTGGTATAAAAGGCATGGCAAAAGCTGTCTACATGGAAATAATAACTTTTGTGAGCCCTTCAGATCTAAAGCATAGGTGAATAATTGAGATTAACATAAGGCCATGGCTGAATTGTGTTCAGTTCAGGATATAAAGATTAATCTACAAGACTCCAGGCTAAAAGAGCATAGCCAGTTTCTTAAAGTGTATTCATCTTTTTAAAACAATTGATTTGCTACCTAGTGAGAAACAGAATAAAATAAACTCATACCCATAAACAGTACTTCCACTTCTACAAGGAATTAATTACCTATAACAATTTTCCACCAAAGGAACTAGTATACTGTGTCTTCAGAATGTAGCCAAGATAACAAAAATGTCAAGCCTTGAAGGGATGTTCGACCCATGCTGAGAGTAATCCTACACATTGCAAATATTAAAAACAAACATTATTTGAGTTTTTTCATTGTGTTTTAAATGTATATAAAATAAAGGCAACCCAAAGTATTTTTAGAAAACACTATAGCTGTGTTGCCACTAAATCAAAAATGTAAACAGATTAGAAAGGGATTCACCTCCATGCAGCTACTGTAGTTTGCTGTTAAATTTAAAAATGTATGGTTGGATGCAAACCAGTATGCAAAGATAACATTTAATAACATTAATTTACAAAAAAAACAAACAAAATTCAGCAGCACTATAAACAGTTTGTATTTAAGATATGTAAACTGGATACTGTTTATCTACATGTCTTGAAACATGAAACTGACCTGAATCCTTTTCAGATATGTATATAGAAGAAGCAGAGTGAAACTGGGAGTCATGGGTCTCTAAAAGTACATTTGCTTGCATGTGTATTTAGTTGTTTGTGTAGGTCTTGCTCTTCTTGGTTTTGGTTGCACAAAAATATAAGAATATTTGCTATGAGAGGGTACTAAATATGGATTATTACACTTAGGATAGTTCAATAAACTGGAGGGTGTGGAATACAATGAATAAAGGAATACATGGTTTGTCACTTTAAATTTGTAACAAAGTAAATGCTATTATTATTATTTTTTATATAGCACTGATATATTCCATAGTGATTTACAGAGTGTATAATGAAAACGTTTGAAAGACTGGTTCTCTCGCACCTGAAGCACCAAACTGCCACTCTATTGGATCCCCTCCAGTTTGCTTACAGGGAGAACAGGTCAGTAGAAGATGCCGTTAATATCTGTCTGCAACACATTACAGCTCAACTGGACAGACCTAACACCTATGCCCAGAGCCGGATTAAGGCTAAATGGGGCCCTAAGCAAAGTAACTGATTTGGGCCGCCCCATCATGTCGTAATAGAATCAGAAGATGCAGCTGCACAGCAATATGTCGCACACACCGGGCAGCCGAGCTACTGGTTGCTATGGGCAGCAGCACACTTTCCTCTGTGGGTGCACAATGCAGGGAATAGCAGCGGCAAAATGCAGAGTGAGCGATGAATGGCTGGGACATTTGCACTCAGGGGCTGGGGCACCCCTGTGAAGAGGGTGCCAGATATCACAGCAGCAGCACTTTCCCCCTGCATCTCCAGCCTGGCAATAGCAGAAAGCTCTGGACACCGCCAAACCGGAACTCCCACCAACGAACAACCAATTTCCTCCAAAAATAGACAGCCACCATGCAGCCTCCATCCCAGTGAATACGATAGTCCAGCAGAGAAGGCAGCCGCAGTGGGGGAGAATGACAGCACCAGATGAATCACATTCACCTATTGCGATCCAAGCAATAGAGGTCCCGTCATCCGGAGCCCATCTGTCTCCTCTAGAGTGCTGCCGCTCTGTTACTACTACTATTACTACTTCCTACTTCATGTCTGATCTGAGAATCAGGAAGTTCAGAGCGAGCGGCTGCACTGTAGAAGAGACAGATGGGTTTCAGATGACGGGATCTCTATTGCTTGGATCATGGATAGGTGAGTGAGCGTTTGCCATCTGCTGCTATCATTCTTGCTGCAGCTGTGGTTCTCTGTGGGAAGGGAGGGTGGAGTGGGCAGCGGCAGAGCGCACAGTAGCAGGAGGGGGACCTAGGAGGAGAGCCTGGCTCTGAAGACAATCAGCAGCGCACGGCATCATTTGACAAGACAAGACAAATAACATTTATATCGCGCTTTTCTCCTGGTGGACTCAAAGCGCCAGAGCTGCAGCCACTAGGACGCGCCCTATAGGCAGTAGCAGTGTTAGAGAGACTTGCCTACAGTCTCCTACTGAATAGGTGCTGGCTTACTGAACAGGCAGAGCTGAGATTCGAACCCTGGTCTCCTGTGTCAGCGGCAGAGCCCTTAAAGGGACTCCAAGCAGTGCCTGTGGATATGCCTTTAAGCATACCCACAACTAATTCATTACATCCTCACACCTACCAGCATGATGTTTGTAATTATATCCCCCTGGGTTCCTTATATTTCATTGCATTGTGCTGAATCGAGCTGCCAACTTTGGAGAAAAGTCGTCCTGTGGCCGTGATTTCGATCATGAAAATATCAAAAACTAAAAGGCATAGAGCAGCTGTTTATATATCATTGGAAAGAGGATAAAGAGAGCTTTAAAATGATATGAATCTTTCCATAGTTACTGCACTGCTCAGAGTCCCTTTAACCATTATACCATCCAGCCACCGCTGACTTTGGAGAAAAGTCGTCCTGTGGCCGCGATTTCAATCGCAAAAATATCGAAAACTAAAAGGCATAGAGCAGCTGTTTATATATCATTGGAAAGAGGAGAAAAAGAGCTTTAAAATGATATGCATCTTTCCATAGTTACTGCACTGCTCAGAGTCCCTTTAACCATTATACCATCCAGTCACCACTGACTTTGGAGAAAAGTCGTCCTGTGGCCGCGATTTCAATCGCGAAAATATCGAAAACTAAAAGGCATAGAGCAGCTGTTTATATATCATTGGAAAGAGGATAAAGAGAGCTTTAAAATGATATGAATCTTTCCATAGTTACTGCACTGCTCAGAGTCCCTTTAACCATTATACCATCCAGCCACCGCTGACTTTGGAGAAAAGTCGTCCTGTGGCCGCGATTTCAATCGCGAAAATATCGAAAACTAAAAGGCATAGAGCAGCTGTTTATATATCATTAGAAAGAGGAGAAAGAGAGCTTTAAAATGATATGAATCTTTCCATAGCTACTGCACTGCTCAGAGTCCCTTTAACCATTATACCATCCAGCCACCGCTGACTTTGGAGAAAAGTCATCCTGTGGCCGCGATTTCAATCGCGATAATATCGAAAACTAAAAGGCATAGAGCAGCCGTTTAGATATCATTGGAAAGAGGAGAAAGAGAGCTTTAAAATGATATGCATCTTTCCATAGTTACTGCACTGCTCAGAGTCCCTTTAACCATTATACCATCCAGCCACCGCTGACAGGATGGCAAGGGCTGGTTTATGTGCTAATGGGGCCCCTTTGACTCTGAATGGGGCCCCAAGCGACTGCTTTTGTTGCCTGGTCGGTAATCCGGCCCTGCCTATGCCAGGATCCTCCTTCTAGACTTCAGTTCCGCTTTCAACACCATCTGCCCAAACATCCTGCACGTCAACCTCAAACAACTCGGTATCGACCCTACTCTTTGCGCCTGGATCAAAGACTCCCTTACCAACAGCTAGTTAGAATTGGCAGCTGTTCCTCCAGTGTTAGAATCACCAATACAGGCGCTCCACAAGGATGTTGTACTATCCCCCATTCTCTTTTCCCTATACACAAACAACTGCACCTCCTAGGTCATCAAGTTTGCAGATGATACCACCATCCTTGGCCGTATTGGCGAAAACGGGGAACAAGAATATCGGAACGAGATTGAGCGGATCTACAATTGGTGTAAGGTTAATAAACTCATTCTAAATATGGCAAAAACTGTAGAGCTGATCGTGGACTTCAGAAAGAATGCACCTCCTCCGGCCCGATTTCAATTGAAGGAACAGAGGTCTCCAGGGTGCAAAGTGCTCAGTTCCTGGGCACCACCATCACTGACAGGTTGAAGTGGGATGTGAACACCACCATAACACAAAAGAAGGTCCAGCAGAGGCTGTTCTTCCTCAGGCAACTGAGGAAGTTTGGAATGCCACGTAAACTACTGACCAGGTTCTACACGGCCACTATTGAGTCTGTCCTCAGCTACTCCATCACTGTTTGGTACTCAGGGGTGAGCGAAAAAGACAAGTACAGCGATAAAAGCCGCTGAGAGGATTATCGGGTCACCATTGCCCTCCCTGGATCTTCTCCACACATCCAGAATGAGGTCCAGGGCCAACAAGATCACACAGGACCCCTCCCACCCTAGTTGTCGTTTCTTTAACCTCCTTCCCTCAGGACGCTGCTACAGGGCCAATCACACAAAAAACCCCAGACACAGAAACACCATTTTCCCCTAGGCAGTCCTCCTCCTCAACTAGCTCTCTCCAACGACATCATGCAGTCTCCACCAGCCACGCAAGGAAGACATGTCCGCATGTTTGAACTTTAGCCGTGGCATCGAACCACATCCCATGACTAGCCGCTAGCATTACATGTTTACAATTTGCACTATCGCGTGGTGTCATTGCACTATGTTGTTGTTGTCAATGCTATTTTTGTTGCTGTCGCTCCTGTTGTTGTTCACACTACTGTTGTTATTGCACTATGCCGAATGCCATTTGTTACCACAAATAATTCCGGGTGCGGTATCTGCCGCACTTGGCGAATAAAGCTTATTCTATTCTATTGTATTAGTCTTGTCACTAAGTGTCCCTCAGAGGAGCTCATTATCTTTTTCCTACCATACTCATTTGTCCATCATAGTCTTGGGCCAATTTTAGGGGTAAGCCAATTAACTTATCTGTATGTTTTTGGTATATGGAAGGAAATCGTAGTGCCCCGAGGAAACCCAATGCTGACATAGGGAGACTATACAATTATGTGGAGATAATGGCTTAGATTTGAGCTGGGAACCTAGCACTGCAAGGCAAAGAGTGCTATCCACTACGCCACTGTGTTAAATGTTATATATATGCAGCTACAGACCTGTCTCCAACCTCCCCTTCTTAGGTAAAGTTATTGAAAAGGCTGTCCATCTGCATCTTGAAACCAGGCTGTCAGTAAACAACATCCTAGACCCTCTACAATCTGGCTTTAAGAAACACTACAGCTGTGAAACAGCCCTCATCCAAGGCTGCAATGATCTGCTTATGGCAAGGGGCAGAGGGGAATGCTCCATCCTAATCCTGTTGGATCTCTCAGTGGCTTTTGATACAGTTGACCATGAAATCCTGCTTCACAGACTGCAGGAGTACTGTGGCATCAGTGGATCAGTCGTCCAGTGGTTCAGATCATTCCTGACTGACAGAACACAGAGAGTATCTCTAGAACCTATCATGTCCAAACCTGCACCTCTACAATTCAGAGTGCCACAATGATCAATCCTATCCCATCTGCTGTTTGCAATCTACATGTTGCCATGTTGCCACTCGGTTCACTTATCCAACAACATGGCCTGACGTACCACTGCTACGCCGATGACACACAGTTATACCTGTCCTTCAAACCTGGTGGAACAGACCTTACTCCAAAAATAAATTCTTGCTTAGCTGAGCTACAGGCATGGATGAATGATAACTGGTTGAAACTGAATGCTGACAAAAAACTGAGGTCCTTTTTGTCCAAAGCCAGCGCTCGCCATCAAAACAGCTCTATACTAAAGCAACACCAATCAGGATTGGGAATTCAGACACAAACAGCTCCAACCTTGTGCGCAGCCTTGGCGTACTAATCGATGGGGAATTGAGTTTCAGAAACCAAATTTCATCTGTAGTTAAATCTTCCTACTTTCATCTTAAGAACATTGCAAAGATTAAACATCTGATTCCCCCAGAGGATCTTCCAACCCTAGTTCATGCCTTCATCACATCACGGCTGGACTACTGCAATGCACTTTATGCTGGCCTCCCCAAAAAGGACCTGCGTCGCCTGCAGTTAGTGCAGAATGCTGCTGCCAGATTGCTAACAAACCAGCCTCGCCACTGTCACATTACACCGATCCTTCGCTCACTGCACTGGCTACCAGTAGAATGGAGAATACTCTTCAAGATTGGACTGCTGACATTCAAATCCCTGCACAATCTGGGCCCTGGATACATGAAGGACTTGCTGAAACTGCACCACACCTCTCACAACCTCAGATCAGCAACTTCTATAAACTTGGTCACTCCTAGAGTGCACCTCAAAAAATCTGGAGACAGCCTTCTGTCATGCTGCCCCTACTCTTTGGAACTCCCTGCCACACCCAGTAAAGACAGCACCATCCCTGCAGCTATTCAAATCCAGACTGAAAAGCCACCTGTTTAACCTGGCATTTCCGGACTTATAAAATTATTCCTCTGTACCACAATGGTCTGAGCCATGCTTATGCACTTTGAGTCCTACGGGAGAAAAGCGCTTTACAAATGTAATTTGTTGCTGTTGTTGTTGATATATGCAAAGTGCCTCTCTGAATCTGAGATGAGTAAATGGTAAGCAAAACTGTTTATGACATCTTGGGACCAAAGTAAGTATGAATGCTACTACAAATATTAGACTGAAGGGAACTTTTTTTAACGGTTACTTTTAAGAGAAAAAAGAATGAATATAGATGGGGGTAAACCCAGATAAACTGATGAAGAAATACCACAACACCACAAATAGACAGAGCCTTACCAGCAGCCTGCTATGATGTAACTTGCCAAGTCAGACTTCTGTATCTTGCAAAAGTCTTGCAACCAAAAGCAGATGCATAATACAGCTGTGCATGGCCTGTGTTGAATGGCTGTGAGATGGGGGAAGGAACCAACAGCAGTGGGTGATTGAGCCACAAATCAGAAAATGATGACCATTATGTGCTAGTGCTAGTATTCTCTCTTTATGGATTATATAGCCTACAGGTGTTGTATAGACTTTTTTCAATGTGTATGAAAAGAGAAAAAGATGCTAGCACTCAATGTAGGCCAACTTCTCTAAAACTACTAGATACCTGTGCTCACATCGAAGCTAGACTAAACCACAGAATAGACAATTCAGGCATTAAGCACCATAAAAGCAGTTTACTGGATTTCAATTAAAATTCCTTTGACACATAAACACTACAAACACATAGCAATAGCAGCAGCAGGTAAAGAAGGTTAGGATATCAACCTAACAGCTGTTTCGCAGTAGAACCCCTTTTTCAGAGACCAGGGTCCATATGCAATTAACTTTTTCTCCTCAGTTTTCTCCTAAGTGATATTTCAAACTTGTCAGTAAAATGCCTTTAAAACCACCAGCAAACATGAAAATACTAACAATAATTTTGATAGTACTTTTCCACGTACTTTTGGGTACCTTTTCAATTGTAAAATGCTAAAAAGTTATTTTAACTACTTAAAGTGGTCTAACACCCAGCATTTCAACTTTGCTTTAAAAGATTGCTTACAGCTTATAAACTATTATGCCAGATTTTTTTTTTTTGCAGAAATTCACTGAATGGATTAAACATGACATTTTAGTGCTGCATTTAGCTAGAAATGCTCCTCGTGCTTGCTTGTTTAGTTACAAATGTATCTATCTACAATGTAACAAACAAACACTGCTCTGAGAGAACAAAGAGGGCTTCCCCGGCAGGCTTTTCAAAGGTCTATTTGTATTACAAATAAAGATACATTTTGTAACTACAGATAAGAACGGATGCGGATTCCTAGTTAAATCCAACACTAAAATGTCATGTTTAACCCATTCAGTGAATTTCTGCTTAAAAAAAAATCTGGCATAATAGTTTGTAAGCTGTAAGCAATCTTTTAAAGCAAAGTTGTAATGCTGGGTGTTAAACCGCTTTAAGGACCATGGTGATTGAAATCTATGCCGTTTTGGTGGTTACCTGGCTGGCAGGGAATAGATTTCAATCACTGCCGCAGCTCGCATCTGCCGTTTTCGTCACTCCACGCCGATCTCGCCGCTGAATCCCGAAGTCTCTTGCCGCAGCTCACTTGCTCTGCCTGTCTCTATGATGGCAGAGCCATGTGAGCCGGTCAGGAGCCGATTTCATTGGCTCCTGGCCGTGTCTATCAATGTAAGCTTCTCCCATAGGCTTACATTGATAGACATGAGCCAATGAAAAACGGCTCCTGATCGGCTTACATGACTCTGCCATCATAGAGACGACAGAGTGGATGTCAGGAGGAATTGTCGGGATTCTGTCGGTACTGTAACTGTACCAGCGGTCTCTGGTCCTTAAGGGGGCAGAGACGGCTGGTACTAAAGTGGTTAAAGAGTATATAAAAATTATCTCCTAGGAGATAACTTAGGAAAAAAAGTTAATTGCATATGGGCCCAGGTGCGATAATATATTTTTTTGGCTTTAAGGCCAATACACTAACTATTTGCCTCCACTCTTGCTATTACTGTTTGTCTGTACGTGATGATGGAATTTTAACTGAAATCCAATAAACTAGTTTTACCGTACCTAGTGCCCGGATCTTCTACTCTGAGAACCTTTTTTTGCCAGCTGATAAAAAAAATCACACGGACCTCTGCAGGAACTGTCTTTTTCTCCACATGTGACCTGGAAATCTACAGGAATTTTATTTTGGGTAGATGCTTTAAAGGGGACAAATAAACAATAATTTTAATGGAAATAAACCTTATTTACTGTGGGTTGATATTATTCCTTGAGATGTTATGTAAGATGTAACTGTCTCAATATTTTGCCTATGCAGTCTAAATCTAGCTCTGACATGACAGTGTAAACAAGGGAATTGAGCACAAGAAGCAAAGGTAATATTGTGTGAGTGACAGTTGGTATAAAGGTCTCCAATCCTTTCTCTGCATAATCCAATTGTAGATTCCTAGATATTTGGGAGTTGATTTGAAAAACCCATGCACTTGAATTAACATATATGTATAAAATGCATGAACCACCTAATTTAGTATTACCAAATGATTAATGACAGCTTTTCAGATACTTTTTACATATGGCTTAAGGACAAGCGTATAAGTAGCTAACAACATGCATTCACTGGTAATACACAGTAACGCAGAACTGTTTTATTTTTTAAATTAATTAAGAAAAAAAGAATGATTACTAGATGACTTCACTATTATCTGTGACTAGCAAATTGGCAAGCTAATGTTGGCAATTATTTTATTTAATATTACATAACTTCCCTTGTGGGGCTGACACAGTGCGTAGCAAGTCTGGAGACAGTCTCTGTATTTCACCCACAACAATGTATTATTTGTGTATTACAGGCTATTTACACTATTTGTACAGAAAGAGATAAGCAAAACTCTTCCCACTAGATGGGCGACTAACTTCAACTTAAAGATGAGAATCCTCTCTACTGTGAGGAAACATACTGTTTGTCCAATACCGCACAGAGCAGTGTACAGGACCAAAAAAAGCTGAAAGAAAAAAAAACTGTACTTATAACAAACTTCATAAGGTGTCAAAGTCATATTTAACTGCAGGTAAAGGTTAATGAAAATATAAACCAAAAGTTCACTAGAAAGTTTATTGGATGCTCAGTTAAGGACCTTAGATTGTGATGGATAGTTAGTCATATGCAATTTCTAATAACATTTGATAGAGAACTGTAGAAATTAGTAATTTCTATAGAAATACAAAATAAAGAAAACTTGAATAAACCTGAGCTTATGCCCCTCCTCCCCCTTCTTTATTAAACTCTCTGACATCTCTCTATATGAAAATCGTACTGCCATTCTCCCTAATTCTTCAGAAGTACAACCTTGGGGTAAGCCTTAATTCAGATATTTTCTGTGTTCTTCATATCAAGTCCTATCACTTAACTTTGCACCACATTTCCAAAGTATGCCCTTTTTTAACTCAGGGCTTGAAAAGCTTAATGCAGGCTAGTTAACATACTATGCTTTGTCTTCAAATACCTTCATGACTTCCCTAGTGTTTACATCCATGATAGCATATATAGATAAATCCCAAACCATCCCCTGATACCATACAAGCACTCCTATTGTCCTCCACACTTGCAGCCTCTTACCACACATAGCTAGAGAAGTTTTCTGAGGCTGTCTTCCCAGATTTTACCACACCTTCAACAGATTAAAACAGCCCCCCATAATCAACTCCTTAAAAACTGCCTGGCTATCCTCCTATGTGCCATAACCATTCACTTACTAAGAAGTAACGTCCAACGCCTTCAGAGACTTGTACCTATCTTATATATTGAATCCTGTGTTCTCTCATCTCTTTAATTTTAATACTGATGGAGCTGGGTCCCTTTTCCCTCTAACATCATATTTTGCTATAGTGATTTCTAAAGAAAGAATGATCATAATAGTTTTATTTTATTTGGCGCTGTGATCAGATATAATCCATCGAAGAATTGCAAACCCTTGTCGCATAACAGATGATTTTGAAGAAGACGAAGCTAATGCTGGGAATACATGATGAGTTTTTTCGGCAGACACATGACTCGATAGATAATTTCTGACATGCCCAATCTGATTTTTGATCGTTTTTATGATAAATTTCTATAGAAGTGATCAGAAAATCGATTAGAAAAAGGATTATAATCAGAACGGAACTGTCGGAAATGATCTATTGAGCCATCTATTTGCCGAAAAAAACTCATGGTGTATTCCCAGCATAAGCTGGCAGGATCACTTCTGCTCTTAAATGATCACCAGCCTGGTGATGCTTTAGCAAAACAGACCCATGGTATCCTGTGATTATATCTGACAACCATAGGTGAAGATAAATATTTACCTGAAAATATCTACAACTTCATACATGTTTCTGTTAATAAAGAAAACTTAGCTTTATTGTGTATCTTAGTAATCGTATCTGATATACATTTTATGGTGTCCTTGCAATATGAAATCCTCGCTAGAAAAAGGAACAGTTATCCGAAGTGCTTATTTACCATTTTACTTGTCATCCTTCAAGATTCAAGGTTTTATTTTTACTAAACATGCACTGGATGTCACCTAATTTCACTAGAAGGAAATGCACAGTTGTCACTTTTATATATAATCTTTGTTATTTCCAAGATAGATATGCTTCTGGTCTCTAATATATTCTTTCTGTTTACGCCCATCATGAGTCCTGTTTATTTTAAGCCAAATATGAATACAGATTTATGTCTCTTCATTTGTCAGACAATGTGAAATGATATTATGGATCATAAAATAAAATTGTGGAATTATGATTATAATTATTAATATTGTTGTTGGTTTCCCCCTCTTTTTCTGATTATTATTATTAGTAGTACTAGTGGTAGTAGCACTAAAAATAGTAGTAGTGTTAAACTGGTTATCAAATAAATATGTTTCACAGTATACTATCCTTTGTGCATAAAGTGTCATTAGAGTCAATAAATCATAAAATATAACAGTACTCTGATTAAAATGGAATAAAAAAAAGATTACCCTATAATATTACATTAAGATTTGACTACTCAGATGATATTGATAAACACCTTTGTTTGTGCCGGTTTGTTGTCAGGATTGACGCCAGACTCACATGCTAGCATCAGCAGAACAGATTGTCCCTGACTAATTTTATCACTAACCTTAACTGTCAGACAATATCTATAATAGCTAATTAATCATGACATGTCAATGTTGGCTGATATCTCAGATAACAACGTACTATGATCATGAATACAAAAAAGTTCCTGATTCACTTTATATAAGTAGAATTTGAAATGAACTTTGTAAAACTGTCAGTATAATAAACAACAGCAAAGAGCGGCAAGGATCATTAGGACAGTTAGAGATATATTGTTGAGGAAGAACTTTGGGAAGCTGAAATGTTGTTAAAGCACTGTGCATTGTTCGGTCCCTTAGGTTATCAGCTGACACTTTTGAGATAAACAGATTCAGTGTGTCATTTTCTTTATATTTTTACAAGTAACTTCCATCTCAGTTCTTTCCCAAAGCATATCACTGAGCTGTTCATGAATCCAACTTTTGGAGGCAAGAGAGATTTAAAATTTGCTGAGCAGAGGTAGTTATTACTGGAAAGACAAACAGTAGATATGGCTTTGATTTAAAACATTTCTTAAAGTATCAGTGACCTTGTGTGTGTGCATACAACGGATACAGAAGTAGACGTTAAGGTACAAACATCAGCCGCAAAAAGATTTATACATGCATCTATTTGTGACAAGGACTTATTCCTTCCAGATGTTTACAAAATAGATCATTGAACACTGTCAGTTGTTATAAGTTTAATCCCCTATATACTGAATCTATCATTTTGTATACTTTCCAAAGTTTGTTTTCAAGTTGTGACAGCAAAAAATGAGCTGTATAAAATGTTTTTTTTTAAATCTCATTTTGCTCCTGCGGTCTTTTGAAAAATCAGGTGTGCTCAATGGGAAATATCCTAATTTGCTTATATTTATGGAGTAGCTGCAGAGCTATAGACTGTAGTGTGCACGTGCCTGTAATCTACAGAGAGTGGTAAAAAAAAAAACATTTTGGCAAAGTCAAAACAGAAATAAGTAAATAATTAAAAATCCAGCTGATCTGCTCTTATAAGCCAATCCTCTAGGTTCAGATAATAGCCCTAGCTCTTATATGCCCAGACTGTCGTGCCCCTGTATATTCCTTTTAAGTGTGTATTACATTTCATGGATCTGTGTAGATTTTAATTATTTGTTTGTTTACTATCATTATTCATACATGTCTGTTCAAAACTTACTTCTGTTTGAGCCTAAAGCATCCCTAGAGATCTCCAGGCATCTCCAGTAGGGATATCATAAAAGATCTTACAAACTTGGACTAGATTTTTTTTTATTCTATTATACTGTACATGATAATAGATTACAGCCCTCATCTCAGTCATTTAAAAAATATAGCTGAATATTAGTAAATTATTAGTTTAGTGATTACAGAATCATGAATAGGTCCACAGTTAGAACTTTTTTTTTAATGTTGCCCTAAATGTATTTTAAAGACAGTCTCTTGTGGTTACTGTAAGCCATGGCTTTTTCTGACCTATTTTGTCCCCAAGGCAAGGTAACCTGTGTCAGTCATGGCAGGTGACAATTAGTGACAGATAGTGGACGAGGAAAAGTCATAGAGAGGGGAGGGTTCTTGTTAGGAATAGAGGAGAGGAGGGTTTGTGTGAGAGTTAAGGTACAGAGGGGCATAGTAAAATTACTAATATTCTACTACCGCTATTTCATGTCCATTTTTCCTCGCAACTGTTTTTTTATAGAAACAGCCCAGAAGGAATTAAAGAGGCTTGGGAGTGGGAACCCCTGCTGTCTGTTTTCTTAAAATGTATGAACTGTGTATACAGGACTCAGTATATATTAAAGTGTACTGCAGCAAAATGTCATTTTACGAGTTAAAAATCTTTAATGTTTTAAAAAAACTTAAAATGTTTTTTCTTTGATTTTTTTTATACATTTTCTCAAAAACTACAATGACTTTTTAAACGTTTTTATACTTGCTCTCACTATTACCCCCTAAAATACATAGCACATTTGATGATGATAGCATGCATGAGGGTTTTGATATTAAACACTTAAGTATTGACTTAGAAGTAAATATTGCATTTTCGCTTAATTATGAGTAATTGTGAATTTATGGACCAGAAGTATGGTTTTAAATGTAGTCAATTACAATCTTCTGGAAAGCTTGCATTATGATTTTGCATAGTAGCTGCAAATTGTTTATGCAAAATTCAAGTTCATCACTAGTGAAAAAAACAGTGTGACACAGAGTACAGAGACAATAGTTCACACAGAGTCAGGAACAGACCAGACAGTCAGTGCAGGCAGTAGCTCAGCAACAGATCAGTCCACATCAGGAACAATACTTCAGAAAGGTAATAATACAGGTGTTTAGATTTTATAGATCAGACAATTGCTTATGTTCTAGTAGTTAGAAATCTAAACTAAGTTCATTTTTTTGTATTAAACGCCATTCAAAGTGCATCTGGAAATAACTTATAAAAACATGATAACTTACCTATTTTTTCTGAGTTAAACGTCAATTATGCTCATATGGATTTTCTCCAGATGTTGCTTCTTCTCACTGCAATCCTGTGTCCAGTAAATCACAAACCTTTTAAAGTGCTGCATTAAAGAAGTGACTTCGATAATACATTAGTTCCTCCTGGGCACTCCCACTTATTTGTATATGTGTTTTGTATTCCCCTGATGTGTCGTTGCTATACATTTTAAATGAATGCTTTATTATGAACAAATGTACGGAATGACATTGAATGTGTTTCATAGCTTTCACTTTGCAATAAACGTTGTATGTGCTGTCATAGGGGACTATGCCACTATGGCAACATTGTCAGCTTTTAGACAAGTGCACAGAAAAATATATTGTAAATCCTAAAGAAAATAACAGGAATATATTACAGTGAAGAGCATTGCTAAAAACGTTATGTTTGTAAATGTAAAAGGCATTTTTGCTTTATAAGCATTCTTTAGGAATCCCAGCAGCAGCCTAATAGAGGTCCAGGCAGCTTTTGTCCAAGGGATCCCTCAGGCAGTAGCTTGTAGTACAAATCAGAGTAATTTTTTTCCTCCTGGGTAAACTCCTAAGCCATTTAACTTTTTATAGGCCTATTCAGAGCAAATTCTTTACAGCAGCCCAATAGGATGATGCTTTCATTTTGTTGCTACATTAAATACCATAAGGAACTTCCTCATAGCAAATCATGCTGCAGTCAGGGCCTTGAGTTATGTTTTGTTATACGTGTTATTATACTGTGTGGTGCAGGTCACATTCAAATTAATCGAATGTAAGGATGGGAGGAACGCCGTCTGTTCTGTTAAAATATAATTACATCAAATGTATACAAGACTTGGTACTTGGAAATTAGTGTACCACAGCAAAATGCAACTTTCTGCAGTGTCTGAATCTCTTACTAACATGTTTTTGAATAGTCCATCTCCACATGGAGCGGCTAAGTTTACCTTAACCACTTCGCATCCAGACCTTGTTTCCCACTTATAGACCAGAGCAGTTTTGACAGTTTAGCTATGTCCTTATTTAATCAGCAATAACTTTATCCCTACTTATGCCACAGAAATGAAATATATATTTTCAAAACAAACTAGGCTTTCATTGTATGCCATTGTTTTCCTCGAACAATTTTGTTTTCTATGAATCATAATGGGAAAAAAAAGGAAAAAAATAGAAAAACACATTATTTCTCAGTTTTACAAATTCCAGTTGAAAAATAAAAAGTGCTACTGTAGATAAAAACACAAATTTTGTTTGGCTATCCTTACCGTTTATCACAAAACTTAGGTTATGTTCTTGTCACAATTTATGGTGAAGATATTTGATTTAGAAATAATGCTACAGAGTGTATTTTTACCTGAGAACTGAGAAAATAAAAGTATGTTTAATGGTAAAAATCAATCTCATTAGCTCAGGGAACTTATATTCCCGTTCACCAATTAGTGCTGCATCAGTGCCAGAAGCGTGCACAGGAGCAAGCCCAATCCTGCCCCATCACTGCTTCTGCTACAAGACGTATATCTACATTCTAGTGGCTTAGATGAAGTCATAGAGGATGTAGATATACTGTAGTGGTGGATAAAGTGGTTAATTGTTTTACTGGGAAATTAAAGTGAGAGGAGCACAGAGGCTGCCATCTTTAGTCAGCACACAGAGAGAATCTGATTATTGGTGATCTGCAGTATCACCAAGAATACAGATTATACCTGATTATTGATGATCTGCAGAATCACCGATAAGCCAAGTATAACTAACCTCTGAACACCTTATAGTGTGAGTGTTTGATGCAACAGTAACAACTTTGAGTAAGACCACCCGAGGAGCGGATATGCGAGGTACCGAATCAGAAAGCAGAGGGAAAGTCAGGAATGCAACAGGTCATAACAGATATCAACAATGCCTAGTCTTGGGTGTGAGGTCCGTGATCTCTACACCCTGGAACTAGTCTGGAGTATAACAGAATGGTAACACAAGTCCCTAGTCTTGGGTGTGAGGTCTGTGGTCTCTACACCCTGGAACTAGTCTGAAGTATAACAGAATGGTAACACAAGTCACTAGTCTTGGACGTGAGGTCCGTGGTCTCGACACCCTGGAACTAGTCTGAGGTATAACACAAACAAACAGAAGTAATCTGGCTCAGTGTGAATTCCCAGGTCCTCCTGGTTCAAACACACTGTTGGATCTGACTAAGGTCTGAGTGCTTCCACAGAAGTGTTCGCAACGGCAGACCACCTGAAAGTGTCCAGCAGTGACTATATATAGAGCAGCGCTCTCTAGCGCCACCCCTATGTGATCAACCAATAGTCAGCTGCCTTGAGATCAGCTGACCAACCTGGTCAGCTGATCCCTCTCCGTTTGACATAAAGGTTCTGCCTCTCAGCGCGCGTGCGCGTATTCCTAAGCCTATGTGAACTAACAGACCCAGCCACACCAGACGCATGCTGCTGTGGAGAACCCGCCGTGCTGGACGCATGCTGCTGCGGACAAACTGCCGCGCTGGACGCGGAATCAGCCGCCTTGTTGCCAGTACACGCGGCGGCTTTTCCGCGTTCTCTTACAGTTTCTATTAAACAATGCCAGCTGCCTGATTAAACATGGCTTTTAACATTGCCGCTTATGATGGCACCATTTTTAACAGGGCCCATCCAGCACCCTTTTTACCTGCTTCCCTCCATGGGCCCACTGTGGTGAGAGGGCTCACAAGGGCAATATTATTATATGCAACCTCATTCTTTACATTTAAGTAAACCCTTGGCCAGCCGTTTCAGTAAAAGTAATAGCTTAACAATACATTTTGCTCATCCTATCCTTTGTGACGCCTTTGTCTTATTTCTGCTCCTATGCCTTAATCTCCTCTGCAGTCTTCACCTTGTGTGGCATGTCCCCAGTCAGCTGAGGGCTGACAAATGTGCTGTCCCAACACCCAGTTAAACCAAGGCCTTAATATGCGCAAGCTAAAAGAACTGAGGCAAGCAAGACAGGGGTCCCAACAGAACCACACTAGAAAGGTACAGGCAGGAAAATCAGACAGTCCAGGTCAGCAACAGGTGATCAGAATAGCACTAATCCAATAACAATCCAGGGTTCATACACAGTATATCAGAATATAAATGCACCATTATAGGGATAAGGCAATATCAGGTCAGGGCAGGCAGCAATCCAATACCAGGGTCAAAAGGCAAAGCAAGGTCATACACGGAAATCCACAATATTAATCACACCCAGCGGAGTAGCACAAGGCTAGCCATCCATGCTGTCACACATGCACTTCTCCTGCACATGCCGCACTGACTCGCAGTAGAAGTCGGCTGCCTGAGCAAGCTCTCAGAGGGACCAGACCTTCCATGGGAGCATACAAAAGGTGAGTTCCTTACATCCTTCCTTCCAAAGCTGCTTTCACTGGGTAACTATCACAAGGTTTCATGCACTAATTCAATATCACATGAACAAAAATAGTGACAGCTAACTGGTACAGCTTAGTGGGGAGGATAGTGACAATTTTTGAATCAGACTTTAGGCTAACTATGTAAACAGTTGATCACAGGTTTACTGAACAGATTTTCTGCAGCAGCAGAAATACATGTGAGTACTGAAATACATAGTACATTGTTTCAAATAAAGATGAGGTGGAGATTTATTTATTTATTTAAGTATTTATATTGCACCGACATATTACACAGCGCTGTACTGAGTATTTTGTCTTGTCACTAACTGTCCCTCAGAGTACATTGTTTCAAATAAAGATGAGGTGGAGATTTATTTATTTATTTAAGTATTTATATAGCACCGACATATTACACAGTGCTGTACTGAGTATTTTGTCTTGTCACTAACTGTCCCTCAGAGGGGCATACAATCGAATCCCTACCATAGTCTTATGTCTATGTATGCAGTGTGTAGTGCATGTATTATAGTCTAGGGCCAATTTAGGAGGAAGCCCTGTATGTTTTTAGGCTGTGAGCGGAAACCAGAATGCCCGGAGGAAACCCACACAGACATGGGGAGAACATACAAACGCCTTGCAGATGTTGATTTGGCTGGGATTCAAACCGGAGACCCAGTTCTGCAAGGCGAGAGCGCTAACCACTACGCAACTGTGCTGCCCGATTAAGTGATTACTATTTTAATTGTGCCTATGCAGAAGCAGTAAGTCTGTAACCTAAAGTGTAATTTCTGTAATTCATGCCTGATTATTAAAATGCAGTTATACTGTATTTAACATTTTGATAAAAATAGTTTATGAAGAAAAAAATTATGGAAGGAAGAAAGAAAGAAAGAAAGAAAGAAAGAAAGAAAGAAAGAAAGAAAGAAAGAAAGAAAGAAAGAAAGAAAGAAAGAAAGAAAAGCATTTCAGATACTATTGTTATCATGTAGTATAATTAACTAACTGAAGTCCTTTTAATCAATTCTTCCACATGGATGAATCTATGAATAATATTTTCCCAAACAATCATACGTCAAAATAGGAAGTTTGAAACATTTTGTGATAATGGTCTTGGCACATTATCTTTAATGGGCATGGAAATACCAATAAAGTAAATCTGCATAGTGCTGGAATCCTTACAATTATAATTATTTAACATAATTATTTATGGTTATCATTTTAGTGCCCAACCTGCTGGTTTGCCTGGCAAGCTTTGCATGAACAGGTAGGTGTTGTTGTGTGGCAGTTTACTTAAAAAAAGACAAAACAAACAATACATTTTCAGCCTTATTTCTTCTGTCCTATAAATTCCTATGCCTGTTCTAATGTGGTCTGGATTACTGCAGCCTTTTCTAGTTGCACTGTCTCTGTAATATATCTAATCTTCTTTTCTTTGGCAAGCTCTGTCGACCCAGGGAGGGGGCTTCCTCTGTTGTAATGAATGCAAGTTATGCATGCCCCCTGCAGGCACTGTGTGCTTTGTTTACTCCTCTGCTCTCAGTTTCAGCCAATGGGCCAGGGAACCTAATCCCAGTAAACAGCACTGTGAAAAGAGAGCAATACATGAGTATTCTCAATGACAACATCAGGCAGTCTACAGAGTAACTTGGCCTGGCCACCAGTGGACATTTAGCATGACAATGACCCAAAACACACAGCAAGAGTGGTGAAGAAATGGTTAGCAGACAACATCATTAACATTTTGGAGTGGCCCAGCCAGAGTCCTGAATTGAATCCAATTGAGAATCTGTGGAGGGAACTAAATATCAGGGTGATGGCAAGAAGACCCTCCAACCTGAAAGATTGAGAGCTCATTGCTAAAGATGAATGGGCAACAATACCTGTGGATACATGCAAAAAGCTGGTCTGCAATGATAGGAAGCGTTTGATTGCTGTAATAGCCAATAAAGGCTTTTCTATTGATTATTAAGAAGGGTATGAATAATTTTGCAAAGGACACTTTTTGCTGAAATGTAATTAAAAGTAGAGATGTAGCAAACAGTTCGCCGGCAAACGGTTCCAGGCGAACTTAGGTGGTTCGCGTTCGCCAAGAGAAGGCAAACTTTTGCGGAAGTTCGATTCGCCCCATAATGCACTAGGAGGGTCAACTTTGACCCTCTGCATCACAGTCAGCAGGCACATTGTAGTCAATCAGGCTACACTAAGCCCTGGAGCCCCCCTCCTTATATAAGGCAGGCTCGCCGGCCATTACACTCACTCGTCTGCCTGCTATTAGACAGACTAGGGCGAGCTGCTGCAGATTGTTCTCCTAGGGAAAGATTAGTTAGGTTCTTGGCTGCTTAGCTTGCTCCTGTCTGATTATTATTGCTTTTATAGCACCCCTCAACAGCTCTTTTCAGAGCTGTTCTTTTTTTTTTTTTTCTGTGTGTCAAACTGACACTTTTGATGCATACACAGCCTTGCTAATTCATACTGTGTGTGCCACTGCCAGCAGCCCAGCACATTCAGTGACTACCTGTGTGTGTGACAGGGAGCTGCACATTGTACTACCCAGTACTGCATATACCCAGTACCTGTTGTGTTTAGTTAACCCACCTCATCACTGCATATTCCTACCTTTGTGTTGAGTGAACCCACCTCACTGCATCTAACTACCTTTTGTGTTAAGTGAACCCACATCACTGCATATAACTACCTTTAATGTTCAGTGAACCCACCTCACTGCATATAACTACCTTTTGTGTTGAGTGAACCAACCTCACTGCATCTAACTACCTTTACTTTTGAGTGAACCCAGCTCACTGCATATAACTACCTTTACTGTTCAGTGAACCCACCTCACTGCATCTAACTACCTTTTGTGTTGAGTGAACCCAGCTCACTGCATATAACTACCTTTACTGTTCAGTGAACCCAGCTCACTGCATATAACTACCTTTACTGTTCAGTGAACCCACCTCACTGCATATAACTACCTTTTGTGTTGAGATAACCCACCTCACTGCATCTAACTACCTTTACTGTTGAGTGAACCCAGCTCACTACATATAACTACCTTTACTGTTGAGTGAACCCACCTCACTGCATATAACTACCTTTACTGTTCAATGAACCCACCTCACTGCATCTAACTACCTTTACTGTTCAGTGAACCCAGCTCGCTGCATATAACTACCTTTACTGTTCAGTGAACCCACCTCACTGCATCTAACTACCTGTTGTGTTGAGTGAACCCACCTCACTGCATATAACTACCTTTGTGTTGAGTGAACTCACCTCACTGTATATACCTAGCATCCCCCCGAGATGGACAAAATGGACAAACCAGGTAGAGGAAGTGGTAGAGGCAGACCCAGAGGAAGGCCACCTGGCACTGGCAGGTCTGTGCGAGGTGGTGTTGCTGTGATTTAGTGCGGACCTGGCCCAAAGTGCAGTGCTCAGAAGAAGGCACGTGCCATCACTTCTCAAAATTGTGAGGACGTGGTTGAGTATTTAACACAGAACACCTCATCTCCTGCAGCCAGTGCCACCAGCGCTAGTACAAGCACCACATCCGCTGCATTTGACACTTCGCAGGAGTTATTTGGTGGTGGTGAAATCACTCATTCACAGCCACTACTGCAACAACAAGAAAAAGGCGCTGGCAAACCACCTCATACGTCTGAGTTAGGTGTTGGCAGTATGGACGTAACGTGTGAGGAGGGGGATGATGAACCACCTGATGTTGGTGCAGTTGTGGAGGTGTCTGAGGAAAGCGAAGCTGGGCAGGAGGATTATGATGACGATTATACGGATGCGACGTATGTTCCCAATAGAGGAGATGACCAGAGGGACAGTTCAGAGGGGGAGTCAGAGAGGAGTAGGAGGAGACGAGTCCATGAAAGAAGCAGAGGGAGCTCATCTTTTAGAAACAGCTGGGGGCAGTGTCCGGTGCCATGTATCACCAGCTATGGACAGGCAGCCAACATGTCCTTCAACGTCAGCTGCTGATGCCACCGTAGCACCATCACCCCAGGGGGGCTCAGTGGTTTGGGAATTTTTTAACATGTGTGTCTCAGATCGGAGCAAAGCCATCTGTTGTCTCTGCCAGCAAAAATTGAGCCGTGGAAAGGCCAACTCTCACATAGGGACAAGTGCCTTACAATGGCACCTGGAGAAAAGGCACAAAAAGCTATGGCAAGAACACCTGAGGAAAAGCAGCACCCAAAAGACAAGCCACCCTCCTTCTCCTCTTCCTCCTTCAGGTGCATCATCTTCTTCAGCCGCTTTCTCCCTTGCACCTTCACAGCCACCCTCCTCCACACCGACTCTGCCCTTGAGCGGGTCCTTCTCCTCTGCCCACAGCAGTAGCCAGCTGTCCGTGAAGGAAGTATTTGAGCGTAAGAAGCAAATGTCTGCCAGTCACCCTCTTGCCTGGCATCTGACAGCTGGCGTGGCGGAACTATTAGCTCGTCAGCTATTACCATACAAGCTGGTGGAGTCAGAGGCTTTCCATAAATTTGTGGCCATTGGGACACCGTAGTGGAAGATACCAGGCCGAAATTATTTTTCACAAAAGGCCATACCCAAACTGTACCATGCAGTTGAGTGGCAAGTGGTGTCATCTATTGCGAAGAGCGTTGGGTCAAGGGTCCACCTGACCACGGATGCCTGGTCTGCCAAGCACGAGCAGGGCCGCTACATTACGTACATTGGGTCAACCTGGTGACCGATGGCAGCAAGCAGGGAGTACGTAGCTGCGCAGTGGACCAACTTGTGACACCTCCACGGCTTGCAGGCAGGCCTCCTGCCACCTATTCTCCGCCTGCTACATCCTCTTCGCTGTCATCCTCCTCCTCCTCCTCCTTGGCTGGTGCCGCAATCTCCTCTCCAGCTACACAGCCCCCGCACCCCAGGGCCTATGCTGCATGCCAGGCACGATGGTGTCACGCCGTCTTAGACATGTCTTGCCTCAAAGCGGAGAGTCACACTGGAGCAGCTCTCCTGGCTGCTCTTAACAAACAGGTGGAGCAATTGCTGACCCCGCACCAGCTGGAGATGGGCAACGTGGTGTGTGGCAATGGCAGCAATCTCATTTCCGCATTGAATTTGGGAAAGATGACACATGTACCCTGCATGGCACATGTGCTGAATCTGGTCATGCAGAGATTTGTGTCCAAGTACCCAGGCTTAGAGGATGTCCTGAAGCAGGCCGGGAAGTTGTGTGGGCATTTCAGGCGGTCTTACACGGCGATGGCACGCTTTGCGGACATTCAGCGGAGAAACAACTTGCCGGTGAGACGCCTCATTTATGATAGCCCGACTCGCTGGAATTCCACCCTACTCATGTTCTCTCGCCTGCTAGACCAGGAGAAAGCCGTCACCCAGTACCTGTACAATTACAGTAGAAGGACACAATCTGGGAAGATGGGGATGTTCTGGCCACTGAACTGGACACTGATGCGAAATGCATGCAGGATCATGCAGCCCTTTGAGGAGGTGACAAAACTGGTGAGTCGTGATCAGCGACTTGATCCCCTACGCTTACTTCCTGGAGCGTGCCGTGCGTAGAGAGTTGGATAAAGCTGTGGAGGAGCGTGAACGAGAACAGTTATGACAGGAGGAGTCGTGGGAGCAATTTTCATCCGAACCAGATGTTTCCTGCGGCAGCACAGAGGGGGGAGGAGGAGGAAGAAGAGGAGTCGTGTGGGGAAGGAGAGGAGTCAGACTCGGATGATGATGATGAGGAAGGTGTTTCTGTGGAGGAGGAAGAGGCGGCAGAAGAAGAACAACCTCAGCAGCCGTCACAGGGGGCTTCTGCTGCTCCACGTTCCCGTGGTATTATTCGTGGCTGGGGGGTGGAAGAGGACTTGCGTGCCATCACTGAGGAAGAGAAAGAGGCGATGGTGAGTACGTCTGCATCCAGCTTTGTGCAGATGGCCTCTTTCATGTTGTCCAGCCTGTTGAGGGACCCCCGTATAAAAAAACTCAAGGGGAATGACCTGTACTGGGTGGCCAAGCTTCTAGACCCTCGGTAAAGGCACAAAGTGGCGGACCTGTTACACACTCAACAGAAGGAAGAAAGGATTCAGTACTTGCAGAACAAGCTGGCAATGATGCTTTACAATGCGTTTAAGGGAGATGTGACAACACAACGCAATCAAGGTACCACTGGCATTAATCCTCCTCCTCCCATGTCCACGCAGGCAAGGACAGGACACTCCAGCGATCTCAGGGTGATGTCGGACATGCGGACATTCTTTAGTCCAACGCTTCGCCATAGCCCTTCCAGATCCACCCTCCACCAATGCCTAGACTGGCAGGTAGCCGACTACCTGGCCTTGAGTGTGGATGTAGACACTGGGAGCAGCGACGATGAACCCTTGAACTACTGGTTGTACAGGCTTGACCTGTGGCCAGAGCTGTCCCAATTTGCCATTCAACTTCTCTCTTGCCCTGCCGCATGCATCCTGTCAGAAAGGACCTTCAGTGCAGCTGGAGGCATTGTCTGAGAAGAGAAATCGCCTAAGTCACGACAGTGTTCAGTACCTGACCTTTATCAAAATGAATGAGGCATGGATCCCGGAGGGCTACTGCACGACCAAAGACTAAGTCAGTCATCTCTGCCTGCAGGCAGCTTGCCTTCTCCGCCACCACCAACAGGGTCCAGGACTCTAGGCGGATTCCTGAATTTTTAAGGCCGCTGCTAGCATATACTAATTTTTCTGGTGCGTGTACATGCCTGCGTAATTTTTCTGTCTGCACTGCGGGCAGCTGCAACAACAAAACAAAAGGCATGTACATGTGCCCATCCCCCTTCGTGATCATTACCTTGCCGCGGAGAAGGGGCTTGCGTATCACAATGAAGCAATGACCGCCGGCTATATGAGTGTCTCGGGTGGGGGTGGCACACAAAAGATAATAAGGTTGTTGCTTGATTGTGGTCAGAGCAAATTTGATCAGCTGGACAGTCACTGTTGTTCTATCATTGAGCTACCACAGCCCGGCGACCACATGGGCTTGAAAACCGCCACGGCCTACACTCTGGCCATGTTGCGCACCAGTCCAGCACGGCCGTCACTACGCAAAACAGCTGTTTGTGGTGCGTAACACAGTGAGTTTGGTGTGTCAGTGTGAAGCAGTACTCTAATTACACTCCCTGATTGATGTATACACATGCAAGATATTTGAAAGCACTTTAGGCCTGCAATTTAGCATTCAATGTGATTTCTGCCCTTAAAGGGGAACTGAAGAGAGAGGTATATGGAGGCTGTCATGTTTATTTCCTTTTAGACAATACCAGTTGCCTGGCAGCCCTGCTGATCCTCTGCCTCTAATACTATTAGCCATAGACCCTGAACAAGCATGCAGCAGATCAGGTGTTTCAGTGGTTCAGACTTATAAGTCTGATCTGACAAGACTAGCTGCATGCTTGTTCCTAGTTTTAATCAGATACTACTGCAGAGAAATAGACCAGCAGGGCTGCCAGGCAACTGGTATTGATTAAAAGGAAATAAACAGGACAGCCTCCATATACCTCTCTCTTCAGTTCCCCTTTAAAACGCTGCTTTGCGTGAAATCCAGATTTTTCCCTGGGACTTTTGGCGTGTATCCCACTCCGCCATGCCCCCCCTCCAGGTGTTAGACCCCTTGAAACATGTTTTCCATCACTTTTGTGGCCAGCATAATTTTTTCTATTTTTCAAAGTTCGCCTCCCCATTGCAGTCTATTGTGGTTCGCGAACTTTTCCGAGAACTGAACCTTTCGCGGAAGTTTGCGACCGGGGTTCGCGAACCGAAAATCGGAGGTTCGCGACATCACTAATTAAAAGCTGAGAAATGGTTTTTTTCCACAATAATGCCTCTTGTACAGTGTCTTATTATCTTTTGGGAGACACTTATGTCATTTCCCCTCAAAAAAATACTTGCTGGTTAAATAAAAGTAACTTTTAGTCAAAATTTGCCAAGAATATGTCTAATTATGGGCTGCATTGTATATATATATTAAAGAGGAACTTCAGCCTAAACAAACATACTGTCATTAAGTTACATTAGTTTTTTAATTAAAATAGATAGCTAATATAATCTCTTACCTACCCTGTTTTAAAAGAACAGGCAAAGGTTTGTGATTAGAGCAGCCATCTTTTTGGTTAAAAGAAGGTGACAGGGAGCATGAGACACAATTCCAACTGTCCTGTGTGCTGATCACCCCTCCCAGTTGCTAGGCAATGTGAATAACAACATAGGAAATCCCATCATGCTTTGCACAGCTGGGCAGTGTTTTTGATGGGGAGGAGCTTAGCTAAAAATGCAGCTAAAAATGAGACTTCTATAAGAAAAACAAAGTCCTGATGCTGTGAAACTGTTAAAGAAACACCAGGCCTTTTCAGTTCTGCTGAGTAGATTTTTAGTCTGAAGGTTCACTTTAAAGTTTGTATATATAGAACCATTACTATTGCATAAATCTGTGCAGCATTTTATTTACTTGGAAGGTACTTTGCGATAGTACTTTTTTTTCAACCTTCCTTTTTTTAATTATGCCTCTGAATGCAGATATTTACACTGGGTTCACATTTACCAGGGTTACACAATGTAGAAGTTCACAGCAGATCCCATATACAATTCGCTGTGACCATCCAATTATTTCAAACTGTGTTGGAGTCTCTTGTAGCTGATATGTCATAGATAGCACTGCTATTTATGACATGTCAATGTGCTGCCCGCTGTCTGGAAAAGTCACGCATCGTTACGACTTTGTGTTCCATCACTGCAACAAGCAAAATAAACACAGACACAATGGACATGTGTCCTATAGTTACCATAGGATCCATTGACACATCTGTTGCTCAATTGTGATTCATTGCAGAAAATGGACCAATTTGAAGCTAAGTGTGAACCTAGCCTTAAACAACTGGAAACAGCCTAATCTGTCTAAAAAGTGCATTCTCAAATTTGCACAATATCATAAAATGATTACTAAATTGATAAATAAAATTTGTTGGCTAACCTGATGTAGCATTGACATGGGCATCCGCACATAGAGCCAGGGGGGCGGCTGCCCCCCCTGGCCGTCCGCTGCCCCCCCTAGCCACTGCTCCCCCCCCCCCTCTAGCTGTGTCAGACCTCGATCAGGCGGCGACCAATAGTGTAGGCACTAGGACCTAGCCCCTCCGCACTGATATGCGGAAGTGACATCACTTCCGCATATAGAGTGAGGTGTGTCCGTGTGCCCGCTGTAACTGGTCGGGTCATTCGCTGATTGAGGTCTGACTGACTGCGCTGCAAGGTGAGGGGGGAGTGGCGGCTAGAGGGGGGAGCAGTGGCCAGGGGGGGGCTCCTGTCACTACCTAGATGGGGGCACCTGTCACTACCTAACTGGACTTGGGGTCCCTGTCACTCACTACCTAAAGGGGGTCCCTGTCACTTCCTAACCTGGGGGAGCACCTGTCACTTCCTAACCTGGGGGTTCCGGTCACTACCTAACTGGACTTGGGGTCCCTGTCACTCACTACCTAAAGGGGGTCCCTGTCACTTCCAAACCTGGGGGCACCTGTCACCACCTAACTGGACTTGGGGTCCCTATCACTCACTACCTAAACGAGGGTCCCTGTCACTTCCTAACCTGTGGGTGCCTGTTACTACCTGAACTGGGGGGCTCCTGGCGCTACCTAAACTAGGGGGCTCCTGGTGCTACCTAAACTAGGGGGCACCTGTCACTACCTAAACTATCCAGGCCAGCCAGCCTAGCATCACCACCAGCCAACCTGCCCAAAATCCCTGTCAAAAAGGCCACAGCATCACCACCAGTCAGGCCAGCATTTACTTCAACCAGCCAAGCACAGCCCAGCATCACCGCCAGCCAACCCAGCCACAGCATCACCGCCAGCCCAGCCACAGCATCACCACAAGGCCTTTCAGCCCACACGTCATCCCCAATCCAGCCAAAAACAGTATTGCCAGGCCAGCCAGGCACAGCAGCCAGTAGAGGAGAATTGAGAAGCCAGGTGAGAGGTGTCTACCGTATTAAGGGGGCATTCTGCATATTTATGTGAAATGCTGTCTATTTATGTGCCTCATGATTGCTGAATTTGTCTTGTTGGGGGCCTCATGATTGCTGAATTTGTCTTGTTGGGGGCCTCATGATTTTATGGGGGCCTTAAGATTGCTGGATGTGTCTTGTTGGGGGCCTCATGATTTGTTGGGGCCTCATGATTGCTGAATTTGTCTTGTTTGGGGCATCCTGGTGGCTGAATTTGTCTTGTTGTGGGCCTCATGATTTGTTGGGGCCTTTTTGGCGCCGCACAACGTAACCCTTATGTTTTTCAACTTCACCGAATTCTTCGGCGCTACGCACGCCGCACCACTTCTTCTCCCCCCCCCCCCCCCCTGGAACATTTTCTGCAGACGCCCATGAGCATTGAACTGAAAAAAAAAACCTGTCTTAGGGCCAGTGCACACCAAAAACCTCTAGCAGATCCGCAAAACGCTAGAGGTTTTTTGAAGCAGATTTCAGAGCAATTCTAGGCATGCTTAGAGAGGTTTTCTAAACATGCCTAGCGTTTATTGGAGCGTTTTTGTTCAAATATTGTTACAGTAAAGCTGTTACTGAACAACTTCTGTAACAAAAACGCCTGGAAAACCGCTCTGATCTAGCATTTTTCAAAGCGGTTTTCCACTTTCCTATACTTTAACATTGAGGCAGAAACGCCTCAGAAATCAAAAAATTGCTGCAGCCCCCGAGTTTGGGTTTGTGGAAAAAAATGAATCGCTCTGGTGTCCACCAGCCCATTCACTTTCATTAGCCAAGCGGTTTACCCCTGCAAGCGTTTTAAAAAACGCTTCAGAACGGCTCTGGTGTGCACCAGCCCTTAGTGCATATTCACACTAAGTGAGACGCACTGCACATAGTGTGTGTTTTACATGGTAACATGAAAACTAAAAGATTTTCATTTTAACTTTCACACTACAGTTGCTGTGAGTTACTGTGCAGTGCATTTCAACTCGTCACAAGTGATTAAAACTCATAGAAATGCATAGATATGCACAATCCACACACACGTATGATTTTTATATTCATGCATTTTAATGCATGACTAGTGTGAATGAGCCCTTAGTTGCCAGATTGTTGTACAACAGCAACTTTACTAACAAGCCAGCAACTGGGAAATATGAATTGTGCTAATACTATTTTAAGAAAGAGATATCAAGAAAGAAAGAAAAGAAAGGCGGGAGGAAGGAAAGGAGGGAAAGAAAGAAAGAAAGAAAGAAAGAAAGAAAGAAAGAAAGAAAGAAAGAAAGAAAGAAAGAAAGAAAGAAAGAAAGAAACAAAGAATATATTATTGTTATGACTGTTGTTATTTAGTGCAATTAATCCAACTTGATGTTTTTTAATCAATTCTTCCACATGGATGAATCCAGGCATAATGTTTTCATAAACAATCATACGTCAAAATGGGAAGTTTGAAACATTTTGTGATAACCGTCTTGGCACATTATCTTTAATTGGCATGGAAATAACAATAAATTAAGTCTTTAGAGTCCTGGAATCCTTGTAATAATAATTAACACAATTATTGATGGTTACTGTACACAGAGTTTTGTTTTTTTGCAACTGACTTCAAGAGCTGAATAAAAAAAGATAAATCCAGAAGGTTCGCACACTCATTTGTAGACCAAGTCTGCTGTTTTATTCAAAAAACATGACACAATTCCATTCCATAACCAACGATTCGTTTCGGGCCCGAGGGGTCCCCTTTGTCAAGGTAAACACACAAATTGGTAACCAGGTCCAGCACCTCCGCAGTGGTGTGCGGTTCCTCCTCCGATTCCTGAATAAAAAAAGAGGTTAGAATATTTAAAGTTTTTGTTTATTTATAATAAAGTATGCGTACAATGTCTGAAAATATCTTAAATTTGGTTCCTAACCAATGAAGGAAAAAAATCTGAATAAACTATTTTATCCTCTTTTAGGCTATTGACAAGGCACATTCAGTATGTACAATATAAAAGTCAGCACTCAGTACACTGTAATTACAGCGTAGTTGCAGCAAGAGGCGGCGGGTGTCCAGCCACGGTAGGTAAATTGACAGGGATGATGGTGCAGCTGCATAGGGGAGGGGCTTTGGCAATGTTTTGGCAGCCAGACGGGGAGCTCTGGGGGTCTCTGGGGAGGGAGGCCGTGGTGCTGAAGGACTGCACCACAGGGTAAAACCTCATTCCCCATTGCCAGTAGCATGGGAGCATCGCTCACGCTTTTGCCTGAGTTATACTCCCTAATGATTAGCCATCGCACAAAGAAACCGGCAATAGGATTTGCCGTTAATCATTGTGCAATGGCAAGGTAATAAGTAGATCACATCTGCAAGCTACTTACAGTATCACCATGAACAGGATATGGCCCTATGTCCTTAATAAGAACTGTGTTGGTCAGGGACACCGAAAAATTATGAAAGCAATAAAAACATGATAATATTTTTCCCCACTGTATAGAAAAAAAGATCTTATTTACTGTTGGTTCTGTGTCTACTGAAGGGATTTATCTAGTTCCTGCCAGCAAAGTAAGTGATGAAAATTGGCCCATTTGGGATCAAAACTAGCAATAAAATCTAAAACAGGTGCGTTTTTGGAGGTAGGATTTAATGAAACTTTTATACTAACTTTAACACTAATTCTGACCCTAAATTCTCTAACCCTGGATATAATTTGGGTATTAGCCTGTTTGTTACACTAACCACCTCAGGCGGGGACACGGTTGCATGATCCCGTTGGTCATGGTTGATTGCGGAGGCAGAAGGAATTCCCCTTAACTGAGCACATAAGCCTAAATAAGTTTTAGGTTAAATTTTGTATGTGCATATTTGTGGCCTAGTGAACAATTTGGGCACTGGAGAAACCTGAGATAGCCAAAGCATCAGAAATAGCAGTGGAATGACAGGTAGCGATGGCAGGAGTACATGATCAGGCACATGAGGTTACTTATTATGTAGCTGGGCCCAACATCCATACTGAATTGTTAGCCATAGGTGGGGTCTAGAGGAAGGGAGGTGTTAGGCATAGTAGGTAGGGGTGGGTTAGTGTAAGAGAAAGGTTAGGTAAAGTGATAGTAGAATATTGGGAAAATTACAGATGTTCTACTATCAGTATTATCCAGCACTCAATAGTAGAATATTGCTAATATTGTAAATATTCTACTACCGGTCTTACCCAGCGCCCAATTTCTGCACACCCTTTCGCCAACCTGAAGGGATGTATTTATGTAAATAACTTCTTCCATGTGCAAATCTGAATACTTGCAAATTCCTTCTGTTTTACAACATTGTAATTGGCCCTATTATTGGTTGAGCCTACTACAGAGCAGGATATTGTCAGAATGATTAGTAAACTGACCAACTAGCATATCTGATGCTCTGTTGAGTAATTTAATGTTCTCCATTAGACTTCTAGTAATGTATAACTAATTAACTATAGCCTTTTACTAAGTCTTGACATGCACACGCCAATGATTTTGAGAGGACCAGTGAGAATTAAGTTGCACCGCTCCTCTCTTCTAATTCAGTGATTTTCATTGTCTACAACATCCTGGCTGTAAAGACAAGGCTATATTCAATGAACAATTCCTGGAATAGAAGCATTGCTGAGCATATGATTTTTATTAGCTGGGCCAATGTTGCCAAGATAGTATTTCCTCATTACTTATGCTCAATTGTAATGAATTCATTTAATGTACATTCTTGTCTCACCACATAGCATAGCTTCAATAACTAAAGAGGCAAATTACTCACAATTTTTCCTGTGAAGCAGTAGAAACCTAATGAAGTAATGTCACAGGGAAACGTGTTTGGTATGCAGGACAAATCTATATGTATAATATCGGTCTTAAACGTGTTTATAAGAAAATATTACATACTGTAAAAAATATTGTGGGAGAGAAAATAATCACATACAGAACTGTGGAAGCAACATGGTTTCATATGTTATCCCTGTTAAAGGACAGCTGAAGTGAGTAAAATATGGAGGCTGCCATATTTATTTAATTTTAAACAATACCAGTTGCCTGGAAGCCCTGCTGGTCTATTTAGCTGCAGTAGTGACTGAATAAAACCAGAAACCAGCATGCAGCTAATCTTGTCAGATCTGACAATAATGTCAGAAGCACCTGATCTGCTGCATGCTTGTTCAGGGTCTGTGGCTAAAGGTACTAGAGGCAGGAGATCAGCAAGACAGCCATGCAGCTGGTATTATTTAAAAGGAAATAAATATGGCAGCCTCCGTATCCCTCTTGCTACAGTTGTCCTTTAAATACCTGTGCAATGTACAAATTAAACTCAGCTGTAGAATAACTCCATTGTTACAAACTTAGAAAAGTATTTGAGAGACAGCCTCTGTGTGTGATGCAGGGCTCCTATTTGATCTAAATAGATTTAACAGTGTCAATGGAACATATATGTATGTAAATGGGTGATGCTGTCACAGCTGGAAAAATCGATTTCCATCCAAAAAAACAGCAAATGGGGAGAAGGAAAATGTGTTTTCTTATTTTCCTCATCTTCCCGATGTCGTAGTTGCTGGTTAGGTAGCAAACCTTCCATACTGCGGAGAATGTAAGTAGGAACAGTTTGGTGACATTCAGCTACACTGGCGAGGTCATTATCAGCACAAGACAGATGTGGACGTAACACAGCCCAGGTTTAAGGTAGCTGATGGCAGGGTTCAAATAGACAGAAAAATGATTTTTATTAGTGTACATCTATATAGTGCCACTAACTATATCTCAGAGTTGCTCACAGTCTAACCTCTACTATAATCAGTCATTGTCTTATGTTTCAATTGCAGTGTAAAGTCCTATGGGAGAAAAGCGCTACAGAAATGTTATTGTATTGTATTGTATTATTATACCCACGCTAGTCTGAACCCTGCCATGGCAGACGGTAATGATCACCTTGGCTAAGAATCAGGCTTCAGACTAGTGTGTGTACAGCAGGCGCACAACAAACAATGGATCTTTAGCGATTCCTGACATCCAAGAACTGCTATTGTTCTTGCAGTTCCCCCACCCACCAGAAGCCACTCTTTCACATGCTGCTTTTCCGAGCCATCCACCGCATAGCAACATACACATCATCCGGGGGGCTGGTACCCAAAATCTCTGTTATGTAGTCATAACAGCCAACCATCATGGAGGCAATATCAAAGAGAAGACCCAAGTTCATGCTACCATCAATACATGGACCAGATTAAGACACGGTCACTATACTTCTTTCACAGAGCACTGGTTCACACTGCTGAGTGCTAGTTGCAGCAAGGTGTACTTTTCTAGCAGATGATGCAAGCATCATAGGATGCGTGCCACATCCAAGATGGAAAATCTTTTCTTTTTATCCATGGCTGCTGATTGTTGCCTGGGCCATTATGGTTTGGCTCACCGAGCTCCCCCAGGCCCAAAACTGACCTGGAATGTTGTCTATGACCATGCAAACCCTAATGGCCCATACACACGGGCTACAACTGTCGCCGCAACCAGGTGGCACGCGCATGTTGCGTTGACAGGCTGCCCGTGTGTATGATGCGCGCGCCCCGAACCGTCGCTACTTAGAGCTGTCGCCAGGCGATTGACTTGGTCGCCGCAACTTCTCCCGAACTGTCGCTAGTCCACTGTGTGTATGCGGACTAGTGAAAGCAACACACACACAGTGAGCGGCGCTTCCGGTGGGGGGGGGGGAGGGACCTTCGGCGACAACTTCCGCTGAATCTGTGTCCCTCTGTGTGCCGTGTGTACAACTGTTGCACAAAGGGACCTGGCGATGAGCTGTCACTGTTGTTTTTTTTTTTTTTTTTTGTGCGACTTGCAACATTTGTGCCTCATGAGCACGAGGCTTAACTTAACTGAATAACTGATGTTCTGCCCATTGTTGTGATCCCAGCGTCACAAAATATAAAACTGTCAAATCTCTTGGTCACAATTATGCATGCTTAAACAGAATAAAAATGTCAATACCATGCAGTTATATTTTATATAATATATATAATATATCATATATATATATATATTCTAATATATTAGTGTATATATTTCTAATATACTAGTATACATATTTGTAGTAGTACTAAGGATTTAACTTGTCATTTTATTTATGTTAAGTCCGTATATATCTAAAGTTACTTAAGAATAATGTCTTACTATTTTATTTCTACCTGGTTTAAATAGAAAAACGAATATTTCCTAATATCCACTTATTTTGCATGTAAATGTGCTGATGTGTAAGACAAAGGGAAAGCGATGAACAGAAAGCAATTCCTTGTTGAATATACCCGCAGCAGGGTATTTCACAGTTACAGTACACTCTATTTAAATTGTTCTTCTGCCTGCTGCTTAATTTAAACCTCCAGGTTTCCTGATGCAAAGTGTTTGTTTCTGCTATTAGTGTTGCTTTTAACATCTTCACAGTTATTGTAGTTAGGGGTGTAAATGATTACATACATATGTAGTTGCTGCTTCTCAGTTATAGCATGCCTGCAAAGAATTAGTTGTGGTAGGAAATGCCTTTTGTCAGTTTCTTTGTGATAATCACAGCTGCGACACATCAGCCCCATGATGACATTTGCTACTTGTTACTTGTAAAAATATTACATTGGACAATGTGTGGCTCAGGGGGTTATGTCAACAAGGAGTGCAGTAATTGTCGATCATTTTCTCTGTGTTTTGATTCGCCATATTTTGTAAATAAACCATCACACAGTAAAGAGGGATAGTAATAATCTAGTACATTGAGCAATACATTGAGCAATAAGTTCAAAATATAATGATCATATATCATCTATGTCTCTACACTTATCTCTTTGGACTTAGAGCAATGAAAAATAATTGTGATTGGTAATAATTGCACCTGACATTTTTCCTTTTTGAACAGTAGAGATAGTTTGGTTGCAGTGCATGAAAGTATGATCTTCCTCTATCCAAATGAATTCTCACCTTTGTATTTTGCAGTACAGTGCAATATGACATTTACACAGGTGGTGGCACTGAAGGTGGGGTTTGAAACTACATATCCCAAAGCCACTAGGACTGTAATTATCTGAATGTCAAAATGGAGTTCCTTCTACTACACAATGCACAGCAGATGCCACTACAGGACAGATGGATTAGGACCAACGCCTCAAAAAGCATTTGCAGAGTGAAGATTTTCTTTAAGTTAAAGGGCAACTGAAGTGAGAGAGATGTGGAGGCTGCTATATTCATTTCCTTTTTAAAAAAAATAGCAGTTGCTTGGCAGCCCTGCTGATCTATTTGGCTGCAGTAGTGTCTGATTACACCAGAAACAAGCAGGCAGCTAATCTTGTCAGATCTGACAATACTGTCAGAAACACCTGATCTGCTGCATGCTTGTTCAGGGTCTGTGGATAAAAGTATTAGAGGCAGAGGATTAGTAGTATAGCCATTAGCCAGGCAACTGGTATTGTTTAAAATGAAATAAACACGACAGCCTCCATATTCCTCTCACTGCAGTTGTCCTAATATACAAATATTACTTGCATCATCTGATGGTCTGGTACTTCAGCATTAATCCTCTATGTGCACCCCCATGCCTCAAGACTGATAAAAGGACACCTAAACTGAGAGGGATAGGAAACTGCCATATTTATTTCCTTTAACCACTTAACAACTGCCTAACGCTGACAGGCGTCGGCAGGTCGCAAGTGGTTTCCCATGGGTTCCATGTCAGTTCACGGAGGGTGTCTCCGTGAACAGTGTGCGAGCCGCCGGTCGCGGCTCGCAGGCTAAATGTAAACACGCGGGGAAGAAATCCCAGTGTTTACATCATATGGCGCTGCTGCGCAGCAGCGCCGTAAAGGAGATCAGCGATCCCCGGCCTCTGATCAGCCGGATATCGACGGCATCTGATAGGATGAAGCCTATCCTAGGCGGCGCAGGATGGATATCCGTCCTGCACAGCCCATACCGAGAGGGAGAGGGAGGGAAGGGCAGAGAGGGCGTAAATCGCTGTGGAAGGGGGCTTTGAGGAGCCCCCCCGCAGCACGTAGATAGCCGGCGGCGATGAGACCCCCCCCCCCCAGCAGGACATGCCCCTAGTGGGGAAAAATAGGGGGAAGTCTGGTCGCCCTGGCTGAAACCTGATCTGTGCTGTGGGTAGTGTTGGGCGAACACCTGGATGTTCGGGTTCGTGAACGTTCGCCGAACATGGCCGCGATGTTCGGGTGTTCGTGCCGGACTCCGAACATAATGGAAGTCAATGGGGACCCGAACTTTCGTGTTTTGTAAAGCCTCCTTACATGCTACATACCCCAAATTTACAGGGTATGTGCACCTTGGGAGTGGGTACAAGAGGAAAAAAATTTAGCAAAAAGAGCTTATAGTTTTTGAGAAAATCGATTTTAAAGTTTCAAAGGGAAAACTGTCTTTTAAATGCGGGAAATGTCTGTTTTCACACACAACAACCCAGGCCTTGCATGAGGACAAGAAGAAGCGTGCGGATAGCATGCATTTTGCCGCCATGCAGTCATAAATGTAATAAAGATAAGAGGTTCCATAAACAGGGACCGGCAACGCTAACCCAGCAGCAGCACACGTGATGGAACAGGAGGAGGCGCAGGAGGAGAAGGCCATGCTTTCAGACACAACAACCCAGGCCTTGCATGAGGACAAGAAGCGTACGGATAGCATGCTTTTTGCCGCCATGCAGTCATAAATGTAATAAAGATAAGAGGTTCCATAAACAGGGACCGGCAACGCTAACCCAGCAGCAGCACACGTGATGGAACAGGAGGAGGCGCAGGAGGAGAAGGCCACGCTTTCAGACACAACAACCCAGGCCTTGCATGAGGACAAGAAGCGTGCGGATAGCATGCTTTTTGCCGCCATGCAGTCATAAATGTAATAAAGATAAGAGGTTCCATAAACAGGGACCTGCAACGCTAACCCAGCAGCAGCACACGTGATGGAACAGGAGGAGGCGCAGGAGGAGAAGGCCACGCTTTCTGACACAACAACCCAGGCCTTGCATGAGGACAAGAAGAAGCGTGCGGATAGCATGCTTTTTGCCGCCATGCAGTCATAAATGTAATAAAGATAAGAGGTTCCATAAACAGGGACCGGCAACGCTAACCCAGCAGCAGCACACGTGATGGAACAGGAGGAGGCGCAGGAGGAGAAGGCCACGCTTTCAGACACAACAACCCAGGCCTTGCATGAGAACAAGAAGCGTGCGGATAGCATGCCTTTTGCCGCCATGCAGTCATAAATGTAATAAAGATAAGAGGTTCCATAAACAGGGACCGGCAACGCTAACCCAGCAGCAGCACACGTGATGGAACAGGAGGAGGCGCAGGAGGAGAAGGCCACGCTTTCAGACACAACAACCCAGGCCTTGCATGAGGACAAGAAGAAGCATGCGGATAGCATGTTTTTTGCCGCCATGCAGTCATAAATGTAATAAAGATAAGAGGTTCCATAAACAGGGACTGACAACGCTAACCCAGCAGCAGCACACGTGATGGAACAGGAGGAGGCGCAGGAGGAGAAGGCCACGCTTTCAGACACAACAACCCAGGCCTTGCATGAGGACAAGAAGAAGCGTGCGGATAGCATGCTTTTTGCCGCCATGCAGTCATAAATGTAATAAAGATAAGAGGTTCCATAAACAGGGACCAGCAGCGCTAACCCAGCAGCAGCACACGTGATGGAACAGGAGGAGGCACAGGAGGAGAAGGCCACGCTTTCAGACACAACAACCCAGGCCTTGCATGAGGATAAGAAGCGTGCGGATAGCATGCTTTTTGCCGCCATGCAGTCATAAATGTAATAAAGATAAGAGGTTCCATAAACAGGGACCTGCAACGCTAACCCAGCAGCAGCACACGTGATGGAACAGGAGGAGGCGCAGGAGGAGAAGGCCACGCTTTCAGACACAACAACCCAGGCCTTGCATGAGGACAAGAAGAAGCGTGCGGATAGCATGCCTTTTGCCGCCATGCAGTCATAAATGTAATAAAGATAAGAGGTTCCATAAACAGGGACCGGCAACGCTAACCCAGCAGCAGCACACGTGATGGAACAGGAGGAGGCGCAGGAGGAGAAGGCCACGCTTTCAGACACAACAACCAAGGCCTTGCATGAGAACAAGAAGCGTGCGGATAGCATGCCTTTTGCCGCCATGCAGTCATAAATGTAATAAAGATAAGAGGTTCCATAAACAGGGACCGGCAACGCTAACCCAGCAGCAGCACACGTGATGGAACAGGAGGAGGCGCAGGAGGAGAAGGCCACGCTTTCAGACACAACAACCCAGGCCTTGCATGAGGATAAGAAGCGTGCGGATAGCATGCTTTTTGCCGCCATGCAGTCATAAATGTAATAAAGATAAGAGGTTCCATAAACAGGGACCGGCAACGCTAACCCAGCAGCAGCACACGTGATGGAACAGGAGGAGGCGCAGGAGGAGAAGGCCACGCTTTCAGACACAACAACCCAGGCCTTGCATGAGGACAAGAAGAAGCGTGCGGATAGCATGCCTTTTGCCGCCATGCAGTCATAAATGTAATAAAGATAAGAGGTTCCATAAACAGGGACCGGCAACGCTAACCCAGCAGCAGCACACGTGATGGAACAGGAGGAGGCGCAGGAGGAGAAGGCCACGCTTTCAGACACAACAACCCAGGCCTTGCATGAGGACAAGAAGAAGCATGCGGATAGCATGCTTTTTGCCGCCATGCAGTCATAAATGTAATAAAGATAAGAGGTTCCATAAACAGGGACCGGCAACGCTAACCCAGCAGCAGCACACGTGATGGAACAGGAGGAGGCGCAGGAGGAGAAGGCCACGCTTTCAGACACAACAACCCAGGCCTTGCATGAGGACAAGAAGCGTGCGGATAGCATGCTTTTTGCCGCCATGCAGTCATAAATGTAATAAAGATAAGAGTTTCCATAAACAGGGACCGGCAACGCTAACCCAGCAGCAGCACACGTGATGGAACAGGAGGAGGCGCAGGAGGAGAAGGCCACGCTTTCAGACACAACAACCCAGGCCTTGCATGAGGACAAGAAGAAGCGTGCTGATAGCATGCCTTTTGCCGCCATGCAGTCATAAATGTAATAAAGATAAGAGGTTCCATAAACAGGGACCGGCAACGCTAACCCAGCAGCAGCACACGTGATGGAACAGGAGGAGGCACAGGAGGAGAAGGCCACGCTTTCAGACACAACAACCCAGGCCTTGCATGAGGACAAGAAGAAGCGTGCGGATAGCATGCTTTTTGCCACCATGCAGTCATAAATGTAATAAAGATAAGAGGTTCCATAAACAGGGACCGGCAACGCTAACCCAGCAGCAGCACACGTGATGGAACAGGAGGAGGCGCAGGAGGAGAAGGCCACGCTTTCAGACACAACAACCCAGGCCTTGCATGAGGACAAGAAGCGTGCGGATAGCATGCTTTTTGCCGCCATGCAGTCATAAATGTAATAAAGATAAGAGGTTCCATAAACAGGGACCGGCAACGCTAACCCAGCAGCAGCACACGTGATGGAACAGGAGGAGGAACAGGAGGAGAAGGCCACGCTTTCAGACACAACAACCCAGGCCTTGCATGAGGACAAGAAGAAGCGTGCGGATAGCATGCTTTTTGCCGCCATGCAGTCATAAATGTAATAAAGATAAGAGGTTCCATAAACAGGGACCGGCAACGCTAACCCAGCAGCAGCACACGTGATGGAACAGGAGGAGGCGCAGGAGGAGAAGGCCACGCTTTCAGACACAACAACCCAGGCCTTGCATGAGGACAAGAAGAAGCGTGCGGATAGCATGCTTTTTGCCGCCATGCAGTCATAAATTTAATAAAGATAAGAGGTTCCATAAACAGGGACCGGCAACGCTAACCCAGCAGCAGCACACGTGATGGAACAGGAGGAGGCGCAGGAGGAGAAGGCCACGCTTTCAGACACAACAACCCAGGCCTTGCATGAGGACACGAAGCGTGCGGATAGCATGCTTTTTGCCGCCATGCAGTCATAAATGTAATAAAGATAAGAGGTTCCATAAACAGGGACCGGCAACGCTAACCCAGCAGCAGCACACGTGATGGAACAGGAGGAGGCGCAGGAGGAGAAGGCCACGCTTTCAGACACAACAACCCAGGCCTTGCATGAGGACAAGAAGCGTGCGGATAGCATGCTTTTTGCCGCCATGCAGTCATAAATGTAATAAAGATAAGAGGTCAGACACACAGAGTGGCAGTAAACACAATGCTATACAGTGGTGGGTGAGCGGTTTACTACTATTCCCAGCAGACACACAGAGTGGCAGTAAACACAATGCTATATAGTGTGGCTGAGCGGTGTACTACTATTCCCAGCAGACACACAGAGTGGCAGTAAACACAATGCTATATAGTGTGGGTGAGCGGTGTACTACTATTCCCAGCAGCGACACAGAGCACAATGCTATACAGGGTGAGCGGTGTACTACTGTTCCCAGCAGACACACAGAGTGGCAGTAAACACAATGCTATATAGTGTGGCTGAGCGGTGTACTACTATTCCCAGCAGACACACAGAGTGGCAGTAAACACAATGCTATATAGTGTGGGTGAGCGGTGTACTACTATTCCCAGCAGCAACACAGAGCACAATGCTATACAGGGTGAGCGGTGTACTACTGTTCCCAGCAGACACACAGAGTGGCAGTAAACACAATGCTATATAGTGTGGGTGAGCGGTGTACTACTATTCCCAGCAGCGACACAATGACCGGGGGACCCTGGCTAGCCTGGCTGGAGAGAGAACTACCCTGCCTGCCTACCCAAAGCTAAACCCACAGACAAATGGCGGAGAAATGACGTGGATCGGGTATTTATTTACCCGAACCACGTGACCCGTTCGGCAAATCAGAGCGCGTTTGGGTCCGAACCACGTGACACGTTCGGCCAATCACAGCGCTAGCCGAACGTTCGGGGAACGTTCGGCCATGCGCTCTTAAGTTCGGCCATATGGCCAAACAGTTTGGCCGAACACCATCAGGTGTTCGGCCGAACTCGAACATCACCCGAACAGGGTGATGTTCTGCAGAACCCGAACAGTGGCGAACACTGTTCGCCCAACACTAGCTGTGGGCTGGAGAGCCCACGCAGCACAGATCAGTCAGAGAAGCCCTGGTCCTTAAGTGGTTAAACAGTGCCAGTTGCCTGGAAGTCCTGCTGATCTTTCATGTATCAGTGGAGTCTGCATCACACATCTGAAACAAGCATGCAGCTAATCCAATTTGATTGCAGTCCAAAACACCAGATCTGCATGCCTGTTTACTGTCTATTACTAAAAGGATTAGTCAAAAGATCAGCAGGACAGCCAGGCAATGTGCATTGTATAAATGGAAATGCATATGTCAATCTCCATACCCCCACAGTTCAAGTGTGCTTTAGTGCTTTAATGTAGGCAAATAGCCACAGCATGGGAACTCAAAGAAAATAGATTTCTACTTAAAGGAAACTTAAGTCAGCTAAAAAAAATGACTTTTACTCACCCGGGGCTCTCCTCAGCCCCCTGCAGCTGAACGGTGCCCTCGCCGTGTCCCTTCGATATGCCTGGACTCGCCGGCAGCCACTTCTGGTTTGGCCGTCACCGGCTGCAATAGCATTATAGAGGGCGCCATTGCGGCTGGGGACGCGGATAATCAGCCACGTTCCCAGCCTGTCGGCCGGTGACGGCCAACCCAGAAGTGGCCGCCGGCGAGTCCAGGCGCATCGGAGGGACACGGCGAGGGCACCGTTCAGCTGCAGGGGGCTGAGGAGAGCCCCGGGTGAGTAAAAGTCATTTTTTTTAGCTGCCTTAAGTTTTCCTTTAACCAGTTCGGCCTATCTGGACAAGCTTCCTCGTCCAGATAGGCACTGCTGCTTCTGCCGCATGGTGCGTGCGATCGGGCGCGCTCCCGCGCGTGCACCCGCCGCCCGCAGCTAGCCCCCGATCAGTGAATGGGAATATAATTCCCATTCACCGATCTAGTTTCCCCGCAGAAAAACTGACGCTTTCTAGTGAGAGAGCGCGGTATTTCTGCCCCCCAGGAAACTTCTCCGTGAACTTTAGTTCCTGGATGCGAGATTGTTCGCATCCAGGACTTTTTTTTACTGTGGCCATCTTGTGGCCAAATAGTAAACTGCACCCACATACACTTTTACTAAAACAATTCTTTTATTTTACACTTAAAATTAGGTGTTTCCCTCCCACACCAAAAATTACCCACATACATATTTTATTTAAAAATAAATAATAAAAAATACAATAAAAAAAAACAAAAACAACATAAATAGTTACCCAAGGGTCTGAACTTTTTAAATATGCATGTCAAGAGAGTATGTTATTATATTATTTAAAATTATAAGCTTATAAATAGTGATGGACACAAATTGAAAAAATGCACCTTTATTTCTAAATGAAATATCGGCACCATAAATTGTGATAGGGACATCGTTTAAACGATGTAATAACCGGGACAGTTGGGCAAATAAAATACATGAGTTACGGTAGCTTATATTAATTTCAAACTATAATGGCCAAAAACTGAGAAATAATGCATTTTTTAAATTTCTTTCTTAACCACTTCCCAACTGAGGGGTTTTACCCCCTGACCACCAGAGCAATTTTCACCTTTCAGCGGTCCTTCCATTCATTCGTCTATAATTTTATCATTACTTATCGCAATGAAATGAACTATATCTTGTTTTTTTCGCCACCAATTAGGCTTTCTTTAGGTGGGACATTATGCCAAGAATAATTTTATTCTAAATGTGTTTTAATGGGAAAATAGGAAAAAATGTGGGAAAAAAATTATTATTTTTCAGTTTTCGGCCTTTATAGTTTTTAAATAATGCATGCTACTGTAATTAAAACCCATTAAATGTATATGCCTATTTATCCCGGTTATAAAACCGTTTAAATTATGTCCCTATCACAATGTTTGCCGCCAATATTTTAATTGGAAATAAAGGTGCATTTTTTTCAGTTTTGCGTCCATCCCTAATTACAAGCCCATAGTTTATAAAGTAACAGTGTTATACCCTCTTGACATAAATATTTAAAAAGTTCAGTCCCTAAGGTAACTATTTATGTATTTTTTTTAAATTGTAAATTTTTTATTTTTTTTTATTCCAAAATAAAAAAATTGGGGAGTGTGGGAGGTAAGGAGTTAATTTTTTGTGTAAAACTAGTTTATTTGTGTGTAAAAAAAATGCTTAGGGTGTAGTTTTACTATTTGGCCACAAGATGGTAACAGTAACTTTTTGTTTCATGCGACCTGCAAGCGTCCTTCCGGACGCTTGCAGGAAGTAGAAAGAGGCTGGGAGTTTGTTATTGCTCACAATGATCGTGCTGCTCAGCCGAGCGGCAGCGGATCATTGCGGGGCTTAGATCAACGAACGGGAATGGATTTTCCCGTTCGTTGATCTCTGGGTGAGCGGGCGGCGGCGTGTTTACTAGCGGCGGGCGGCGTGTTTACGAGCGGGAGCGTGGGCAGCGGCGGGAGTGCGCAAAGTACGGATTTCTCCGTCCCTGGGGGTTAAAGGATGGAAAAAGGGACGGAGAAATCCGTACGGGCGGGGGTAAAGTGGTTAATCTTCCTGTTGAAATGGATTTAGAAAAAAATAATTCTTAGCAAAATGTAGCACCCAAAGAAAGCCTAATTAGTGGCGGAAAAAACAAGATCTAGATCAATTCATTGTGATAAGTAGCAATAAAGTTATTGGCGAATGAATGGGAGGTGAACGTTGCTCGGATGCATGAGATTTTCGGACTGCGGTACTGAACCGGTTAAAGGACATCTATCAAAGTTAATGAAAATTCTACATACCACATATATTTCTAGTAATTACTAGCAAATAGCAATACAAAGACCTTTTTTTTCATCTTTTCATTTTTATGTGAAGAGAATATAACATTTACAGAGAACCGTTTTCACTGTGGGCATTACTATGGAGGACTGTGTCCAGCACAACCAGTATACAGAAACAGTCCCCACTAGCAGTAAAACTGTGACTGGATTCTCTTTAGAATGATAGGAAACAGAAATATAGCTTCAAATGGTGTGTACAAAACTCATCATCAGCTGCAGCTCTGTGTGTTTCTGTGTGTGTCTCTCTCTGCCTGACAGTGTAAAGTAAACAGAGCCAGGAACAGGTCATTTTGAATGAGGTGGGGGGGGGGAGCATCCAAAAACAGGAATAAAGTAAGCCTCCCTCTCTTCAGATCCTTCTCTGTATCTAAAAATGCCTCAGCTATTCTCATATGATCTGTCAGAAAGCAGTGTGTGTGTGTAAGCAGGGCAGAAACAAACAGTAAATAATCATTCTTCTTGAATAGTGACAGAGAAGTGAAACCTATCTGCATAGTACATCTCTTCCAGCCCTCATATTCACACTGCCATGCAAGTGCCCAATCCTCTTCTGCCACATCTTTCCTCAATGCCCTTTACATGATCAGCTCCTGGCCAACCCTATCCCACCACCATATCTTTATGTTCACCCTTTCTGCCATAATCAGTTGGAAGTTGCAAAGGTCTAGCAGTATCAAAGAGATTTGTATTGTGCACTGGGTTGGGTACCTGTGCATACTTCATATGTGGGCCAAGTGGGTTTACTGTAATGGAGATTAGTTGCAAGTAGGGTACAAGTGCAAGTGTAGAGTAGTTGTGGATAGACCTCCTGATTTTGTGGCCTCTTCCACTGCAATCTCTGTGCCCTGCCCCCCAATATAGAGTCTACATTAGAGGAATGACACAACTTCATCGCCTCCAGTGCAGGCTTTGATCAGCAGATACCCTCTTTCCCTGAAAATAAGACCTACCCTGAAAATAAGCCCTAGTTGGAATTTTGAGCATGCTTGAAATATAAGCCCTACTCCAAAAATAAGCCCTAGCAAAACTAAAGAGGAAAAAGAGGCAGCCGGTAAGTGGGGACAGTGTGGTGTAGTGCCAATCGGGCACTGATCCTGTCATCTCAGCACACAGCAAGGTTATCGCTTACATCTGAAAATGGCGCCTGAGAATAATGGCGCACGGTGTTGCCGCTAATCCGTTTGCCGCTTATCACTATTTAACGTTAAAGTCTTATTGTTATTTAGCGTTAAAGCCTTATCGTTATTTAGCGTTAACACACAGAACCTTCGCTGTACCTACCCCTAACCCATAAACCCCCCCTGGTGGTGCCTAACCCTAACCACCCCCCTTGGTGGTGCCTAACCCTAACCACCCATCTTGGTGGTGTCTAACCCTAACCACCCCCCTGGTAATGCCTCACCCTAACCACCCCCTGGTGGTGTATATTGTACTGTAACTATACCTAACCCTACTCTCACACAGAACCCTCCCTTTACCTAACCCTAACCCTAAGACCCCCCTGGTGGTGCCTAACCCTAAGACCCCCCTGGTGGTGCCTAACCCTAAGACCCCCCTGGTGGTGCCTAACCCTAAGACCCCCCTGGTGGTGTCTAACCCTAACCACCCCCCTTGATGGTGCATAACCCTAAGACCCCCCCCCCCTCCGGTGGTGCCTAACCCTAACCTTGACAGTGTTACATTAAATCCATTCACCGTTTTGCAGTTAAATAATGTCGGCAGTTTGGCTTATGTAGGGGGCTATTGATAAATAACGTTAGTGTGTGCCACTATTGATAAATAACGTTAGTGTGTGCCACTATTGATATATAACGTTAGTGTGTACCGTTTTTCTTCTTTTTTCCCTGTGCGCCATTATTATGCAGTACTAATGATAAATAGCGATAAGCGTATCTTTTTAATGTGGCGCCATTTTTATGCATAGGCGCTGTGCGCCATTATTCACTGATCCGATCAGCTGTGTGCAGGGAAGACAGGGCAGGTGCCTGATCAGTACAGAAGCATACTTTCAAATCCATGAACATCACAATACAAAAGAACCGGAAATGTTCCACTGAGAGACACTTCCTCATAGAAATATAAGACATCTCCTGAAAATAAGCCCCAGCACATCTTTTAGAGCAGGGCTGCCCAATAGGTCGATCGCGATCTACCGGTAGATCGCGACCGCCTGATTGGTAGATCGCGGCCTCATGGCCGCGTCCCATTGAATTCTGCAGCCAGCAACTTAAGAACGTGGCCGATTGGCCGCGTCCTGTCAGACTCTGCTGCTGGCCGCTGTTATCTTGTGGGGAGGAGAGAGGCGCGGCTGAGAGGCCAGGGGCGGTGACGCAGTGTCATGGCTGGGTGGCGGTGACGCAGTGTCATGGCAGATGGGCGGCGCTGGAGACAACACTTCCGCCTCCATTCACGCTGCCCGCCGGAGCTTCACTCAGCCGCCGAACTGCATAGCTGCCCTCCAGGCAGCCGCGGCTGAGGGAGTGAAGCCAGGATGCCACCGCTGGAGCTGGAGGGAGGTAAGTTGCGTGCACCTATACCTAGATACCTGTACTAAGGCACATACACCCTGCTAACCTACACTGAAGGCACCCAGCTAACCTACACTGAAGGCACCCAGCTAACCTACACTGAGGGCACCCAGCTAACCTACACAGAGGGCACCCAGCAAACCTACACTGAGGGCACCCAGCTTACCTACACTGAGGGCACCCAGCTAACCTACACTGAGGGCACCCAGCTAACCTACACTGAGGGCACCCAGCTAACCTACACTGAGGGCACCCAGCTAACCTACACTGAGGGCACCCAGCTAACCTACACTGAAGGCACCCAGCTAACCTACACTGAAGGCACCCAGCTAACCTACACTGAGGGCACCCAGCTAACCTACACTGAAGGCACCCAGCTAACCTACACTGAGGGCACCCAGCTAACCTACACAGAGGGCACCCAGCAAACCTACACTGAGGGCACCCAGCTAACCTACACTGAGGGCACCCAGCTAACCTACACTGAGGGCACCCAGCTAACCTACACTGAGGGCACCCAGCTAACCTACACTGAGGGCACCCAGCTAACCTACACTGAAGGCACCCAGCTAACCTACACTGAAGGCACCCAGCTAACCTACACTGAGGGCACCCAGCTAACCTACACAGAGGGCACCCAGCAAACCTACACTGAGGGCACCCAGCTTACCTACACTGAGGGCACCCAGCTAACCTACACTGAGGGCACCCAGCTAACCTACACTGAGGGCACCCAGCTAACCTACACTGAGGGCACCCAGCTAACCTACACTGAGGGCACCCAGCTAACCTACACTGAAGGCACCCAGCTAACCTACACTGAAGGCACCCAGCTAACCTACACTGAGGGCACCCAGCTAACCTACACAGAGGGCACCCAGCAAACCTACACTGAGGGCACCCAGCTTACCTACACTGAGGGCACCCAGCTAACCTACACTGAGGGCACCCAGCTTACCTACACTGAGGGCACCCAGCTAACCTACACTGAGGGCACCCAGCTAACCTACACTGAGGGCACCCAGCTAACCTACACTGAGGGCACCCAGCTAACCTACACTGAGGGCACCCAGCTAACCTACACTGAGGGCACCCAGCTAACCTACACTGGAGGCACCCAGCTAACCTACACTGGAGGCACCCAGCTAACCTACACTGGAGGCACCCAGCTAACCTACACTGGAGGCACCCAGCTAACCTACACTGAAGGCACCCAGCTAATCTACACTGAAGGCACATACACCTAGCCAACCTACACTGAAGGCACATACACCTAGCCAACCTACACTGAAGGCACATACACCTAGCCAACCTATACTGAAGGCACATACACCTAGCTAACCTATACTGAAGGCACATACACCTAGCTAACCTATACTGAAGGCACATACACCTAGCTAACCTATACAGATGGCACAGATACCTAGCTAACCTATACTGAAGGGACCTATACCCAGGGGCGTAGCAATAGGGGGTGCAGAGGTAGCGACCGCATCAGGGCCCTTGGGCCAAAGGGGCCCCGAAAGGCCCTTCCTCAACTACAGTATTAGCTCTCTATTGGTCCTGTGTTCACAATAATCACTTCTATAGATACTTTGAATAGTGGTAATCATTAACAAGCTTTTCCCCATCCCCTTCTTGCACCTCTGACACTGTAGTTGCCATTGACAGGTTTTGGTGCGCCGTACCAATTGTTATGTATAGAGTGCTTGGGGGGCCCCACATTGTAAAACTTGCATCGGGGCCCACAGCTCCTTAGCTACGCCACTGCCTATACCTAACTACCTTTGCAGGGGAGTTCCGGGGGGGGGGGGGAAATTATTATAAGACACTGTCTTATTTTCGGTAGCACTGAATTTGGTACAGCTACCGGATCCTCCTGTGGTTCTTTTCTTCACTACTTGGCTCTAACATCCATCTTCAACAGATTTATGTCATGTAACCCCGGTACCTTTGGGCTTGTACATACCTATTCATGTGGCTTTACAGAGTGTGTGCAGGTGTCCCCCTACATCCACACGTTTTTTTTTTTAGCAATCAGAAATAGGAGAGCATTAAGTCTGAAGTCATGCTTCTCATCTAGAGACTATCCAGAGATTATCTATCAGTCAGCAGGGAGGCATGACTTCAGCTAACATACATCATTGTCCTGCCTACTTGTCAAGAAGATGTGGTGCAGACTGACTGGGTGTGGCAGGCTAGTGTAGGTTGCTGATCTAATGGTCTATGAAGTTGTACAACAGGTATTTCTGCAAACAGTATTAAAAAAATTAAAAAGCAAAAACATTATGCATTATTAACACCCTATGTATTTATAAACTGTGCCTGAACTAGTATTTTAAATATTTTTATTGCATACAGTATTATAAACATTATTGAAATTCAGCATCCCCTCAGATGTGAGAATAATGCCTCCCTGTGAAAAGAATGCGTCATTGCAGCAGACCCACTAACGATGTAGGGATACGAAGGTAAGCAATACATTTTGGCATCTGCTTTCTGCATGTGAGAAAACGCGGAAAAGCCGCCGCAAGTACTCAGAGTAAGGCGGCTGATTCCGCGTTCAACATGGCAGCTGGCGCACAGTCGGAGTGCGGAGAAACCGCCGCATGCCCAGATAACAGGGCGGCGGATTCCGCGTCCAACGCAGCAGGTTGCACGCATAGGCCTACTCCTATCAGCAATGCTGAATGCGGAGAAAACGCAGCACGCACAGACAGCGCTGCGGCGGATTCCGCATCCAACACAGCAGAAACATTACAACACATACCTGGTGTGGCTGGGACTGATAGTCCACACAGGTTCAGAAGGACGTGCGCGGAGAGGCAGGGCCTTTATGACAGTCAGAAGGGGGTCAGCTGACCAAGCCGGTCAGCTGACAAATTCAGCAGCTTTCATTGGTCCAGCACTTAGGGGAGGCGCTGGTGAGCGCTTGTGTATATATACTGGGTGCTGGTCATTTCTCTGGTGTCTGGCGTTGCGATCACTACGTGGTAGCACTCAGACCCTGTCAGTATCTGTGTTATATTAGACCAGTTTCCAAGGTGTTGATGACCACGGAACTCACACCTTAGTCTAGGATTCTGTTATTATCTGTGATATTATCTAGACCAGTTTCCAAGGTGTTGATGATCACGGAGCTCACACCTTAGTCTAGGAATTGTTGATTATTTGTTATGACCTTCTGCTTTCCTGACCATTCTTCTGATCTCTGATTCTGTACCTTTGTCATTCTGTTACTCTGTTGCCAAACTCAGCTAGTCTTTGGATTCTGCATCTGTCTCCTGTCTCTGTACCTGATCTGTCAGTTGCCGACCTGGCCTGTCCGACCTCGAGAACTATTTCTCCTGTTGGGAAATAGTTCACAGACCTGTCAGTGACACTTCACCTTTGGTGTCACTCACACTCTGATCCTTCCTACTCCCAGCCTGGCTTCGCCCATTGGGGAGCCTCAGGCCTTGGAAGGAATCTGCTCTCTGGGCAGTCTCCTACTGCCTCGCACCCACTGTAGGGTGCCCTCCTCAAAGTATTACTGTTGCACCAAACACTCATATTACTCAGGTGTCCAGAGGTTAGAGATATATCTGATTATCGGTGATACTGCAGATCATCTATAATCGGGTATATATCTGCATTCTCGGTGATACTGCAGATCACCGGTAATCAGATCCTCTCTGTGTTACACCGATCGTTACACTGCAGAATTATGAAACAATGAGATAGAGTGAGAAAGGTTTAGGGAACCTTAAAAAAATTAAATGGCATTAAGGTTCAAAATGACTTCTTTTGTGATGTTAATGGATGTGCAAACAACATGTAAAAGTCTGGTCTTGCAGTGAATCAGTCTCAATCTCTTATAGCAAGATGTTCACAAAAGCAGCAACTGAGCTCACCATATAAAGATAACCATTCATGAAAGTTCTTATCAGCACTTCAGTTCAAATTAGCAGCCACATTAAAGTACCCCTGACCTGGCTGAATATACTTTTAACATTGTTTTATTACTGGTGCTGTGACTTTGTCACAGCACATTTCCCCTCCAATGCCCTCTATGGACCAGTTCTGGAAATAATTATGAGCAGGGAGGAAGTGACACTTCTTCCTCCCCGCTGTGCGCCCATAACTCCGCCCCCTCCACCTGCCGCTTTACTTCCTATCTGATTCATTGCACACAGCGCACCGTGGAGCTTCACTGTGTGCAGGCTTGTGATAATTGAGGTCAGATAGCCTTCCAACCTCAACTACTACATGCCCGCACACAGCACAGCTACCCTGCGAGCTGTGTGTAATGAATCAGATAGGAACTAAAGCGGCAGGTGGAGGGCGTAGAGCTATGGACGCACAGCGGGGAGGAAGAACTGTCACTTTCTCCCCGCTCATAATCAATGTTCTGCCTCAGTCGAAGGCTATGACTCAGCAGAATGAGGTTTACAGGGTGCACAGGAGGGGGGAGGATGGTGCTGTGTGCTAGCTGCAGCACCAGTAATAAAACAATGGTAAATGTTTAAGGGGAGGGGGGAACAGGGTCAGGGGTACTTTAATGTGGGGCCTTAAGCTTTAACTTCCAAAACAGTAACATACCAGCCAGCCTAAATACTCATTTGCACACTAATGTGGCAGTTAGACTTAGCAACTGCAGTTCATGAAATGCTACTGAAATCAAAGGAAACCCTAAGAATCCCCCATGAGGAGATGGACTAGTCCAAACCCTGTCAGTTTTGTCAGCTTTTAACTGCTTCCTTTTTTCGCTGGAGTGGTCCTTTAAAATAATATAAAAGAGAGGGCTTTGGGGTGGAGTTTATAGAGCAAATATTTTTCTATCCATGTTTGTATAGGTGTTACTCTTTAACTTGCCATACCATGCTCCTCAGTTGTTGTTCAGTATTGCATTGATAACTGTCTTACTGTGATCCCTGTTCTATATGTTTTAGAGATAGTTTGACAACAATAAAACACATTTTAAGAAGAAAAGTAACAATAGTGAACAGCAGCATGTGCCTATTAGGATATTAGGATCACCTATTACCTATTTAGATAGGGACAATCATTAACATACTGCCCCCCCCCCCCCTTCATATCATGTGACTGATATATATATATATATATATATATATATATATATATATATATATATATATATATATATATATATATATATATATATATATATATATATATACATGATGCAAGTCTGAGGCCTCTGACTCTGTAGCTAAAGTTATAAATACAGGAGAAGATGGGTTGAAAAATATAGGAGTAGAGTCAGGGTGGAAAGAAACATTTGAGGTGCAGACTGCCATTGTGCTATAGCCTGTGTGCTAGTTCCAGGGCAGTAAAGCTCTTTGCCATCACTTTGAGGGGGCTGCTTTGGAGCAAAGCTTGTAAATTGGACAACAACCAGTTAGATGTTCAGCAGAATGTGACATTCCCCATAATGAGAATAAAGGTGAAAGCAGGGAAAATACTGATTTTTTTTGAGTGTTCTAGGTGCTCAGTAATTGCAGAGGTGTCCACTGAGGCATAGAATATGCAACAGATATGCAATAACTAGATAATTCATACCGTACAAAGCAGTTATCAGTGCAGCCATTCAAAATAAAAGAATAAAAAGAAAAAAGTTTCATTATTGCCTGCGGTGGATTATTGCACTTCCTTTATTTCTCTGTGTTTATTAGATATTACATAAATATAATGGCCTTCTGTCTTCTGAAGCAATGCATGTTGATGTAGCAAATAATTATATTTATGATCTCCTTGGAAACCTGTAGCTATAAACTAAAGCTAGAGCGATCCAGTTATTCTGCCTGACTTGACTTTCATTGTTACTCATCACTACAGCACCAGCTTCAGTGGACAGCTCCGTCAGTAGAAGTTCAGCCAGGGAATTACTACACCCTGTTACACCTCCAATCCAGTTCACATCACGTCCAGCCCAGCCATGCGTGGAAGAACTGCTAGAGCTCTACATTTTCCCAACTGAACGTCTCACACCAACACAATACAAGTGACAGCGTGTTCCTATAATTGCAAAATGAATTTATTGTGCCCCTGAAGGCTCAATAAAATGGAAAGTCTTCTGCTCTGTATTTAAAATGTTCTTTTGGTTTACTAAGCTGTATAGATTTTATTTTTTTATTTTATTTTTTTAGCTCAGAAACTGCAAGGTGAGACTAAACAATCAAAGAAATGTGATTTTATTTCATTAAATGACCAAGTACACACACAAAAAAGCTTTTCTATATACAGATCTCCACAAAGGAGATTGGGATTTAGAGGAAAGGGGGAAATTACATACTGAGACCTTACTTAGTAAAAAGTGGAAAGAACAATACCACAGTCCATAGCAAGTGAAGTGCATAGAAATCAGCTTTCAGTACCTGTGAAGGATGGTTTCTATTGGTTGGCAATTGGTTGTAAAAAAAAAGACTACTGCTGGTTAAGTGATTTCTGCTATAGGTGTGAAAGAGCAATGCTGACAAGCTAGAATTTGTATTTCCAAGATCTAGCATGCTTAACTGTAATGTGAGTTCTTGTATGACCTTCGGCATTTAACATCATCTGCTCAAGAATTAGCAAACGAAAGTCAGTGTACTACTTATCATGTGAAATGTGTACAAAAGTGAGAAAATGCAAAGTGCAGAAACCCAAATTAATAGCATATTTAAAGCAACCAAAGTAAGTTCTTGGTTGCATGAGAAGCTTTTTCACTACAACTATGTTGTAATGTGTATCTTAGTGTAATTCTACTTCTACATCTTTTATTTTATCCTGTTTGCCTCTACCTGACACTTAAAGGGACCCTTTAAGTGCCAGAGGCATACATTAAAAATCTGGACTTATTTGGGATTCCTCCAGCCCCCCAAAGCCCGCGAGGTCCCCCGGCATCCTCTTGTCTCTTCCGTGGTCCTGCTGGTGGCTCTGGTAATCTGGTGACTTCGACTGAAGTGGAGCATGCGCGCACCCAGGGGCATCATCACACCGGTCGTCATAAGTGTCCTGTGCATGCCCGGTTGTCAAAAGACTGAACCACGCATTCACAGGACATCTACGGCGACCGGAGTGATGACGCGCCGGGTGTTACTGGAGCCACCGGCAGGACCACGTAGATGTCGGGGGGATCTTACGGGCTATGGGGGGCTGGAGGAAATTCCAGGTAAGTCCAGATTTTCAATGTATGCCTCTGCTCACGGTCCCTTTAAGAGGGTACTCTTCCCCTAACACCTCTTTTTCATATTCATGATGGTCCCTGAAGTTCCAACAGTAAGATCAGCCTCAAGCATCCATTTGGGTCTTCATCAGCATCTGGAGGTGGGCTTCGACATCACTGCTGTGGTCTGGACTGTAGCAGGTCATTTTGTTTGTGGCTATAGCAGCACCCAGTGTATAACTTGGGTGTTGGAGGCAGTGTGTATAAACAAAATTTCACAATGACAGAAGGCAGTGCAGATATCAGTGGAGGGACACTTTATATCAATAATTTTACCAATATTCTACTAGCGACTTCACCCAGCGCCCACATTATTGTGGTGCCCTTTTTCACCGCACACTGAACTCCCAATTTCCCACCAAGCAAGGAACACACACTCACAGAATTTCTTTGAAACTTACCTTCCTTTCCAACAGTAAATTGGTTAGCAGGGGGAGTGGCTATGTGTATGACATATCATATATATATATATGTTTACAGCACTTGACAGTACCGCCAATCACAAAAATAAAAGACAAAAGAATTAAAATTCACAGTGACATATAAAAGAAAAAAGGTCCATACACCCTATAATAGTCCTGTTAATTCTCAAGGAAGAAATTGGGAACATCTCACACCCTCCACTTGTCCTCACATTAGGACAAGGAAAGAAAAAAAACACATACACCTCACTTCTCAGTGATTGACATGGTGAAGAAAAGGGGTGGATGTGATGTCAGATTAGTATGGGAGGTTCTGTGATCCAGGGGTTGTGAGAGAGTACAAAATAGAAGTGAAACTCCGCTCAATACCTCTGTCAGCCGACAGTGCAGGAAAACGGGTAGCTCACACCCAGAAGTCCATGTAGTGAAGGTGAGATCCGAACTATGTCGATTGAATAATAGCTTTATTGAATCAAATATATCTCAATCCAGGACACCACATGCTGACATGTTTCGGACATAACACCGTCCTTAATCGTAGCAGCTACGATTAAGGACGGTGTTACGTCCGAAACATGTCAGCATGTGGTGTCCTGGATTGAGATGTATTTGATTCAATAAAGCTATTATATTATTCAATCGACAGAGTGCAGATCTCACCTTCACTACATGGTTGCCAGAGAGTGTAGCTGTGGGAAAGCACAGTCAGAGCCCATAAGGCTAGAAGGACCATGGCTGTACATGCAGAAGGTGGAGTCATGTGACCCTCAAAGTTGAGCACTCCCCTATATGTATATAATGTAGGTTGGAAAGTGCAATATACTTAATTTACTGATTTTCACTATTTCTACACAGTATGTACTGTTACATTGTGTTCCCTTTTACCTGTCCTATTTATCCTGCCACTGGATTCCTTTCGCATACATTCTGAACAACTTCTACAATAATGTTACAACAAAAAGAATTAAGACAACAGTGACAGCATTTGCTGATGATGTACTTTTATATATTGGGAACCAAAGGCAAATCATTTCTAAAACTCAGTTACATTATAGAGCATTTGTCTATGGGATATGTGATTAATAAAAATACATCTAGTGATTTATGTCTAGTTCAACCCTTTGGGCTGGCGTGGGAAAGCTCCACACTATTTACATGAGCTAAATTAAGTCTAATCTACTGAGAATCAGGATCCCTATATTTTATCATCTACTTATAAATTAAATATTACATCTACAATTCAATTAATTAAGCATGATTTAGAAACATGGTCAAAAACATCTGTTATCTTACCTAGAAAGAATATATTTTATGAAGACACAAGCCTTTCCAACTATTTTTCAATATTTGGCTTCTAGCGCTGCTTATAAATAGGACATATTTGCAATATATTAGTAAAATTCTTAAAGGACTCCCAAGGCGATTGAGTATAATCTATTTTGACTCACCTGGGGCCTCTTCCAGCCCCATCAGCCGTTTCCGCACTGCTACCGCAGTCTAATTAAAGTCTCTGGGGAAGTTAATACTTCCCACGTTGAAGTACGCTGTACCGGAAGTGCCCAGTTTAACGCTAGCACATACCTACATTACAGTGATCTGTGGGGATCTGCGCCGGCCCAGAAGTCATGTTAGTCTATGGCAACGCATGGTTCTTTAACCAGGTTGGCGTTGCAAAGTCGTGGTGTGCATGCCTGGAAGCAAATTTTTACAATACGCTTCCGTGAACTTCTGCATACCCGAAGCAGGAAGTGACCTCAAGTGCGTGTCACTTTCTGCTTGGCTGAATGCCAGACAGGGAATACCATGTACTAATGTGGTATTCCCTGGAGGCCTGTTTTTGGTGTTGTGATGCAGTGCTTTGGGCGTGACGCATCACATCGCTAACGCCAGTTTGCAGTGTGAAACCAGCCTTAAAGGGAACCTATAGCAAAACTTCCATATTGATTTCCTTTTAAGCAATACCAGTTGCCTGACTATCCTGCTGATCTCTTTGGCTGCAATAGTGTCTGAATCAAACACATGAAACAAACATGTTCAGGGTTTATGGCTGAAAGCATTAAAAGAAGATGATCAGCAAGACAGCCAGGCAGTATGCATTGTTTAAAAGGAAATAGATATGGCAGCCTCTATATCCCTCTCACTTTAGCTTCCCTTTAAAGTATTTGTCTGAGGTAAAAACAAATTGCTGACTTATGAAAAACAAAACAAAACTGTGCAACACAAATGTAATCCTTATAATTATCCATTTTATACTGCATAAACTGAAGAACTACATTGGCATCACTAGTACATTCATTCATATCCAAATAAATAAATGTTTAAAGTAACCTTCAAGTCAATTTAATAGCAATGTTCCACCTACACAAAAAAATGCCTCCCTGATTTTGTACAATGCTTTTTTTGTACTCAACAACTACTGCATTTACTTTGCCACCAACATAATCTGAATTCACACCTCTCTGGGTTTCTACTTACCGTACTCAGTCTTTCTAATTTCCTTTATTTCAAACCAAGTAACTTCACAGCATATAATTATTTAGAATTAATATAGCGTCGACATCTTCCGCAAAAATGTACAGGGTATATTGTCTTGTCACTTATCTGTCTCTCAGATGGGCTCACAATCTAATCCCCACCATAGTCTTCTGTCTTTGTATGTATCGTGTAGTGTATGTATCATAGTCTATGGCAAATTTAGGGGGATGTCAATTAACTTATCTACGTTTTTTGGATTTGGTAGGAAACCGGAGTGCCCGGATGAAACCCACTCAGACACGGGAAGAACTTAGAAACTCTATGCAGATAGTGCCCTGGCTGGCATTCAAACCTGGGAGCCAGTGATGCACATTGAGTGCTAACCACTGTGCCACTGTGCTGCCCTTAATCATCACTGACATTGCATACATTTTATTAGTGTAACCTGCGTTACTTACTGTAGATATGGGCCTGAACACTTTTGTGCTCATTTCAGCAACACATCCATGTTACAGAATGTTTTTTGTGAATTTGGCCCTTTCATAGATAAATATACAAGTGTTATTAACCATTCATTATCTTCATTCAAAATGCTATATCACACTGTTTTACATTAAGATGATCTGGTTATGATTGAGACAATTCCTTAGGTGGCCTGAAATCCATGAATAAGGTAACAGACTTGCAACATGATATCCTTTTTTTTTTATCCCCCTGACATCCCCTCTAGATTGATACATGATTCAGCAGACCAGATTTTGCTCCTGACGTCTGTGCAAGGTTAGCCTCACACAGCATGTAACATAGCTCATCTTTAGGGATTTAGGGGGAGATGCTGTGTGTGGAGCTTTCTTCAGCACCGCACATTACATCTTGCCACAATGTTTTTTTAATCATAGAACAAAAGTATGTACCTCCCCAAAGCTTTTTAACCCCTTCTTCTTCATGATATATGGTATTGCTAGAATGGTTGGACAGCATGGGAATCCACCCATACCAGCCCACATGGTCTATGACATAGAGAGGACTCTGTAAGAGGGGGCAGAAATCTCTCCTATAAAGCTCCCAACCATGTCAGGGACAGAGGGCTTATCGTCACCTCAATGGGAGACAAGTGGAAGTATCTCCTCACACATGTGAAAGTAGGACCTGGGGGGAACTTTTGGTAGTATGAGGACTGCCAGATATCCATCCTCTCACAGGTAATTAAGTAAAGGAATAAGAAAGGGTTAAATGTTAATCTTTATTACAAATTAAAGCTAGCACTAAATTCTTTTTTTTTTTAATTAACAGTATTTTTTCACTTGTTGCATGCAAAATCTCTGCAGGGTGCTGCTCCCTGACACCACAACTGGCGCTTCAAACCTTTTAGGCGCTCCGAACCTTTTAGGCACTCCGAACGTACTGTCTACAGTATAAAGACGCTGCTTTGTGTTTGATCTGAGGGGGCAGACTGTGTTCCGTGAAATATGCTGTCATTGATAGTGTCTAATTACTAACAAAACTTTTTGTTTGAAATTGGCTTTGCCTCTTCCTTTGAGGATGTCTGTTGAATCCCTTGGGATAACACACATCCTCTTTGCTCCCTGACACGCTACTGCCACACCTATGTGGAACCCGCCAACAATGCCACTCTCCACCATACTGCTTGGCACTCCTAACATTGTGGCTTCCCGCTGGACCTTTGCCGGACACACCTACACTGCTGTTCCTCCCTGATACTGTTTAACTGCAACAAAGTAAAGGGGAACTTAGCGAAAGCATTTTTAAAAATGCTCCCTAAAATGTGCTATTGGTGCCGTACTGTGAACTGTCCAGAAAAAAACATCTTTAAAACTGATGCCTGGGTTTCCTTCCTGCTGAATGTCAAAATGTATTAACTTCTTATGCCCGATCTGGTTTATAAACAAAGACAAAATGCTTTAGGAAAATTAACATAAAATTTCCCTCATTTGGAAGCTACAACACTTAAAAAGTTCCACATATTCTTGGAATGTAATAACTTAATCCTTCTGTAAGGAAATGTTCCTGAAACAATTTCTCTGTTGCTACATTTCCCCTACAAGATCATATATTATGCAGTTATCCAATTCACATACTTGCTTGAGATGCAGAGTGGAGTTTACAGATTTGGTTAATAATTCTGGCAATATAGAGTAATTAAGATGTTTTGGAGACAAATCATGAAATATGCAAAAGACAAATTGCTAAATTATCTGTCTTTGATCCCTGATGGAGCTCTATTTGGTATAATTGAAGTGGAAGGAATGAAAGTGACTAATGGAAGTAAAAAGCTAGCTCTTATACTTTGTGCAGTAGCAAGGAAAATGATTCTACAGAACTGGATTTCTCTTTCCCAATCTACTCTCAACCAGTCTAAGGACTCTTTCATACAGGCAGCTGAAGGTGGTGCATTCCATTGGGGGCTCGTCAGCACTCAGTACCAGCAGTGGGCAGGCAGCCCTCCCATGAAGTCACATCTGAGCACAGCCTCAGCCATTCCCAGATGTGGAATGTTACAGTTCTCTGCTACTGGGTAACACTACTATCTCAAACATATTACAAAGCTCAGTGTAAGGCCCCTTTCAGATGAAAGGCTGATCTGCACACTTGTTGGGAAGTTCAGCCTCACAGCTACAGCTGACAAGCACCATTTAGGTGCAGTCAAAATTTCCTGAGCCCAATCTGTGGAAATAGATGCATTACTGCATTACTTACCACTTTCTGATTCATTTTGACGTATCCTTTCTTCTTTAAAGGGGAACTGAAGAGAGAGGTATATGGAGGCTGTCATGTTTATTTCCTTTTAGACAATACCAGTTGCCTGGCAGCCCTGCTGATCCTCTGTCTCTAATACTATTAGCCATAGCCCCTGAACAAGCATGCAGCAGATCAGGTGTTTCAGTGGTTCAGACTTATAAGTCTGATCTGACAAGACTAGCTGCATGCTTGTTTCTGGTTTTATTCAGATACTACTGCAGAGAAATAGACCAGCAGGGCTGCCAGGCAACTGGTATTGATTAAAAGGAAATAAACATGACAGCCTCCATATACCTCTCTCTTCAGTTCCCCTTTAAGTGGTACCATTCCAGCACGGCAACCAATAGAAAACCAGCATCTGATTTCCAAAATGGTGCCGACCCTGGAAGAACTTCCGGCCGGGCCAGTGCCCCCTTTTACACTGTAATGTGCATGTTCAGTGGGTGTAGCAGAGGCAGTGAAAGGATGTGGAAAAGACCGGTAATGGACAGGATCTGGAGGGGTTACTCACATAAGACTGCCTCTTCCTATTTCAATGTTTGACTTTCAGGGAAAATCAAACTTTTAGATCGGTTTTACAGAGACAGAGAGGAGTGGAACAGAGATTTGCAAGCGTACTTAGGCATGTACCTTTCTTACCAACATACCTTTGTGCTTATTTTAAAAAGTGATATGCAGGTCTGTTATCCTTTAAGTAAATAATTGGTGGAAGTGTGGACATATGTTCACAAAAGGTTTAAGATTTTGCTCAGAATTTTCTAATTTTAGCAAAAACTTTTTGCTTGCAATATTCACATTCATGTCCCTGCAGCATGTTTAGTAGACACGGAATACATTGCATGAATGTAATTTTGCATAATGTTTGGAATTTACGCATAAGAATTCCGTACATTTGACTTTCAAATTGTAAAAAATTCTGATCGAAAATTTAGAACTGTAAAATATGTGCGCTCATCCCTAGCTATTAGGTCAGGAGGTACAGGCACCCCTGGCAGCAATGTAGGGAAGACACAGGAGAAATGCACCAGAAGACAGGCAAGCTTAAACACTGCTGCCAACACTCTGAACAACCCAGGGGGGGCACTTTAGATGGTGGTAGACCTGAGGGTCTGGCAAGCAATGGTGTCTCCACAGATTTTTCAAAAGATCTCATGCTAAAATCTATTGACAATCTGTGTACGGTATTTGGCAGTAATACATCCCTCATTTGATTAGATTACCGATATTTTACAATGAGGTACTGGTTTCTGTGCACCTCTCTTGATAGCCGACAAAGGCTTAAACTGTGCAAGGAAAAAAAGCCCTTGGCCACAAGAGCGCAACTGAGAGATGTAAAAGCCTGCGCAGATACCCAAGACAACAGCTGTAGTTAAGGAACTTTCTGAAGGACTAGCAGCACACTGGTGGGCAGTGGAACTGCACAGAAGGACCAGATCGACTGCTGGGGGCTTTAAGTAGTCCCAGGTAAGTACAGCTTAAAGGGAACCTGCAGTAAGAGGGATATGGAGTCTGGCATATTTATTCCTTTTGAAACAATATACAAATAATCTGGCTGTCCTACTGATTTTTTGCCTCTAATACACTTAGCCATAGACTCTGAACAAGCATGTAGATTAGATATGTATATGTATGTGTTTGTTTTGTCTAATGTAGATTAGATATTTCTGCCAAAAATCTAACTAGATTAAGGCTGCTTGCACACCAAGACGTTGCGTTAGGTGCTACGTTAAGGTTGCATAACGTGCACCTAACACAACGTATGGTGCTGCAAGATAGGACGGTAGAGTGAGCCGCGTTAGGCGGCTCTATCCGTATAAGGTCTCCCAGAGTGGCGCTGATTGGCCGGCGGGACCACGTGATACGGAGCGAGACACTCCGCATCACGTGGTCCCGTCGGCCAATCAGCGGCCGCCAGTGCAGTGAATATTAAGTAGCCATGTGCGCGGCTACTGTAGCAGCATCTCCCCGCCTCCTCTCACCCCCCACTGCGCATGTGCAAACAGTCTAACACGACTATAGCCGCTCTAACGCCGTAGCATGCTGCACTTTCGGCAGAACCTGCAGTGTTACATGTAACGCAACGTGGGCTGTGTGAACAGCCCACTTGTGTTACATTGCTGTGCGTTGGGGGAGCGTTACAGGCGCACTAACGTGCACCTGTAACGTTTTAGTGTGTAAGCAGCCTTACTGCATGCTTGTTTCAGGTGTGTGATTCACACTCTACTGCATCCAAATAGATCAGCAGAATTGCCAGGCAACTGGTATTGTTTAAAAGGAAATATATATGTCAGCCTCCATATACCTCCCGCTTCAGGTTCCCTTTAACTTTTCTCGTTCAGCTTGGATGTGTAGTGTAGTTGGTTTGGGTACAATTCAAGAAAATCTGAAGTCCTTTAAAAAAAATTAAACACAAACAGAAAAATGAAACAAAATACCTCAGTAGTGGAAACCTCTGGATGTGCCAGAGGCTTCCCCAACCCTCCTCGGCCCCTCTGCTGCCAGTCAGGACCCCCTGTTTCTTTGCGGCCATGCTGAAGCATACAATCAATGAAAATATACTTTACCATCACTGTTAATGCACACATTTTGCGGTAACGTAGTAATGCAGTGCCATTATACCACAACGCTCCCGCTACAAAGCAGCCGTTAATGTGCACTGCAACACACCACTGTGAACTTAGCCTAAGGCGCCATTTCCACATCTGAATGGGGAAAGCAGGTGGCAAACGGCTGTTGCGGCATTTCCACATCTGCGGGCAAAGTAGATGGCTGATGCGATGCATGGCACTGTGTTGGTCTGCAATTTTCTCTGATGCGGTTTCCGTTCTATTCATTTGTAAAGCTGGAGACAAATGACAGTTAGGTTTTCAGATTGTTTTTGAAAAACACTCACAATGTATTTATTTTTTTTTAATCGTGATTGCGGCTATTTTGCCATAACTTTAATGCAAGTCAATGGGAGCGGTTTTTTTTTTTTCACAACGATCCAAAAAGAGCTTTGCGGTGTGTCTCCAGCCTAATGAATTGCACTGGGAATGTGCAGAAATGCATGCAACCATGCATTGCGATTCCACAGTAAATTGCAAAGCATGGAATAAGACAGTGTTATCCATGCACTTCTGACGTCCCTGCGAACCACATAACTGTGCATTGCTAAAAATGCACAAGTGAAAACAAGGCCTTAAAGTGCATACATGCATCCAATATTGAATGGACAATTTTACCACTTCCATGTTATTTGAGAGCTTCTTTACACAATATTTTCAAACTATTCAAAATCTGTTTACCCTTTTACTACTTGGAAGTGATAATTGGCCAATCATCATTGGATGTGTGTACCAGGCTGATGGAGGATAAGTGATAATAGCACAGCTGAAATATGCACTGCATACCCGACTAGCTTTGCCAATACTCGGTGCGAAATCCATACACACTCCCGCTTTCCATTCAAATTCAATTAACTGTATCAAAACTGGCTACTTTGCAGGATTTTGTTCTTCCGAGGGGAGATTTGTTAATTTGCCTGTCAGCTCACATGAAAGGTTGCACTGTGATGTATTTCACACTGCAGTGCAGCCTCCTTAATGGCTCTCATGCCCTGCTGGCGTCTCGGACAGATGCACAGAAATAAGAAGCGCCTCATATAAATTTTCTTTCCAGTTTTGGGACCAACCTGCATCACAAATCCATTGCAAATCACTGGGAACTCAATGTAACAACAAGGGCCTCGCACTGCAAAATAAGAACAAAACATTGCTAGATGGTTGCAACATAGTATCACCTGGTGAGTGATATAATTGCACTGTGATTTAATGCTGGTGCATTGATAAATATCTGCGCAGTACAAAAGCAAAAATCCTCAAGAGATTCAATTAAACTTTCCAAGGCATTCTGATTCATGTTCAGTTTCATTCCTTGATCAAAAGTCATAAGAGACATGCTGATGTTTGTTAGATTAGGCCAACGTTATATAACGGACCAAGGAGTCCAAGAAAATCAGGTGTCAAGGCTGGTGAAGACAGAAGTGTTGTTTTGTTGGAAGGCCCATTACACAGTATTCCAGTAGACATACGCATCAGCGTCTGTCCAGAGTGTTCCCAGCAGTGTGAGTAAAGATGGGACTCGCATGTGACAGTGGCAGCATCTTTCTAAGGCAGTAAAGGGCTGTCAGGACAAGAGGAAGCAGCATAGACACAGTCACCGAGAAACTTAACATCGCTGTTTGTCAGAGACATGAAAGGACTTCCTTTGCTTCATGTGTCCAAGACAACCAGTGAATATGTGTGTTAATAAGCGAGACAGACACGTAGAGGCTACCTCGCACAATAAACAGCCCAATTACAAAGGCAGCAGCCACCAGAAAGAATAAGCTGCCCATTGAACACACAAAAGGAATTCTTGGGATTGTACATTTTTCAGGCCTGCATCATTAAGAGCACATTAAGGAGCATTCATAGAAACAGACACTTGCATCCATGCAGGATGTGTAATCGCTCAGCAAACTATTGATTTAATATAGGGAGAGTGGGCTGATTTATAAGAGCTGCTGCAGAGGGAAAATAATGGGCTGATCATAACAACCAATCACATGGCATCTCTCATTCTTTAACCTGCTCTGGGAAATCGTACTGGGAATCTGGTCGCTAGGAGCAACACAACTCAACTTTTCTCCATTGCAGCCTCATCAGGCTCCATTCACACTGGGAATCGCACATCGCTAGCAAAATCGCCAGCGTTTTGCAAAGCAATATTCCAGCTATTTTTCACTCTATGGGAAAGCGACTTTGGAGCGATTGCGATTCTTTACATTGAAATACAATCAATTCAAAATTGCAAAAAAAAAAATAAAAAATGCATTTGCAATTTCAGCTAATCACTGGTGGCGATCACTACAGTGAAAACACTGCAATACACTTTTACATTGCAGAAGCTATTGCTGCTGAATTCACTAGTAAAATGCTCCATCTGCCCCATAGCATCAGCTAGGTGAGCTGTGCCCCACGTGGTGGTCCTTACAGGGCGACGCTGTCTGTTCAGCAGAGTAAATCTGTCACCATGGTCTGTGCATGAGAACTCTGGAGCTGCGGGGAAGAGGAGAGCAGGTGGGTCTGCAGGAATCCCAGGCGGACACCGAGGAAAGCCCTGCTGTACGGGGGTCACGGCGGATGGGGGGGATGGATGGATGCTGCTGCTGCTGCCGCCGTCGCTGTGGAGGGGGTACACTGTGACGTCACGCAAGCAGCGGAGGGAAAGTTGCGCCGAGCTCTGGCAGCGGTCAGTGGCGCTGAGACTCATAGGGAATACGCGTCTGCTAGCATCCAGGCACGCAGAGAGAGGGAGGTCAGGCACGGCGGAGATTTCCTCCCAGAAAAAGCAGGTGGGAAAAGGCAGCGCAGCCTCCGCAATCAGCATCAGACGAGGATCCTGCGCGGCTGCAGCAGCTGCACAGCCCTGCCCTCCCCGCCTGATCATTGCATCGGAATGACTGCTGAACTCCGACAGCTGAAGCTGAAGCAATCAATCCGAGGGACACCACCACACGGGCTGCTAGTGGAAGTCCCCAGCTTGTAGTGGAGTGCTACTGATCCATAGTGGAAGGAGTCAGGGAGGGATCTGGATTTGGAGAAGAGCGAGCCTCCAGCAGCAGCAGCAGCAGCACCATGGTGCAGAGCAACACGTAAGACAAGGCTATTGGGGACAAGTTGCAGCACAGAGGGGAGAACGATGCTGGACAGCTCTGCCTAACAAGTCCCAGCAGCAGAGAGGGGGCATTTTTACGTTCATGCAGAGAGGGTGGCTTTTCTTCAGCATGAATTTGGGAAGCAGGAGCAGAAGCAATAATTGATGGCTGGCATCTATTGCGCAATCCCGTCCAGTCCCCCGGCCAACTCCGAGGAACAGAGCGCTGATTCATGGATCGCTGGTGGCTTGCAGAGAATGGTGCCTGAGACTTTGCTGTGAGCCGCGGCGTATTGGGAAGCCTCAGCCTGGATGCATCGCTGTGCTGGGGAGCTGCTTCCACTCTCTTACTTTCTGCCTATTTGCTGACTTGGGAAGCGACATGCAGCTCCTGAAAGCTTTATGGGCACTAGCAGGAGCGGCCATCTGCTGTTTTCTTATATTTATTATCCATTCGCACTTCCTAAAAGAAGGTAAATATGGCTGGGGTTCAATGTCTACTGTTTGCCTAGGCACTGTGCTGTGTGGCTGGGCTGTGTGCAATGATGGATTAACATGAAATGGGGCCCTAGGCAAGGTAGTAGCTTTGGCTCATCCTGATGGTCCTTTTTGGCAATCTGAGGTGGGAGACGAGGCAGAGAAAGTGGCAATTGGGCCCCCTGCCACCCAATAGACCCGAGGCACCTGCCTAGATTGCCTTGTGGATGATCCTGCTCAGGCTGTGTGCATAGCAGGCAGCAGCCTTGTCTCCTCTCATCCTCACTACCTTCTAGGATGTGGTATGGATGGATGCTGATGTTGGGCTGTAATAGGCTAGTGCATGGGTATTCTACGCTGGCTACTGAATTAGAGATGCTCTTCTGCAGGTGGAATGACTCTCAGCCCAGCTTAGGAAGGAGGAAAAAAATCCTTTTGAGTAATTGGCTTGTTTGGAATCTAGATCAATAGGTGCCCTGATCCCCTTTTATTCAGCAAGTTTTCAATAGATGGCACTAAAGTTCTATGGAAAGGGCAGCTGAGTGCACAGAGGAAGCGCTAGATTCTGAGTTCTCTGCTCTGCAGCTCATCGTCAGGCCCCAACCCCATTCTCTGGAGCAGTCTCCCCTTTCCACCGCCTGCAAACAAACTGGTGGAAGTGAATTTTGGGTGGTAATTTGCTATAGTCATCCCCTTGGAAAAGCTCAGTGTCAGAGGTTAATGTAGTTAAATGATCTTCTCTTTGCATAGCCACATCTGCAGTTTAATCACAACCTGCACACAATACTACATTTATTTTCTGTGGTCTCTGTGGGAAATGTTCACGTTTAGTTGCTGCCTGGTGATTCTTGTCTTGTTATTACAGGTTTTCCGCTTTTCTTTTTGCAGAACATTTGCTATCCCCTTAGATCACACCTGCAGCTATATATTACAGACACCTAAGTAGTTATAGAAGCTCTCTCCCCCCCACTAAAAGCTTAGGGTACCATGGAGAACAAACATCATAAAGCTGATTTGTGGCAATGTTACATTTTTGTTCCTGTTTAGAAAATGGTTTGCTGTGTTTATAAATTATGCAGTCTCATACATGCCTAGGCTAATTATGTGTGCTTCATATCACAACCTCTCCTGATTGTAATAGGATGGTGCTATAAGGACTGAGACGGAGTAACCGATTAGATTATATCCTTTACCAGTTAGGAATAAGAAGAACAAGAACATAGTTCTTCTCTGGTCCTGTGGGTTACTGCACTTGGCATGTTGTTCTGTCTTTTTCTCTCTCTGTATGGCTTTCAGTGCATCAGCTTGTTACTTGTGGTGCAACATAGCTTTCTGTCAATGCTGTTGTTACTGAGGAATGACAAAGCTCACATCTGTTGCTATAGCAGTTTTTTTTTTTTTTTTTTTACTAGGCATATTGATGTAAGTCTGCGTCTTCTGGTATGTTCTGAGCAAACATCACAGGAAATTGTTCATGGTTTTATTGTGCTGTGAAGGCTGTTATACAAAGCTGTGTGTGAGAAAGACCTTGGTGGTTTGTTTTAAAGGTAAAAATCCCAGGCTGACTCAGAAATAAATATTGTTTGTCTGCTTTTTTATTATTTGACTCAAATGACATCCTCCATCAAAAATTGTCAATGTGCTTGTGGTGAGTTAACCGCCTGGAAGCAGAATATGCTGATGAGGTCAGGGATCTGCATACAGAGCCGCTGTGTACGTCTTCTTGGGCTGTTCTCCTGGTTCACCATTAGACAGCGATAAAATGTTCCCACGCTGCACTTTACATAAGCTACTTTCCCTGGCATGAAGTGATCACTGCCATCTCTTGTAAGAGACTAGCTGCTCAGACTAGCTTTGCTGTAATAACAGTATGTTGCACAAGCTTGCTTTCCCCCTCCTTGCACTTGTATTTTGCATTCCTGTCTTAATGAAGCACCATATTCTTAAATGTCAAGGAGAACTTGCCAGGGGACTGTTTCATGTGGTGCTGAAATTTGGATCCTTGAAGAATAAGAATGTGGAAAGTTCACAAAGAGATTCTTCTTCTTTTGACACATCAGACAACATTTTTAGTCAGGCTTACGTCTGTTTTTTGAAAAGCATTTTTAGAGGACATTTTTTTTCTTTACTCACAGTCTGAGATTTTACTGAGGAATGTACAGTGAAGTTTATGATGTGTTTAATGATTGCAGGTGTTGTTTAACACTTCATGCATATAAAATCATTTCCCACATCTTGATAGCTCTGTAACCATTGCTAAACACTACACGTGGGACATTAGCAAACCATACTGTACTATTAGCCTCATGCTGTACCAAATGGCTGAATAGGCTTCAGTTTGATATACAGTATACTGTTATGGGTTTAGTGGTGATGTTGTCAACACTTGTATCAGTTTTACACTTATTCATATGAGACAACTCATTTTGCTCTTATTTTTGTTCTTCTATATAGTTTGGTCTTGGGTCAAATATTGTAGTTAATGTATTTATATTTTGCACTAATCAGTAAAAACATGTTTACACTGTGATGCTGTTATTTGTGCATTAGCTTTTTTGTGTTTTGGCTTTACTCCATTTTTTACTATAGAAAGTATGATACTGGTATAATGTAAACCATTTGTATAATATGGACTGCGATAAAACATTTGTATTTGTATTCCAATAAATTACACTGTAATTCAAAAATGGACTGGGCTTATATATTCAGAGCCAAGGTATTATAAAATGGATCTTCTCTGCCTAGCCAAAAATGTAATGGTACTTTTGCTTTTTATCCTCATCTCCATCAAATGAAATGTTGTGCTGAAAAGCAGCGAGGATCTGTGTTTAAGGATTCCACAAGCTGTCAATATGGAGCATTGCTTATTTTTTTCTTTTTTATATTTCCCTTTTGGATTTTCTACAAGGGAGTCCTATGTGATTTTTCTTCTTTTTTTTTTGGGTGAAATGAACATTCAGCTTTGGAAGACATTTTCTAATTAAGCAGACTTGGTGATGATGTTGTTTTGAGCCTATAATTGGGCCATACTATCGGGGATTGTTCTGAGATGAGTGGGGAAGAGCTGTTTAAACACCCCTTCCCATGAATATGTTTTCTTCAGGAAGTGAAGAATGGGTAACACTGGGTGCCATTTTTTCCCTCACTTAGGCTTTTGTGTTAAAATACAGGTCGTCCAGTGGCTAATCCGTTCCCTGATGTTTAATCTGTCTCTCAGTGCTTGAGAAAGATGAATAGAACAGTGAACTAAGGAAAGGGCATTGTAATATATAATTGCAATCCTATGCCTGTCTAGAGTTTATAAAAAGCGTTATAACATGTTTAGTCTTTCTCAGTTATTTTTTTTCTTCTTCTGAAGGCTAACTAAATAAAATTACCTTAATATGATTGAAAAGATGTATGTGTGTCAAAGGGGTGTGCTGCTTTGCTAAACTTACTTTCTAGGATGCATTGCTAATAACCTAATGAAATATTACCTCATGCTTGAAAAATGGAGGCAATCCAACTGTAATTTAGGTCAAATACCATGAAGGAAATGTTTCACCAACATTCTGAGGAGAAAAAAAATAAACAAAGTGTGGAACCTCTGTAATTGAAAGCAGTGACTGACGCAGATCTGCTTAGCTCTATTTGAGCAATTTTTAGCTAGTGACTTTTTTCTATATTATCTTCTCTTCAACTCATTTGTGTTTGATGCAACCGCCTTCATTGCTGGAAGTAGTAAAGTAACACTTATGGCTTGGATGATAACACACCAGGCCGTGACTGAAAAGGCTACTTTTTCCCTGATTCAAATGGCTATTTCTAGCAACGTTGGTTATGGAAAGATGTTTGCGTGGTGTGGGGATAATTGAATTATTCCACGTAGTTGCATTTTTTTTAAACAACTTGCCTGTTTACTGCAGTCATTCTTTAGCATGGGAAGACCCTGGTTTCATATGCTGTTCAAGAACTGGTTCATTAAGTAGGAGAGTAACGGCACGAAAAGCACAGCATTTTGTTGGATGTGTGTCCTTCTGCTGCTTTTATATTTTTAATGAATGCTTCTTAATTAACATATGATGCGTGACTAATTGCGTGTTGAAGTCTGCTTACAAGGGTTGTGCTACAGATTGATCTGAGCTGAGCTGAGGTGTTTACCCACCAAGATAATGTCCAGTGCCATTTCCAACGCATGAATGCCTTTAAATTCCAAAACTGGACGCTAAATCAATGAGACACAAGTATGCTTTTTAATAAATCACAAATTAAATAAAAATAATATTGATGATGTTACTTTCTTTGAATCCTTTTCCCTGGTTAACATTCCTATTTGAGTCTAGCCTTATTATATGATGCTATCCTTTTTCTTCATATGTGTTGGCTCCTTGTGACACAACACCTTTGCCATGTTTCGTCAGCTAAGTGAGTCTTTAACGCTTACCTTCTGCTACATCCTTTTTTTTTTAAAGGTTTGTCTCGTCAGATCTGTGTTTACCTCCTCTCTGTCTGATCAGATTATTAATAGGGAAAACTTTTCTTTTTTGAAAAATTCTAATATAAACAATAACAGATGGAGACTTGGTAACAAGCTTGAGTTTAACAAGGTGCCAATAATTTATTTTAAGACATTACATAACATTGCACAATAATAAGTAGCTTCTACTATATACTTACCGGAGCAGATGGCAGGGTGTATATATTGGATGCTATATGATGAACACTTCTGTTGATGATGCCCACTCAATGAAATGTAGGCGTAAAACACAATTGGCATAGCTCAGAAAAAGCTGTATTATGTCCTGGGTCTGAAATTTTGTTTTATTAAGTTAGTTATATTTAATATATTTTTTATGGGATGTCACACAGGACTTGTGTGCATGTTTTTAAGAAAGTACAATAGAACGTAAGGCTGGTAATACCTAAGGAATTCAGTCCACATCCAAAACTAGCAATCTGTAAATGTACATAGAATGAGGTAGTGGTGATGTTTAGATTAAGCATTGAAGTATTAAGTCACAGCGGCTGATTGGCCAGAGTGGCATCTATTATATCTTCATGTGCTGAAGCCACAACTAGTTACAAAGTCTTTCTTTTACACTTTGATGGACATGGTACTATACATATTATACATTTTCATCAGAGAAGAGAGAGCAAAAACTAATAATTTTAGCTTTTTTTTTTTTTGCTTTTTTAAAATTAAGTGTTGGCACTGTTTACTTAAGAAAATGAATCCTAATGGTTTTGTACTCTGGAAGCACTGTTTCCTTAAGTGCTAATAAGAGCTGCAGAGGGATGATAGTGTGGAGAGACAGTAAGCGACTAGTAGCAGTGGGAACAGTTCAAAGCTATACTTTTCATAGGGATCAGCACACCATCATTTGGTTACTATCTCTATAAGCACATAGTAACAGCTCATGTTATACAAGTTGGAGGAGACATGTGTGTATCTTAAAAAGGGGTGCATTTTGTAATGCAAGCATATTACATTGTTAATCAGGATCCAGTTTTGTAAAACACAATAAACAAGTGTAAGAAGACCAATTCTTTCAAATGACACATAAATACCTGCATAATTAGATATTTAAAATCAGTCTCTCCACAACTTTTAGGAGTGACTTTTCTCTTACCATGCAAATCTTCACTGACACAGGAGGTGTGAGCTATAATAACAAATGAAAGCCACTAGTTGCTGGCCAGTTTGACTGCTGATTATCAACTAGCTGGTGGTTAGCTATTGGCTTTCTTTGGCTATCACGGCTCTCACCTCCTGGGTCAGTAGATGTCTGCATGTAAGCACACAGTTTTCCACAGTCAAAGGAAATGCGTTGCAGACCTTTGCAAATAGGAATTGATCATAGGATGAAACAAGCTACAGCCAGAGGTTATCGCATGTGAAAACTGTAAATAAGCAGAAAGCATATTTACTCTTCTTTATATTCTTCCAAATGGTTTTTCTGTCAAATGGGAGTGAATTTGAGACAAGAATATGAATGAACTTTCCATGCTGCTATGTCAGACGATGTTGTCATTAATGTGGACATTGTTAAAAGCTGTGTTGTAAAAAGATATTTTTTTCTGATTCTTGTCCATTCATTCTATTGCAGTCACATCCTCATTAGTTACTCCTGTGCTGTTGACTAGGGTTTAATGAGAGGGCATAGCCTTTGTTTAGTGTCTGATGAGATTACATGACAGGTGTTTGATGCTCACATGCTACAGGGAAGCAATCTCACATTTACATCATCCACTATTACCATAATTGGCCATATGAATGACTCTCTTATGGCTCTTACCTTGAATGTAGCACAGCATCACACGTGGCATCAGCAAGCCTCTTCTGTAACACAGATAATGGCTCTTCTTGATTTTTTTTTTTTAACAGGGCTTGTTAATGTTCTAAGCTATTGTGTGCAGCTGTGTCACCTGAAATATGAAGCCATTCATGTAGATGGATACACAGTACAATATAGCAATATCTCCAGACACAAGTGCATGATCAGTAGTGAATGGAGTTGTGTTAAATCTCAGTTTTTTTTCCTTTTAACCTTGAAGTATAGTCTGGATTTCTGCATTGCTGATAACTAAAATGTGGTCTTCTCTTCATGTAAAGAGCCCATGGACATGAGATTAAAGAGTTGTGTCAGGTGATTATTTCATGTGTAGGCAAGCATTTGATGACCACTCCAGGACACATGATTGATTGGAGTGGAAAAACTGTCCTGACTTCTGTTATTTCCTCTGAGAATAACTGTATCAGCAGTGCCTGCAGCTTATTTTTTGCCCGCTTCATAGGCATGTGCATAAACACTGCGTGCGGCCTAGCCGGGTACTTGTATGTTTGTCCATTTTCCGGTCGAGTATGCAAAAGGAAGTTGAATATTGCCTACATACGTAACTGTCCTTTTAATGGTATTGACCGGCTTGGAGTACATCTGTTACTTTAAAGGACAACTGTAACAAGAGCAATATGGAGGCTGCCATATTTATTTCCATTTAAAAAGACACTGAAGTGAAAAAAAAATATGATATAATAATTTGTATGTGTAGTACAGCTAAGAAATAAAACATTAGAAGTAGAGACATAAGTATTATATTTTTTCCAGTACAGGAAGAGTTGAGAAACTCTAGTTGTTATCTATGCAAAAGAACCATTGAGTTCCAGGACTTTCAAAGCCACAGAGTGCTCTGTCTTCTGAAGCTTGTTATCTCAACTGTCAATCATTGTATTTTCTTTTTCTCTGCAGAGAAGTGTTCAAAAGTTCAGTAGGCAGCTCTGTAATATCATTTAGAATGTTGAGTAGTGTGTAAACTGCAAATATTAGAGAATGATGCAATGTTATAAAAAAACGATGTAACTGAAAATAAAAATATGGGATTATTCTCCTTGCTACTTATGTTCTAATTATCCGTACTACACAACCAATTCAGTATATCATTTTTTTTTCCGCTTCAGTGTCTCTTTAAACAATATCAGTTGCCTGGCAGCTCTGCTGATCCTTTGTCGCTATTACTTTTAGCCATAGACATTGTTTTTGGTGTTGCTCAGACACTACTGCAGCTAATTAGATCAGCAGGGCTGCCAAGCACCTGAATGGGATTACAACCACATTGCAGAGAATTGCATAGCAATGCAGTGACATGTGCTGCAATGGCCACCTGTGTTGCATGGAAGTTGGGAAGGAAAGTGCCTATTTTTTTAGGCCTCATCCCCATTTTGGCAACGCACAGTGATGCTATCTGCAAGGACATCAGAAGTGCATAGACTACGGAAGTCCATAAAGACTGGGATCACAATCGCATTGGAAATCATTGTGTAGCAATGCAAGGGCTGAGGTGTGATGGCAACCCGCGTTGCACGCAGTGTGAGAGTGGGAACAAGCATTACTGCTACACTTAGTGTATTAGTGTGCGACTTAATGTGACCATTGTTTTCTAAGCAAAGGCAATCTAGTTACTCAATTTCTAAGCAAGTGCAATCTAGTTTAACTTGTAGCACACTCAACATTTTACATGTCCATGTTTTTATCAAGTAAATGTTATCAGCAGCCAAGGCCATTAATAGATATATATGAAGGCATACACCAAAAAAGGGCACCCTGAAATTTGTGCCCAGCCTTAACTGCCTTAGGGGCCCATTGTAATTAGCATCAAGGAGGAGAGATTTGGGCACTCGTGGCGCAAAAATGTCCCCTCCCTGCTGATAATTTCAATGGGCCCCTATAGCTGTTCCCAAACTTCCGCCGCTAGCTAGGCACCCAAATTTCCTGCTTCCATATGTAGGCCTTTAAAATTAATAGTGGGTTTTTGTATCATTCCCTTATTATAGGACTAACTGCTTGAATTTCCCTTCTTTCAAGTCTTGAGCAGTCCTACACTATGACATCTCAACACTGTACTTTACATTTGGCTATTTTTATACATTTTTTTGCTTTTTCTCTTATTAAGTGTAGTATAGAATAGCCAAACATGTCAGTGTATCCTTCTGTAGGCCAGTATTTCACTAGTGCTGGGGAACATCCTATTTTTAGAAAAAGCAACAGTGCTGTGTTTATTAATTGGAATTCAGTGCTAAGCGAGCACCCACGGAGTGGAAGTCTGATGTGCTTTGACCTGCAGTGCCTCTGCACAAGTAGGCACTTCAACCAACTTTACCTCCAATCAAGTCAGCACCATCAGTAGTAGAAATAGCTCTTTATTAAAGTAGTAAGATCATCATACCCTCAGCGACAGCTCCACTGTTTCGGTCCTCAGACCTTCCTCAAGCTGGATAGGATATGTCACACTGATACAACATACAATTACTCCTTAAATAGGTATCTAAGAGCCCCAGCACCAATCAGGTGCAGGTATCTTGGACCAATCGAACAGCAGCTATGGAAGGGCAGACCACATAGAAAACTGCAGTCTTAGTATGTAAAAGGGGTTATCCCATAATATCCCCAGACCTGCCCACAACATCTTACCCCTCTCCTACGTATTCCTAGGCGGACTACAAAGAAAACCGCCTATTAGCAATGTAAATATATGCGCATATGCGCACTTCTTACCAGAGGGGTAAGATGTTGTGGGCAGGTCTGGGGATATTATGGGATAACCCCTTTTACATACTAAGACTGCAGTTTTCTATGTGGTCCGCCCTTCCATAGCTGCTGTTCGATTGGTCCAAGATACCTGCACCTGATTGGTGCTGGGGCTCTTAGATACCTATTTAAGGAGTAATTGTATGTTGTATCAGTGTGACATACCCTATCCAGCTTTATTAATTGGAAAGCAGTGTTTACTGCGGAAAACTCCCGTAAACACTGCACTAATTAGTTTTATGGTATGCTGATGAACATAGATGTTTGAAGGCCCAAAAAATTCCTGCAGATCCTTAACTTTATTTTCCACCTTCTTACTGAATGCATGACATTCTCATGCACTGATCTTTTTTTCAGATTTTTTTTTCTTTTGTTAGAATTCCATTTCTTATGCAATATAGTGTCAATGGTGCTAAAAGTTGATTTGTATATGATTTTCGGAAATTTGACCTGATCTTTGCCTGAGAGTAGAAATGCTTGTCTTAGGTTCGCCAAAATCTCTTTTAGATATGGCCATATTATGCTTGGACAAATTCTTGTGTGAACATAAGATGACAAGAATGATGTGATGTGTTATACAGCAGGACAGGTCAAATCTACATCCAAGTTGATTGAAACACCTGCCTTGTTGATTGGGGTACTTGACTCTAATTACAAGCTTTTCAGGATTTCATTATCTCATTATCCTACAGATTCAAATACATTTTCATAAATGACCTTAATTTTTTTTTTCTTCTAAGCAATTGTATGGCGTTGAAAAATCCTGGGTGTGCTGTTAAATAAGAGTTTTGTTTTTTAAGACTTGAACTGTAGGTGGAGAAGAAAACTGTTCCCAGTTCTGTGCATAGTGGTCAGATCAGGAAATTATTGCATGTCTGGGGGCAGATGGCAGCCTATACGGAAAACCATAGACTGATGATACAGTCGTTGGATACAGTCATTTGGAATGGGTTCTCTGTTTGCTGTCCAGTTGAGAAGAGGCTGACACTGCAGAGTTTCTCTCCACCCAATAAAATGGTGGCTTGTACTATCATGACTAATTTGCTGAATGGTCATGCAAAGATTGGATTGTTTGCTTGCCGTCTTCTTTATAAATACTGTTAGATGAAGATCATGCTGTAAGGAGACAATACCCACAATCCTTCACAACTGTGTACTTACAGTAAACAGAAGAGGGCAGGTTTACCAAAACCAGTGCTAAGAAAATGTAGCCAAACTGGTTCAAAAATAAAACAGATGACTAGATCAAGCATTCTGATTGGTTCCTCTGAGGTACTACTCCACTTTTGCATCATCATAGGACAAGGTCTAATTATTTTTAGTACTGGTTTTGTTAAATCTGCCCTTTTTTCAGAGTTAAAGGTGGTTTCTGCTGCTTTGTAACTGTTTAAAATACAACTGAACTGAGAGGGATACCGGTATGTTGGCTGCCATATGTATTTCCTTTTAAACAGTAGCCATTGCTTGGCAGTCCTGCTCATCTTTCTGGCATCAGTAGTATCTTAATTGAAACCCCTGAAACAAGCATGTGGCTAATCCAATTTGACTGAAACCAAAAATGCTTGGTCAGCATGCTTGTTTAAGGGTGTATTGGATAAAAGCCTTAAAGATAGATGATCAGTAGGACAGCCAGGTAATCTGTATTGTTTAAAAATGAATAAATATGCCAGCCTCCATATCCCTCTCAGTTCAGGTATGCTTTAAAGAGGAGCTTTACCGAAAGACAGTAGTAGAGTAGTAGGGGAAAAAATAAATCAATACATTGCAAAGTAAGAAGCTAAAGTATAGAAGACAAATCAAGAAATGATTGATATTAACCATGTCTGTTTGTTTAAGTTGTATGCTCCACCTTGAGCTTGCTGTTCAGCATCTTTACTGCTGGCAGATAAAAACAAAAAACAAAACAAACAAACAAAAACCAGGCAGCACCAACTGATTACTTAGCAGTTGGAAATAGCTGTTATTTCCTGCAACGTGGTTCACAGAGAGGAAGCTGTTAGGGACGATGGAGCTGACATAACTGTGGCAGGGGTTTCACCACAATACCAGCCATACAAATGTCCCTGATCTATTAGAGAAAAGGTAAAGATTTCTCGTGGAAAATGGGGTATTGGCTAATGATTGGGTTGAAGTTCAATCCTGGGCTAATATTCCTCTTACATGTGCTTTGATACATGACTGGTAACATTCTGCTCTTGTAGCCCTATGTAAGGCAGGTGATGTTGACCATTGTAGACAGAACATTAGTGTAATTGCTTCATTGAAGATTGAAGATCCATCTAAAATGTAAGGGTCCTTTTAGACTTGATGTGGGGCAGTTGTACTGTGCGTTATAGCCGCAGTGCAACCCAAGAAAGAAAATAATGTAACTTCAGGTGCACTTCCGGGATTACCACAGAAGTCGCACGGTAACACACTGCAGCTTTTGCGTTACCCGGCGCACTTCTGTCGCATTGCATCACAGGCAGTGTGTCATGTTTCATTGCCTGTAATGGCCATTGCGACAAGCTGTGATAGGAGAGAGTACCGTGACATAGGATTTTATGCCTCCAGAACCTTAAAATGAAAAAATCCAGGTGGCGGAAATTTTTCAACCCTCACCTTGGTCATTATCCTCACTACAGTATAACCCAGCAGAGAGTTTCAAACCTTTCATACTTAACTCATATAACCTTTCACCTTAATTAGTGTCCACTGAATGTGTTTGTGGAAGCGCTGCCCGATAACTGCTTGCCACCCAAAAATAAGAGTCACAGGCATGGTAATATTGTATTTGGTGAATGGGATAGATAGAGTGAAAATAGTGACAATGTTATTAGGTTTATGTTTTACTGACATCTGCATCCTTGTTTAGGGTTTTACTGCTATCCACATCCATGTTGGGAGATGTATTTGCCATGCCATTGGCTACAGGACAGCATGTGAAGGGCTTTTCTAGGATGACAAGACACAGGCCTATGAAAACAACAAGATTTTGCAGCAGTCAGCTAAAATAGAAGTATGGTAATGCATATATCTGATAGTAGGAAGGACTTACAAGTACAACACCACTAAGAGCTAGTTCACAATGTGTGGTACAGTGCTGTAGGTACAACACCATTCATGCAGTGCAATGCACGTAAACAGACATTCCATCGAGAACAATGCCTATTCACGCCAGTGAGGTTTATTTAAAATCTGCTGTGAGATCATCTTTCTAAGGAAATGGACAAATTGCTTTGCACTCCATATAGATATATGATAGGAGAAGGTTGGAGGTAAGGCAATTAGCAGAATGCCTTTGCTGCCTGTCCAAGGTAAATAAATGTACATATAAGTGTTTAGGTACAGTTTCAGCATTTATTGCACCTACATATGAACAAGCTGTCTAACATTAAGCTGTACCTTCTTTTACGTGTTTGTGCTAGTAGTTGTGAAATGTCATGTACTGACCTCTTAAAGAAGACTACCAGCGGAACAGCTGTCAGGTCATTTATCATGGCAATGGCCATTGTTGGTTGAGCATGCAGCTTTTGTGTTAGATGGCTTGTTAATCTGTTGTTGCAACGGATGCAGATACTCAGTGCCTGTGCCCAAACATTGCTTTACATGGGATACCCCACTGTCGCACATGTTCCCAGATACTTAGATGTACTGCCCTATTAAATACAATGAGTTGAGCAAGCGTCACTGGGTATAACAAGGCATATTGCAAGGTGTTACAGTGTAACAAATGCTTGGCCACACACGTGGTCCCTAAAATTGCTTTAAAGTCTAAGACTGAGAGAACAATAGCTTGCTTTCTTTATTACTGAAGATCAGCTTTGCATTTTTAACAGAACATTTAAGGCATCCTCAACTGAAAGCACCCTAATAAGTATACCTGTTTCTAATTAAATTAAAGTCCTGGATATCTGTTACATGTATTTACAGATGGATGCAATGGGGCAAATCCAACATCCAGACTTCTCTGTAATTTGCCTTTTTGGTTTGAACAGTGACAGTTTCACAGTAGGATGCATACAGCAATAGATAAACTGAGCGAGTAGCTTACACCAGCATAAACATCAGTGACAAATGCTGCTACAGAACTCACCTGTCACTGCATCTTGTTAGCTGAACAAGACAGAAAATGTGGTGAACTCTTCAGTCACATTTATAATTTGTATTGCAGGGGTATATGGAATCAGGAAATGCAGTCGTGGCATAATGGAGAACTCCAGTTCACTCACAGCAAGCCAGCTAGTGTGGATGTGTATGATTGTAATTGTGCCAGAGATATCTGTCCCATGTATATAAAAAGCCACAAGTCCAACTTAAGGGTTTCTTTGTAACTTGTGTAACTTTTCTTAACTCCAGTAAGCATTATGCTTGCTAAACATTTATGAGCAACATATTTTTGTTGTACTTGGTATATTATCTCACCCCTTGCTATCCTGCCACACATTATAAATAATTGTACTTGGGTACCAGTGGATAGAAGTGTCATTCAACCAATTCATGGTTAATGGTTGTCTCATCACCCCTCATCATAGGGAACAATGCAAAGTGCCAACATCAGCAGAAGTGGAGAGCAGCTGTTTTTAACAGAAACCACCATTTCCATTTTATTAGACAGCCTGTTTGCCCTGTTTCTAAATGGTCTCCTCACTTGGAAGAACCAGTAGGTATAGTTGGGAGGTAGGAGTCAGTCATGCTAAGCTTGGCACTTACAGGCTACTTATTCAAAGTCAAAATGTGCTTATCAATTGGCCATCCTGGGCAGGGTGGATACGAATCAAAGATTTTATTTATTTATTTTTTAAAAGCGAAAAAGCTGATTTTTTTTAAAATTCAAATCAGATTTTTTTTTTTTAAATAAAATGCTTTTTGAGGAAAATATATTACCAATACCTTCCAAAGGTTATTTCATCATGAAATAAAGATTAGTTTTTTTTTTATTATGTAGAATAAGGCTTTATATGTTTAATTTTTTGGGCAAATAAGTTCCATTAATACAATCACAATGTCATGCTCTTCCAGAGGTTTTTTCAAAGATTATTGGGCAGTTTTTCTGCCTACAAAATATTATCACAGATGCTTAGTTTCCGTTGTTCAGTTTTATGATGGGTTGTTTGAAGCAAACCTAAAGTCTAAGTAGAATTTAAATATATATATATCTATATATCTGGGTAGCGCTAAATACAGAGCAGATTTTTCTGCTTACCGGCACTCCGCAGCGTAGAAAAAATCTGATACTTCCTGTATAAAATGGCCATGACCCCTGTAAGAACTTCCAGATCGCGGCTCCAGTTGGCAGACAAGTACGCGCATAGATGCGCACACTCCAGCGCGCCACCCTGCTCCAAGGAAGTCCCGTAGAGTGGTGGAGATGGCCGTGATTGACATCTATGAGGCAGAGAACAGCTCTATAAGGGAAGGGAGAGAGAGGAGAGGAGACCGGCACTGCATTCAACTATTTAATCCATATTGTAACATTGATGTTAAAAACACGTGACAGTGTAAATCAAAGAACATACCAGTTGTTGGAGTATTGTGGGTAGCGGTGGGTGCTGGGCACTGGGGGCCCAGCACCCACCGCTACCCACAATATGGATTAAATAGTTGAATGCAGTGCCGGTCTCCTCTCCTCTCTCTCCCTTCCCTTATACAGCAATGCTATGTCTACCACCAGAGCACGCATTCACCACCATATTGTATGAAGTATAGTGGATCCTGCCAGCTCCATACTCAAGAATACTTCATCTGCAGTGCCAACCTCCACACCTCTTTACACCATATAGAGAACAGCTCTGCCTCTTCCTGCTTAGAGCTTCTCTGACCGAATGGGTCGGCGAGATAAGTGGGGGTGCAGTGGTTCGGGGGGGGGGGGGGGGGTACACGTACAGTTGCGGAAATACCATGTTTTAAGCTTTGAGTAACTTATTAGCAAAATTATAATGTTATATAAGAAACAAAAAAGGTCTCAGGTTTGCGTTAATGGTTTAAGCAGTCACCGGGATGTGTGTGTGTGTGTGTGTATAGTGTGTATAGTGTGTGTGTGTGTGTGTGTGTGTGTGTGTGTGTGTGTGTGTGTGTGTGTGTGTGTATAGTGTATAGTGTGTGTGTGTGTGTATACAGATTGCACATTTTTTTGGCCAGAAAATGAATACATTTTATAATGATCTCCATTAGGTGTGCACCATTTCACTGGCAGCATTCTGTGATTTTATAATTATGTCTCAATAATTTTTCCTTTCTTTGAGAGAAGTTCTCAAAGACTTCTTGGGACATGGTTACCAAGTGCCAGTATTTAGTATCGATCAAATGTACAGCTGAATAGGATATGGGAGATTTTCCAAATTCCAGTGGATGATTTAAATTAGCTTCTTCAAGGTTTTCTGTAAACGTTCCTAATAACAAGCAAAACATCTTCATCATCAATAAAACAGCCATTGATTAATGATGTACATTCATAACACTTGGACAGTAAAATAAAATGGGATTTGAAAACTGTTAGATGGATCTGGAATACAACATTTCCTTTAGCTCCCACTGCTAATCAATTACATACTAATGGGAAATTCTTCTGTGACTTGCTCGGAAAAGAGGACTAAATTGAGTAACGCTGAGTATAAACGTATGTACATAAGATATATAAACTGCTCACAAAAAGTTACCCGTATTTTTCGCCGTATAAGACGCTCCGGCATATAAGACGCACCCAGATTTAGAGGGCAAAAATCAGGCAAAAAAGGAAAAACTAAACCTAGGTGTGTCTATGATGCAGGGGTGTCTTAAGGACTTTTTACCTCCCCCTTTCCAGTTACATTACATACTATTACACCACATATGGGGACAGTGTTATGTGCTGTGTCCCCCTGTGCCTGCTGTGTCCCCCTGTGCTGTGTCTCCCTGTGCCTGCTGTGTCCCCCTGTTCTGCCTGCTGTGTCCCCCTGTTCTGCCTGCTGTGTCCCCCTGTTCTGCCTGCCGTGTCCCCCTGTTCTGCCTGCAGCCCCCAGTGCCAGTGTCCCCCGTCCCCCTGTTGTGGCAGTGTCCCCCTGTTGTGGCAGTGTCCGCCTGTTGTGGCAGTGTCCCCCTGTTGTGCCAGTGTCCCCCTGTTGTGCCAGTGTCCCCCTGTGGCAGTGTCCCCTATTGTGCCAGTGTCCCCTGTGGCAGTGTCCCCCTGTTGTGGCAGTGTCCCCCTGTTGTGCCAGTGTCCCCCTGTTGTGGCAGTGTCCCCCTGTTGTAGCAGTGTCCCCTGTGGTAGCGTCCCCTGTGCCTGTGGCCCCGTTGTCCGTGTGTCCTCCAGTGCCGGTGTCCCCCTGTGCAGGTAGTGTGAGTACACATACATTACCTGCTCCTGCCGCCGCGCTCCTGGCTCCCCGATCCTGTTCTTCCATCTACCGCTGCCCGCTGCTGCCCCCGCCGAACATCGCTGGCCGGTCTTAGCCGCATGGATACGCTATCAGCACACCACGTGCCGGGGTCACGCATGCCGCCGAACAACGCCAGGTCCTAATTATCCGCGCGGGGATACGCTATCAGCGTGCGCCGGGTCACACATGCGTATGCGTGACCCCGGCGCACGTGGTGTGCTGATAGTGTATCCCTGCGCGGCTAATTAGGACCGGCCAGCGTTCGGCGGCATGCGTGACCCCGGCACGTGGTGTGCTGATAGCGTATCCCTGCGGCTAATTAAGACCGGCCAGCGATGTTCGGCGAGGGCAGCAGCGGGCAGCGGTAGATGGAAGAAGAGGATCGGGGAGCCAGGATTGGAGCCAGGAGCGCGGCGGCAGGAGCAGGTAATGTATATAGTGCTTCCCTGCGCACCTCTGCATCCCGAAATCCGTACCTTCGCCGCATAAGACGCACCCACTTTTCCCCCAATATTTTGGGGAAGAAAAAGTGCATCTTATACGGCGAAAAATACGGTACTTAAATTTCTCTTGATAGAAGATTTATTTTGCAAGTAGCAACTCATATGTTTTAATGTTTAATAAGGATCACCAAGTCTTACTTTTGAAGCATTTTTTTTTTGTATTGAATAGATCCAGTATGTAAGTCAGTGTAAATGCTCGAATCAAATCAGACCTAAAGTGGGATGTAACACTCGTTTTAAATTCTCATAAAAATCAGTTAAGCATTGATTAAAATGTATATAAATCATTCCCTCGCCAATAAATAATTGCACATTTAGGAGAATGTACATGTTTGAAGCTGCAGTCCCTTAGTGACCTATGCCAATTTGAAGGAAGTACATTTTTCTTTGATTGTGATTTTTCTGCACCTTCTCTGCTTTCGTGATTTTGGTGCAATTGCTATTTTGGAGCGATTTTTGGTGTGATTGCATTTTTCATGCGGAAATGAGCTCAAAATGGATGGATGCTCACAAAAGAAAAGTATTTACCATGGTGCCAAACCTCAGGCACAGTGAAAGATGTTACAAGTACAGTACATTTATTGTGTGGGCTCCAAATAATGTCTTTTTTTTTTGGTTCATCATATATGGAGTTTCAGCCTGCTTTAAAGGGACTCCGAGCAGTGCAGAAACTATGGAAAGATGCATATCATTTTAAAGCTCTCTTTCTCCTCTTTCCAATGATATATAAACCGCCACCCTACGCCTTTTAGTTTTCGCTATTTTCGCGATTGAAATTGCCGCGGCCGCGATTTCAATCGCGAAAATAGAGAAAACTAAAAGGCGTAGGGCAACGATTTAGGTGTCGTCGGAAAGAGGAGAAAGAGAGCTTTAAAATGATATCCATCAAGCCATAGTTATATTGTATTACACAGGGCGACTTTTTGTCAAAGTCAGCAGCTGCATTCAGCAGAATGGAGCTGCTGACACTGGGGAAAGTGTCGTCCTGTGTAATACAATATAACTATGGCTTGATGGATATCATTTTAAAGCTCTCTTTCTCCTCTTTCTGACGACACCTAAATCGTTGCCCTACACCTTTTAGTTTTCTCTATTTTCGCGATCGAAATCGCGGCCGCGGCAATTTCAATCGCGAAAATAGCGAAAACTAAAAAGCGTAGGGTGGCGGTTTATATATCATTGGAAAGAGGAGAAAGAGAGCTTTAAAATGATATGCATCTTTCCATAGTTTCTGCACTGCTCGGAGTCCCTTTAAGTGAGATGGCTAGGAGTTCTTGTGATTCTTGCTCTTTTATAAAGGCTTAATTATTGCCACCTTAAAGGGAACCTGATGTGAGTAAAATTATTTAAAATAAACAAATGACGTAGCTGCAACTGAATATTATATACTAACCTCACCGTCAGTTCCTCTCAGAAGCTTACCATTTTCTTCTTACAGTGATCCCTTCCAGTTCTTACAATATTTTGTCAGAACTGAAATATACCAGTTGCTGTCAGTTATAGATCAGCAGCTGTCAGTTACAACTGAATTTGCAAGGTAACGTCCATGTTTCCCTATAGCTCAAGTGGGTGATATTACAGTTTAACAGTGTGCTGACCAGGAAGCTGTTATGGGGTAATGGCCATTTTGAAAATGGAGAAAAGAGAATTCCATTGATCAAAGTGGACACATGGGATGCAGGAGAGGAGAAAGAGATTGAGGAGTAGACTACACAGGAGGTAAGTATGACTTGTGTATGGTTATTTTGACTTTTTCTTTTCAGTTCAGGTTCTCTTTAACAGTATGTAGAGCAAATCCGTTTCTCCTACTTACATTTCTTCTGTAGGAAAATTCATGGAGAAGCAGGAGATCAGCTTGATCATATGATCAATTTTTACGTCGCTGATTGACTAGTTTAGATTTGATATTAAGAACTTACAAATCGGTTACCTGGTCAATTTAATTTCATGCTTCTCTCGATATTCTCCTGTTGGAGAATTTATGCAGGAGGCATTGATTATATTTTTCAGTGTGGTCTTAATGCCATAGGATTTGTTCCATTTAAAGTTTTTCCTCAACGTTCAGAGGATCTCTGTGATTTGTGGGATGAGAATTCACAGTTGGCAGGTTCATATCAGTCCTTACCAGCTCATCGATAAGCAGAACCTTCTGCAAATGTGTCTTGTGTTGTACTGTATATAAGTTATATTTAATCATTTTGACATGGTAAGAGCATTCTGTGGAATGTCACTTGACAGTATGAGAAACGTCAGTAAGAAAGCATATCAGTGGATGATGTTTTTTTTTTTTTTTTTTATAAATGATAAGAAATGGAAAAAAAACCTACTGAGTCATTGAGCAGATTAGTACATACACCAGCAGATCTGTAATTCTGTGAACTGGGTTCCCTGTCTAATGCAAATATGATGCATATGGGTTCAAAGGGGCCAATCTGATCATGTTAGACAGAATTATTACATTTAATGTGTCTCGTGTGATTCTTAAAGATTTACTTACCCTTTCATATAAAACGGTAGTAAAAAAAATGTAGTAAATATAATATAATGAAATTGCTTAATATTTTTTTTACAATATTAATATATAAATTATTTAGGCAGTGTTTTCCCAAAACACTGTAAAATCTTTCCTCACCCTGATTTACATTCTAGAATTTATCACAGGTAGTAATATCTGTCCTGTCACTGAGGAATATATTTTTAGTGATAGTACTGAAGCCAGTAGAAACTATACCTAGTCTCCAGAAATGCTCTGGCAGAATAATATCGCTAAGCAGCCAAGGCTAAACATCACTGGTAGGGCAGGGTTACATGCCAATATGCAGCAATAGCTAGATAAAGGAAATGTTTCTGATACTGAATCCAAGAAAGTTACCATAAAAGGTGGTATCCTGAATTACTACAGTGCCTCTAAGTATTGTTTAGAGCAGCCCCACTTCCTTAACGGAGATTTCCCATAAATAGGTTGCATTGTGCCTAAAGGATTCATTTACACCTTGCTGGTGTAAATTAGGGTATTGGGTGGTGGACTGGTGATCCACAGGAATCATATTCCCTAGTGATTGGCCTAGTTTTCTGTAAGTGCTAAGGCAAGTAAATTATTCAGTGAGAGAGAGCAAGGGCATAGTTCATTAACTCAGCAAGTAATGTATTCATTACATTCAAGTACGTAGGTGCAGTGTAGTCTAGAGAACGTGCAGCACAAGGACAACAAACTTGCTATCCATATATTTAAAATAGCATTAGTTAGTCCATATGTAATTCACTTTTTTCACCTGAGATTTCCCCGTGGTGATATTTTCACACCTTGGCCCATTTGCAATTCACTTTCGCTCCTGAATTTTCTCCTAGTAGATAATTTTTCATCTTCTATTTAAAAAACTTTCCAGAACTTTTAAACTAAAAAAAGTACCAAAAAGTAAGTAAAAAAGTACTATCAAAAGGATGTTGAGTATTTTCTTGCATGCTGGTTTAAAAATATAACCTAGGAGAAAACTCAGGAGAAAAAGTAAATTGCATATGGACCCTTGTCATAGAATGCCTTTTAAACCACCAGCAAACAAGAAGATACTCATAATTTTGATAGTACTTTTTTAACAACTTTTAGCTACCTTTTCAATTGTAACATGCTTAAAAGTTATTTTAAAGAGAATATGAAAAGTATCTCATAGGAGATAACTCAGAAGAAACAGTTATCTACATTTGGACCTACCTCTAATGTGACTGTACAGTAAAATGATGGCCCTCTCCAACACTTAATCTCCTTGAAGTTCAATATCTGCTGGATTTCTGTGCAGAAAGAGGTTCAATTAATTTTCATGAAATGTTTGTCTATAACTTGTGTCAATGTGTCAAGCAAGGGGCTAGTATACATGAAATAGTAAATATTTTTTTTCCTTGCTACCCGACTACAATTTCCCCACTCTTTTTGGCAGAAAATGTGCAGTTTTTCACATTTTTTTCACATTAAAATTCATGTTCGTGTGTTCACATGCAGGTTTCATGGTATGTGAAAAATTTGCTTACAAACACAAATTGTAATGCAAAAAATGCATGCTACAAAGTGGAACTCAGCCTTAGACCTGCTGGACGAACCTGATTTGTCCATACCATTTTCAGCTGTTTATTCCTGGATTAGTCAGGCTTGTCCATACCGCAAGGGACGCTATATAAAGAATAGGGCTTACACTGTCCTGTGTTATCAAGCCAGTAGTTTGAAATAATGAAGTAGTGGAGAAAAGGAAGTGGTTGAAGAACATAATGAGTATCCTTCAAGTTACCCTTAGACACATGTAGGGTTCTACTTTTGTTGAATTGATCAATAGATCAATACATTTTTATTTCTCTTTTCCAGGGGAAAAATAGTTCTAACCATCCCATCATTTGACCTGGTAAATACGGTTTTCCACTAGTTATTTTGAACTAGTTAATAGAATCACTACATCTGTGGTTTTGATGACAAAAGTGAGGTGCGTGAATGTGACCAGAAATTGACTAGATGCAAAAATAATGTTTATGGATGCATTCTGCTGGGAAATGCACATGGAAGCTCATTAGTGGGGCCTTTATTCACAGTAGAATCATGTCATGATTTCTACAAACTATGCAGCAGGTGCAGTGTTATTGAGTGCGTTAAAATATAGACACATACTTAAAGAATTCATTCAATGTTGAGTAGAGGGTGAATAGGTCAACCTGTGTGACCCATGCATAACAATACAGTGACATTAAACACATACTGCTGTGAATGACCATTGATCTGCTGTCTTTCCATCTCAACATGCTATTGTCTTCTAAAATGTGACAGTTTCATTGACCTCTGTAGCCAATTTTCTGAAAACCTATGTGGATCATCACTATGTTACACATGCTAGCCAGGGTATATTCCTTGAAGCATGTAGCCTTAATTGCTTGCCAAACAGAATTGAGTTCTTGATATATAACTGTTCTGCAAAGTAGCCATTTAAACAAAGCAAATTATATTGGAATTGATTTTAGATTTCCTATTGCCATTAAGAAAAAGTCCAAAAACCAAATATTCTGAAACATTACTCTTGTACAGTGTTAAAAGTGCTCAGATTACAAAAATATAGGTTCAATACATTCAGTGGGATGCAAAAGTTTTGGGCAGCCTTGTTAATCGTCATGATTTTCCTGTATAAATAGTTGGTTGTTACGATAAAAATGTCAGTCAAATATATCATATAGGAGACACACACAGTGATATTTGAGAAGTGAAATGAAGTTTTTGGGATTTACAGAAAGTGTGCAATAATTGGTTAAGTAAAATTAGACAGGTGCATAAATTTGGGCACTGTTGTAATTTTATTGATTCCAAAACCTTTAGAACTAATTATTGGAACTCAAATTGGCTTGGTAAGCTCAGTGACCCCAGACCTACATACACAGGTGAATCCAATTCTTAGAAAGAGTATTTAAGGGGGGCAATTGTAAGTTTCCCTCCTCTTTTAATTTTCTCTGAAGAGTAGCAACATGGGGGTCTCAATACAACTCTCTAATGACCTGAAGTTAAAGATTGTTTACCATCATGGTTTAGGGGAAGGACACAGAAAGCTGTCTCAGAGATTTCAGCTGTCTGTTTCCACAGTTAGGAACATATTGAGGTAATGGAAGACCACAGGCTCAGCTCAAGTTAAGGCTCGAAGTGGCAGACCAAGAAAAATCTCGGAAAAACAGAAGCAAGGAATGTTGAGAACAGTCAGAGTCAGCCCACAGACCAGCACCAAAGACCTACAATATCATCTTGCTGCAGATGGAGTACCTGTGCATCGTTCAACCATTTGGCGCACTTTACACAAGGTGATGCTGTATGCGAGAGTGATGCAGAGTAAACCTTTTCTCTGCCCACAGCACAAACAGAGACGCTTGAGGTATACTAAAGCACATTTAGACAAGCCAGCTTCATTTTGGAATAAGGTGCTGTGGACCGATTAAACTAAAATTGAGTTATTTGGGCATAACAAGGGGCGTTATGCATGGAGGAAAAAGAACACAGCATTCCAAGAAAAACACCTGCTACCTATAGTAAAATATGGTGGTAGTTCCATTATGCTGTAGGCTGTGTGGCGAGTGCAGGAACTGGGAATCTTGTCAAATTTAAGGATGCATGAATTCTACTCAGTATCAGCAGATTCTCGAGACCCATGTCCAGGAATCAGTGACAGAGCTGAAGCTGCGCCGGGGCTGGATCTTTCAACAAGACAACGACCCTAAACAATGCTCAAAATCCACTAAGCCATTCATGCAGAGGAACAAGTACAACATTCTGCAATGGCCATCTCAGTCCCCAGACCTGAATATAATTGAAAATCTGTGGTGTGAGTTAACCAGCCGGGCGGTATGGACGAGCTCAGCTCGTCCATCACCGCCGGAGGCTGCCGCTCAGGCCCTGCTGGGCCGATTTTCTTCAAATAAAGAGCAGCACACGCAGCCGGCACTTTGCCAGCCGCGTGTGCTGCCTGATCGCCGCCGCTCTGCGGCGATCCGCCGCGAGCAGCGGCGAAAGAGGGTCCCCCCAGCCGCCTGAGCCCAGCGTAGCCGGAACAAAAAGTTCCGGCCAGCGCTAAGGGCTGGATCGGAGGCGGCTGACGTCAGGATGTCGGCTGACGTCCATGACGTCACTCCGCTCGTCGCTATGGCGACGATGTAAGCAAAACAAGGAAGGCCGCTCATTGCGGCCTTCCTTGTTTATTCTGGGCGCCGGAGGCGATCGGAAGAACGCCTCCGGAGCGCCCTCTAGTGGGCTTTCATGCAGCCAACTTTCAGTTGGCTGCATGAAATAGTTTTTTTTTTATTTAAAAAAAACCCTCCCGCAGCCGCCCTGGCGATCTTAATAGAACGCCAGGGTGGTTAAAGAGAGTTGTTCATGCTCGGAAGCTAACAAATCTGAATGAACCAGAGATGTTTTGTAAAGAGGAATGATCCAAAATACCTTCAACCAGAATCCAGACTCTCATTAGAATCTACAGAAAGCATTTAGAGGCTGTAATTTCTGCAAAAGGAGGATCTACTAAATATTGATTCCATTTCTTTTTTGTGGTGCCCAAATTTATGCACCTGCCTAATTTAGTTTAAACAATTAGTGTGCACTTTCTGTAAATTCAATAAACTTCATTTCACTTCTTAAATACCTATTTATCTATTATATGATATATTTAACTGACATTTTTTATTGCAACAACCAACGATTTATACAGGAAAATCATGATGATTAACAAGGTTGCCCAAACTTTCTCATCTCACTGTAATTGACAAGAAAGGCTACATTCTCCCGGCCCATAAACCCAGTGAAACCTTTAACCAAGTAATTTGAAAGTGATCTTTTTGTTTTTTTCTCACAGAATGAAGTAAACACACATTTGGCCAAGATATACTTGTATAGCTTGACTCATTGTTATGTCAAAAACACTCTATTTATAAACAGAAACTTAGAGATAAGCATGTCTGGTTCTGCAGAAAACTCTTCGCAGAAAAAGCTTTCTCTGCTGTATAAAGTCTGGCAAACACGATTATTGAACTAATAATAACTTTGTCTTCCTCTGTGCCATTCTGATTAAAGTGTACCCAACCTGAAGCTCAGTTACAAAATGAGATACTTACCTAAAGAGAGGGGGAAGCCTCAGGATCCTATTGATGCTTCTCTCGGTGCTCTGATGTCCCTCGTCGCTGAGCGTGTCCCCCTGGAAAATTTGCAACAAGGCTTTTTCTTTAATGTGGCTGCACAGGAGCCATGTGAGCACGACCACACATGTGCAATTAGCCAGAGCCGCAGGCTCCATGCTCCTGCCCAGCTGTGCTCACACGGCTGCTGTTTGTAACAGAGGAGAAGCATTGTACCGATGTGGAAGGGGATCGCGCTCAGTGGTGGGGAACATCAGACCACTGAGGGGAGCCTCAATAGCATCCTAAGGCTTCCCTGTCTTCAGGTTAATATTTTTTTTTTTTACAGGATCACTTTAACCATTTGAGGACCACAGATTTACACTCCCCTAGTGACCAGGCGATTTTTCACTATTCAGCACTCTGCAGCTTTAACGGTTCGCTGCACAGCCATTCAATTTAGCACACAAATTAATCTTACCTCCTTTTCTTCACACAAATAGGCCATTTCTTTTGGTGGTCTCTGATCGCTACTGCGATCGTTTGTTTGTTTTTTATTTTAAAAATACCTTTTTTAAGTTTCTGTAGTTATCCCTCCCTCCCCCCCTAAATTGGCCCTAGGCTGGGATCCATATTTTTACCCTCCTCTCATAGCATCAGCCTATGTGAGGGATTTGATTGTGAGCAGCTCGGAGGGACAGCTTAGTGTCCCCTGTACAATGCTGTGCTAGATCGCAGTGCTGTACAAATGTAAATAAAGGTGTTCCCCACCCCCCCCTTTCTCTTTCTAACAGCCTGCCAGCTATGATCGCGGGCAGGCAGGCTGATCACGGAGCTCCGCATCTCTGTGGGGAACGATTGCATGCACATGCATTCCCTGCTAATCCCCACCTACAGGTCCTGACGCCGATCTGTGTTAGGTGGTGCTGGGGCTGCCACCCTTCTGCCGCCGAGGGGGTTAAACATGCCTGTATCAGAAAAATGTGAAATTGTTTTCACAAGAATAAAAATCTGTAAATAATATTTTAAAGCCTAATTTCACAATTTTCATTATAGAATAGTGTACCTTACCCTCCAGAAAGCACCTCCTGAAAGAGAAAATTGCAAACAACTTTTTGAACCTCATAAACTTTTGGTCACTTATCCTGTGAAGGGGCAATCTTGATTCCTAAGCTAGTTCCCTTCTATCGGGCAAACTGGCAACTCCCATTTGCTGCCTTATGTCCATAACCTTGGATGTGGTGCCTTACTAACTGCAGCAGGAAGGATGGGGAGTTGGGGGGGGGGGGGGGTTGCCTGGCTCTGCAGCAGTCATGTAACTACAGGTTGAGGACACTAAAAGAAAAAAATAATGTTAAATTTTAGCGAGCACTATTTTTACTTGGTGCTGTTCTTTATTTTGTAAAATTACTGGAGAGTTCTGTTAAGAACCAGTCTTTTTCTGTGCACTGTCACTGCTGTAATTTTCCATTATTATACTGTATATGCAATCAACATGGGGAATCAACCTTTAAAAAAACCATTATGGTGGTTCATTGAACTTTTTGCTTATTTGAAATCGGACCCTCACTTGTTACCTTAGCTTGAATCTTACAGAGTGCTCCCATTATGCAGAATCATTGCCAGGATAGCTGATGAAAATGTATTTTTATATTGTATAATGAAGTGCAACCCATGATCATTTGTTAAAAGGAAACCACTACCCTCTATTACTCTGCCAAATGGGGTATAGAAATTATTTTGGCTCTTTTAACTTTTGTAAATGTTCCATTATACATGTATCCAATTGAAGCAGATTCATCTTATGAACTATACTGAATCACCCTTTAAACTCCATTGATTTAATGTATTTTCCATTTAACATGTAAAGGAATGTACCTTTTTAATAAAACTGCCAAATTTTTGGTAGTGCCACGTGATTTATTTATGTTTACTATCCCTACATAATTATTTTCTATTCCGTTAAAATTGGTTTGTGGGAATTGGGTGCTATTTTTTTCTCTCTTTTGCAAAACTATATAGCATTGATCTGAATAAACAATAAAACAACAGGATGTGCTGCAAGTTAGTAGAAGGAAAACTCAAACCAATCCTTTACCTTATACCAATGTTTCTCAACATTCTAACTTGTGTCCCTTTATGAAAATATAGTGATTGCCAAGTGCCCTTCATTGGGTTGACCTCTTCTCAGGGTTTTGCTAGGAATACTTTAAAATTGGACATTAAAGCTTTGTGAACATGTCTTTATGCTCTAATTAATTAAAAATAGATCAAAATACTAATTCTGGTTTGTTTATAAATGATGAACCATTTTTTAATCTCTCTGCTTATGTTAATTAATTGACAATGACAAGTTCAGGTACTGCCTGAAGCCAATTTAGGTACCACTCTGGGGTATACATACCACATGTTATGAGCCTAGGCTTTATGTAATACTCTGTTTGAAGTTAGTTGTCACCATTTAGTTTTGTTTGGTACACAAGCTTCCATAGTGAATGTTTAATGTTACAGTTTTGCTAGGCTAAAAAAACATACCAACCAATGAATCTGTGCTTGTACCAAGTTTTCAGCTAGTCTGAGGGGTAGAAAGAGAAAGTCCTCAGTCCGGTGGATTGATTTATGTTCAGGAATTCCATAACAGAACTTTTAAGCAATATTTTATCTAAAACGCTCATGTATCTTAACTCATAATGTTAGTAAACTACCTTGATTTGTATATGAAAACAAGTCTTTAGCTGTGTTCCCTTAACCTCCTTGCCGGTTATCCCGAGCTCAGCTCGGGGTAACTTGCGTAGGAGGATTTCTCAGGCCCCGCTGGGCCGATTTTCACAATTTTTTTTCCCTACACGCAGCTAGCACTTTGCTAGCTGCGTGTGGTACGCGATCACCATGGATTGAATTTCTAAAATTGCTAGGAAGCAAAAAAAAAAAAAAAATTCAAGGCAACCATGGCAATTGTATTGTGTTTTTATTGACTCCTAACTGTGTAGGGTATACTTCTTTGAGCATAAATAATTACCTGCATGGAGCCGGAAGCCTTGTTGCTCTTTTTACACACTTGGACTTATCAAATAATTATTTCAGACTGACACACCTACTGTATTTGGCATTCGGGCATGTTTATGAATGGCCGGTTAATTGACCGTTTATGCAGCTAACATAACCCGTGTTGTGCATATAGCAAGAAGTGTAACATGCCTTATACTAGCATTTCATGTTATCTAGGTAATGTAAGTTGCACTATTGGTGCAATTTCAATTGCGTAAAAAGCAGTAAAATTGCTGTGTGTATGTTACCAGCCTTATGACGCATTGGCTAGTAGAAGATGACAAAAAACACAGGGATACCAGGAGCCCGATATCGTGGATTATCGTCAGTCAGGACGGTCAAGGTATAAACAATAAGTATTATACTCACAAGTGTGGGTTGCAAAAGTAGAGCAACCACCTTAAGTGCATGTGGAGAAGGACCGTCTCCACTCGGCCTTTGTTGGTCGCTGCTCCTGAAAAAAAAGCGTCCTATGGGAGTGTAGAGGCGCAGCCCCTGGCGAGAATGCTAGGGTCACAGGTAGTGGATTGCAGTGAAAGGAGGCGCCCAAAGAATATATGCGAGTCCGCTATTACTAAGTAATATATATGTAAATTTGGTCAGGTAAGTAGAAAATACTCTTACCTGTAATAAAGGTAGAAGGCTACTGGTATAAAAAATGTGATAATTTATTGGATAGGATTAGCACCTTGACTAGTCAAGGTGCTAATCCTATCCAATAAATTATCACATTTTTTATACCAGTAGCCTTCTACCTTTATTACAGGTAAGAGTATTTTCTACTTACCTGACCAAATTTACATATATATTACTTATGACGCATTGTCTATTGGGAGGACTTTGGACTGGCTATGTTTAACACGCATTAGCCTTATGTTTAGCTAAAGTAAGGGGAATCTTTTTCTCTTCCTCAACATAAGTGAATATTGCCTTTAACAAATGCTTCATTGATATTTGCATGCATTTGCATCTGCTTCTTTGTGAAGCTAGCTATGTTGTGGCTGGTTTAGTTGAAAACTGAACCTGTGTTTTGGCATTAAAGATACAAAATTTTGTAGATTAAACCACGCATGCGCAGTACTGTCACGCCGGCCGCCGTGATGAAGCAAGGCGGCCGGCGGGGTGACGACTGATGTCAGCTTTCAGGAAGAAGTAGCCCGACACTCGGGCCCAGTGTGGCCGGGTGCCGCCGGGGAGCCATTTCTGACCAAGGCCTGGGAGAAGAACCAGATGGACGCCGAGGGACCTCCCGACCTACGGTGGGCTGGAGAAAGCCCCCGGTAAGTTCAGATCTTGATTTCATTTAGAGCTCGGAGTCCCTTTAAATAACATTGTTTACAGATGCACAATGTTATCTCAACTTGCCAAAGAGTTGCAGAATCTGATTTCTCTGTTTCGGGGGCAGCCCTAAGAGTCAAGCAGTGATTCAGTGCAATCAGCTTCTATACAGCTCTTCATTATTGAGATGCAAACCATGGTGTGTGTGCAATTCTTTGTAAAGGTTGAGAACTTACCCACACCTTTGCACTATTGCAGCTGAGTTTAGGTATGCTTTTAAACCTCTGTATTTTAATGAAGAAGAGCTTGCTGCATGTATTGAGTATTTACAATTGGGTAATTCAAATGGCAGAATAAAAATAAAAAAGCAATCATGTTATATAACAGATCTTAAAGGAGTCATTATGCAATTTAAATTACAGCTGTTTACTTACCTGGGGCTTCCTCCAGCCCTTTGCAGCTGATTGTCCGACGCTGACAGCTCCATTCTCAGCCACCGGCTCGGGGTCCCCGCACGGTGCAGAGGACGACTTCGAGGTCATCCTTACTGCAACTGTGTGAAGTGCCGCTGTCAATCAAGCCCATGTTGTCCACGGCCTACTGCGCAGGATGACCTCAAGGTCTGTCAAGCTGTCAGCGTGGGACAATCAGCTGCAAGGGGCTGGAGGAAGTCCCAGGTAAGTAAATTGGCTGTAATTTAATTTGCCTGATGACTTCTTTAAAGGTTACTTGAATTAAAAGATATATTACTTAACATTAAAATCCATGGTGGCCATACCTGGGACCTCTTCCGTGCACCCATATGCTTTGGGGTCTTTCAGATTTGCCTACCCTCCCCCCTTCAAAACTCTATGTCTGGTCAGACCAAGGGTGCATTGTGGCTTCTGTATATAGCAATGGGGAGCATGCACACATGGGGCACTCAAGTGGACCGAACATGAGCTCTTCATGGAAGAATGGAGCAGAGGCCGGTGAAGCTGAAAGGCCACAAAGTTAAGTCAGGATTTAGTGAGATTACAGCCGCGGGGATGCGGTGGTTTAGGTAGGGCAATAATGTTAAGCACAATTTTGTAATAAAAAGAGTATTTTTAAGAGACTTCAGTGTCTCTTTAAATGATAAAGTTTCCTTTTACAGTATAAATCAGTAAACATGTATTTGGTTTTTTAAGCAACTTCTCTTAAAACAATATTTTTTTTGTTGTTGTCTGAGTTTGAAGTTTGTTTATTTATCATTTAAAAAAGGGTATGTGGTCCTACTTTGTGCCAGCAGAATTTAATATGTTGCAACGACTTTAATGACACTCTGCTAAAACCTTAACCTGTTTTTCACTTTCATATTCTAACTGTCAGTTTGTCATAAATCTTCATGAATTTTCTTCCTTTTCCTAAACAATGGCTCTAGTTATCAGGTTTGATTCTCCATCACCACCACTTTCTGAGAGTTTTCTTTTAACACAGTGGAATAAATGCACATATTTGAGCTATATTTGCATTTTGTATCTTGGTTTTTGAAGGTCTTGAAGGTATTTTGAAAAGCTTTGCTTGTTCACCTTCCCCTTTCAAATCAAGGGAAGACAGATGCAGACAGTCCTTAATGATGAAGGACGTACCTCAGACAAGGCATCATTCTCTCCTTTAGTTTTGTTAGGTTAATTTTGGTTAGCCTTGATGACCCAGAGATGAGAGTTTCATTTTTTTTCTTGAAGAAAGAAATGTAAATGTATCAACTCATTTAAGATTGTGGAGCTGTATTTCATTTCGTTGTTCAGTGGAGCTGATCCAAATTTCTCTTCATGGAAGCCTGCCATTTACTACAGTTACTGGATATACAATACATATATAGAGGAGTCCTACTGCGGAGGCAAATCTTTATTCTGGATGAAACCTAAGAAAAAGTAAATTCTGGCCTCCTTTTATTTTATTTTAAATGACTGCACATAAAGGATGGGCATGCCTGTGTCTGTATAGGTGTGTGTGTATATATATATGTAAATATATATATGTATATATATATATATATATATATATATAAAACAGGGGGTGAAGAGCATAAACCATCTGAATTTTCTTTAATACAAACCAATGCAATGTATGCACGTGGCCATGGAGTCCCACCTCCACATAGAATATACAAGAAATGAGGGGCTGCAGCAGATAAAAAAGGGAAAAAAAGAGACTGCCTCTTAATCCTGCGCTAACTACGCATAAATGATACTTTCTTCACAACTCTTACTATGGGAATAATCTCCAAGGTCCAAGAGTTAAACAAATAGGAATACATTGTAGTTACAATCACTTAACCTTTCTATGAACTATCAACTGGATTCTCTGGAAAAAATGTAAACTTGCCTAATTATATGGTTTGACTGTGCTGGAAGGGGGTTTGGTCATGCATGCCCACAGGGAATAATAATTAGAAATAATGGGGAGAACAGCACAAACCATTTGAATTCAATTGAATGAAAACTTACACAATGTTTGCAAGTTGCCACGGATTCCCACCTCCACATAGAAAATACATAGAAACAAGGGGCTGCAGCACACAAAAGGGAAAAAATATATACATATATATATATATATATATATATATATATATATATATATATATATATATATATATATATATATATATTATGTGTGTGTATAAATAAACATAGATAGATAGATAGATAGATAGATAGATAGATAGATAGATAGATATTTACATTCCGTCTAAGACTGCCACCTCTTCAGCAATGTATTTACAAATTACTGAGCCCCCCCCCCCCCCCTTTGTAAAGACAATAAAATAACTATGCTGTGTTCCTTTTTTTTTCTCTACCTGAAAGAGTTAGACATCAGGGATGCATAAGACAGTTTCTGTCCAGGTCGGGAGACCAGGTCGGACTATAGCGCAACCCTCACTGATGAGAAATTACAGCCATAAAACACTTTCCTAGCAGAAAATGGCTTCTTAAGGTACATACATGTGCAATTATATGGACGACCAACTGCACGACTTGTTGTTTGCACGTCCAGTGCATACACACGTGCTGACCAGCTAAATAACCAACCTATTTAAATACAGCGCGCACCATTTTTTATCAGTTGCTCATGTAGTCATTTGCCACACGTACACACACCCAAAATATTGTCCAACAAACAAGTTTGGATGATAGTTGGGCAGAAAAGTTGCATGTGTGTGCAAGGTTTTAGAGAAGAAAAAAGATAAAAAAGGTCAATAGTTCATTAATTTAAGCTCTGGCATACTTCTATGAATGTGTCATTGAGCAGAGATAATGAAAGAGTAAAAACTTAAAAAGTAGGTTTAAATATAAAATAAAACGGTGAGATAGCTAAAAAAAGGAACTTTTCGAAAAAAGAGGATAAATTAAATTTTTTTCTCATCAGTTTTTTTTATCACTTCGTGTTTCCTGTAAGCTGCCTCCTTGGCACAATTAGTATTATTAGCTTGTACCACTAGAGGCCCTAAAGAATGAATTTACTTTCATATAGCATAGTTTAAGGATTCTTAAATATTGCACAATGTTGATTTTACACAATACTTTTACTTAAGCTGATTTATTTAAATCTTTGGTGGTGTGTGTGTGTTTGTGTGTGTTTGTGTGTGTGTGAGGGGGGGGGCGATAGAGATGTCCTCTGCATGAACATATGTCATCCCTTTAACAACCAACTCTGCCTCTCCCAGGGCCTGAGAACTCCTCCTGCGCGACATACCCCGAGCTCAGCTCGGGATTATCGCTCAGGAGGTTAAAGAGTTGTTGTAACGTCAAAAAAATAAAAAAAAGCATACAAAATTTTAATTATCCCAATATATATATGGAATCACCTTTTTTTTCTAAAATAGGTTCCTATATGTCCCCTAATTTAAAAAAAAAATGCTGAATTGAACTGTGCAGTGACAACAGAATTTTTTTTTTTTTTTTTTTTTTTTTAGCTATAGTAACAAGTTTATCTCAAGATGCAAATAGTAAAAACTTCCTATTTCAGATAAGATAAGGCCCTATGACCAGAAGGTAATTGAATCACCCCTCCCTTTGAAAAGTTTACACAGCAATGTAAAGGTAGCCATTCATCAGGCAACTTGGCAGCCAAACAGCCAACCGATTTGATTATTATAATCAAATCAGATGGAAATTGGTGCCGCCATTTGCATGCCCGACCGACAGTGCGGCCAATTTCAGGACGAAATTGGTCACATAAGATGCTGCAATTCTGGGATGATGGAGTTCTCCCCCCCCCCCCCCCCCCCCAGTGCCCAGCACATGGTATACATTACCTGTCCACCACCTCTGCCTGTCCCCGCTGGCATTCCACTTTACATACATGCGTGCCACATGTGGTTGCCTAGTAAGGGCGTGCATGTAACATCAGAGGTTATACACGCGACCACGTTACTAGGCAACCACGTGGCGAGGCGGTCAGATGCAGCATCACAAGGCCGATTCTGGATAGATTTCAGCATGAAATTGAAAGGGAATCAGCTTGCGATGTATGGGCAGCTGACAGATCTCTCTCTAATCCGATTCAATTACAGATAGATTTGTCTCTTGGTCGAATCTGCCCATCATCGCTAGATGTATGGTTAGGTTAAGGCTGTCATTTTAATGATGTTTGATGATCTGTAAGATAAGCAGTCCATTAACACTGAGCTGGGAAAAAAAGAAAGAAAAGGGCAGAAGTGATGTCACTTTCGGCATCACAGAGAAACAGTAAAAATGGAAACCAGCAGAAATATTCTTTTTATTCGTATCGTATTTCTCTTAAATCTGACAGTGAACACTAAAAATAACAGGATAGGTATGCTAAATAAATAATTTGATGATTTATTTTCATTTTTTCAGTTAATATGGAGTTTCATCCAACTGTTCAAGGTGACCTTAAATTCTCACACCACACTTGCTTTCTTTCTTTTTTCCCATCTTCCCTAGTTCATTAGCTTGGAGTATTTGTTCTCAATATAAAATACTCCCAATTCCTGTGCTTAAAAAAGCATGCACTGCACTGCAAAGCAAGGAAAGAAAACGGCAACTGGGCCACTTTCAGCTGCTGCTTGATAGTAACGTTGAATAAACTCCTTGCCAACTAGGTCAGCCAAATGTCGGATTCCTCTGGCAGAAATCATTGCAAGTTTCTATTCTGTGACATTTTACAAAGAAGACTAAATGCATGTTTCTTATAAAGAACACATTTTTTGTAGAGGACAACATTTTCTTGATGGAGACAAATTATGAAAGCTCCGCTAAATATCGATAATTTGTAAAGCTTATAAAACAGCATAAATGTTAAAAAAAGAAAACCTAGTAGTGTGCAGATGAGCATTATTTTTGCTTATTTTGTTATATATCTTTTTTTTACATTTTTATAACACGCCACCTAAAATTTCCCAGTATAAATCAAATACATTTGGAAACCTAGATTAATGTTACAGACACATGTATGGCCCAATTTATCAAGTGTTAGCATGATCCCCAGGTTGTAATGTACAGAATCCAGGAATGTGATATGAATAGAGATAAAGTGCATGAAAGTGCACTGTTTAATGGGCAGGCAACTATTTAACACATTGCGTTCTTACTGTGCATTGGCGGTCACTAACATTACTTGTCAACACTGCACACTCATAACTGAGTGAGACCCCATCTTTAGTACAAGCCCACATGGATTTTAAATATTAAAAAAGTACTTTACTCTGTAAAGTGGGGCAACTTTTCCCCATCAATCATCCTTGCCCAATGCTAAGGACAGGGGGACACTTTATTTTACCTCCAAAAACAAGTGTGGTCAATACAACGAAGGAGGGGCTCATCTTACTATCTGATGACCCCTTTGAAAGGGGCTTACAAAATAGTCACTTCCTCTCAAGAAAATAGGTAAGAAAGTTCTTTCAGCAGATTCCTTATCCATTTACCATAAAAGGTTAGAACGGATTCAGTGAAATGCATTAATATTTTAATATTGTATTTTCTTCTTAAAGAGACCCTGTATAAAAAAACATCCCCTGGGGGGTACTTACCTTGGGAGGAGAAAGCATTAGGGTACTAATGGGGCTTCCCCATCCCTGTAGCTGCAGGCAATCCAGCGCTGGCTCACCCGAAGTCTCCCGCAATCCTCCCTCGACAAGCCTGACAAGGCTTGATATATTAGTTTGCATATGTGTATCATCGCCAAGGAAACAAAGTGGCCGCTGCTGAGAGTCCAGAGTTCACAAACAGGTAAATTATATATGATCAGCGCAGAGTCCAAAAACAAAAGACGAGTCTTCAACAAAGAATAAGAGCAGGCAAATATCCACCACAATAAATATTGGGTTCACGGCACAGCTCTGCAATCATGGATATCCAAAAAAAAGGAAAGAGGCTTACCAATTGGTGACAACCCACATTATAAGGTTGTATCAACGATCAGGAAGCAACAGTGTTTGAGACAAGAAAAGACAGAGCGCACTCAAGGGAACAGTACAGCAGTAGATTGGGTGAATTCAGAATATTCTCACCTTTAGAAGTTGCTGGCGAACCTGTACAGGAGTAACCAGCGTGTAGGCTTTTACCCCTCTAGCCAGGGATCAGGCGCAAAGGCAGCTGGATTCCTCCTTCACTCGGATGGTTGTTGGCAGGCAGCGAACGGCTCTGAGGTTGTACACCCTGTCTGTGTGCGAGTCCACTATATGCGGTTGCACAAACAGATGGTGGAGGATTTCAAAGCATCAGCTCCAGGAGTGAGGGATCTAAAAGCAAAGCTCCAGGCTGCTCCATGAGTCTTGCACAGGCAGTTCACGGGCAGTTGGAGTGGGGGGTCTAATTGTAATGCAGCAATGCGTGTAGGAAAGAAGAAACGGCGGCTGCCATATAGTGTTGATTGAGGTTTATTAAAATATATTGCAATGCGTTTCAGGAAACCAAGTCCTCCTTTCATCAGGCAAAGCCAATAGGTGAATCTCAACAGGATGACAAGCCTGAAATTGCAAAACATTGCAAAATATGTCTTATGTATCAAGTGATTAACCTCCTTGCCGGTTTTCCCGACCTGAGCTCGGGGTAGAAAAAAGAAGCTGTTAGAGGTGATCCCGAGCTCAGGTTGGGGTAGGCAGTGCAGCGCTTCACCTTCAGTTTTGGAGTCCCGCGCACGATTGCAATGCGCAGCGGGACTCCAGCCTATCTCCCCGGCAGTGTGGGGTCTTTCCCTGGCCGCCGGGATCCCCATGTCCCCGCTATTCTTCCGGGGACCCGGCAGCCAATCGGAGCAGCGGAGCGGCGTGACATCATCGGGGGCAGGGCTAATATTTAAAATGAACTTCTCTATATTAGAGAAATATAGAGAAGTTCGTTTATATGTATATTACCGCCATCTTGTGGTCAAAATTAAAACTGCAGCGCTGGAGCCCAGGAAGGTATATTTTTTATTCTGCTGCAGATCTCCCTGCCAGAATGATTTTTTTTCAGATTTTAGGATCTAAAAGAGTGGAAAAAATTGCACCTCTTTTAGACCCTAAAATCTGGAAAGAATCAGAACGGCAAGGAGGTTAAATAGCAAAGTATTATGTTTGAATCATCAGCATAACAAATCAGAATCGGTGTAAATTACTGTGCAATTGGAGTGCGCTGTAAGATAGGTGGTTATAATTTAGTGACATGGGTGTGGTAAATAAACATCAGCTATCTGCAAAAAAACAAATCCCCCCTCCCCCACAATCAACTAAAAGGCCATAGTCTCAGAAGCTTGATGACTTATTAGTGTAGAATCATGAATCAATGATTAATTAGTAAAGGATCAACGGTATGATTTATTGGTACAGGATGAGAGGCTAATCCATCAGCCTCAGGGGTTATCTGGAATTATTTATCAGTTTCTGAGTTTGCATTAAATGATATTAAGGCTGCTTCCACTTTTGCCGACATGCATCTCTGAGATGCGCATTGGCTTTTGTGTTGATGCGAGAACGTATCTGAATCCCTCTAGCCGTGCCATAGACAGCTCTAGGGATTCAAATGTGTTACATTTGAAAAAATTCTGCCTACCACCTGTTGTTTTTTCTTCCGCATCCGAAATCACTGGGAAACGGATGGAAATTGCAGTAATGGAAACTCAACCTTAAGACTTGCTTGCTTCTCAGAGACTGACAATACATTTTGTATTAATTAAGGACAGTCTGATTGATCAAAGAAATTCACTCTGAAGAGCAGTGAAGAGAAGTATTGTTTGCTTCTAAAATCAGCCATGTGCAGCATAATTTAAAAAAAAATACTTTATTTTAGATGTTTGAAGTAAAAACAGCACCTATTCACTGCTTTTCACTGGGCAAACTGTTTAGTACATCACCTCTGGAACCATTTATCACAGATTCAAAATCAGAGATTTCCGCTGCAGCGAAAATCGAATCAATTGCATATATGCCAGAGAAAGTAGGTGGCATTAAAGGGACTCCGAGCTCACCCAAAAAAAGAAAGTTGTACTCACCAGGGGCTTTCTCCAGCCCAGTGCTGGTCGGGAGGTCCCACGCCGGCGTCCTGGCTCCTCTCCTTCTCCCCGCTCCGGAATGGCTGACAGACCGCAGCCCGGGCTACACTCGGCAGAGTGTCGGGCTGCTCCTTCCGCGTATGACGCGGCTGATGTCACACGCCGGCTGCCTCGCGTCATCACGGTGGCCGGCGCGAAAGTACTGCGCATGCGCGCTTTAATCGCGCATGCGCAGTACTTTCACACCGGCCGCAGTGATGACGCGAGGCGGCCGGCGTGTGACGTTAGCCGCGTCATACGCGGAAGGAGCAGCCCGACACTCTGCCGAGTGTCGCCCGGGCTGCGGCCTGTCAGCCATTCCGGAGCGGGGAGAAGGAGAGGAGCCAGGACGCCGGCGTGGGACCTCCCGACCAGCACTGGGCTGGAGAAAGCCCCTGGTGAGTACAACTTTCTTTTTTTGGGTGAGCTCGGAGTCCCTTTAAAGTGGGATTGTCAGCCATAAAATCAAATTCCAATTACCCACGTCCCTGTGTTTATTATGCAGTCTGACCCAGTCTAACCTGACCCTGCATTGCAAGCGTTCCAATATAATCATAAATGTTTCTGTTTTCTTGTCTTCTCCCCTCCCATATTCCTGCCTCTCACTGGTTGATGGCAATTCAGTGTGACATAAATCATCCTTCTGCAGAAGCTGCTGAAATACAATCTATGCTGTGCTCACATGTGTTTATAAAGCGAGCTAGATATGACAGTGCAGTTTCTAGGAGAAAAAAAGAGTAAGGGAGAAAATTACATCAGGATTGGCTTCTGTCAGAGGCAGCAAAGATGGTAAATGGCTGAAACAGGTTTCTCTTTATTTTTTTATATTAAATTCACAGAAATAAAAACCTGGACAATACAATACATATGCTATGTAAGTAGAACAAGTGTTGATTTACTTATATATTATATGTGTGTTTTTTTTTCCTGGGATAGCGTGGCTGTCCCTGCTGCTTTACGCCCAGAAAGAGTGGAAACAAGTTGAATATCTTTGTTGCTCTAAAAATTGGTCCCAGACATTGAGCCTACCAATACTGAATTGTTCTTCAAACCTCTCCAGCTAGCTCAGTTCTTTTTTAAAGGACAACTGAAGTGAGAAGAATATGGAGGCTGTCATATTTATTTCATTTTAAACAATACCAGTTGCCTGGCAGCCCTGCTGATCTATCCGGCTACAGTAGTGTTTGAATAACACCAGAAACAAGCATGTGGCTAATCTTGTTAGATCTAATAATAATGTCAAAAACACCTGATCTGAATATGCTTGTTCAGGGTCTATGGCTAAAAGTATTAGAGGCAGAGGATCAGCAAGATAGCCAGTATTGTTTAAAAGGAAATAAATATGGCAGCCTCAATTTCCCTCTGATTACAGTTGTCCTTTAAGGCTAGGTGTGTAAATTGGAGCAAACTTTGCTTGAGAAATCATGCTACTTAGAGCAGGCTCTTAAACAGCACGTTGCACTGCCAGTGCATAAGTAATTTGTTGATCATAAAGCACATCAGTATGGGGATAGTAAAATAGCAGTCTGAGTATTTAATGTCCTTGCAGATTGAACAGGATGTGCTGTGCAGAATACATGGTATCTGTCTACCTACCTACAGTATCTGTTATTTCACAAATCTGGCAGTAAATTATCATTTTTTATTCTTATTTTAAACCCTTTTGGAATTTATGCTAAATACTTGATGTAGCTTTCATAACGATTTGTGCTTTCTAGAACTCTGATTAACTTTGATTGCTGCTATTAAGAATTGTGATTATCTACAGTATTTAGCATATATTGGCATCTGTTCCCTCACATTGAAATGGATTGGCAGAGATCTAAATATGCTATCTGATAGTTTAGTAAGCAGGATGGTCAATTTTTCTTTTCCTTTTTTTTCTTAGTTCTGTTAATGTCCAGTTTTAAAAATGTAGTAAAAGAAAGTCAAAGGAGTTGTACTTGGGCTGATGCTTTTTCATGTATTGGAATCTCAATGAAGTTCAGACTGCATGAGCTTTCTGCACTCTGCAGAAAGTTATATTCTGCAGCTGTCTATGTTGCCGGAAACACTTCGGACAAGGCTCCTGTCCAGGTATTTTAAAGGCCATTTATTTGATATTACTGGTCCAAGGACCTTGTCTATATTTAAAAACGTTCTGACATTGAGTCTCATCAGAGGACCGATGTAATGGTGCCTGGAATCTGAGAAGGTTAAGAATCTGTGGCCCTGATTCAATTAACTTTTCAGCAATATGAATGCAAAAGCGGGCTGGCACTAGAGTAAAGCAAGCGTGCGCCGGTAGCCTCCTAGGTGCCCCGTTTCCAGCTTAGCGTGCTCTGGTGAAAGGTACATGCAGGGTGGCAGAGGAGGCAGAAAAGCAGAGAAAGACGGCACTGCTAAAATGCTGTGTTTATTAGTAGCTTTTCCACTGTTCGAAGCTACTAATAAACACAGCATTTTAGCAGTGCCGGCTTTCTCTGCTTTTCTGCCTCCTCTGCCACGCTCAATTTACTTTTCTCCTAGGCTTTCTCGAGGGTAATGATTTTACACCTTATCAATTAAATACCTTTGTAACCACCTGCAAGCAGAAAAAGTATTCAAAATAATTTGTCTAGAATTATGCTTTATGTTTTCTTAAAATCAGAAAACACCTCCTGTTAGAACATTTAAGAGAGACAATTACTGAATTGGGGCCTATGTAATAAAATAAGCTTAGTGTATATATTCGAGTATAAGTCTAGAAATTTAGGTCTGATTAACTTCATAAACGTATAGGAGTTGACTTATACACGATTCACAGGCAACACGGAGCACACCGAGTTATGTGTGTCCAAATAGTGACATTTCTATTTGCAGCAATTTACCCAGGGGTAAGTGATACTTTGAGGAAAAGAAATTCCATGAAAACACCGGTCGGAAAGTGCTGGCTACAACAATTAACAAGGAAAGGGTCAGTGGGGAAATACTGGGCTGCATAAAAGGGAGTGAATAATTGCAGAACTTAGGGGCCTGGAGGGGGTATTGGCTGCATTTAAGGGACAGAAGAGGTTTATGGCTGCAATACTGTATGCAGTGCCATCATTAACACCTCCTGGTCCCCAAGTGTAGCCATTAACTTTTCTGGGTAGACTTATACTTGAGTCAATAAAAAAAACTCCGGCTTAAGAGGGTCATATATTGGAGTCGACTTATACACAAGGTCGACTTGTACGGTATTCAAGTATATGTACATCTTATATTTAAAAATTCTTTTGTTTTTTTTAAACGTTTAAAAACAAAAAAAGTTAAATACCTCAATAGAGGTAAGCCTCCGGATGCTCCTGAGGCTTCTCCTGCCCTTTCTGAGCCCACTGCTGCTCCCTGGAATCCTCTTCTTTGCTTCATTCTACTGTTCATGTGTGACTCGTCAGTACTCGTGTTCCTAAATGGACTGGAGATATCTGCACAGTAGCATGGAGACTCTCATGCATGAATGAAAAAACTTGTGCGACCCTGAGCTACTGTGCAGACACAGGCCATCATTGTGCCAGCGCGAGTGAATTCAACAAGACCATGTTGAATATGTTCAGAGGGTCCTAGCAGTAGAACAGTAAGGTCGGGGGAGGGGGGAAGCCTGTGCTTTATCCAGAGGCATCCCTCTACTGAGGTAGCTATCTAATTTTTTCTTTAAATGTTGCTTCAGGTAAACTTGGTACTAAGTTAGCCTTCTGTCTTTAAGGAATGGGTGCACTAGTAGAATGAAATGTTAACACTGGTAGAGAGCTTTTCTCTGATCTGAATTAAAGTGCTTGAGAGCAGTGGTCTTCAAGGGTGCTGCATCTTTGGAACAAAATAGATCATGCAGACTATCACAGGAATTACCATGAATTATTGAAGGACAATAGACCATACAGACTATCACAGGAATTACCATGAATTAGTCTGCCTTCATTTTTTTTACTGTGTTTTGGGGTACCATTTTGCACTGTTCCCCACATTTCTCTGCCAGCATGTCAGGGCTACCATAGACCCTATAGGAGATTTAGAAGTGGATATAACTCCAGCAGGCAGAAGGATCTCCCTGGCAACAGTAATATCATAATACTAATGTCAGTCCTGGGATTTTTATACATTTACAGAAAGTGACTTCAGAGGATTTGTTGCTGTGTTTTTGCATTTAACAAGAACAATGGATAGTTCATTTTTCTTTTGCATTGTTTAAGCTTTTTTTTTTTTCCTTTTTTTATTTACACCTTCTCCTTTTCACAAATTATATCAACACAGTTGCAAGGCTACACCTGAGATGAGCTATGATTTTGAAACTACTATATCTTTTGATCATCTACACATGTATGCAAACTGACTGCACTGAAATTAATCATTCACGGAGCCAGTGGGAAACATAAAATCTGATTGACAAACGATTCTGCTGATGTCACAGTTCTTTCAGCCTTTCTTTTACCCTGGTTACATTCAGTATGTCGGCACAGCAATGTATAGCAGTCTCGTATAACTTAAACCTTTTTATCATTTTTGCAGCTTTTGTCACATGAATGTCAAGCTGCTTGGAGATGGTCTTAAGCCTTGTACACACTTTCAATTATGATTGGCCAATCACTTACCAATTTTACCAACTCCATGTAGTATGAGGGTTAACAGATAATGAATACTATGAGCAGATTATGGAGGTAAACCCTCATACTACATGGATGTGATAATATTGGTCAGCAATTGGCCAATCATAATTGAAAGTGTGTAACAGGCTTTACAGACTTGGCATTTTAGTATTTGGCTCTAATTTTCTTTTTAATCCCCTCTCTCTTTTGCTTTCTCTGGTCCATGTTCAGCGTGGGATACAGGATGATAACAAACAGCAGAGTGACAGCTTGTTTCCTGTTATACGCTGAATAACTGATTGTGCAATTGGAGGTGTGTGAAACTAAGAAAAAAGCTAGTGGGAAAACTTGCTCTAATTCATTTATTTATAATATTTCCTAGGGATACCAACACATGTGTCCAAGCTATTTTAGAATATCTTTGTAGAGTAAGTTTCCCTCTATCTCTTTAAATGTTTCGTTCGCTTTTCTTGATGATATATCAGCAGCATACAGGTATACACAGGGCAGTTGATTTCCAATTCATCATATTTCAGGAGGCACAAAACACTTTTTTTGGTGAGCTGTATGGTGACCAAAAGTCTTTCCATGTATGTAAACAGGCTTATCACTCAAAGAAAGTTTACTTCCAGAGGTTTAAATGGAGAGCAATTTTATTTACATAATTGATTTTTCCAGCTTGGGAGGTAGGAAAACCACTTATTTTAGGTACGGTTTGCTTCCGAATACTTCTGATTGTGATTTTCTGGACTGGTAGCTGTTTGTGTAGCTATCGTTTTAACCTGGTATATCCAAGTTCTAAACACAAGTTTGTTGAATTAATTAACCAATTGTGTTGAATTAATTAACCAGTTAATTAAGTATGGTAAATAATTCCTTACTTTCTCATTTCTGTGGTCAACAAAAATTAAAACCCCATAACTTATAATTTCCTATAACATCTTTAAAATACAAATCATTTCATTAAAAGAAAAATAGTTAAATTATTCGGTGCAAATAGAGTGAAAATATACTTTGCTCTGCATTTGTTAGCATGCAAATGTAGTAAATGATTGTAACATTGCTTAAGGAAATAGGATTGCTCCTTAGTTTCTGCTGTTTGATTTTAGCTATAACTATGAATCTATAATAGGAGTAATACTTTTTCAGTGATGAAAGAAGGATGTTTCTTCCCAGTGCAGGAAAATGAATAGTTAACACATGTATTGGCTGTATGGCACATGCAGCACAGCCCTATGTATTTACTGTGTTTAGGACTGTGAAAGCAATAAGGTAATTTTAAAATGTGTGAAGATGCTGTGTTTACAAAGAATTCAATGGAATAAAAAGTTGCTTAAGTTGCGGGAGAATGAAAACTTAAGGGTATGGCAATTGTAAAATGTGACAAGTAAAAAAAAAACTAAAAAAGAAAAACTTGTTAATGTAGTCTCTAGCACAGTGGGCTTGATATAATATAACATGACAGGTCTGTAGGCTCTACATGATACAACTCCAGATGATATCAGTCCCTTTTTTCTTTTCAGAATATTTTGACCAGCACACCAACAAGTACTGTAAGAACAGAGTTTTATTCTGTGGTTTATTTGTTAAAGCTTTTCTTTGGGTTAAATCCAGATAGTATATGCGTGTGTATGAGTACGTGTGTGTGTGTGTAGATATAGATAGAGTATATATATGTATATATATATATATATATATATATATATATATATATATATATATATATATATATATATACACTGTATATGTATGTATATATATATATATATATACACTGTATATGTATGTATATATATATATATATATATATATATATCCATATGTATTTCAACATAGACAACTTTTTTTTCTAAACTTGGCTCTGTTCATTACCACGATGAGTTTTAATCAAAACAAAATAGATTCAGTTGTTGTGCAGACTTTCAGCTTTAATTCAGTGAGGTGAACAAAATAATTGCATAAAAAATGTGAGGCAACAAAAGTATTTTTTGAAGGGATACTTAAGCCATTGATAAAAAAAACTGTTTTTCTCACCTGGGGCTTCTATCAGCCTCTTGCAGCCGTTCTGTGCCCTCGCAGTCACTCACAGATCCTCCTGTCCCCTATAGCCAGCTAGTTTCAATTTCACCGACAGGCGCAGGACGCTATTGCGGATGGGAACGCGAAGAAGGCTACGAGGCCAGGCCTGTCGGCAAAATGAAACTAGCTGGCTGCAGGGGGGCAGGAGGATCCGTGAGTGACTGCAAGGGCACAGGACAGTAACAGGGGGCTGGTATAGGTAGGTGAGTAAAACTGTTTTTTTAATCAATGGATTAAGTGTCCCTTTAAACACAATTCCTTAATTTCAGGTATTTTTAAAAGTAATTGGACAATTGACTCAAAGTCTATTTCATGTGGCCTGGAGCACTTGTAAGCCTGTAAATAAATTGTCTGCTAAACGGTTAAATTGATACCCAAAAGTCCACAAATGGGGGGAGAGAAGTGATGGGATAAATAAACTGAGTTTGAAGAAAGTGAATGGTCCTTGTAGCAAACGTGTTTGTAGAGTATGGGTTTCCTTGTCCTTTTTGCTATGGAGAAATTGAGCTTGATCCAATTTTTCTCCTAATTTTCTCACAGGAAATAAATGTTCCTCTTCTATTTAAAATAACTTTTCAGCACTCAGCAATTGAAAAGTACCAAAATGTAAATGAAAAGTACTGTTAAAATTATTCTGAGTATTTTCTTGCTTTCTGGTGTCTTAAAGGGCATTTTATGTATATGATGTGAAATTATCCCCTGGCCTAGAAGAAAAGGTGAATCGAAGCAGGTCCATTGTGTGATTCTATGTATAGAAAATAGAATATGTCATGTTCCAGTGCAACTGTTTAAAGTCAGCAGGAAATTACATGATGGGTGTGACTAACATGAAGAAGTTGTCACTGCAATAAATGTCATGCCTATTGTTCAAAAAAGCAAATGCAAACTGCCCTTTTTTAGGCAGAGCCTTATAAGTGATGTGTCAAAAAAATAACATGATTAGTTGTATAAAATATTTGTATTGACATATTTACAAATATGCCCTGTAATATACTAACCTCCTGCATCCACTCATTGCGGTATAAGCTTTTTCCACTGATCATATCATGTGCTGGAAGTCAGTTTTCCCACACCTTCACAGTCGTGGTTACAATGTTTTTTATTGTCCGTTAAAAATGTTCCTTTTAGTGCACTCTTGCCTTTGGAAACAAAAATAAAAACAAAAAAGAGTGTTCAAACACAATAATTTCTATTTTTACAGCTATCCTGCACAGATGTTACATTGTGGTCTTGAGCATTGTCCTGACAGAGTATACATGCATTCATCAATACGTTTCAGGCCTCTTTCTATTCACACTTTTTCTCTCAGTTTGATTGCCGTTTTTTTTTTTTTTTGCAGAAGTAGTGCTTGACTGATAAACACTGTCTTTATAAATGTTAACCATTACAACTATAAATTTTAGACTCAATCATCTGTCTTTCCACTCAATTTTTATTAAGTGGTTGGTGTTCTTGAGCATCTTTTGCATTTATCACCTTCCATGTCTTTTCCACCATCATAGAAATATTTGTGTCACTCAAAAGCCAGCCTGTCTGTTTATTGTTCTCCATAAGCTTAACTTTCTGCATTGGTCTTGTTAGGTTTAACAAGAAACTTAAAGTTGATGCACTGTTCTTTTTGCAATATTGAGCAGTCTCTTGTTCACATGGCAGCTTTTAGCTGACCATAACATGTATGAAGATGGCAGTTATGTGGGAGGGTTGAGTACACTCAAGTTTAATGCTCAGCATTTGACATTCCTCAAAAGCAGTGAATCAATCAAGCAACTCATACACAGAAATACAGACAGTCCTGTCTTTCTGTACTTTTTTAGGGAATAGTACTCCATAACATGAAACACTTTTTATGTAGTTCAGAATCCCTGTCTAAGCCCCAATCAAACTGGTGTAAATTATAACCACCTCATTTGGAAGCAAACCCATCGTGTAGCTGTACTTACCAGAAGCAATGCACCTTCTGTACAGATTTAAGTCCATGTGTGTTTGGGTAGTTTTCTTTGAGTAGATCATGGCCTTACAGTTGTTGCCTATGTAGACACAGATTGCTGCTATCATGCAGGGATACTTGGATATGTGATCAGACATCTGTTGTTCATCCTATTTTGGGCATAACCTGATAACAATTTTTAGGCCTGCCTTCCAGCTGAATCCAGAGAAGAGAAAAAGCACTGCAGCAGCAAGCACATTTAAATACTGTGGGTGTTAAGTCTAACCATTTGATGTTTGTTTTCACTTATTATCCTGATTGCTGTTAGAATTTCCTTTTTTTCATTTTTGGTTTAGTTGGGTTTTAATGAGAGAATTCCAAATGTTAATATTTTTAGAAAACATTTTGTGGTGTTCTACCTGCTGTAAATCTTTGAATAAGTTGTATTTCCAAACCACAATAAAGGGACCATAACATCTGCGGTTGGCCAAAGGAATGGGCTATTCATAGAAAGGCAATAGACTTATCAAATTAAAATAGTCTGATCATGTTTTGTAATATACATTTATTTTAATAAATATGTAACGAGCGGCGGGGACGCTGTCTCCGCGTGTCAGCCGCTCTCACACAAAGGTCCTTCGGCTGCAAACAGGGCACGCATTACGCATGCGCGCGCTCGGCGGCAGGATCTTTATGCAGCTAGACGGGGAGTCAGATGACTTGCCAGGTCAGCTGACTCCAACTAGCTGTTGGATTGGCTGGGCGGCTGGGTGGCGCTGCAGATGCGCTCCCAGTATATAGGGAGCCTGTGTCCAGTTGCTCCTCGTCTGCTGTCGTGATCACATCCGTGTTAGCGCTCAGACCTTAGTCCAGTTTCCCAGGTGTTGATACCAAGGACGTCACACCTTAGATTAGGATTGTATTTGTATTATTACCTGTGTTTTGACTCTGACTATCCCTGACTACTCTTTGCTCTAATCCCTTTCGTACTTTTGCCTATCTGATTCAAGTTGCCGACCCTGCCTGTTTACCGACTTTGAATCAGCCTTCCGTTTCTGTACTGCTGCCGCCTTCTCTGTTACCGAACCTCTGCTTGTCTGACCTTCCTCCCTTCAGTGGAACGTCTCCCACTGTGGGGCTATCTCTGAGGCTTGCCTCTCCGAGACGCAGGCCCTAGCAGACTATTACTGCTAGGGGCCGAGATTCCTCACTTTGCCCGTTTGAGGATCTCACGCACGGGGTTCCCATTCAGAGGTAACCACACCTCTGAGGAATGGCTGTGTGGTGGATATTTCCACGGTTTTGTGAACTATTACTGTATTGTATCATTTACTGTATTAGGTGTCCGGAGGTTAGTTACACTTGTATTATTGGTGATTCTGCAGATCATCAATAATCAGGTGACTTCCGTATTATTGGCGATACTGCAGATCACCAATAATCGGATTCTCTCTGTTTGCTGACACCGATCCTTACAAAATACAAATGGATTGCTATGGGCTATGAGTTATAATGTTTTAAATACATTTATATAATGCATATTTTGCAGGTAGAGGTGGTGAATGAGCTGCAAATAACTACGAATTAATGGAAATGTTGTAATTATACTGTATATACATTTATATAGCTTGGAAATGGAGCAGCTGAGGCATTTGATTGATCCATTTCTGGCCACACAATTTCTGCATAAAATAAGCATAAGATTTGCATCAATTAAGAATTGTTTGCATCTCTTTGAACATGTTTATTTGTATATTAAAGTGCAGCTGAAGGGATTTAAAAAAAAAGTTATATACTTCTCTCAGTAGTGGGAAGCTTGTAGATGGTCCTGAAGCTTCTTAGATCCTCTATAGCTCACTGTTCCAGTGCAAGGAACCTCTTTCTTCTAGTCGCACTCCTGGCTGTGGACAAGCACATCTGGACGTGCATGCCCGCAAGGTCCATGCATGCCAAGTAGAACAAAGCACTCATGCACGGAGGAAAATTGCATGAGCAGTTTTGTTCTACTTGGCATATGTGGATTTAACTCATGCCCCAGTCCACGGTCAGGAGTGCAGCCAGGTGATTTAGTGGGATCCTGCACAGGAATACTGGACTATACAAAGATCTAGGAAGCTTCTGGGCCATCTAGAGGCTTCCAGCTACTTGGGTTAGCATCTAACTTGCTTTCTAAATTTCTTTAGGTGTACTTTAACTTTTGTACCAAAAACTTACAGCGGAACAAAGCTAATCTGTTCTTACCTGTTCATACCTGGTACCTGCCATTGTTGTCTGCTACATTTGTTATTTAAATAAACTTCCCCATCTACTATACTTACGGTCTGAAGACGTTGTCAAACGATGACTGGCCCCAGTTCTTCCAAATCAGTGAATAATTAGCAGATGCTATTTTTAATGAATTTATGTCTTAAACCTGTAATCTAGAATTTAAAAAGATCTTTTGACATAAACAATATATACATTGTACAGCGCTGCGTAATATGTCGGCGCTATATAAATACTAAATAATAATAATAATAAACAGCAGAGATATAAGGATCCATGACCAGATTTCAAGTACCATATCTTTAGACTTCCCCAAAAGTATTAAAAATATTTGTATTTATTTTACTTTTAGCAAAGCAGGTAGCAGTGGCACTGAGGTCTTCAATGTGTGCAGATTAGTTGGCCAGTACTTCGGTTTCAATTAATGAACTAATGTATAGCACAGAGATTGCAATTAGTTGCCAAAAAAACTGCAACAAAACTGTTTTCCTTAGCCTGTGTAATCCATTTTCAACTATCCATAGTAGCATCCATCTTATATTTACCTGCTAGCACTTAATAATTATACATTGCTTGCTGAAAGCCTCACAATTAATCACATTCTGCAGAGCATGGGACTGTTAATCATCCAGCAGATTAAGTCAGTCAACACTGGTGAAATCATTGACTCCTGTTACGAATAAAATGCATGTTTTCTTCTGGAAAGGAATACATTTATTTTTCACAATCTTGAGCTGCCAATAATTAATACCTGTTTAACGTTCAATGTACTATGAGCCATAACTATCCAGTATCTTGGATAGTGTTTGTTTGGCTTTTATTTTACTATTTTTAATTAGAATGAGTTAGACGTTTTACATTCAAGGCACTGAGAGATTTAGTATTGTGCTGTAAGTCCTCTACTTTATTTGATAATATTCATCTGTTATGCAGCTTTCCGTGCTTGATCATTAAAATTGATCAAAAAGAAATCCTGAAGCAGGGGAAAAAGTTCATACTTGCCTGGGGCTTTATCCAGCCCCCTGCAGTCTACACCAGTTTCCACAGAGTCCTCCTGATCCACTCCACTGTCTCGCTTTTCCCCTAAGAAAGAATGCTGACTGCACTTTGCAGCTCCTCGATTGTTTCCCTGATCTTTATGAACTGCGCCTGCACAGAACATTCCCGTCCACTAGACCACATTATATAGGCAAATCTATTTCTGCTTTAAAATTCAAAAAAAGTGGTTAAAAAATTCACTTTTTTAAATGTACAGAACTGTTTGATTTGCACTAGAAAAGTGACCAAGTTTGGTGCAGTAACTTATGGTAGATAAGAAGCTATAAATAAATAATGTGTCATCTGTAGCCTTTTCCAGTAGAAAGAATATTAAGTGCAGTAAATAATCAGTTGTGATTATATAAGCATTATAGGTGTGATTTGAGCATTTTGCTGCAATGAGCTATTTTTTATTTTATTTTAAAAAGACATGGTCATATGTACAGTAATCTTATTTTAGTATTGATTTATTTCTGTATCTGCAATTCTGAGTTTGTTCCATATGGTATTGATTTCCACTCCTTAGTCCCTGTGATTCAGGCTCTCAAGGATACTATTAAAGGCCTCTTAAAGAAAAGATTTCATGTGTTCCAAAGTAAATGAGTGTAGTGTTTGTTGTTGGAAAGTGGGCTTAGTGTTCTAATGGCATAGGATGTATTTTCAGCGTTAGTGAGCTTTTTCAAACATGTTGGCAGATGATGACCCTTCTAGAGGGAATGATGAATATGGTGCAGCAAGACCTCTTACCATTTAGAAGTGAGCTGTATAAAAGTAATCTGTATAAATGGAATTTTTAGGGCAATAACTGGCTTATTGTTCAGAATTAATTGGTATTTTGTTAAAGTTACACAGTTTTTTTTTAATGTAATAAAATACCTGTACATTTTGATCAAATACTTCCACCCAAAATAACTAATGACACTAAGGGCACTTTTATGCTTACTGCATTCCATTACGTTGGACAAAAACACCACATCCCATTGCAGAGGTAGTGATAGGTCTATGAGGCTATCACATTGATCGCTGTCCTATCGGGACAATGCAAAAATAACTCTGTGTCATGCGTATTCAACCTGGATGTAAGACATACTGTCATTGTAAAGTATGCCTTCTCTGTATGGTCGCACCAAAGCTGTAACATGCCGTGCGACCTTTTGCGACTGTTGTAATACGATTGTAGAACAATTGCACTGCAATGGAATGTATCAAGTATGAAAGGGACCTAACACTTTTCATTAGGATTTTCAGTAAATGGTTACTCTAATGGTCGCTAATTAACACTGCAAGTGATTTCTAGGCATTTCATGGAGCTTTACCATTTAAATACGAGCACATTGCAAACTTTGTTATTATCAGTATGGCGAGTTCACATTGCAAGCTTGGTGCTGACTGGCTTTTCTGAAATCTTTAGGTAAGCCAACCAGCACCTGGTGTTTGGTGCCCATTGTACTTATTGAGAACTACAGAGTTTACAATGTCCTAAAGTTTTATTAAACCTGCAATCACATGCAGTGTGAATATACCAGTATAAATCCAGGTGTCAAATTAAAATATTGATTTTTCTCTGGGGTGTATTATTTTTTTCTGTGGAACACATTTTGGCCCACACCTTGAATCATTAGGAAGCCCCAGTGGGAATTTCATATGGCCACTGACAGTGCTCGCAATCAGTAATTTGGCAGGCATAATGATGCATTCTATCAGTCACCTAATTACTAGCCTTCCTGCATGGCATGTGAGCTCACATGACACATGAGAAAGTGCAGGAACAGAGTGAAAGTGAATGACAGCAGGGCCCATATGCAATTAAATTTTTTCACCTGACATTTCTCCTAGGTGATATTTTGAAACGTTTCAATAAAATGATTTTTAAACGATCAGCAAGCAAAAAAATACTCAAAATAACTTTGCTAGCACATTTTTGCCTACTTTTTGATACTTTTTACATTGCAAAGTGCTAAAATTTTATTTTAAATGGTAGATGAAAATTTGTCTCGTAGGAGAAAACTCAGGTGAAAAAGTGAATTGCATATGGCCCCAGGTGGTTTTAGCAAAGGACTGACCAGATCTAGATTTTGGTCAAGTTGTCCACTCACTCCACTACTATACCACTCTGCATGAGAGGAGGGTCTCTTGATGGCAACCTTTGTTTGGGAGAGAGGGAGAAAAAGTGCTGGTCATAGGAAAGGAAGTGGCAACTCATGCTATAGAAGGTGGAATGGGGTAATGTCTGAGAGAGGGAGATGTGCTATAGTGGCTGCACCTATTATATGGCCCCAGGCATCGCTTTTCATGGAGGAGGATGTTGGTGGGGAATAAAGTTTCACTGAGGGGGAATCCATTATCTGCAGCTTTGTTTCTGTTCCTAATTTATTGTCCCTGGCACTACCAATTTTTATACTATTGTTGTTATTGTGTATTTTCCACAGCACTTTACTGAGAATATATTCATTTCATTAACTCCTTCAGAGGAGCTTACAGTGTAATCTCTACCACAGTCATAGACTTATGTTTATAGCCTTACATAGCTATTGCAGGACAATTTTAAAAGAACCATTTAACTTATCCACAGTTTTTTGAGATGTGGAAGAAAATTGGAGTGCCTGGAGGAAACTCGTGTAGACTTGGGGAGAGCATTCAAATTCCATGGAGATATTTGTTTTGGCCTAAACTTACACTGGGTACCCTAGAGCTGCAAAGTGAGAGCGCTATCTACTACAACACCATGCCGCCTATACTGAGCTACCATGCTTGAATACTACACAGTTTTTAACAATAGTGAAAAAATATAGGCAAGACAAATAACATTTATATTGTTCTCTTCTCCTGGCGGACTCAGAGCTGCAGCCCCTAGGATGCGCTCTATAGGCAGTAGCAGTGTTATGCTGGGAATACACCATGAGATTTTTTGGCAGATAGATGGTCTTATGTCATTAGAAGGAGAGGGAAATAAAGGGAAGAGGAGGAATACATTATAGATAAAAAAAACCCAGGATGCAACTGTTTTGCCAGCTGATGGCAATTAAAGGACCAGTGCTGCTAAGATATGTGATAACTCCAAACCATAAAATCAGTAAAAGTTTTGAAAGTTTTGAATGCAGGATTAGCATCTTTATCACATAATACACTCAGACCAGTTGCTGTTGAAATTAGATTTTTATGGTGACGAGCCCGCTTTAAGGTCTCCTACTGAATAGGTGCTGGCTTACTGAAAAGGAAGAGCCAAGATTCAAACCCAGGTCTTCTGAGGCAGAGGCCTGAACCAGTACACTAACCAGCCACTGCTAGTCTATACATATACACACACTATTAAAAGGTAAAATGACAAAAAAGTCTTTAAACATTTGTTGTGAAAACATTGCCCTACATTTATGGAGTGCTTCAAAAAGGCAAATACTAGACCTAATTTTGCTTCCCCTATGGGAGGTCCTTATCAGATATTCACTGTCAGTTTACTTTTCTAATAACCCAAATACAAAAATTAAACTAAATCTATCTGGCATAAACATACTGCATGCATGGAAAGCTGTGCAGATTTTCAAATTCCGAACATTGAGCTACACCATTTATAAAAGCTAATGATGGAATGTAGATGTCTTAGAAGGAGATAATTAAAACTGTTGCTAAATATCAAAGTTCACAGAGGTAAATGGAAGTCTGTACAAAGTCATTGTTTAAGAGATTTCGTTAGAGGACATTACAATGCTGATGATCTGGACAGATTACTGCAATGTTATATATCATTTCACTATGTGTTCATTTCAGATACCAGGCTGGTGATTTTAATGCAAATGCTTTGAAGTTAGACCTATGATTGCTGACAGATTATGAAAGCTTCTGGTATTGTCTTCAGTCTAAACTGTAATGATAATTGCCTGTCTGCTATCCTGATTTTTAAGCCTCAGTAGTTTCTGAGTCACACAGCTGCAACAAGCAACTAGACTTCACACTTCAACAGTCTGGAGTTACCTAACCCACATACTTGCTCTAGGTCAGTGACTCAACATACATTAAAGAGAAACTCCGACCAAGAATTGAACTTTATCCCAATCAGTAGCTGATACCCACTTTTACATGAGAAAAATAATGATTTTCACAAACAGACCATCAGGGGGCGCTGTATGACTGATTTTGTGCTGAAACCCCTCCCACAAGAGGCTCTGGTACCGTACGGTACTCTGGGCAAACTGCCACAATGTAACAATGTTCAGACAGGAAATAGCTGCTTACAGCTGTCTGTTAAAGCCAGACCAGCTACATAATCTGCCCACAGTAACAATGTCACCATGTAAAACATGTCAGAATGTGAATCTGGGAGAGGAAAGATTTTACAATGAGCAAACACTGACTAAATCATGTATACATAATTATTGTAAAAATGAAGCACTTTTTTTATTACATTATTTTCACTGGAGTTCCTCTTTAATGGCAGAGGATCAGCTTAACAGCAACCAGGCAGCTAGTATTTTGGTTACAATGAGGTGAGCAATAGCAGTTTTTATAATCTTTCAGTGTACAACTGCTTTAAAACCCAACTCCAAGCAAAAAATAAAATGTATTTCAGATAGCCATGGTGTAGACAGACATATTTCTGTGGGGTTTTTGTTACACTGTATAGCTCATAACTGCCCTGCTTTTTTACTCACTTCCTGTAAGGACATGAAACAAAAACATCGCTTCCTGTACATTCACAGTAATAAATATACAATGGTGGCCTTATTATGCAAGAGTGAAATAAACTTTTTTTTGTTTATTCTTCTAATTGCGTACAACAACTTACCAACATTTAGTAAATCAACTCCGACATGTTGACTAGTGTGTAGAAAAATGAATTCACAGTTCTCCTTTCAAAAACAGGACCTTAAATCCCACAATGTTGTTTTTTTTGTTTGTTTTTTAGTACAAGTGGGATTTGTGGAAAACCTGCTGCTATAGCTGGATCTTAGTTTGCATACACTAATCAGCATGAAACTTTTTAGAGCAGTTTAAAGCCACACACAGACATATATATATATATATACACACACACACACACACACACACACACACACACGTAATAACACCACATGCAAATGTTATAACACCACCTGCAGGTATATACACTCGCAAACCACATGTACATACACTCACATGCACATACACACACCACATGTCAGTGAACACACATACACATTTCCCTCAACATGTATATACACACATGTGCATACACACAACACACAACTCTTGTGCGTACACATACATGTACACACCCACTAAACCTGTGTATATACACAGTACATGCATGTACACACACACATACCCCACATGCATGTGCATACATGTATTTGCGTATAAACACAAATAACTTACTACAGATGTGTACAGGTACATATCATGCACATATACTCATCATATGTATGTGCATACAAGTTCAGACACAACAAACACCCCCTCCCCCTCACATACACACCTATGCCCTTCTCAGAAACTTCTACGCCTCCTATTGAAAAGAATGACAGAGTGTCTAGTAGCATAAGCCTTGCCACTTCTCATGACACAGCAGCTGGCCTGCCAAACAAAGAAAGGTTTTTATCCCCATGTTAATAATAAGAGTTCCAATATTTATATTGCGCTTTTCTTCTGCTGGACTCAAAGCGATTGTGAGGCAGCAACTAGAGCGCATTCAGTAGTCAGTGGCACTGTTAGGGAGTCTTACCCAAGAACCCCATACTGAATAGGTGCTGGCTTACTTAACAGGAAGAGACAAAATTTGAATCCAGGTCTCCTGTGTCGGTGGCATAGCCCTTAACCATTACATTACCCAGCCACTACAATGGGATGTAGCGTATGAGTCATGACAGTGCTTATTGGAGCTATAGTGACATATAGTTAGTTTGGTTAAAAAAACCTCGCATTAAATCCAAACCGAATAACAACCCCCCCTCCCCCCAAAACATGCTTTGTCTTCATAGACTACAGTGTGCTCTTGTATGCAAATATGGAGGGAGGGAGTGAAGGGTTGCTTCTAAAGATTAGCTAGATCTAGATGCCACTTCTTGGCTTCCTAGGCTGCTGCGGAGGTAAGGACAGGGGTTGGCACAAGGAAAAAAAGATACTAGACATTAACCTTTCAACCCGCAGTGCACCATCAGATACAGTATCTGAACTCTTGTCGTAAACACAGCAAGTTCAGTACAATTCTTATTTTAATATTTAAAGCCAGTCATTTTTATGTAAATTTGAATTGTACTTAAAGGGACACTGTAGCGGGGTCGGGGGAAAATGAGTTGAACTTACCCAGGGCTTCTAATGGTCTCCCGCAGAAATGCCCATGCAGCCACTCACCGATGCTCTGGCCCCGCCTCAGGTTCACTTCTGGAATTTCAGACTTTAAAGTCTGAAAACCACTGCACCTGTGTTGCCGTGTCCTCGTTTCCGCTAATGTCACCAGGAGCATACTGCGCAGGCCCAGTATGGTCTGCGCCTGCACAGTGCGCTCCTGGTGACACCAGCGGGAGCGAGGACACGGCAGCACAGGCGTACTGGTTTTCAGACTTTAAAGTCTGAAATTCCATAAGTGTACCAGAGGCGGGGCCAGAGCATCGGTGAGTGGCTGCGTGGGCACAGGATGTCTGCGGGGGACCATTAGAAGCCCCGGGTAAATTCAACTTATTTTCCCCCGACCCCATACAGTATTCCTTTAAGTGGTGTAAAACCATTTTTTCTTAAATCTTTGTTGCTGTGCAACAAAACATCTGTAAATTTTGGCATACATTAAGTAAGCAATAATGATAATGAAAGGTTTTTGTGTAACTTTAAGAAGTATTTTAGTTGCATATTTGTTTTTTCTGTGACGGATGGTGTAGATGCTTGCTAGGTGTTATTTGTTGCAAATATCTGTCTCTGCCAAGAAGTGCCAACTTTGTTAACAGTTTTTCCCATATATTTCATCAGGAAACTGGCTGAAAATGTGTCAAAACACTCAAGGTGCATGTGCAAAGTGGAGAGTGAAGTATATCAGTAATTGATAATGACACAATTCCTAAATTTAACTTCCGAATGTAAAAAGTACATCAGCCTGGGAAAATGTTATCTGAGTGTTAGTTTCAGTATAGATGTGTGTGTGTCTGTGTACATGCATGTGCACATGTGGCATGTATTTTATTGTTTTTGTTTTAATATTGGCTGCAACTATAAGAAGACCGGCTGTTAGACGGTAGGTATGTTATCTATTTAAATGTTGACATTATACAATAAATGCTACAAAATGTCAACAGCTATACACATAAATGAAAAACCTTAGCTGTTTGAAACAGAGACCCCTACTCAATTAACTTTTCCCCTGAGATTACTACCATGAGATAATTTTCTATCTCAACTAAAAAATAAAACACCTAACAATTAAGAGTACTAAAAAGTAGATGAATAAGTAATTTCAAACTTACTGGTGTTTTATTGCTTCCTCAGGGCTTAAAACATGTTTTTATTTATAAGCCGTGAAAACATCTACCAGAATGTTAATGTAATGACATCAAACTGACCATAGACAGAGAACTAACTCTAAGGGCTAGGACCCACTAGAAATGCGAATCACTATCACAATTGCTGAGGGCTTTTGGTTTTGATTTGTGCAGTGTCTTTGATGGTGATTCCTAGTGTTTTTTAAGTGATTTTGAATTTTATGCTAGCGATTTTGTACAATGATTGCAATTTCCATAGCAATTTGCGATTTTCATAGGTTTCATAGTAAAAACGCTGAAAAAATTGTTTTGCACAATAGAAGAAAATCGGTTTTACAGCAATCCTATGGGTTGGGGCCCACTAGAAATTGCAAATCACAACCATCAAGTCCTTTTTGCAATTTTAGCAGCATTTTCTGGAGCAATTTCTGGTGATTTTAACCCCTTGCCGACTGCTCCACGCAGATTGGCATGAACACGGCGGCAGCCCCAGGACCACTCAATGCCAATTGGTGTGAAGTCCTGGGTCGGGGTTTTGCAGGAGATCACGCGTGCCAATGCACGCACATCTCCGCTTGAATGACGGAGCTCCGCTCCTCCATCAGTCTCCGCCGTTTATTTACGTGGTACAGTGCTGTGATCTATGGCAGCGCTGTACTGGGGACAGCTGTATGACACGGCTGTCCCCTTTGGAGGCAGAGAGCCAGAGAAGCAATCCGCTGTGATAGACTGAAGTCTTTCACAGCTGATCGCTGTAATTGGCTGGTGGGGGGAGGGATTACAAAATAAAAAAAATAGTAAAATTTATTTAAAAAAAAAGGAAATAAATATTTATAAAATAATAAATAAACATTGGGGGAGCGATCACAGCCCACCAACAGAAAGCTCTGTTGGTGGGCAGAAGAGGGGGGGATCACTAACTTGTGTGCTGAGTTGTGCGGCCCTGCAGCGAGCCCTTAAAGCTGCATTGGCCTTAATTGTAAAAAATAACCAGGTCACTATGGGGGTTTAAGCCCATGGTTTTTAAGTGGTTGAAGTGCTTTTAAATTTGATGCTAGCGATTTGTGCAGCGATTGCGATTTCCTTTTTTTTTTTTTGATGGTTCTGGGCGGTAAAATGGTTGCACAATTGCTTTTGTGCAATGATTGAAAAGCGACATTGCAGCGATCCTATATTTTGTAATGAAGCGCAATCGCTCCAAAAATGCTGCAGGACCTGCAATTGCGATGTGGGGAAATCACAATCTCTCCTCTGGAATCACCCCCATTGCCTTTCATTAGCCTAGCACTTTTGGAATTGCTGGTAATTCTAAAGAATGGCTGAAACTGCTCTTGTAGGCCCCAGCCCTAACAAAGACTCCAATAACAGACAGGCAGTCTGTATTTTAGATGCATTAATATGTTTTGGAGATATTTAGTGCTTTTAAAATCAACGATGTAGAAAAGACAAAAGAAAACCCGTTAATCTTTAAGGCACTTTGGAATGCATTATTCTTACTGCAGTATTGTAGTGGATTGGAGTACATTAAAATCAGAGGTGTCACTGTCAAACTCACATAAGGGGCCACATTATGAAACACAGTCTCGTTAGGCCATATTGTTTGTTGAAATTTAACAGGTCTCTGGTGGATACCCCAAACACATCAGGAAAAATACCTGAATGCGGCCCCTGCACTAGTATTTCCTTCTTTATTGGAAACCGATCTTCTGTCTTCTACAGTAAAAGAAAGGTGAAAATAGAGAGCTTCAACCTGTGCTGTATACTGTATTGCACAAATCTCTTCACAGCAAACCGCTAGTTACATGTGCTTTGTGGGATACCCAGGGAAGTGGAGGGGCTCCAAACTGCTAACAGCTGTCTTGTCTAAAAATAATGCAACCTGAGATTTAAATGGTGGAGGGTGATAGGAAGAGTGCGCTGGACATTACATACCTGAATATTCTGATACCCCTGAGGGAAAAGGGAGAGCCCAGTAGTGCACCTTAAGGCTAGATAGGAATATAAGTATTGTTGTTAATAATAAATAATATGCAAAACTAAATGGAAGTGTAACTGCTTATAACAAAATGAATTGTAAAATTAAAATGCTTTCTGGGAACTAAATTATGTTTACCAATTTTGTTACATGAAAATGTATCAGTTAATTTGGGTGAGTGGCACACTTGATAATATGGGTGCCACCATTCAACACTGTGGAAATCTCGGCTATGGAAGTGCCGCCGAGGTGATTTATTTATTTATGCTATTTATTTATTGTGTTTTTAAAGTGCCAACATATTACGCATCACCAACAAAGTTTAGCTCTTGTATAGCTGAGTTCTGACTACTACACTTAGCAGTGGTAGGGGCTTAACTTAGCAACAGGAGTGGTGGTTCCGGAGTTTGACTCTAGTATAGCCGAACTCCAGCAACTACACTCAGTAGTGGCTTAATTTAATGGCAGTGCTGGGCACCGGAGTTCAGCCCTAGTATAGTCGAGTTCTGGATACTACACTTCGTGGCAGTAGCGGCTTGATTTAGTAGCGGGAATGATTTGCTGCAAAGTTAAGCTACTATGTTGCTGAATTCCTGCTTAGTGGTGGTAGCTTGCGCCATAGTTAGAGCTAGCACTGGGGAGTCAGGATAATGATGGTGACTTGCTCCATAGTTAGAATTAGTGGTGGGGAGTCAGGATAGTGTTTGGGGGTAGATAGGTGTTAGGCATAAATGAGAGGGGGGTTGGTGTTAGGTGTTGGTAAGGGAGGGGTAATGTGAGAGTTAGTCTATGGTAAGCTATAGTAGAATATTGGCAACCTTACTGATATTCTATTAGCCTCTTTTTCTTGGACGGCTGAACTGCTCATTTGTCTTTGCTGCCGCCCTGAAGCACTATTCGGCAGCCTAATGGCAGCATTTGCTAACAGTACACGTGTCACTTTTCACACGTGGTTGCATTACCCGGGGGCAAAAAATGTCTCATGTCGAATCTGAGCATAGCAAGCTGTAAAAATGTTATGTGAATCACTATTCATAAATGCTTTAAAGAGAAACTCCAACCTAGAATTGAACTTTATCCCAATCAGTAGCTGATACCCCCTTTTACATGAGAAATATAATGCTTTTCACAAACAGACCATCAGGGGGCGCTGTATGACTGATTTTGTGCTGAAACCCCTCCCACAAGAAGCTCTGAGTACCGCGGTACTCTGGGCAAACTGCCACAATGTAACAATGTTCACAGACAGGAAATAGCTGTTTACAGCTGTCTCTAACAGCCAAAACAGCTAGGAGCAGCTACATAACCTGCTCACAGTAAAAATGTCACCATGTAATAAATGTCAGAATGTAAATCGGGGAGAGGAAAGATTTTACAATGAGCAAACACTGACTAAATCATTTATACATAGTTATGGTAAAAAATGAAGCACTTTTTTTACTTCATTATTTTCACTGGAGTTCCTCTTTAAAAATGTACATCGTCTTAAAAGAATGAACAAAATATAAAAGATTGTGTTCTCCTCCTTGTCTCCTTTAACCACTTCAGCCTAACTGGACGAAAATTTTAATCCAGATAGGCTGCGCGCCTTCCCACGGGTCACGTGCGCTCCCGCGGGCCCCCCGTGCGCGCCACCGCTGCTGGCCGTTAGCCCACCGATCAGTGAAAGGGATTATAAATCCCTTTCGCTTATCGGACCCCCCCGGAGAAAAGCCGACAGCGTCTCTTCAGACGCTGCGGCTTTTCTGAGCTCTGGTCTCCTTTCTTCTGCCTGGGAGCGAGATCGATCGCTCCCAGGACTTTTTGACTTTGGCCATCTTGTGGCCAAATAGCAAATTACACCAAAAACACACTTTGTGTTAAATAAATACATTTTAATACATTAAAAAACCCCTGTTTATCTCCCACACCAAAAAATACCCACATACAAGTTTAAATTAAAAAAAAAATACTATAATTAAAAAAAAAACATAAATAGTTACCTAAGGGTCTGAACTTTTTAAATATGCATGTCAAAGGAAAATAGCAATATGATTTATTAAATTATGGGCTTCTAAATAGTGATGGACGCAAATTGAAAAAATGCACCTTTATTTCCAAATTGAATATCGGCGCCATACATTGTGATAGGGACATAATTTAAATGGTGTAATAAGCGGGACAAATTAGTAAATAAATTACATAGGTTTTAATTATGGTAGCATGTGTTAATTTAAAACTATAATGGCCAAAAGCTGAGGAATAATGATTTTTTTTCCATTTCTTTCTTAATATTCCTGTTAAAATGGATTTACAATAAATTAATTCTCAGCAAAATGTATCACCCACAGAAAGCCTAATTGGTGGCGAAAAAAACAAGATATAGATCCATTCATTGTGCCGAGTAGTGATAAAGTTATTAGCAAATGAATGGGAGGTGAAAGTTGCTCAGATGCAAAAAAATTTCAACCCTGTGGGCTGAAGTGGTTAAAAAGAAGTCTGTGTCATTTTGTAGGTTAGTTAGCTGAAAGGTGCAAAGTCTTCATGGATTTTGAAAGCAATTATTAAAAGACTGAGAATATGCAGACACATGTTACATTTTTTATATCAGTGTAATTATAGCAAATGCTGAACTTGATGACCATTAACTTCAAGGCATTTTTGTAATGGAACAATAGCTGAAACTGGAACCCCATTTACATTTTTTTCAAGGTTATGTAACAAATTAAAATAATATAGAGTCCTTATTCCCATTTGGATAAGTAAATATTAGCACTGAATGATTCACATAGATATACTATTGAGTTAAGCCCTGTACAGATTGTAGACTAGCCTGCTATACAGAACATTTTGATGGTTTTGGCTGACTGTTTCTCAGCAGCACTGTGAATGTTCATTTAACCCTGTTGTATGCAGCGTCTCACAGAAAGGGGAAGTAAAGCAAGCGGCTTCAGCCCTCAGCCACAAAGCAACCTGCTCGAAATTCATCCATATCTGCTTGCTTGTAGCTCATGGTTAAAGGAACGCAGGAAATGAGAGATGCTTGCACAAACATCAGGCTGACAGCTGAAACCATTACAAAAGAACCATCAGAATTTAAATGTCTTTAAGTTCCTGAGAAACAGATGTTCCTGACTTCCTATCCTGTGGACAGGGCCAATGAGAGCAGAATGTAAGAAAATATCCTCGTAGGGAGCACACGTAGATGTATATTAATGTTAACCCTTAGACTGCCACTAATTATTAACATAAGCGACGTGCGTGTGCTTGCGCCAGCTATTTTGTAATAATGGTCTTTAGGTGTTTCCAATTGTTCGACTTCTTTCATCGCCGATGTCTAATGGCAGATAATGTTAAAGAATACCTAAAGTGACATGTGATATAATGAGATAATCATGCGTATATACAGTGGCAAGCATACAGATACCTATGCTGGGCTCCTTTTCTTATTTCCCTGTCTGACAGTTAATATCCAGCTATGCAGTTTTCTTCCAGTTAGGACCCAGTCAGACTATAGCGTCCCACACTGATAATAAATTGCAACTATTAGGCTTCTTGCACACCAAGACGTTGCATTAGGTGGCACGTTAAGGTCGCATAACGTGCACCTAACACAATGTATGGTGCTGCAAGAGCCGACGGTAGAGTGAGCCGCGTCAGGCGGCTCGAGTCCTATAATGTCTCCCAGAGTGGCGCTGATTGGCCAGCTGGACCACGTGATGCGGAGCGAGACACTCCGCATCACGTGGTCCCGCCGGCCAATCAGCGCCCGCCAGTGCAGTGAATATTAAGTAGCCATGTGCGCGGCTACTGTAGCTGGCTCTCCCCGCCTCCTCCGCCCCCCACTGCGCATGTGCAAACAGTCTAACGCGGCTATAGCCGCTCCAACGCCGTAGCATGCTGCACTTTGCACAGAACGTGCAGCGTTACATGTAACGTAACGTGGGCTGTGTGAACAGCCCACTTGTGTTACATTGCTGTGCGTTGGGGGAGCGTTACAGGCGCACTAACGTGCGCCTGTAACGTCTTGGTGTGTAAGCAGCCTAAAACACTTTCCTGCCAGAGAGCTGGACTTCTGCATACCAAGTATAGATAAAGAGGCCAAGAGCTCATATATTTGAGCTCTCTGAGACACAGGTTGGGCTGTCGTTAAGCAGAGAAAATAAATAGATCTAATTTTTTTTAAGTTTTTAAACATAACACAAAATTCTGGGTTATCTAAAAGTCATTTTCAAGGGTAGGATAATAGATGCAATTGTTTATCGTATCATTTTTTTTCACTTTAGGTTCACATTAAGGCTGTTGTCTTTGATGTAGGATTTGAGCCTTTGATCAGGGTTCAAATCCCAGATCAATTCAGTATGTAAAACAGTAAAGTGTCTCTGGGCAAGGCTCCCTAATGATCCTAGTTGCCTGTGGAGCGTGCCCTAAGTGTCTGCAGCCCTGAAGCACTTGGAGCTAGGAGAAAAGCGCAATGTGTTATTTGTTTTGTATCTTCACCAAAACTACTTCCAAAGATACATTTCTAGATGTCTGTGATGTATGGAGGCAAACACTCAAATGCTTAAAACCGTTTGTGGCAGGCAAATTAAGTTTTGCAGAAACAAGTCTTAAGACATCCGTGGCAGTCTAAGGGTTAAGTTCATCCTAGTCTGAATAAATAAAAGTGTTATGACTCTCTAGGATTGGGAAAATAGCAAATGGCAACTTTATTCAAAATGTACCAAATACCTAAAATCGATTAAAAAGTGAGCACTCCAAATAGCTAGCTACATGCCTCAAACTGCCTCATAACACACACTCGCAGGTACCGGTACAACTAACACTGGCCGGCCTCTTCAGAGTGGGGGGGGACATAGGGATGTAGAAGCCAAGGCAATACAGTGACACTTTTCACATGGCCAGTCTGGAACAGTCCATAGGCCGCCGCATCCAGCCACATCAGCCAGGGACATGTGCCAATTGGATAAGTTCAGAGTCCTGTGTCATACAGTGTCCTCACTGATCAGCCTAGCGTCTGGCGCTCTACCTCACAATCAAACCACTGGCGTGCACGCTGCTCTCAGGAAGTCCACAATACAAGCCAGTGGAGGGCTCGATACTGATGGGGTAGTCCCCGCCCACCTACGCGCTGCGCCTGCCTTATGCAGGCTTCATCACTTCACAGCCTGGTGTAATGAAATAATAACCAGGTGGGTAGCGCAGGGTCTGCGCAACTTTGGTTATAGAATAGAAAGAGTGCTCACCAAAATTAGCCGGGTGAAGCACTCAGCTAAAAGAGCATGGGGAGAACACTGCATTTATAGCTCATGTATGGATGCAGACAGAGTGCTAAATGGGTGCAGACAGGTAAGAATGCCTGTAGAAAAGGGGAGGGGGGTGTGGATTACCATTAAAGATTCATATAATTATGAAGGATATATAAGTTCAAATATCACATCAAAAGTGTGAATATCTGACTGCATCTGTGCTGCAATTACAATTACACTGGCAAAAGATGAAGAATGTATGCTGTATGTGGCTCAATAATGCAGTATAGTGAGTTATTATGGATAATAACCCATAGCACCCAAAGGTCACTCAGTAGCTTAGAATCATTAAACTAATGAATGCTTATTAATGATTATTTTCTGTGTCATATAACATCTGCTTTGAACCATGTGTTATATGTGTTATATGATTCTTACTGAATATACTTTAATAGGACTATAAACTTTACAGTGCAATTATTTACTTTTATAACTTTGTAGTTCTGCCTTACTAGCTTACAACTACTGGACAGTTTCCTGCAAAGGATGAGTCTTCCAATGAAAATGTTCTGTTCAGCAAATTTACCTATACACTAAAAGAGCCAAATTAATCCATGCCATGTACTGATGAGGATCAAACAATCCGAAACAGTCTGTATGCATGTTGGATTATTATGGCTCTGTACTTATTAACAAGCTGACACATCATTGCATTCCAGCGGTTCTGGAGGTGTGTTTAGCTTCTAAGGGTACAATGGTTAATTTGCATATATTCAGCAGTGTTGCTCTGGGAGACATCTCGAGCTCACTCCAACCTGAATTATCGCAAATTCTTTCTGTTTTAGGAAAGCAAACTTTTGTTTTACTTTTAGGCTTCTTGCACACCAAGACGTTGCATTAGGTGGCACGTTAAGGTCGCATAACGTGCACCTAACACAACGTATGGTGCTGCAAGAGCCGACGGTAGAGTGAGCCGCGTTAGGCGGCTCGAGTCCTATAATGTCTCCCAGAGTGGCGCTGATTGGCCAGCGGGACCACGTGATGCGGAGCGAGCCAATCAGCGCCCACCATTGCAGTGAATATTAAGTAGCCATGTGCGCGGCTGCTGTAGCTGGCTCTCCCCGCCTCCTCCGCCCCCCACTGCGCATGTGCAAGCAGTCTAACGCGGCTATAGCCGCTCCAACGCCGTAGCATGCTGCACTTTGCACAGAACGTGCAGCGTTACATGTAACGCAACGTGGGCTGTGTGAACAGCCCACTTGTGTTACATTGCTGTGCGTTGGGGGAGCGTTACAGGCGCACTAACGTGCGCCTGTAACGTCTTGGTGTGTAAGCAGCCTTAAACTATGAAATAAATATAATCAAAATGAAATATTCTCATTGCACTAATTTTTCACTACATTTTCCTTTACCTGACACATTCATATTAGTGGAGAGTAACAAAATAAGTAAACAAATGGCATTATGTACTGTATGTAATGTGCATGTTGCTATTATAACGTGTGTTTCTTTAGATTCTTTGGCTAAATGCCATTGAAAGTTAAGTGAGCTGTCTGCACATGGAAACTTAACCGGAAGTTAATGAATCTGCCATATGGTCCAGTAATGATCAAGTGGAGATCCATCAAGTGTGTGGGTTCCTCTGAGCTCTGAGTACCTGTTACCCTATTATAGTCTGCAGTTGAGGTGCTTTAATGAGAATCTTTGTACAATAAAAAACATACCAATCGAGTCACTGTGATCTCCTGGATTCTTCTTTGCTGTTTCCGCCGCAATCCTGGCTTTTAATCGCCAGTTTTAGGCAATGTTTACAAACAAAAAACATGGCCGCTAACCAGGAAGTGATGTTTGTGTGTGTGTGTGTGTATATATATATATATATATATATATATATATATACAGTATATGAAATAGGGCTGAAAATGTTACAGAGTCTCTTTAAAGTGTATCTGTACTTCTAAGAAAAAAAATTATTTATGAAGTGATCTCTATACACTCTACAAGGAATGCGAGATATTTTACTTTCTGCTTTTTGCAGACTTAAGAACCAATGACACATTTAGACAAATGATAATTTAGGGTCTTTTATACCAAGCTTAACACTGCTGCCATGATCGCCAGACAATTCCTCAAGTTCCCTCAAAACAGTGTAAATTGTACGTATTTTACAATTCAGAAATTCATTGTGTTTCTGTTCTTGCCTGTAGTTATCCATACAGATTTGATTAAGGTTTTTCAGTCCATTAGCAGTTTCTTGTTGGCACAGTGAGATCTTATTTATTGCTCTCCATCATTTCCAGGTAACTACAAGTCCACCTCCTCAGATAAAAAACAAAACAAAACACAATTTCTACTGTAATGTACTGTACTGTAATATAGCCTGGCTCCCAGCGTACGTCTTACTTTGTGTTTCTTGTGGGTAATACCTGACTGACCCACCCACCAGCTGAATCCAGAGAGCAGAGGAAGTGAGCTGTAGTGCTGCTAGCCGAGCACATTTAACCCAATAAACAGGTATTCTGACTTCAATACACTGCTATTATTTACTGATTGACCAGATTGCCATTAGCTTTAGCTGTTCAGTTTTATGCTTTAGTTGGGCAAGTGGCTCTTCTGCATAGTAAGCTTGCTAGTCAAACCATCTTGTGGTGCACCAAAAGTATTCAGCTGTTTTATGTTCTTCACTGAAAACATATTTTTGATTAGTAAACATGAATATATTATAAAATACCTATTCTGTTTAAGCACGCTTAATGAGTGCAGACTTATACCTTACATGTGCTACATGGCAATGAACTAGTTTGCTACCAGCAGAAAGAAGAAATATAATTGTATACCTCAGCATCCCCGATTGGCTTGTGTTTTTACAGGAAATATAAAATGACAAACATTATTAAACCAAAGACAATTTATTTAAAAGATTTTCTGTGAAAGATAACAATCATAAAAAACAAGCATTGTAAAATTGGTAAGATTGTAGAACATTAACGATAGATATGTCTTGCTGCATTACATTTATGCTTTCTTTTGTTGGTTGCCTTAAAATCTTCAAACATCTGTTAGATAACAATAACAATGCATAAAGGCCACTCCTCAGTAAGCAAAACAAATAATGAGGGGGGGGGGGGAGATGTCTCTCAGCTATGTTGAGAATATTTATACTGTGTGGGGAAGAAATACTAAAGATGTAGATCTGTTTTTGTTGGTCTTAAATAACTTCTAAATTATTTACATCAAGTCTTGTAGTATTGCTTCTCTGAGGGTTGGAAGAGAATAAGATGTTGGCTAAAGACCTCCATCTGAAGCTATCCCTTAGAGTATATGGCTTTTAGCTCACCATTGGATGAATCGGGGAGATTACATTGAACCTGTGCTAGAAATAGTACTGCAATTTTGAAGAAATTAAATGAGTTCAAAGCCAAAACACATCCTGCCGCTGGCTACGAGAAAAGAGAAAAATGTAGCTAGTACTGTGCAAACACTGGCACACAGAAGAAGACAATGAGCTGTCATCAGAACAGCGGTACACATTCCATCTATAGACAGTACACCCACCTTCTACACAGGCTCAGCCTAAACTGCTTTTTCATTGAGCACATTCTCTTCTGGAATCCAGATCAGTATGATATTCTACTTCAGTGAATAGCGTCTATTTTTTATGCTATATGTCATCTGCGAGTGAATTTATGTAACATAATTGGCTGTAATAGTTACACAGTAAGTCATGTCAGTGTATTGCAGACAGCTGCATGTCTTGGTCAACAAACACAAATAATAAAGTGGGTTATGTCTGTTTAGATGGAGGCAAAAGCACTTAAATAGTGCCACACAATGAAAATAGCTGTTTCATTTAGCAGCAATCACTTCCTCTTTAAGACATTAACCTCTTGCCGACCGCGTCACGCCGGTAGGCGTGGCCGCGGCGGCAGCCCCAGGACCGCCTAACGCCAATTGGCGTAAAGTCCTGGGGCTCTGTTTTGAATGAGATCGCGCGCACGCTGCGCGCGCATCTCATTCTCGGAGGGCGGAGCTCCGCCCCCTCTTCAGTCTCCGAGCGGCTATTGCCGCTCGGGAGACTGATAGACGGCGTGATCGCCGTCTATTTACCCGTACAGCGCTGCGATCGGCAGCAGCGCTGTACTGGGGACAGCCATGTGACACGGCTGTCCCCCTGGGACACTGGAGAGCGATCGGCTCTCATAGGCAGAAGCCTATGACAGCCGATCGCCACAATTGGCTGGCTGTGGGGAAGGAGGGAGGGAGGGAGGGAATAGATTTAAAAGAACACGCTTTTTTTAATAAAAAAAGAAACAAAAATATTTGTAAACAAAAAAAAAAACAATCTGGGGGCGATCAGACCCCACCAACAGAGAGCTCTGTTGGTGGGGAGAAAAGGGGGGGGAAATCACGTGTGTGCTGTGTTGTGCAGATCTGCAGCTTAGCCTTAAAGCTGCAGTGGCACATTTTGCTTAAAATGGCCTGGTCACTTGGGGGGGTTTAGCACTGCAGTCCTCAAGAGGTTAACAGCCATATTTACAACAGATCTGTTTTCAGCCTCCATGTTTTTCGCAATTTTTCCCCCTCATTTCTGTTTAGCAGGTTAGTTCTGTGCATATTTTTTTTTTTTTTTTTGCTTCACATGGAATCATGTTTCAGTCTTCATATACCATTTATCTATGGTTTTTATATGTGCAAAATCCACATTTTGTAACATTAACATCTCTGGTGTAAACTGTGCAAGTTTTTCATTTTGGTCTGCAAGGAGTCTGTGCCTTGCCCAAGTTATCTTATTGTAGATAACAATTGGCAGGGCTGCTGCAGCCGACTATTCTTGGGCTGTGTCCTAAGCTTAATGTAGAATGGCACAGAGAATGCTTGATCTTTACCTAACCTGAAGGCTGGATTGGTTCTCCTCTTCCACTACCAAGCAGTGCTGTAATGCTGACATCCTGCTTCTGGCCTTAATTATGTGAGATGACGTAACCGGGACTCAGAGGAGGATGACAACATAACAGCGCTACTCAGTGGCCAAGACAAGAAAAAATAACATTTATATTGCGCTTTTCTTCTGACGGACTTGAAGCACTTGAGCTGCAGCCGCTAGGGGATGTGAAGAAGATAGACAATCCTGCATCTAGATCAGGTAAATATGTCTATTGCTCCATGTGCTACTCTGCATTAGCCTTAGGGCCCATTTCCACTAGGAGAGGTGCGATGCGGCTACATAGCCGCATCGCACCGCAGGTGTCCTGAATCACATGCATACCAGTGGAACAGTTTCCGCTGCATTCATGTTGTGCGGAGCGGTGCAGTGCGATCTGTGAATCTGCTACAGATTATCGCATGGCCGCATCCGCCTGCAGCCGCGTCCCATCTCCTTCATGGACTTCCGCATCGGGAGATGCGGAAGTGATGCGGCCGGTGGTGGAAGTGATGCCATGCGATATATATATATATATATATATATATATATATATATATATATGTATATATATTTTATCCTCATTACAGATCCTGAGATTTCAACCATGTATCTCACAATATGGGTTTATTCCATGGTTTCAAATTATGCATTCATATAGCCCTTTCCATAGATAAATGCATTTGGGGTCTAATATTGTATATATAGGTGCACTAATTATTCTACATGTGTTTTATTTATAGCCACAAAGGCTAATTATGCAGTCTGTTGCTATGGAAGGGGGTGCTGTACTAGATTATCGATAGATGTGGCCTCAACCAGCGGCCGCAGCTGAAAACTATCTGGCATGTATTCAAAGAAATATACAATATGGGAATGCCAGAGAAGCTAAAGAGCAGCAGTAAATGGTTCACATGACACACCTGAAAAGTATGTGAATCCAAATGCCTGCTTTGTCTTTGTTCCCTATCAGAGCTCCGCTTTTACTATTTAGTTAAGATATGCCTAGCTGATAAAATCAGTACGACTGGCATCACTTCCTTTAATACTCATAATACTAGCAGAAAATAATTTGCTGAATAGTGGTGAACATTCATATTGCAAACTAGAAAACAAGGACATAACAAGTATATCATCAGCATTTGCTAATTTCTGGGCATGGCATTATTGTAACACAATTAAAAGCACTCCAGTAAAACCTTGGATTGAGAGTAACTTTGGTTAATAGCGCTTTGCAATACAAGCAAAACATTTTGTGAAGTTTTGACTTGAAATACAAGCAACGTCTTGAAATACAAGCAAAAAAAAGTATACATGCATAACATCATCACAACTGAGGCGATAGTTTGTCTCCCTTTGGAGCTGTTGCATTGTACTTAATTGTGCTTAATCTGAGTGTAGATACTTTTTCATAAATCACATTTTCAAGAAATCCTCAAAAATAACTCAGTCATTGGATAAGTTCCTTATTAAAGCCATGCAAAAAAAAAGGTTGGGGCGAGCCAACAGATGGCAATAATTCTGTTAGTTATAGTGAAAATCTTGTTTACATTTTTATTTTCTGCTATTTTACTATAACTGTTTTTGGATTGTGGACCGAATCAACTGGATTTCCATTAATTCTTATGGGGAAGTTCACTTTGATATAAGAGTGCTTTGGATTACAAGCAGGTTTACTGAACGAATTATGCTCGCAAACCAAAGTTCCACTGTAATTGCTTTTATGTGTATCTCCAAGAATACATTTAGTTTCAGAAAACAAGTTGCCTGTTAAGTGTTAATAGTACTGTTACTGCTATTGTCACTACTAATACTAGTACAGTCTGAAACAACACTGCATTATTATATTCTACAAATAAAGAGCATCAATAAAGATTTTTATCTTTAATAATTATTTTTAAATTATTAATTATGTATAATTCGAAATATATTAGTAACTGTATATTTTTTGTTTTTAATATCCTCTAAACTATGAATGCACTTAATGTTTCACTCCATTTTCTCACTATATTATTCTACTGCAGTGTATGACTTACAAGAAAACAAATAATTGAACTTCAGTGCAAAGCAAATAAATGACCAATAATAGCAGTAGAGTTGACTCAGTATGAGTGACTGTTGGAAATGCAGCATATCCTCAGACAATATACAAGGTCATATTAACATTGCTACTTCATATCAACATGTTTATGAAATATCGAGCTCTCACTTGCTCAGTTCTTATAATTGTTTTTTTCAAAGCATTCAGAGAGCTTTCATTTTTTTGGTAATGCATTATTAAACATAAAAATACTAAATCAAGCAAAGTCAAACTGACTAATTTTATTACTTAGTAGCAGTTAGAAACAAAATTTGGTATTTGATTATTTTATATTTTATTATATTATCTATGTGTTAGTTAAAATATTAAAGTGGAAATATTCCTTTGACCTTGTTGACTGTGAGGCATAGTATTTCTAAAACTTATAATATATATACTTTATTTTTCTGATTAATTGCTTTGTTGATTGGTTTATCGATTTTTCCCCTTTTTTCCACATGGACTGCTAATACAGATCAACACACGTTCTCTCTCCTTTATAATAATTAGTTTCTATTACATGCTACGGGTATCCAGGCACTACTTTAACCTATAAGAAACATTCTAAAGGTATAGATTTTAAACTGTTATGTCTAATACGTCCTTGGGTAATGAAAGAGGATGCGGTCCTTAGACTGATCCGAGAGTAGCAGACATCTTTACTTCTTAGGGTCTTGTATTAACTGGCTGAATAATAATGTTGAGATCTGAAACTGTAGTTAAGCTTTTGTGACCTCTAGGGTGAAGAGATACCTTTACCCTATGGCCTTTTTTCATATGAGCAGGTGAATAATAATTTCAGGCTGTAATGTGAATAGCTACCTAGTGAAAATAACAGCAAAATATAAAATGTAAATATAATGGAGCAATGCTGAAATATACTGCAATCCATTAGAGTTTAAAGAGACTCTGTAACAAAAGTTCTGCTATCCTATAAGTTCCTATACCTGTTCTAATATGCTCTGGCGTACTGCAGCCTTTTCTAGTTGCACTGTCTCTGTAATAAATCTTATCTTCTTTCCTCTGTCGGCTCTGTCGGGCTCAGGCTGGAATGTGTGGAATGTGCAGCACTGCTTGTGATAGGCAGAAGCTTTACACACCCTCTCCAAGCTCTCCTCTCAGCCTATCACACTCTGGTTAGCAGCCATGTCTTTTGTTTGTAAACACTGCCTAAAACTGGCAATTACAAGCCAGGATTGCAGCAGGGAGTGGCAGAAACAGCACAGAGGGCCCCAGGAGAACATAATGAATAGAATGGTATGCTTTTTATTGAAAGATTTTTAGAGTACAGATTCTCTTTAATGACGTACACATAATAAAAAATGAACAATGAAAAAATAAGCTGTCATATGATACTGTATTAAACAATGGAAACACATACTGCTTTATCCTCTTGCTCTTCATGTTTAAAACCCACCATTACGTACAAACAGAACATTATCAGAAATAGGACAAGGAATACACTAGTGTTAAAGTCTTAGTGTATTTAAATGTATGAGTGCTTTAAATGCCTCTGAACTATGCCGCAATCAATAACACAGTATACTTACATTTTTTTTACCTCATATTAAGATATTAACATCCCACCTTCAGTTAATACAGTATGAGCGGTTTACTGATTGTAAATTAGCTATAGCGCTTCCTCAAATACTAAGGGCCTTTATTTTATAAAGGGGCATCACAATTAACTGACAGTTCATATTTTAACACAGAAAAATATATTATTTTTATAATATATTTATGAAAAAAGGAGTGGGGTGCATGCTAGCTCCATGCTAGCATGACCACATCATGTCTCTCTGTAGGGATATCATTGCAATTTTCCTCAGATCTGTGGGGCTACAAAGATGCTTGCAGTCAGCGTAGTTAAAAGCACCTTCAACTCAGGAAGCTGACAATTTGTCAGTTCTTAGACAAAAATTGGAACAGTTTCTTTCAGATTGGCCGGGATATTCTTTCTCATTGGTCACTCGTGTCGTGATATTTTTCTTGACATTTCAGCAGTTTGTGGACATTGCCCACTAATAACTATGTACAGCTTTTGTTCATGAAGTGCACTGCCGCAATATTCTTAAATTACGGGTTCAGTTTAAAGCTACCAAATATTTGTCTGTCAAAGGTGGGACTGTCTGTTTTTTGTTTTAAGCAGTCTGATACAGAAAGTGAAATTGTTCTTTAAACTACAGATTTCAATGATACACAAAGGAATAAAAATATGTTGTGAAAAACATGCTTGCTTCCTCATATTTTTCTTCTTACAGCCTTTAACCACTTAATGTTTTTGCAACAGTTTATCTATGCCCAGAAGACTTAATCTTAACGCTAGGGGTGTAGATATACGTATCTCATCGCAATTGCCGCTGTGCGTATTACTGCATGCTTCCGCTCACATTCACACCACCACTTGTTAGTACATAGTAAATCTGTTGGTTTTATCCACAGTAGCAAGTTTTATTTTAAAACTATAATGGCCACAAACTGATAAATAATGATATTTCTTTTCATACTTTTCTTAGTATTCCTGTTAAAATGCATTTCGAATACAATTATTCTTAGCAAAATGTACCACCCAAACAAGCCTGATTGGTGGTGGAAAAATATAGATAATTTCATTGTGATAAGAAGTGATAAAGTTATTAGTGAATGAAAGGGAGCAGCACTAACACTTAAAAATTGCACTGGTCCATGAAGAGAAAAACCCATTAGTGGTGAACTGGTTAAATAATCCAGAATATACACTTTTTTTTCTTAAATGTGCCAGATCAGTTACACATGTATTCTTATATAATATTTTGACATTTTAACAGTGTAGCATACAAATGTATTTTGATTTAAATTGAAGTATGTATTGACTTTTCAAAGACAAAACAGTATAAGTGTATGGTTTGTTGATAGATGCCCTCACACACCAGCTAAAACTTCCTACTAGCACAAATCAATCTTTCATTCAAGTCCCTTCCTCCCTTCTCCTATTTAGTTAGCGGATCTTTTCCATCTCCTAGGAGCTAACATTGCAAATCAAATATAATCGTAAGTCCAGTAGGACATGTGCATTTACCTTTATCTAAAAAAGAAGAAAAAAAAAGAAAATAAATATCTTCAATGTTTTGTGTGCTGGCGTGTGCAGGGGTTTGCATGTGGGTACAGTGTATCATTCACTTCATTGTATAATGGAGAACCAAGGCATATCATCTGCTTATTGAGCTGTTATGAATTCATGTCACTGTTTATTTTATGAGTAAAATTAAAATACTGATTCAGAAATACATATAAGAAAATTACAAATTATTATATGTTTTAAATGTAGGAATTAAAGTGAATCTGAAGTCAAAACCATAAAGTGGCAACCATATTTATTTCCCTTTTAAATAATATGAGTTGCCAGGAAGTCCTCCTGATCTCTTTGGCAGCAGTAATGTCTGAATCACTTGCATGAAACAAGCATGTGGCTAGTCTAATAGGGAGTAGACTAACCACTCTGACTTCAGTTAGAGCACCTGATCTGCATGCTTGTTCAGGATCCATAGCTAAAAGTATTAGAGGCACTGGACAGCCAGGCAAATTGCATTGTTAGAAAATAAATATGAGAACCTTTATATCCCTGTCCCTTTAGGTATGCTTTTAAGTTCTATATTAAAGTCAATGAGAACCTTTTTCTAAAAAGCCGAAGGCCTTTGGAAGTCTTCAGGAGCCCCAGTGCTCCTGAAGATGGGCTGCTCCATACTGCACACGCGAGTGCCCTCTCTCACACGTGCAGTATGGAGCCGCCTATCTTCGGGAGTGCTTAGCTCCCGAAGACTTCTGAAGTCCCCTGTGGCGGGGGATTTAAACGGAGGAGTTGCCACTGCAATGAGGCACCGGGAGAGGAGAGGGAAGGCTCATTTGGACCCAGAGCCTTGCCTCTCCTTAGGAAAGTATCTGGTTTCCTTTTTTTAACTCTACTCCCATTAGCTTTAAAGAGGCAGCTACTAATATTTAGGTATATTCCAAAGAAAGAAGCATATTCGGCACTGCCATAAACCTTTATTGACATGAATAGCACAAAAATGCAATTACAGATGGATAGCTGTGAGTTGAGTGGGTGGTGGGTGCAGGGCACTGGCTATGCGTAGGCAGCCAAAGAAGGTTACATCAGTGGCCAGCACTCAGCGCTGAGTGCTGAAGCTGGGTGCTGTCATTGCACTAGTGCTATGCTGTGTGCCCCACGCAAGAGTAATTTGGGGATCCGGCGATCACCAGGCCCCAAATTACATCTCTCTCCGAGTTGCTAGAACTCGGAGGAGATATTGTATTTAACGCCACCAGGGATTTAAGTGGCAGCAGGATGAACTGTCATTCGGCTCATCCTGTGCCCAGCTCACCAGCAACCAGGGGCGTAACTAGAAATCACTGGGCCCCCCTGCGAATATTTGGATGGGGCCCCCCCCATAGGTGCCAAATAATCGTAATGGGGCAGCGTTTCACTGTAAATTAATTGTAAAGTGGGCAGCATTTTACCAGACAATCGTAATGTGGGCCAGAAAATCGTAATGTGGGCAGAGTTCACCAGAAAATCGTAATGTGGGCCTTTAGAAAATCATAATGTGGGCAGAGTTCACCAGAAAATCGTAATGTGGGCACCAGTCACCAGAAAATAGTAACGTGAGCAGCAGTCACCAGAAAATTGTAACGTGGGCAGCATTTACCAGACAATCGTAATGTGGGCAGCGTTCACCAGAATATCGTAATGTGGGACAGAAAATCGTAATGTGGGCAGAGTTCACCAGAAAATTGTAACATGGACAGCATTCACCAGACAATCGTAACTTGGGCAGTGTTCACCAGAAAATCGTAATGTGGGCCAGAAAATCGCAATGTGGGCAGCAGTCACCAGAAAATCGCCATGTGGGCAGCAGTCACCAGAAAATTGCAATGTGGGCATCAGTCACCAGAAAATCCTAATGTGGGCAGCAGTCACCAGAATATCGTAATGTGGGCAGCAGTCACCAGAAAATCCTAATGTGGGCAGCAGTCAGTCACCAGAATGTCGTAATGTGGGCAGCAGACACCAGAAAATCCTAATGTGGGCAGCAGTCACCAGAAAATCGCAATGTGGGCAGCAGTCACCAGAAAATCGCAATGTGGGCAGCAGTCACCAGAAAATCCTAATGTGGGCAGCATACACCAGAAAATCGTAATGTGGGCAGCAGACACCAGAAAATCGCAATGTGGGCAGCAGACACCTGAAAATCGCAATGTGGGCAGCAGACACCTGAAAATCGCAATGTGGGCAGCAGACACCTGAAAATCGTAATGTGGGCAGCAGACACCTGAAAATCGTAATGAGGGCAGCAGACACCTGAAAATCGTAATGAGGGCAGCAGACACCTGAAAATCGTAATGTGGGCAGCAGACACCTGAAAATCGTAATGTGGGCAGCAGACACCAGAAAATCGTAATGAGGGCAGCAGACACCAGAAAATCGTAATGAGGGCAGCAGTCACCAGAAAATCCTAATGTGGGCAGCAGACACCAGAAAATCGCAATGTGGGCAGCAGACACCTGAAAATCGCAATGTGGGCAGCAGACACCTGAAAATCGCAATGTGGGCAGCAGACACCTGAAAATCGTAATGTGGGCAGCAGACACCTGAAAATCGTAATGAGGGCAGCAGACACCTGAAAATCGTAATGAGGGCAGCAGACACCTGAAAATCGTAATGTGGGCAGCAGACACCTGAAAATCGTAATGTGGGCAGCAGACACCAGAAAATCGTAATGAGGGCAGCAGACACCAGAAAATCGTAATGAGGGCAGCAGACACCAGAAAATCGTAATGTGGGCAGCAGACACCTGAAAATCACAATGTGGGCAGCAGACACCTGAAAATCGTAATGAGGGCAGCAGACACCTGAAAATCGTAATGAGGGCAGCAGACACCTGAAAATCGTAATGTGGGCAGCAGACACCTGAAAATCGTAATGTGGGCAGCAGACACCAGAAAATCGTAATGAGGGCAGCAGACACCAGAAAATCGTAATGAGGGCAGCAGACACCAGAAAATCGTAATGTGGGCAGCAGACACCAGAAAATCGCAATGTGGGCAGCAGACACCTGAAAATCGCAATGTGGGCAGCAGACACCTGAAAATCGCAATGTGGGCAGCAGACACCTGAAAATCGTAATGTGGGCAGCAGACACCTGAAAATCATAATGAGGGCAGCAGACACCTGAAAATCGTAATGAGGGCAGCAGACACCTGAAAATCGTAATGTGGGCAGCAGACACCTGAAAATCGTAATGTGGGCAGCAGACACCAGAAAATCGTAATGAGGGCAGCAGACACCAGAAAATCGTAATGAGGGCAGCAGACACCAGAAAATCGTAATGTGGGCAGCAGACACCTGAAAATCACAATGTGGGCAGCAGACACCTGAAAATCGTAATGAGGGCAGCAGACACCTGAAAATCGTAATGAGGGCAGCAGACACCTGAAAATCGTAATGTGGGCAGCAGACACCTGAAAATCGTAATGTGGGCAGCAGACACCAGAAAATCGTAATGAGGGCAGCAGACACCAGAAAATCGTAATGAGGGCAGCAGACACCAGAAAATCGTAATGTGGGCAGCAGACACCAGAAAATCGCAATGTGGGCAGCAGACACCTGAAAATCGCAATGTGGGCAGCAGACACCTGAAAATCGCAATGTGGGCAGCAGACACCTGAAAATCGTAATGTGGGCAGCAGACACCTGAAAATCGTAATGTGGGCAGCAGACACCTGAAAATCGTAATGAGGGCAGCAGACACCTGAAAATCGTAATGTGGGCAGCAGACACCTGAAAATCGTAATGTGGGCAGCAGACACCAGAAAATCGTAATGAGGGCAGCAGACACCAGAAAATCGTAATGAGGGCAGCAGACACCAGAAAATCGTAATGTGGGCAGCAGACACCTGAAAATCACAATGTGGGCAGCAGACACCTGAAAATCGTAATGAGGGCAGCAGACACCTGAAAATCGTAATGAGGGCAGCAGACACCTGAAAATCGTAATGTGGGCAGCAGACACCTGAAAATCGTAATGTGGGCAGCAGACACCTGAAAATCGTAATGAGGGCAGCAGACACCTGAAAATCGTAATGAGGGCAGCAGACACCTGAAAATCGTAATGTGGGCAGCAGACACCTGAAAATCGTAATGTGGGCAGCAGACACCTGAAAATCGTAATGAGGGCAGCAGACACCTGAAAATCGTAATGAGGGCAGCAGACACCTGAAAATCGTAATGTGGGCAGCAGACACCTGAAAATCACAATGTGGGCAGCAGACACCTGAAAATCGTAATGAGGGCAGCAGACACCTGAAAATCGTAATGAGGGCAGCAGACACCTGAAAATCGTAATGTGGGCAGCAGACACCAGAAAATCGTAATGTGGGCAGCAGACACCAGAAAATCGTAATATGCCCCCCCCCCTGGGGCCCGCTCGGAGTTTTGTGGGTGCTGGAGGGGTGGCAGCATGAGGGGAAAGCCTTGCCCACAGTCGGCGGGGAGAGGGGTAGTTCCCCCCTCTCCCTCACCTCGGGGCTCTCCCCTCTGTGCTCCCCTCCAGCTCGTAAGTGTCTGTGGGGCTGTGGTGGGCAGCGAGCGGCGGGCAGATACATACCTGCTTCCGTGCGTTCCATCGGAGACTTCTCCCTCTAGCGGCTGACGTCACTTGACGTCAGCCGCTAGAGGGAGAAGTCTCCGATGGAACGCACGGAAGCAGGTATGTATCTGCCCGCCGCTCGCTGCCCACCACAGCCCCACAGACACTTACGAGCTGGAGGGGAGCACAGAGGGGAGAGCCCCGAGGTGAGGGAGAGGGGGGAACTACCCCTCTCCCCGCCGACTGTGGGCAAGGCTTTCCCCTCATGCTGCCACCCCTCCAGCACCCACAAAACGGCCCCAAGCGGGCCCCAGGGGGGGGCCGGGCCCCCCCGCGGGCGCAGGGGCTGCAGGGCCTATTCCTACGCCCCTGCCAGCAACGTTACTATATGCACACTAGGCAGCACCAATTGAGTTAAGCAAATTACGTAATTTGTTATGTAGTAAAGCCCAGTAAACTTAATGTGCACAGTCTGCACATGTTAAATTTAATTTCATTTACTCAATATACTCCCATGTACATTGTTAATTGCATAGCCTTTAATCATTTATGCCACCTGGACGTGATTGTCATGTCCAGGCGGCTGCTGTACGGCTGCTGCGCGCTTCCGCGTGCCGATTGCGCTTGCACCCACACGTGCACATGTGGTCCCCCATTAGCCCCAAGATCAATGAATCGGAACATAGTTCCTATTCATTGATCTAAGTCCCTGGTAGAAAGATAGATGGCTTCTTATCAGAAATCGCTGTCTTTCTAACAAAAAAAAGTTTCCCATCCTCCATATGCTTCCTGGGAGCAACCATTTAGCTTCCAGGGCTAAAAAAAAAAAAATCTCCCTGAGGCCATCTGGTGGCCAAATAGTAAAACTACATCTACACACATTTTTTAATAAAATAAACCCACATTATTACATCTAAAATTAACTGTTTACCTCCCACACCAAAAATTACCAAAATAAGATGTTTAATGAAAAAAAAATTACGATTAAAAAACAAACAAAACAAAACATAAATAGTTACCTAAGGGTCTGAACTTTTTTAATATGCATGTGAAGAGGGTATATTACGAGCATTTTTTTAAATTATAAGCTTGTAAATAGTGATGGACTCAAAACTGAAAAAATGAACCTTTATTTCCAAATAAAATATTAGAGCAATACATTGTGATAGGGACATCATTTATATGGTGTAATAACTGGGACAAACGGGCAAATACAATACATGGGTTTTAATTATGGTAGCATGTATTATTTTAAAGCTATAATCGCTGAAAACTGAGAAATAATGTTTTTTTTCAATTTTTTAAATATGCCTGTGAAAATGCATTTAGAAAAAAATAATTCTTAGCAAAATGTACCACCCAAAGAAAGCCTAATTGGTGTAGGAAAAAACAAGATATAGATTAATTCATTGTGATAATTAGTGATAAAGTTATTGGCCAATGAACGGGAGGTGAAAATTGCTCTGATGCATAACGTGAAAAATACCCGCGGGCTGAAATGGTTAAACATGTTTTTTTTTTGTTTTTTTTACAAAGTAATTTTATTTATTTAAGCAAACGTAACTAAACAATGTCTATACATGCCTTTATTATGTTTAATCACAGCTAAAGCGGAATGAAACCCAGCAATTCTTCTTTGCTCTAAAACTTTATTTACAGCATATTATATACTAATAGCATTTTTTTTTACTAGAACAGCATTCAAAGGGTTGAACACAGGACAGAAAAGCTCAATGTCGGGAAAGCTGCATGCATCCAAACTGGAGATAATGTTATCTTGTGTTTAATGTATCAAGTGAGGAATGTACACACATACTTCTCTGAAACTGCAGACTCTCCTGACCTGAACACAAACAGACAGTCAGAAAGCATTTCTGCTTATATTTCAAGATGGAATAAAAAACATTTATGAATAAAATGCAGTGTCAGCTCTCAGAGCAAAAAAAGTGTACTTTGGAAACTTGTAATTTCTAAATGATTAATAATACTTATGCACAAAAGCAAATATGATAACCATATGGCATATAAAAAGTAGGAAAACATGTTTTTATCGAATATTATGTCAGGGTTTTATACCGCATTAACAGTACTCCTGACCCTGTGTCTTGTGTGCATGATCATAAAACCTGAGAAGAAATCCACTTGCACCCTAGTGGCTATCATCACTATTTAACTTAGTGCAACAGTTGGGTATATGATGTACAGATATCTTGATAATGAGTGCTAATGTTTTTATGCCAGGTAAATTTGTGTGTAGGTAGCATAATGCAGATGTAGCTCATAATTCTTAGTGTTTAAAAATAGTCATTTTATACACAAGACTTGAAGGAAGCGGCAAAAAAAATCAGTTTAACTTACCTGGAGCTTCTTACAGTCCCCTGGAGTCACCTTGTGCCCACACTATCCTTCTGAGTTCTTCCGGACAGCCACGTGACTCCTTGCCGCGTCCCTGTTACCGAAAGGGTTCAGCACATGTGCAGTATGCGGAAATTGGCGACGGGAGCGAAATCAAGGTGTGCACGGCTTGAGGCTGCGCATGTGCAGTAGCCTCCGTCTGGCCGAGACTGGTCAGCTTTGAGGGGGTCGCCCCTACTCGCTGGAGGGTCTTGGAAGAGCGGTGCGAGCACAGGATAAATTCAGGGGGATGCAGGAAACTACAGGTAAGAGAAGCTGTTTTTTGCCTTTAGTAACCCTTTAAGGCCAGGTACAATGTAGACCGCACAGAAAAGGTTATTGAATTAAGTATTCGGGATTGATTGTTGTACACTATTTTATGCTCAACTAGAATGAACAGCCATAATGTCACAATGGTTGTAAGGACTGCAGACAATAATTTTCCCAGTAGGAACTCAAGGGATAGTAGGGCTCAACCACTACACCTAAACAGTATTTGAAATGGTGGTGTTTGTTTAACAGAAAACACAACTTTATTTAACGATATATGAAAAAATAATAATTAAAAACGTATTTGTGGGTATGGTCAATGTCTACCTTGATAGGTCATCTGCAGTTATGCGCGGCTAAATATGCAGCATGTGCTTGATAAATGATTTCACAATCATACTACGATGGTCTTGGTCTCCCATTGTTGAAAGCATTATCCCCATTACCTTATAGGACAACTTAAAGGGAACCTTAGCCCACACTTACATTAAAAACAACTACTGCAGTCAATCTAGGTTGTACAGCAGACACTTACCGCTCTGTCTGGTGTTTTCAATAGTTCCTCTGAGCCCTGTAGTGCGCCACGTCTTTTTGGGCCGACTGATCAGTGGCACAGTACTTTCTCCGGAAGTACTGTCTGATCTGCCTCCCTCACATGGTCCTAGCGCCCGTCTCTTCTTCGTGCCTGCGCAGTAGGCCACCTTGTGAGCAGGCGCATTGAGAATCATAGTGTGTGCGTGAATCTGCTTGATTCACGCTTGTCACGCTGTTTGTAGATGTCACATACTCCCCTCAGCTTCTCGTGGGAGATATACTGCAATTAGCGTGGCAGTGTTGTTTCATGCCTGCAGTGATATATAGGACAACATTTGTCATAGCGGGTGATAGACGCTCAATCTGCGTGCTCGTACGCAGCAGCAGATTCTGACAGTAAGGGAGTACACGCTGACGTCAAAGTCAGCCTGGCCACCACGCTGCCCCGGAAGTAATATCTTCCCATCGCCGCCATGTTGCTGACGTCACAGAAACGAAACTGTGCCGCCGAGGGTGAACGGGGAAGAGCAGAGCGGCAAAAATAGAATGATGATACAGAGCTAATTGTGTGTAGCAAGGGAATAATTTCATTTACAAAAACAGCTCACAGTTAAGGTTCCCTTTAAGTGAGAGGTATTTGGAGGTTGCCTTATGTATTTAATTGTAAGCTATAAAAGTTGCCTGGCAGCCCTGCTGATTCTCTGCCTCTAATACTTTTAGCCTTTTAGTCTGGCATTATTGTCAGATCTGACAAGATTATCTGCATACTTGTTTTCGGTGTTTTTCATACACTACTGCAGCCAAATAGACAAGCAGGGCCACCAGGCAACTCGTATTGTTTAAAAAGAAATAAATATGGCAGCCTCCATATTCTTTTCACTTCAGTTGCCCTTTAAGTTGTTGGTGTGATTCTGCAATATCAACCGTAATTAGCAAGGGTATTTACACTCAGAGGTTTTTAAGGACCATTATTGCTTTGGATTTTCAGATACTTGTATGATATAAATTTTATCTGGCAGTTAGTGAAATAGGTTTTTCATTGGTTTTCAAGAATATCATGATTTTGACTAATGTCTTTTCTTACATGAGCATGTTTAGTTCAGCCGCCTGCAGAATATATTGACTGCATTTGTAACAGCTCTATTGTTTGTAAATCACTGGAGGTTTTCAATTTTTGTACATGGAGAGCTCATCCTTTTTAAATGATGTGCTAGAACACAGGTGTGAGGCTGTTTGCTTATCCTGTGGGTTACTTGTTATGGAGGGGAAGACAATTTAAAAGTATTTAAAAAAATCTTATCTCCATGCCTACCCATTTGAGCTTTAAGTGTATTCTTGAATAATGTGCAAACTCTGCTAGTCCTTCTCTTTGCAAATCAAAAACCTTTACATACCGAAATAATGAAATGAATGCATTGCATTGCTGTTTTTTCACACTGAGCATTATCTGCAGATAATATATACTTGAATTCTTAGTTTATGGTTCAGAGTTTTGTGTCTTAATGCATTTTGAAAAGAAAATCTAGATAATAGTCTGTGAATGTTAAATGACCTCTGCAACTTCTTACAAGTTTCTTGATTTGTTCTGTTCGCAAAGGATAAAATATTACTATTTGTCTATAATTAACTTTTACCTTTTTCACTCACTGTGCTGATTTAAATTATCTAACTTTTTATGGGTATATTGAATGAGACACATTATCAGTTTTACTTAGAAGTTTTCTTTGAACTTTATAAAATTATGGCAGAGAGGAATCTAGAAAGGAGAATACAGAAAAAAACTGTATTTTTCAACATCGGCTCCAATAAAATACTTTCATAGCTACTGTACCAGACTACTCAGTCCCTGACTCATGAGGTCACTACCTTTTCTGCACAACTCAATGTGCCTCCCTCACCATTTAAGTGAATGAGCTGTGTATCACTAGCATAGTCAAAGCAAATGGGGGGCAGAGACTAAGCAGCCATGTGATATTTCTAAGATCAAGATGACTGTAAGGCCCGGTTCACATTAGCGTTCCCTGTCCGGATTCGCCGGGCCGGATCCGGACCGTATACTGATGCAAACGGACCGGATCCGGATCGGATCCGGATCGGAACCGTACGGTTCCGATCCGGATCAGGTCCTGATCCGATCCGTTTGCATGGCAAAACGCAAGTGTGAACGGGGCCTAAGAGTCCCTGGATTTCACAGGAGTACTACAATGGCAGCATTATTTGGCCTTGAGTTGGGCTTTAACTTTTATTCTTCATTGTCTCGTACATTGAGTCTGTTGTCTATCCAACCATAATTTTATCCACCCATCATAAAAGCCATCTCCCTTTTTCTCTCTATCTTTCTACTGTAATGAATGAATATATATACTATATATATATATATATATATATATATATATATATATATATATATATATATATATATATATATATATATATATATACATATATATATATATATATATATACATATATATATATATATACATATATATATATATATATATATATATATATATATATATATATATATATATATATATATATATATATATATATACTGGGGGATTTTGTTCTGGAACATATATGTATATTGTATTTTAAAATTAATAAATATGGCAAGCAGTGGAGAGATAAGGCCATGTGCAGTGGAAAACAATACCTTTACAAAGTGATGAACATCTTGAGCATTGCTTGCAATCCTTTTTTGTATGCTGTAAGGTTTGTATCGTGCCACTGCTAATGCTGAAAAAAATCCACACTTGGCTAAGAAAAAGGAACAGATGTAACACTGCATAGTTTTTTCTTATTCCATATCACACACACACACCATATACTGTGAAACCTTGGATTGAGAGTAACTTGGTTTGAGAGAGCTTTGCAATACAAACAAAAATGTGTGTGAATTTTGACTCGATATACAAGCAACGTCTTGATATACAAGCAAAAAATATATATGTTTGTTGCGTCATCACAACTGAGCCAATGGTTCGACTCCCTATCACGCTGCAGGATTGTACTTAATCTGAATGTAGGGGCTGTAGGCTGTCACATTTACATGAAATCCTCAAAAGTAGGCAAAAACAACTGTCACTGGATAAGTTCCTTGTTAGAACCACACAGCAAAAAGTGACATTGTAGAATCATTAAAAGATTCAATTATTTTTCTAATTAATCCATTATAGGTATCAATCCAATATAGAAATGTACCTGATGAATGGGTTGGAGATTATGTGCATACACACACACACACACACAAACTCAGACAGACACGCACAGACACGCAAACCATAAGCTAAAATAGAGGAATACATATGGATTGAACATATTCCAAAAGGTATCTAATTGATCAATGCACCCTTTTAAGCCCCCAGGTTAGGGCTGAATGAAAGCATTGTTATGCAAAAGAGGGAACATTTTAAATGCACTTTACATTACATTTTGAGCTTGTTTGGTCAGTTATGCTTTTGGTGAATTCACCAGGTTGGTCCTAACTCCTCCTGTGGGTGTCTGGCAAGTGCATCCCAGTCTAGTTACATCTGAAGCACTTGTTTGTGGACATTTGCATATACATCCTGCTTGGCATAAACTTCTGGTGAGCAGTTTACCTATAGGTCAGTGTATTGGTAGTTGAACGTACTAAGGAGTACACTCTAGAATTTACTTTACAACTTTCCCTACAGCAGTATTCCCTAAGGGTGTGCATCAATTTACCTGGCTTTTCTCAATCTGCTGGAATTCAATCTGACTCTACCTACTCACCAAGAATCCTCCTTTCAGCATGCTTTCTTCTATATTTTTTGGTGAGGCTTTATTGACTACACTGTGTGTTAAACTGAGCGATTTTTAAATAAATGATTGGTTAGAATTCCTAGCCAGTTTACATTGGGATGGAAAACTAAAAGAAAAAACCCCTAACATGACCTTGTGTTTACACTGAACCCAGGTACCATGCTTGGATAAGTGGTTTGTGATCTAGAAGTATTCTTGATCATTAAAGCGGAATGAAACTGAGCATTTCTACGTTTCTCTAATAGATTATTTACAGCATATTATATACAACCAGCATTTTTTTTTTACTAGAACTGCATTCAAAGGGTTAACACAGCCTTTAGAAGCTTCCCTGCCTGCAGAGCTGGCCGCTTCCGAACTTTACATAATGTTACCTTGTGTTTAATTGTGTCAAGTGAGAAATGTAAACAAAGCCTTCTCTCACACTGCCCGGTCCCCTGAACAAAGTCAGACAAGCATAAATGCTTTCTGATGCTTTCTGATTACATTAGAGGATGAATAAAGCAGTTATAAATAAAATGCAAAGTCAGCTCTCATAGTAAGTGTACTTTAGGAACGTATAATTTCTAAATTAATAATAATACTTATGCACAAAAGCAAATATGCTAACTGTATGGCATATACAAAGTAAGAAAACATGTTTTTATTGAATATTATGTCAGGGTTTTATACCGCTTTAAACAACATTTTTAATTTCATGCAAAATCAAAAAAAGGAATTGTACTACAGTAAAATGTTACATTGCTTAAACACATTTACATGGAAGCTATCGAAATTTCATTTTGTCATAATATGCATTTTCTTGTAAAGTCTTTATTGTTACTGTATTTAAAATAAATTAATTTAACCTTTTCCAATCTCCGGCAAGATCTGTTTGAAGCCCACATTAACATTAGATAATATTTAATTATTCCAGGACCTGGTTTATTTCTAGCAGCTCATGCTGAGTTCAGAATCTTGCAGTTGTAAATCAAACCCAAACTTAAAATATGTAATGATATTGCAAAGCGGAGAAAGTGATTTATGAATTCTGTTACAGCAGTTTATCAGCATTGTACAAAGTATAGAAAGGAGAACCAGTATAGGAAGTTTCTTTTGAAGATACAAACAAGTTTCAATTCAATTCCTTCTGTGTTTCTCTCTTAATAGTTTAAAGTTGCACAATTTGGATTTAGGCTACGTTTTTTTCTTGGCCACAAATGTAGGAAGATACTAAGGTCAAGTAGTATGCTGTCTTTAGTAAGATGATTTTATCTATGTTAGTACACTGGTAGCATCAAGGAGGGTAGAGCACTGAATGTGTTAACCTTTTTATTTGGACTTATAGGATTAGCTTTTGGGAGCATCACTCCTGTGGTCAGAGTATCAGAAATGGGTACTTTGCGATTTTATTTTCATACATAACACAACAATCAATGTTCATAATACACCAATAACTCCTGCCCCTATGGCCTATAACCTACGTGCAATATTTCCTTTGGTTCTCTTGTTCAAACCACACATTACCACACTAACTTCTTTCTGGCGTCTACACCTGAAAGCATCTGTATTCATGCCTTCCTTAATCAGAGGACAACATTTATACCCTCATAGTTTCTTGATATGACAACTGAAGCACCCTTTTCTGTGGCCTACTTGCTTGCTGCCCTGTAGTCCACCTTGAACTCTGTTGTTCAACTCATTCACATCTCCATTGGTTTCTCTAACACTTCTGCCCTCTGTCAGTCCCTTCACTTTCTGCCTATAACACAAATTATGCAATTGAAAATCCAAACCCTCACTTACAAAAGCCTTTACAGTCTGTTCCCACCTTACAGAACGGTATTCTAGATATCACCTTATACAACATTCAGTCTGCTAATGACACAGATGGGTGACACCCAAGGTTGCAAAGTGCACAGTGAAACCTAATCTCACCTGTCTGATCAGTGCACTCCTCCTCCATTTGGGTGTTCTGTCTTTATGGCTCCTTGCAGTGGCATCTCTACTCCTGAGACCTGTCAGCATGTTACATAAGTACACATATGTCTACGGGGATGGAAAGGAGATGCCGGTGAAGTTGGAGGCTGGAGTGCCACGAGGATGGAAGGTACGCGCCAGCTAGTGAGGTGAGATCATGCTCTGCTGTTCACGATTGGTATGGGAGAGGTAAAGGGCACCTTAGCATTACTATATTAAGTGAGGCTATGGCTACCCCCAATACTACAGTATGAGAGTGGAGGGAAACTGGCTACCCTAATAATGCTATATGGTTAGGTCGAGGGACAAAGCCTATCCTAAAACTGCTATGTGCATGGGTGTGGGACAAAGGTTTCCCTAATACTACTATATGGGGGATGAAGAGACAAAGGCTACCTTTATTCTGCAATATACAGTTATGTCCATAAATATTTGGACATAGACAACTTTTTGCTAATTTTGGTTTTGTATATTAACACGATAAATTTTGAATGAACCAACTCAGATGCAGTTGAGGTGCAGACTCAGCTTTTGAAGTTAACAAAATGATTGAATAAAAATGAGGCAACTAAAGTATTTTTTAATACAATCCATTCATTTCATGGGCAGGTGTGGGTAAGTCTGTCATTATTAAATTATCAATTAAGCAGATAAAAGGTCTGGAATTGATTTGCGGTGTTGCACTTGCATGTGGAAGATTTTGTTGTGAACAGACAACATGCAGTCAAAGGAGCTCTCTGCGCAGGCGCAGGATGCTATTGCGGATGGGAACAGTAACAAGGCTACGCATGGCAGGGTTGTGAAACTAGCTGGCGTCTGGAAAATGGAGGATCGTGGAGGACCAGCGCGGTACAGGACAGCTACAAGGGGCTGGCAGAAGCCCCAGGTAAGCGAAACTCTTGTTTTTTTTTATTTTCATTTCCACTTTAAGGATAAGATACAGAACACTGCCTTCTCCAAAAGTTAGGATTAAAAATCACCGCTCTTAGTACTGCATAAAACTCTTTTAACTCCCTAAGTAGTGAACCCACCCATATCTCCTCCATGTACTGTAAGAAAAATTCATGAGACACTGAAGGGATTTTTGGCCTTGCAATACAGGTACCACAAATGTGCACAGCAATCCTAACTCTGAAGGGGCTAGAGGTGCAACCCATATGCTGCTTGGAATATACAATGTACACTGTCACATAAACTACTAGTTTTGTGCTTCAAATTATGTATTGTTTAGGTTGGTAATCTTGCAAAGTATATAAAGATACAGCTGTCTTTTTGTTAATATGTACCTGGTAGTAGTGAAGCATGGAAAAGCCACATTTATATAAACCTACAGGTTTCAAACAGGACGGTCAAGAAACAGATTCTTAACTACAGAAAAGGCTTTGAGGTAATTTCTTCACCTAAGTTTGGGGCCCTACGTTTAACAAAATTGATGCCACACTGAAGCAGGATTGCCAATTCTCCACACTAAATAGATATATTCTTTTTTTTAGATGTCCACAATAGGAGTATCATAGGAGTATCACGTGTGATAAACCTGTGCTTTATCCACAGACCAGGGTGAACTCTGACTGGGGTGGCAGTTTAACTTTTTAAAGTAATTCTAAACTGAAATTAAATTTATGAAATTATTAAAGTACACCTGAACTGAGAGTGATATGGAGGCTGCCATATTTATTTCCTTTCAGACAATACTGGTTGCCTGGCAGTCCTGCAGTTTTCTCTGGCTGCAGTAGTGTCTAAATCACACACTTGAAACAAGCATGTGGCTAATCTAGTCACACTTCAGTCAGACACATCTGACCTGCCTGCTTTTTTAGGGTCTATGGCTAAAAGTATTAGAGGCAAAGGATCCGCAGGACAGCCAGGAAATGTGCATTGTTCAAAAGGAAATAAATGTCAACCTCCGTATCTCTCTCTTGAATTTAGAATCCTAATCTACCTGGAGAAGGTCAGTCTTGCGCTGTAGGCAACAGGTAACATCGGGGTTTTAGAATGATATCTTGTAACCAGCTTGACTAGTCATTCATAAACTAATTTAAACTCATTTACAATACTCTAGTGCTTTCAGTGCTGCCAGAAACACCTATTAGGCCTATTAATTACAGCATGTTTCCCGTGTACAGACGACAGTGCCAAATTAGTCATGATGTTTTTCTCATATGAAAAGATCCGAATGCTCAGGCCTGTGTAAGAAATCTATATGAGCAACTGCATGCAGGTTTCATAAAAAACAAAAGGAGGAATGGTCACATCAACAGAATAGAGGAATCCAGTTGAATGGACATAACTTGAATAAGGCAGTCAGCGATTTTTTTTTATAGCACATTGATGAAATATGTTACTTACTAAATTAACATTAGAAAACAGAACATTGCTTTTATTGATCATGCTATGCCTTTTACATTAATAATGAAAAAAGCAATTGCATTGTAAAAAAAAAAAGACTTCTGTATTGAGCAAGTAGCAAGGAAAGGGAAATCTGTGCGAATGCAAGTGTAGATTTGACGTGGCACAGCAAATCTTGCAATAATGAGCCTTTCAAACTGCAGATGTGACAGCATAAGCCATTTTCATATGATTGCAGTACAAAGGAGCTTGAAGAGAAAGCTATTTAAAGAGCCTGTTCCTGCTATTAAACCTGAAATCACACTCCTTGTTTAATTTATTTATTTATTACATTTGTGGATTCAAATTCCATTGAATAAATCTGTGTTCTGTTCCTCATATTTAGGCAGGAAAGCTCTGTGAGCAATACCACGTTGTTGATTTACATATTTAGGTTTACAGTGTCATTCGTGTTGATAGACACTCTAGTGAATAAAATGATCAAGATTAGCCCATAACTGTAAACATAATCATGGATCATTTTATTGACTGATGACATCATTGAGTTCAAGCTACAAAAACAGGAAGAAATTGAAGTTCCTTGTGTACTACATAGTATTTTTTCCAGCTGGTAATATTTTAAAACGCAGATTGCCAACTATTTAGTAAAGGTGTGCTTGCGTTGTTTCAGATTGAGCCAGTTGAATGTCATCTCGCTGTGGATCCTCAGTCTCCTGGTCCAGTGATCTGTTCAAGGAACTGGAAAGGGATCTTTTAGGAAGCTAAACAAGTTGATATTTAGCTGAAAGATAAAAGGCATATCTCCTCTTTCCTTAAGGAGAACCTGAACTAGCCCGGGAACAAAAATGAAATACTTACCTAGGTAGAGGGAAGCCTGTGGATAGTCCAGAGGCTTCCCACTTCCTCCATCACCCGCACTTCCTGAATTGGACCTCTGAACATATTAGACAAGAGCTTGCCGGATAAGTTCTCATAGCTGCACTCTCCTCCATATATGAGCTTGGTCGTACAGGCACAGTAGAGCATAATGCTAGGGTTTTTTTTAACATTGATATGTTTATTGTTCTCACCCATTTCTAAAAAGGTTATAATTTTTGCAAACTGAAATTGAGTTTACTTAGTGAATCTATCCCCTATGTCACATGACAGTTCTGGTACGCTTTGAAATAATCCTGTTAAATGTACCTGAATTGTTAGGAGAATTAAGTACACACTCTGTACTATGACATGTGTACTGTGATAGATTCTCTTCAAAACTGCAAGTTTCAAAACTGTGAGATTTGCATGTGAACTCTTAACCACCCATGGGCCCAGTTGTTGGTCATTGGGAGACTACACAAATCACTAGGAAAAAGAGTAGCCTGCTTATATAAGAAGATTTGGAGATGAAACAGGAGTGGCAAGGGGCAGTATGTGTTATAATCAGCACTTCATGGTTTCAGCTGTGTACTGGGTTTTCACCCATGTTGGCATAACAGCTGCTTCCTCTTCAGGAAGGATTCTCTTGGTGCCATTGTAACAGTTATAAAAACCCTTTGGCTGCATTTTCAAACATGGATGTCTTTCTGACACTTATTATATTGTAAGATAAGATGGCTACTTTGATTTACAAGGCTGCCACCCACTTACTAATGCTGTTATCTGAAGCTATATGGAAGGTAAATTGTAGACCATAGAGAACGTTCCTGGAAGGTGAATATTCTGTTTTCTCCTACAATCCAATCTTTAAAGTACCTGGAGATAGACTTTTCTGGTAACAACAGTCTGTAAGACAAAAGGGTAAACTTAAATAGGGAGTTCTTTTATCTTAACACATAGACATAATCAACTGTTTTCAGGATGCATTGTACACAACCTAACAGCGAGTGTTTGTTAACTCACCTCATTCACTGCAGTGGAGCAGGTTGTACAGAGTTGGCACACAGCTGCTGTCAGGAAACTTGCCATGCATCCTAAATCCAGCCACATATTAAAGCAGCCCTGAAGTGCGAAAATGCAGTTAGATACTCACCTAAGAGAGGGAAGGCTCTGGATCCCATAGAGCCTTCCTGGTACTCTCTCATTACTGTCACCCTGGTGAAATTTTTCTACCTGCAGGTTGCATATGTTGCATATTTTTAGAAGCACTTTGGGAAGCAGGTGCTTCTTAAAGTGAATCTGAAGGGAAATTTAAAACAACAAACAGATACTTACCTAAGGAGAGGAAAGGCTCTGGATCCTTCCCATTCTCCTCCCGTCTCCTCATTCCCCTGCAGGCTTGTCGGTTTAAATGTCCCACTGCGGGAGACTTCGACAGTCTTCAGAAGCACTCGCGTGTGCACAGTATAGAGCGGCCCGTCTTTGGAAGTCCGAGTGCTTCCGAAGACTGCTGAGGCCAGCCCAACCCAGAAGAGCAGATTATACGACCCATGGGTCATCATAGACTGCTAACAGGGGCACCTGCGGTGGAACGCGGGGACTAGGAGGTGATCGGGAAAGGTTATATAGGACCCATAGCCTTTCCTCTCCTTAGGTAAGTATCCGTTTTTTTTTTTTGTTTGTTTTAAATTTCCCCTCAGATTCCCTTTAAACCTTCCAAGGCATCACAAGGGTGTGAATTTTTAACAGGGACAGCAGTTTGAGCAAAGAGACACAGAGAGGACCGGATCTCCATGGGATCCGGAACCTTCCTTATTCTTAGGTGAGTATCTAAGCCTTTTCTTTTTTTTTAGGTTGATTCAGGTTTTTTTTTTTTTTTTTTAAGTACAAAAAGTCTCTCAAGGCTTATTTTTTACTTTACAGAGCCCTATCACCGGAGGTGAAGTGAAGCCCTGTCACCAGAATTGAAGCAAATACATTAATGGAAATTATTAATTTGTTTCACTTCTCCTGTTTAACTACTTCCTTTTGCTATTTTACCTAGTGGGAAAGCTTTATTAATTAGTTCTTCTGAGCGCTAACAACACCTTAAAGGTTTCTTTTTTGTGCTACAATAATGTGAGAACAACACTTGACATGCCATATGTATGTGGAAGACATTAAGCATTTTAATGCATCGTGCTCTTTTTGATTTTACTCTCAGTGATGCTGATTCACAATGTGTTGATTAAGTAAGGGCTATTATGATGAGATAACACTTGACATGACACATATGCAGAAAGTCACAAAACAGCTTGATGCCTTCTGCCCTTTTTTGATTCTAGGCTAAGTAATTTATGAGATATACAATGGATTGGATTTTAATTAGGATTACAAACTCACCCAAGCACTCTTGCTAGCATAAGTGTTTCTAGTTTTCAAAGTTCGCCACCCCATTCAAGTCTATTGCGGTTCGCAAAAGTTCATGCAAATCAAACTTTTGCAGATGTTTGCGGTTCGGTAACCGAAAATCGGAGGTTCAGGCCATCTCTAGTCATAACCTGCATTGGCACTAGCTACCCATTTGACAATGATTGGAAGATTCAGGTGACCCAACTGCTGTGTGGCTAAGCTCCACAAAAGCAGGAAGCAATTTATGTGTGTAGCAACTATGCTTATCCTCACCTATTGCATATAATAAAACATCTGTATATTGTGCTGTTCATGAATTTTAATGCCAGATTTGTATCTGTTTCTACATGTATGTGTGTGAATCTGGAGTGAAAATTTTATTTTGCATTGGAATTTGTTTTTATTTCCCCTGTCACTAGATGCTGATATAGCTCTTTTGTGGCAGCTCATACTATGACAAGTTGTCTCCTGTAAATTATAAAGATCAGTAGCAGTAAGCTCCTGATCTTCATCACACACAGCAGTCTCTTGGACATAGATGTGAGCCATGGAGTGCTTATGAGAGCAAGTCTGAGCTTCCATGGCTTTAGATCAAAGGATATAGATGTCCATGGGCCATATATAAAATGTTTAGTACAGTTGTCATGTGCAAAGAGAAAGAAGTGTGATACACATTACCCTAGCAATGCTCGTGTTACCTAGGTAATGCGGCGTAGTAGTAGCACAGATGCACTCCCTTCAATAGTATAAATGGATGTGCCAAGGCTGCTCGGTTACCACCCAAGTAAGTCACATGGAAAGGATCAGACCGGCACCATCAAATGATGATTGATGGTGCGGCCTGATTGTTTCCACCTAGCTAATGCAGGTCACACTAATTGTGCAACTCATGCTGCCTTATCTGCACAAGTAACAATAAATTGCCATGTGCTCTCGGCATGCAGCAACTTCACCAAAATATGTGAATATGGCTCTATGAGAGCTCATGCTTGCTCCTTTCCTTACACTGTAGTCATCCTGAACCTTTCTTCAGCTATCTGATCATCATTTATGAGTGGAGCAGATGCATTTCCACCACAGGTTTCTGTGGGAAATACACCCGCGTTTACCTAAAGTATAGATCACCACTACCAAGATAATTCAAAAGTGCAAAACCTTTAAAAAATTTGATGCAGATAAAGGACAATAAAACCATTCAAAATTGGCCTCTAACTGTGGAGTGCTCGCACACCTGCATACACACTGACAAATCCGCATACAGACATCAACAAACACCAGTGCTGGTTTACAACTAACTGATTTTCCTGGGTCCTTTTTATTATGGTAGTCAGCATGGTAACCAGGCATTTTGAGCAATCATCTATGCTAGGATACACATTAATGGTAAATTAAATGGAAGGATCCAATTGGACTGGCTTAGCCAGTGTCAGATTCAGGGATTCTCCCTCTCTCAGGCTCAGCGTGGTTCCAAAAACCTGTAGCGTGTCCTCCCAGTCTCTTGCTGTAGGCTGCGGGTAGTAATTGCAGAGCGGCTTCTGGTGCTGACCTATGCCGACGATGTATACAGGCTGCTCCTCCATCTCTGCTCGCAGCTCCTGGGCTCAGTCACTTGTATATTTGTCTGTGAGCTTGGCGCCAAGACTCTGCTGTCCCTCCTTACATTGCAGGCCAGCATAGCACTCGGGCGCTCCATAGTTCGAGGATGTAGCTCTGCCCACTGTGGGAAATATATCCACTGTCTGGAATTAGGCAGGTTGGATTTTTGCATTGCAGACTGACAAGTTTCAACAGATCCTATAAATAACATAGGGTCTATTTATTGTCAGTTTTCCCGAGCTGGCAAAGGGACAACACAAAATCCATTTTGCGTTGCAGTGTAAACTGAGCTTCTGAAGGTCGGTCACATCTGTAACAAAGAAGCTTTGCGACCCTTTCCAAATATTTTTGCACATGATGATAAAGCGTTTGAATGGCATTCCCATGCAAGTTTATTATAGAGCATGAGCACATCTGCCAGATGCGACCCTAATCAAACACTGAGCTCAAATGATGTGTACGCCGTCAAAGGAATTTATTGCATGATTTTCAGCTGCCTAAAGTTTAACTAGACACTAGTATCAACCGAGCCTAACAATGTCATTTTAAAGGTAGAACTCTAAACAGTGCAGCTTTTGTGACATTACCGCATGCTTGGCTGATTTCTTTATTCAAATTTAATTTTAGTCTAAAGTTGTACTGCAGCCTGTTTTACATATCTTCATTTTCACCTAAATAGCAATAAGCCCCAGAGCGCTTCTTATTTTGCATTTTTCTGTCTAAATCCATCACCAAGGTTGGAAAAAAAATCACAGCGAATTAGTTGTTAATTAGATAGCAGCTGATTTGCAGTGGATTCTGGAGTGCAGTTGCTTGGTAAATCTATCTCCGTATATTTTAATCCAAACGATATCTAAAACGTTTTTTTCTGGCGATAGTATCCTCCTTATAATATAGCTTTGTTTAACTCAATAATACCTTTGGCAAGGCATCCTTTGCAGAACTGAATGGTGCCAGATAGCGATTCAAATCATGTCATATGGCACAATAATGTGAGCTGCATTGATATGCGAAGATTTGCAAATTATAGGCGTTGTTTGACATAGCTTTTAAGCAATTACCTTCTTTTTAGTTGTAGCTTTTAAGCCAACATTTCGTACCTGTTTACATCAGGTTACTGAGGCATGAAAAGTACATTCATTTGTATATTTTTAGAACAGGCCTAATTGGTAGCTTTTTTTTCTTTTCCTTTTTTAAGAAGCAAACAAGGCACATTTTGAAATCAATAACTGCTGATGCATAAAGTACTTGGCTGTTGTTCTGTTTACCTTTTTCAATGCTAAGGGCTTTACCACTCACTGGTATGTCAATGATGTGCAGTAAGTGATCTGGCCACTTTTAATTAACACGCTTTGAATAGTATTTTAGCCTCTGATCTGGAAACTAGTTGTTGTGCAGAACTTTCGGTGTAGATAATCATTTCTGAATAGGGAAAGATTATAGTGAGATAACAGGAGATTATTTAGATTACTATGTTTCTTAATGTCGTCTTAACACACAGATTTTTATTATTAGACGGTTTGGATATCACAAATCAGTGTACTGTGCCTAGATATGCATAGCTGATTATAGCCAGGAGTAAAATGGATAAAGCAGAAGCCCAGAAAAGCTAATTTTAGATTTGCGTCTTACAAAAACACAGCTAAAGGAAAACAACTGGCATTTAGTCATTTTGACTAATGTTTAGAAATGTTAACTGAACTGTAGCAGGCTTGGCTCGTTTTGTCAGATAGGATGTATTTTTACTCTGTGTTAGCTATCATTTCAGTAGGATAAAGTGGTTTCAGACACAAAATATACAAATATAAAATACGTTTAATGGCCTGGCGAACAGTGCAAATTGCCCTTCAGTTTAATAACTAATCAACACACCAAACACGTTTTTAATTTAGTGTAGATCAGTGTTCTGTGAATTTTTCAGTACATTGCCACCTTTTTTGGCATAGCAATCTATCCTAGGTTCACACTGTGGCAAAGCGCATGCCAGTTTCCTGCACATCACTGATGTTGGTCTCCGTTACAGTGCTAGCTAGCTAATGATTTTGAAGGCGATAATGTGCATGGAGCGCGGAATAATGGAACACTAATGTAATTTTTTTCCCCTAAGTTACATTTAATGTCAGGGAGAAGGCACACCAAAAATAACCATGGATGTAATAAATACACAAAAGCTTACCTCTGAGAAGAAGGGGCAATGCCAATATAAGAAAGACATTTTAATAATCAGACATAAAAGTGATAGCGCATTTTGCAGATAGCGGTCTCCTGAGATCAAATAAAACAGTGTCTGGGTAGCCAAGGTGCAGAGCTTGGAGCGCCTAAAACCAGAACCAGCCTATTGAGTCACACGGGCTATCACATCTAATTCAAAATCGCATGTGGGGGAAATTGCATGCGATTCCCGTAAGTGTGAAACCAGCCTTTATTAGACCTTCATAAAACTGATGAGAACAAAATGCAGGGCGGTCTAAGCATCTTCAGAGGCTCTGTGTGACTAACATTCCAGCGTTTTTTGTTAACTAACAGATGGCTTTTACAGTTTATGCATGCACTGGCCAGAAATAAAGTTGCTTTTTATGTAGCGGTAGGATCTCCCTTATGCAATTTGTACTTCTGTCTATCCCAGATCATGGTTCTAGTTCTACACAGCATTAAAGCCTGCCATACACTGACTGACTTTCTCCCGCTGCGCCCAAAAGATAGATCACTCTCTGATTGACATCTAATAAAAATTAATAGTATCACCTCTACCGCCATTCCCCCAGAGCCAGTGAAGGCCCTTCCTTCCCATGGTCTTCCCCTTGCTAATACTACTCCTCGGGATCCCTGTGGAGTATTAGGGTAGCAAAGTGTTCTCACACTTTCTCCAGCCGCGCAATCCTTCCTCTGTGCAGCCGTCATCTTGTGGTGTTCATACCATGTGACCCGACAGTGTACATGGGTGCTTATGTTCCACCAGGTCACTACAGGCACAGCAGGACAGAGGAAGGAGCTCACCAGCTGTAGCGATAAGTGTTCAAGCCCTTCACCGTGCTTATAGCAGCAGTGGCTGGATAGTGTAATGGTTAAGGGCTCTGCCTCTGACACAGGAGACCTGTGATCAAATCTCAGCTCTGCCTGTTCAGTAAGCCAGCACCCATTCAGTAAGGAGTTTCTTGGGCAAGTCTCCTTAACACTGCTACTGCCTTCTGAGTGCGCTCTAGTGGCTGCCTCGCAAGCGCTTTGAGCCCGACAGGAGAAAGGCACTATACAAATACTGCAATTATTATTATTATTATACTCTGCAGTGGCCTGAAGACATAGTATTAGCGGGAGAAACAGGGAATCACTGGCTATAAGTTCACCTACATAGATATTACCCCACCCCCTTTCAACCACAACAAAAAAATGGACACTTAAAGCAATGTACAAGGTCAGAAAGGGTGTAAGGTACAGAGTACCATGCTATTTACCCCTAGCAGTCCTTTAAAAACTCACCCAAAACAGTCTTCAGGTTATATTCCCACAACCCCAGTTATGTTTTACTAAATGAAATTAAAACAAAAGCAATCAGAAGGTTGCCTGTTTATTAAACATAAATACACACACATATATTCTCAAATTTTTATGCAAAATACTGTTTAATCCTGCATGATGGTCTTCTTACAGCTTAGTACACAAAATTGTATCTCATATTTAAAGAGAAACTCCAACCTAGAATTGAACTTTATCCCAATCAGTAGCTGATACCCCCTTTTACATGAGAAATATAATGATTTTCACAAACAGACCATCAGGGGGCACTGTATGACTCATTTTGTGCTGAAACCCCTACCACAAAAAGCTCTGAGTACCGCGGCACTCTGGGCAAACTGCCACAATGTAACAATGTTCACAGACAGGAATTAGCTGTTTACAGCTGTCTCTAACAGCCAAAACAGCTAGGAGCAGCTACATAACCTGCCCACAGTAAAAATGTCACCATGTAATAAATGTCAGAATGTAAATCGGGGAGAGGAAAGATTTTACAATGAGCAAACACTGACTAAATCATTTATACATAATTATGGTAAAAAATGAAGCACTTTTTTACTACATTATTTTCACTGGAGTTCCTCTTTTAAGATGAGACCTTAGAAGTGATTTATATGGTGGCAATACAAAATCTCCTTTACACAATTTTTTTTCTTATCTTTTTATGGACCTTAGGATTTTAAGCACTTTTACAGCAGTTTACTGACACTGGCCACTGTTTCTTTATTGCTGACCAGCATTCTAAAAGCCTTCACCTCTGTTTTGTTAACTTGTAATTTTCTTGGTGCACTGGGAGCAAAATCTAGATGCTTACATTGTTGTGAAAGCCACACCCCTGATTATAAGGAATCAATGGCCTGCCTCAATTAAACGAGATGTATTCGAGCCCATAGTCATAAAGGACTGTGCACAATTACCCTGGATTATTGATTGGATGAAGATCTATACTGTGCAACATTTGCTGTTATTGCATTTTTGTAGTAATTTGTTTGTGTAGCGCATTCAGTGTTTTAAAAGATGTGTTAAAATGTGAAGGTTTTATGACAAGTATACCCTGAATGTGTAGTAACAATGATATACAGTACAATACTGAAGATATACCACTAGAAAGCCCCCACATACATCTCATTTAATCAAGGCAGGCAATGTATTCCTTATCTGTACAGGGAAAAGGCTGTTACTGTGACTTAGGTGTATACCCTTACAATTATTCACATTACATGCCACATGCCATTTCCCCCCTTTATGCTTTTTCTCTATTATGTTAGTACCCTGGTCATCATGAAGAATGTTGTTGCCTGCAAAAAAATAATACATAGGATTAAATAGAACAGGTACCAGTAACAACTTCCCAAAGGTAGTCATATTCCATTTACAACAGTGGAGTATATTATAGGTGTTTTTTTATGCCATGGAAAAAAATAGTAATGAGAAAGCAATACACAGAATGGATTGCAAAAGTCAAGCAATTACTTTTTTTTTTTTTTGCTTTACACTACTTGTGATTTGTTTGTTATTCTGAAGTGTTCTATGCTATGTATTTACTGTTAATATCCATTTTCACTGCATTCCTTGTTTGATCAGAAGTAGTGATAATGTCAATGCCCAGGCAGTTTGCCCATTCTGAATTTAGATTCAAAGCGAAATAAAATATAGAAGCTGTTTTTAGCACTTCTGTACTACCAGAACTGTAGATGCATGCTTCTGCTTCATCTCATATAGACCAGCCAACAAAACATGATTAATTAACTAACTGGCAGTATTCATAAGTCATTTATAAAATGATGAGGAAAACATGCAGATATTAACCCATTTTTTCGAGGTCTTTTGGCTTCACTCTGCATTAAGTTTTGCATTTGATGAATTAGTTCTGATTTTGGAACATCCCATTTTAATACTGTTCAGAATTTATTTAAAACAAGTTGAATAAATTATTTCTGTTTCAGTTATCTGTATTTTTTATTTTTAAGTTTAGATATTTTAAGCTTCTTGCAGCCTCTTGAGATTTGATAGCACTAACATGAATACTGATTTCAATGAGTTGTCCATCCAGGGCTAAAACTAAGTGAAGGGTTCATTAAGCATGCCATCCACCAACTGGGCTATGAAAGTGCATATGTGGTCTATACACATATACATCTAAAAAGTATGGAAGAGAGTTCCTTGCTACAGTCATTTCATAGCAACAACATCAATTTGTAAAACACTTTTCTCCCATGGGACCCAAAGTGCATAGACTTGTCTCAGATTAATACATAATTGCGGATTGTGATGTGTTATAAGGGAAAGTATTATGTGATCATAAATGCCAGACTAAACAGGTGGCTTTGCAGGAGGGAAAACAATAGCAATAGCTGGGAATGGAAGCTGGGTCAGAATTCATATGATGCCCACTTATGCCCATTTCTAAAGATTGGCATAAATTGATCTATAATCATCTGATGACTATGCAGAACTTTAGATGTAAGATCCTCAATCTATGAAGCTTTCTATATGTGAGAATATGAAGAAGTGACTCTGTGAAAAGGATACGGGCCAAGTAAAGGTGGCCGTCACTGTGGGATCTGGAAGTTAGAATGAAGATGGATAAGCTTACTACTAGGGTTGCCGCGGTATACTGGTATGGCGTTTTGATTGTGCATGGTATTTAGATGGTGTTTAGATGAAGAAAAGTAGAGGTCTGCAGACAGGAATTTGTGGTGTACTAACTTATATAGACTCCATTAACCTCCCTGGTGGTAACCCTGAGTTAGGCTGGGGGCTGAAAACCACAGCTCACAGCGGTAACCCTGAGCATGACTCATGGTAGTCACTGGGAGGTCTATGCATAGCCTTATGTGCAGCAGTCGTTTTAACTCACCCCCCCCCCCCAGGATCCAGATGCTGGCAGCATTTCTCCTTCCTGTCCTCTGAGGCTCTACTTCCATCTGGTGAGATCGCTGTTTGTTGTCATGAGGACAGACGGCGATCTCACTACAGTGTTACAGCTCCACCCAGGGGGACGGAGGCAGAAGTGCAGCTCTGGATCCCAGGGAATTGAGTAAGTGCAGGGGCTGCTGCAGATCTCTCTAGCAGCATGATTTTTCCTGGTTTTATGGTCTGAAAGCATGCAAAAAATTGAACCACTTTTAGACCCTAAAACCGGAAATAATCATACCACCAGGGAGGTTAAGATGACTGTGTGGGTAGCAGATGAGGTCTACAATGTGAAATACAAAACCGTAATAATGAGGATGAGTTAGGTATTCTTGTCTTCCTTGAGGCACATCAGTGATGTAATATAGGTATACATTTTACACAATCCTATTTCACCAGGTTCAAAGTGCTGAAGGAATGCTGTTAACATAGCTAGAGAGCCTCCATATTTGAAAAATGCACACAGGCCAGAGGTGTGTATGTATGCGTGTTTATATGTTGTCACATACGGCTAAATATTTTAATTCCATGCAAGAGACGTGTATTCTCTAATAGATATGGCTTTCAGACAGAAACCTGTTATTCCTATATTATAAATATTCGCTGGAGTTTTTGCATGACCACTCTTGCCACCTCTACCATTTTTCAGTTTCTATTGATTAGCATTTTAATTGCAATTTTATCTGTAGACTGCTCATTTCCTTAGCTGTTAAGGAGCCGGACAAGATTTCATATTTTACAGACATTTTGCTTTTTGAAGTTAAACCAGTCGACAGCAATTTTAAGAAAGATGAATGAGAATTTGGTTCAGTGTATGTTCTACTTGATGAAATGACTAATAGCAAACTCCCATGTTATGATTTTCCACACCAGAATGCTGAATCTGAACTTTTAATACAATTTCATTAAGGAAACAGTATAGTCAGCTTAGATGAAGTATTTAGAAATATCAGGATACCTGTCATGCATACTGATGAATAGAGTGTATTATTGGAAAATTGATATTTGGTAAATATATCTAAATGTCTATTTAAGAGTCAGAAGAAACAGCATGTACCTTTTGATAATAGTAATAATAAAAATAACAATAATAATTGGACTGTATTTAAAGAACCAGGACTTACAATGTGTTGGGTTGGTGTACGAGCATATGCTCTTTCAGGGCCCAGTCACACTTAAAGTGGCAAAACATAAGCGCTACCACTTTGCGCAGGTGACTTTGCCGTGATTAGCTCGGTAAAATCACGGCACACTCTCAAGTTATCCGACGATCGCCATCAGCTCTTTTTTAAGCATTGTATCGCAATTGCTCCAGAATCGCGGCAAAATGATGCAGGCAACACCTTTTGTGATTACCGCTAATCTGAGATCACCACCATATAGTTACAATTGCCCTAGCACTTTAAAAAGCGCTAGCGCTTTGGCTATTAGCGGGAATCACCTGTGAATTGCCCTAGTGTGATTGGGCTCTTAAGGTCCTTTATTTACTCATTGAGCCATAACATTCCCTGTCCTTTGTTGGAAACCTAAACTTAATGTTGTGCCATTCAAAGAACTCCACAATGGTTTGTAAACACCATACCCTCCTCCATCTTTAGGAGAAAGTATTTAATCTAACCTAGCATACCTCCCTTAGTCACCAAATGAGTACTGCTTGCCAGCTCAGATATCCTGGACCGCACTGGCCTGCATGGGGGATAAGAGGCTACAAAAAGCTTTAAGGGGGGGGTGGCATTTTTTTTTAAATAAAATACATAGCTTTGCATTAAACAATGTATGAGTTAAAGTGCATGTTTTGTGCTAATGATATAGTGAGAATAGACTAAATGTTATTCTGCAGATAATTACTGAGGTGCTTGTTGGATTTCCCATGGTTGCATACTAATCATCATGTAAACACATTTCCGTCTACTTTTAACATGCTTGGAGGATGGCCAGTACTCAACCTCAGTTATCTTCTTTTTACTATTAATCAGAGTTTTAATAGCGCCATCATCTTCCATGGTGCTGTAAAGAGTAAGAAACCCACTAGAGTATTTAAAAATACAGACATTTGTACACAATACAGTGGTGTTAGACAGTATAATAGTAATAGTGACAAATGTATTGTGATGAATAAAACTAATAGCATGTTACAAGACTGAAAAGTGAGAGGTCACTGCCCTTGTGAGGTTACAATCTTTACAATCTGAAAGATAAGGAAACTCACCTCTTCAGGCAAGCATATAATGTCACCTTGAACACTCCAACTAACCGTTGACCACTGGAAGGTAGTACACACAGTGTCACCTGCACAATTATTTTGCCCCTTAGCACTTTTGAATATAAGCTCAAATGGGCAGGGCTTTCCCCTTTTTGTGCTGTATATTGTATGTGCTAATGTTTCACCTCTATGTACAATGCAATAACTGACCTGTTCAGTTATCTATTATCTGTATCCCATTGTTATAACTCTAGCTTTTATTCTATCATAAAGTGCCATGGAAGAGGCTGGCATTGTAACATAATTATATTATTAATATTAATAATAATATGAAGACTGTTACAAGAATAGTTTATGCACACAGGCTAAACTAAAACTTATGAGGCAAGATTGGAAATGTTGCTCAGCGCAGCCTGGCAGAATATTTGTTTCATTTTGCAGCTGAAACCTGATTAGTGTTTCTAGGCAGCTATTTCCCTTTACTCCAGTTTTCTGTGCACTTGTCTTCATAAATCAATCATTAATTATACATTATCATAGAGGAAGGAAATGAAGGGGTTCATGAATACATTGTTTTAATAATATAATAATTGCTTTGCACATTGCTTACAAACAAGTGGACTAATTTTCTGGAGAAACATTTGACTAGATTTTTCTTGGAGAAACTGCATTTGTCAATACTGTTAATTATTGCAGATCAGTAGTTATGCTGCAAGTAGTGGACATTTTAATAACAGAACCGGGAAGATCAAACAAATTTGTATGGTTTTCTCCGACACTATTTTCTTTATCTATCAGATTACTTAATATTATCTTTCAACCATCACAATTAGAGATGAAAGACACTAGAAATATTTCTGGACGCAAAGAAAATAGGCTTCTTGTCTTTTCTTTTTAAATTATAGGCTTGATATTTGTTAATAATTACATTACTGCATTAGTCCATGCTTTCAGTCCATTCTTGTCATTAAAAAAAAGTTAATACTACAAATGGGCCTTGCAATGCTTAAATACCTAAGTGGCTTGCCGTACAGCTCTGAAATTCCAGATTTAATGTCCACCCTAAACACTGTTAGCCTACATTTTGTAAGGTTCCCTTGTGTTTGTGAAGGTTCCTCTCACATAGCAAAAAAAAATAAAAAATTGGTAGGTTCCTTGACATACTCAAAAATTGTTCCAAGGCTGGAACATAAAGTGTTAAATATAAAGCCACGGCAGAAAATGTCAATGCTATATGATTGCCTAATAGTAAATATGAGGGGCCTAATGTAGGACAGTAAATTTGAAAATTTGAGTAAGTGGACTCTTTCCACATCTGCTTAGTGTAAGGGGCAACAGATTAAGATTACTTAAAGGGAATCCAAGGGTAGAGGGATATGGAGGCTGACATGTTTATTTCTTTTTAAATAATGTAGATTGCCTGGCTGTCCTAATGATCCCCTGAAAAGCCATAGACCCTGAACAAGCATGCAGATCAGATGTCTATGACAAATCTGACAATCTGCATGCTTGTTTCAGTTTTGTGATTTAGGCCCTACTAACCAGTAGGATCAGCAGCACTAGTGCCAGGCAACAGGCAATCTTCCCTTTGCCAGGCAACAGGCAAAGGGAAGATTTTCAGTTTGTCATTTAATGTCATTTAATGCCTGGTACACATGACACAATTTCCCGTCAGCTTGATGAGTCGAATCACTAATTTCTGGCACGTTCTATTTGCTCCTGATCATGAAAGGAATCGATTTTTAGATCAGTACTTCACAAAACCGATTCTGTTCTTGATTGGGAGCAGATTGGCATGCCAGAACGGAAAATTGCCTCATATACTCCATGCATAGCAGTAGACAGCATGGCAGTAAACATATACCTTACATAAGAACTAAAAGTAAAAACAAGAATGGGAATATTAATTACACATCAGGTAGGATAAACGTGTTTCTACTATTTCATTGACTAATATGATTTAATGTTTGGATTTTATACTTTTGTGAACAGCAACCATCAAGTATTTCAATGTGTTATCATGAAATTAAAGTCATTGACACAGATCACAATTACATTTTATAAAAGGAACATTCTAAATGTATATTTGTGGTATTTTCCTACAATCAGATTGAATAATTCGTTTTCTTGTACCTCAATTTACTTTGACTGCAACTGTAGTTTCATTCATCTTATTTTGAATCCAACATTCTAATACAGTGTGCTCTCCTGAGTTAACCTTCTTAATTTCACAGTTTAGATGATGACATAATGGTTTCACAGTATTCTCACCTCTCACTCAAGGGCATATCTAGATGTCAGTTGGCAATAAAGGGTCCATATGCTCCTATTGCAGTATCAAGATACAATAGATTAAGAAGGAGAACGTCTTTGACTGTTTGAAAAAAACACCTCAGCAGTTCAGGAGCTATAATAAGAGGAGATAAACATATTCAAAGTAGATATAAATACATAAGGAAGAAGATTCTTGGCATGACAAACTTTTTTTTCTGTTGTATATGGATGTAGTTAAAATATGCTAGGAGTTTGTGAAAGCTACTATTGGTGACCTAACCGTCCCTCAGAGGGGCTCGCAATCTAATCCTTACCATAGTCATATGTCTATGTATGTATGTATTATAGTCTGGGGCCAATTTTAGGTGGAAGCCAATTAACTTATCTGTATGTTTTTGGGATGTGGTAGGAAACTGGAGTGCATGGAGGAAACCCACACAGACATGGGGAGAACATGTAAACTCCTTGCAGATAGTGCCTTTGCTGGGATTTGAACCGGTGGCCTAGTGCTGCAAGGCAAGAGCGCTAACCACTACGCCACTGCAGTACATCGTAATACATGTTTGCCTTTGCAGTATGATTTATTTTCAGTAGGTTGTAAGAATATTATTTGTAATTGGGCAAAATTACCCATCTCAGGAATTTTTCATATGCCTTAAGTTTTTTTTTTCTAGTTAGCTCTTTCCCTAGAGTTATAAAAATTAGATTGGCCTATTTAGATGTTTGATTGACAACTCTGAATACAACAGCTACAACACAGATGACAATAGTGGTAGCAATGATAAATATACTTTATCATTGCCAGCATAATTATCAGATGCCACAAATCTGATTCAGAGAGCAAAATAATCATTAAGCACAGACCTGTTAAGTAATGTTTGAAGTTCATTATATAACTATAGCCTCTATGGCTCCTCAACTGTGGTGGGCCATGTGGGCACTTGCTGAGTTGTTTGCTGCTTCTCATCTTTAATGTCAGCGGACTCCTTTCTGCTCTCAAGAAGAAGCCTTCCCTCCTCCCATACTAGTAAATAAATAAGACTGACTGGGAACATGCCAATGTGAGATTGAAGATGTGTTTTTCATAGATAGCCAGCAATCGTTTGTTATACTGGGGCATGCTCAGTTTAAAGGGCAGGGGTGGTAACAACAATGTCATGTTCTGTAAGTGACTGGGGATATTTGATTGGACAAGAGCTAGAGAATGTTTTTGGGGCTTTCCCTAAAGCAGTAGGGAGGAGGCACAGAAGCACAGGGGAGGCTCATGGGATTGAGAGAGCTATTGAGAGATAGTTTAGCGGTGACTGCTTCTTACTTAAGCACTTTTTATTGACCTGAGGAAGTGCCTGGGAAACGCATTGTCTTTTGTGCATCAATAAATATTATATCTACCTTTAAGTAGTTTGTTCTTTGATGGAGGTAAGATCAAACTGCTTCTAATTGTATATGCATAATTTAGAAAATAAGCACTTTTACTGCACCTCCCACAGTCCTTTCTAGTAATAGTCGAACGTTTTGGGGTACAGTATTGTACACTACATGTTTAAATAATCCGAGGAGAGCGACCAACCAGCACCTGCACAGCAGACCTGGGATACTGAACGGGAACAGTTTAATTTCCTGCAAACTCTGATGGTGGTTGTAGGTGTGCAGCCCACCCTTGTGAGTATAATTTACTACTCTATCTAAATGAACATATCCCTATGATACTGCACCATTGGGCTCCAGGTCTCTCTCATTTCAGAATTGTGGGAGTTTGAAATACAACCACCAAGAGTCATCCCACAGTCCTAGCTGCATCCACAGCCATCTAGATTTAGTGCACACATGTATGTGTTTTCTGCATGACAGGTTTTGAAAAATTAGACCAGCACAGGCCTTTAACCTGCATTACTGTGTATTAGTATTACGCCACTCTCCCTTTGCCGATTTTCACACCGGTGATTGCTAGGTTAGTGATAGGGTTACTCAAAAGTTCTTTCCAGTACCATAATCACACCACGAGCAAAGGAATGGTTTGCTACTCTCACCAGAGCAGAAACACTGCTGACAAACAGCTACCCTGTTGCTAACAACTTTTTGCTGGCAGCGGACTGGACATTCAGGCAGTTGTGGGGCCAGCATGGAAATCACTCTACCTTTTTATATAGAAGGTACATGCTTAATGCAGGTGTAAGCCTCTAAAGCAGAAAGATTAGCATGATAGGCAGGAAAAATAGTTCTCCTATTCTCGCAATATAGTTGGATAGTAAAAGCGTATATGTATAGCTCTGCAGTATGATTGCTGACTACTCAACTATATCAGCCAGAAAGGAGTACAATGGCTTCTGTGCAACTGCAGCAGATATTGTTTATGGCCCTTCTGGTAACATTAGTCACAAATATGCCACAAAGCCTGCCTATACTGTATATCATTGCTGCCACTGTGTGTAAAGGATACCCCAATACTTTAAACACTGTCTTATAGATCTGGGCATATTGTAATGAGCTTCACAGTTGTGTGCACTTGCCCTTAAAGTAGTGTTGGGCGAACATCTAGATGTTCGGGTTCGGGCCGAACAGGCCGAACATGTCCGCGATGTTCGGGTGTTCGACCCGAACTCCGAACATAATGGAAGTCAATGGGGACCCGAACTTTTGTGCTTTGTAAAGCCTCCTTACATGCTACATACCCCAAATTTACAGGGTATGTGCACCTTGGGAGTGGGTACAAGAGGAAAAAAAAATTTAGCAAAAAGAGCTTATAGTTTTTGAGAAAATCGATTTTAAAGTTTCAAAGGGAAAACTGTCTTTTAAATGCGGGAAATGTCTGTTTTCTTTGCACAGGTAACATGCTTTTTGTCGGCATGCAGTCATAAATGTAATACATATAAGAGGTTCCAGGAAAAGGGACCGGTAATGCTAACCCAGCAGCAGCACACGTGATGGAACAGGAGGAGGGTGGCGCAGGAGGAGAAGGCCACGCTTTGAGACACAACAACCCAGGCCTTGCATGAGGACAAGAAGCGTGCGGATAGCATGCTTTGTACCACCATGCAGTCATAAATGTAATAAAGATAAGTGGTTCAATAAACAGGGACCACGCGGCAACGCTAACCCAGCAGCAGCACACGTGATGGAACAGGAGGAGGCGCAGGAGGAGAAGGCCACGCTTTGTGAGACACAACAACCCAGGCCTTGCATGAGGACAAAAAGCGTGCGGAGAGCATGCTTTGTACCGCCATGTAGTCATAAATGTAATAAAGATAAGAGGTTCAATAAACAGGGACCACGCGGCAACGCTAACCCAGCAGCAGCAGCAGCAGCAGCACACGTGATGGAACAGGAGGAGGCGCAGGAGGAGAAGGCCACGCTTTGTGAGACACAACAACCCAGGCCTTGCATGAGGACAAAAAGCGTGCGGATAGCATGCTTTGTACCGCCATGTAGTCATAAATGTAATAAAGATAAGAGGTTCCATAAACAGGGACCGGCAACGGTAACCCAGCAGCAGCAGCAGCAGCAGCAGCACACGTGATGGAACAGGAGGAGGCGCAGGAGGAGAAGGCCACGCTTTGTGAGACACAACAACCCAGGCCTTGCATGAGGACAAAAAGCGTGCGGATAGCATGCTTTGTACCGCCATGTAGTCATAAATGTAATAAAGATAAGAGGTTCAATAAACAGGGACCACGCGGCAACGCTAACCCAGCAGCAGCAGCAGCAGCAGCACACGTGATGGAACAGGAGGAGGCGCAGGAGGAGAAGGCCACGCTTTGTGAGACACAACAACCCAGGCCTTGCATGAGGACAAAAAGCGTGCGGATAGCATGCTTTGTACCGCCATGTAGTCATAAATGTAATAAAGATAAGAGGTTCCATAAACAGGGACCACGCGGCAACGGTAACCCAGCAGCAGCAGCAGCAGCAGCAGCACACGTGATGGAACAGGAGGAGGCGCAGGAGGAGAAGGCCACGCTTTGTGAGACACAACAACCCAGGCCTTGCATGAGGACAAAAAGCGTGCGGATATAGCAGCAATGCTTTTTGCCGCCATGCAGTCATAAATGTAATACAGATGAGAGGTTCAATAAACAGGGACCGGAAACGCTAAACCATCCCAGATGTTCATCGGTCATGTTACTTGGTTGGGGTCCAGGAGTGTTGCGTAGTCGTTTCCAATCCAGGATTGATTCATTTTAATTTGAGTCAGACAGTCTGCATTTTCTGTGGAGAGGCGGATACGCCGATCTGTGATGATGCCTCCGGCAGCACTGAAACAGCGTTCCGACATAACGCTGGCTGCCGGGCAAGCCAGCACCTCTATTGCGTACATTGCCAGTTCGTGCCAGGTGTCTAGCTTCATGCCCGGTTTCAGGTCCAGCGGTGCCAGCCACAAATCCGTCTGTTCCTTTATTCCCCTCCAAATTTCCTCCCCTGTGTGCTGCTTATCCCCAAGGCAGATCAGCTTCAGCAACGCTTGCTGACGCATGCCAACAGCTGTGCTGCACTGCTTCCACGATCCTACTGCTGCTGGTGCTGGGTTAGCATTTCCGGATGAGGTACAGCTTTGAGATGCGTTGGAGGAGAAGGAGTCAGAGAGGTAGGTGCTGCTGTTGTTATCCAGCTGTTTGCGGCGTGGGCAACACCCGCGCCGTAGCAGGTGAGGAATCGCTGCCAGGCTCCACAAGGTTCACCCAGTGCGCGGTAAGGGAGATGTATCGACCCTGGCCGAACGCACTCGTCCAGGTGTCAGTGGTGAGGTGAACCTTGCAGGCAACGGCATTCTTCAAGCTTCGGGTTATTTAGCTGACCACGTGCTCATGCAACTCAGGCACTGCAGAGCGCGCAAAGTGGTAGCGGCTGGGAACAACGTAACGTGGGATGGCCACTGACATCATGCCCTTGAAGCTGTTTGTCTCCACCACTCGATATGGCAGCATTTCGCAGGCCAGAAGCTTGGCTATGCTGGCTGGCTGTTACTGCCACGGCCCGGGGGTCATTTGCTGGCAATTTCCTCTTGTGCTCAAACATCTCAGAGACAGACAACTCAACCGTAGCGCTGCACACCGAAGGGCTGTTGGTTGTTGTGTTTGATGAACACTGGGAGACCTCAAGAGCACTAGTCCGGAAAGTGACAGTGTCAGCATCGTCTGATGTTTGTGAATGTTGTGAACCACGCAATGGCTGGGCTACTGCTGCTGCTGAGGCGGGTCTGGTGGTGAGTCTGGTGAACCCAAGGGAGGCAGTGTTGCTGGTGGTACCCTGTCCTGCCGCGTTTGCCCACAGAGTGGGATGTTTGGATAGAATGTGGCGGCTCATGCTGGTGGTGGAGAGGTTGTTAATACTTTTCCCCCTGCTCAGGCGGGTCTTGCACACCTTGCAAATCGCCATGGTAACATCCTCAGTGCAGTCTTCAAAGAAAGCCCAGACTTTAACTGGCTGAGGACTCGGACCTCGTGCGTGATGTGCTGGTGCTGCTTAACCCACTGCTGGACGCTTGAGAGGTCATCCAAGTAATTATCTGGTCCTGTTCTTTTGGATCTGTGAGGGTTGTTGTCCTGGACAACATGGGCAGTATTGAGTGGGTTTTCTTGGGTGCTCCCCTGTGGCCTGTACGTGAACCGTCAGGGGAAACACCTCTTCCCTTGCCCCTCCCTCTTTCACCGGATTTCTTCCTCATTTCACTTATCCTTAAAGTACACGCTGACTGGCAGCAGTACAGTGGCAGTACAGAAATGCTATACAGTGGTGGGTGAGCGGTGTACCACTATTGTCAGCAGTGACACAGAGCACAATGCTATACAGTGGCGGGTGAGCGGTGTACTACTGTTCCCAGCAGACACAGAGTGGAAGTAAACACAATGCTATATAGTGTGGCTGAGCCGTGTACACAGAGTGGCATTAAACACAATGCTATATAGTCTGCTATATAGTCACCCCGAACAGGGTGATGTTCTGCAGAACCCGAACAGTGGCAAACACTGTTCGCCCAACACTACTGGGAGGGAACGCAGATTTTAGTACCTAAACACACGATACAACATGTTTTCCGGGGTCGGACTCTGAGGCACATACAGATGGTCCCGATCATCATCCTCATCATACAACTCTTCTCCTGAGTCTGACCCACCCACCACCTCTGCCACCCCAACATCCCCAGACACAGACCCCTCATCGTCCTCAACATTAACTTGGGATGCTGGCCTGAGCCAGACCTCCTCCTCCACATCAGGCCCCATCATCTCCTCAATGGCAGCCCTCATTAATCGCTCTGGCGACGGACTGATGGACACAACGTTCTCCTCCGGGGAGGGCTGCTGCTGACCACTGGCTGCTGGGGTGGATGTTATAGCTTGCGTGGGGCGTTGGCTGTTGCTGTTGTTGGGAGTGCTGCTCACAGCGGAGGTCTCTGGGGAACTCATGTTGAGCTCATATAGTGGTTGACGGTGAGTGGAGTATTACTGATCCCAGCAATATACACACTGACTGGCAGAGTACGCAATGCTATATAGTGTGGCTGAGCGGTGTACACAGAGTGGCAGTAAACACAATGCTATATAGTCTGGCTGAGCGAGCGGTGTACTACTGTTCCCAGCAGAATCAGAGTGGCAGTAAACAATGGTATATAGTCTGGCTGAGCGGTGTACACAGAGTGTCAGTAAACAATGGTATATAGTCTGGCTGAGCGAGCGGTGTACTACTGTTCCCAGCAGAATCAGAGTGGCAGTAAACAATGGTATATAGTCTGGCTGAGCGGTGTACACAGAGTGTCAGTAAACAATGGTATATAGTCTGGCTGAGCGAGCGGTGTACTACTGTTCCCAGCAGAATCAGAGTGGCAGTAAACAATGGTATATAGTCTGGCTGAGCGGTGTACACAGAGTGTCAGTAAACAATGGTATATAGTCTGGCTGAGCGGTGTACACACAATGCTATATAGTCTGCTATATAGTGTCAGTAAACAATGGTATATAGTCTGGCTGAGCGAGCGGTGTACTACTGTTCCCAGCAGAATCAGAGTGGCAGTAAACAATGGTATATAGTCTGGCTGAGCGAGCGGTGTACTACTGTTCCCAGCAGAATCAGAGTGGCAGTAAACAATGGTATATAGTCTGGCTGAGCGGTGTACACAGAGTTTCAGTAAACAATGGTATATAGTCTGGCTGAGCGGTGTACACAGAGTGTCAGTAAACAATGGTATATAGTCTGGCTGAGCGGTGTACACAGAGTGGCAGTAAACACAATGCTATATAGTCTGGCTGAGCGAGCGGTGTACTACTGTTCCCAGCAGAATCAGAGTGGCAGTAAACAATGGTATATAGTCTGGCTGAGCGGTGTACACAGAGTGTCAGTAAACAATGGTATATAGTCTGGCTGAGCGGTGTACACAGAGTGTCAGTAAACAATGGTATATAGTCTGGCTGAGCGGTGTACACAGAGTGGCAGTAAACACAATGCTATATACTCTGGCTGAGCGAGCGGTGTACTACTGTTCCCAGCAGACACAGAACAGTGAACAGAATGCTATATAGTGTGGCTGAGCGGGCGGTGTACCACTATTCCCAGCAGACACAGAACAGTGAACAGAATGCTATATAGTGTGGATGAGCGAGCGGTGTACCACTATTCCCAGCAGACACAGAACAGTAAACAGAATGCTATATAGTGTGGCTGAGCGAGCGGTGTACCACTATTCCCAGCAGACACAGAACAGTGAACAGAATGCTATATAGTGTGGCTGAGCGAGCGGTGTACCACTATTCCCAGCAGACACAGAACAGTGCACAGAATGCTATATAGTGTGGCTGAGCGAGCGGTGTACCACTATTCCCAGCAGACACAGAACAGTAAACAGAATGCTATATAGTGTGGCTGAGCGAGCGGTGTACCACTATTCCCAGCAGACACAGAACAGTAAACAGAATGCTATATAGTGTGGCTGAGCGAGCGGTGTACCACTATTCCAAGCAGACACAGAACAGTGAACAGAATGCTATATAGTGTGGCTGAGCGAGCGGTGTACCACTATTCCCAGCAGACACAGAGTGGCAGTAAACAGAATGCTATATAGTGTGGCTGAGCGAGGTACACAGAGTGGCAGTAAACAGAATGCTATATAGTGTGGCTGAGCAAGCGGTGTACTACTATTCCCAGCAGACACAGAGTGGCAGTAAACAGAATGCTATATAGTGTGGCTGAGCGAGGTACACAGAGTGGCAGTAAACAGAATGCTATATAGTGTGGCTGAGCAAGCGGTGTACTACTGTTCCCAGCAGTGACACAATGACAGGGGGGACCCTGGCTAGCGTGGCTGGAGCGCGAACTACCCTGCCTGCCTACCCAAAGCTAAACCCACAGACAAATGGCGGAGATATGACGTGGTTCGGGTATTTATTTACCCGAACCACGTGACCGTTCGGCCAATCAGAGCGCGTTCGGGTCCGAACCACGTGACCCGTTCGGCCAATCACAGCGCTAGCCGAACGTTCGGGGAACGTTCGGCCATGCGCTCTTAGTTCGGCCATATGGCCGAACGGTTTGGCCGAGCACCGTCAGGTGTTCGGCCGAACTCGAACATCACCCGAACAGGGTGATGTTCTGCAGAACCCGAACAGTGGCGAACACTGTTCGCCCAACACTACCTTAAAGTATAAATGTGAGCTAAAATGATTACACATATTGACATTATAAAATATCTTATTATCAAGTTATGTGACTTGTATAACAAAGAAAAAGTGCAAAATGATTTAACCTTACCACTTTTGTTTATATACATACTGGTACAGTAATTCAAAATGTTATAACAAGGATGATCACTTCCAAAATATGCAAACTGATGTTCCAATTTACGGTATGAAATGTAAATCATGCTTAAAAAGATCTGTATATAGTGCATGCTTTATTTATCTATGTATTTATGTTTTTACAGTTTTATGAAGTGTCTCCTGTCATTTATAGCACAAATAGCATGAATTTGAATCTAATTGGTTGTTCGTGAGCAATAAGGGCAATTCACTTTTTCACCCAAGTTTTTTTCCTAGGAGATAATTTTTCATCTTCTATTTAAAATAACTTTTCAGTACTTTTCAGCTGAAAACGTACTGAAAAGTAGATGAAAAGGTAATATCAAAATTATATTAAGTATTTTCTTACCTTCTGGAGGCTTGAAATGCATTTTATTGCCAAGTTTAAAAATATCACCTAGGTGAAAAAAAAAACTTATTGCATAGGGGCCAATGAGTGTTCTCCTTAGAGAGGAACTGTAACCAAGGATTGAACTTTATCCCAATCAGTAGCTGATACCTCCTTTCTCATGAGAAATCTTGACCTTTTCTTGACTAAATCATCAGGGGTCTGTATGGCAATACATAATAGGCTGATAATAGGCATGATTCACAAAACTTTTTCACCTGCTTTCATCTTTTTTTCACCTTATCTATGTTACAGTTTTAAGCTCCCAAAGAGCAAAAGTACAATAAAAGAAAGGTAAGTAAAGTAATATTGAAATGAAGGTAATCAGAAACAACTTACTTTGAGTGATTATTTAGCATGTAAACATGCTAAAAGGTTATTTTTATTAATCCAGAGAAAATAGGTCATTTATGAGAAGTTTTGTGAATTGACTCCATTATGGTAAAACCCCTCCCACAGTGTGATGTCAGGACCTAGACCCAAGAGTTTCCTGTCTGTGAACCTAGTTGCAGTGTGGGAAATAACTGCTGTTTCTAACTGCCAAGCAATTAGTATCTCCCTATGTGCATATGTATATCTATAAAAAAAATGTTTTTACCACAGGTGTCTGCTTAAAACACATATAACTTTATAGATTCTCTACAAAGCCAAATACCCCAAACCCATTAAAATGGGTAACTACTGTATATTCTGGTGTATAAGACTACTTTTTAACCCTTGAAAATCTTCTGAAAAGTCAGGTGTCATCTTATACGCTGGGTGTCATTGATGCCGGGTGATATGCCCTATCCTGTTACTGACTCTCAGATCTCACTGCTGAGAACTGTAATGAAGCGGCGCAGACGCAGGCAGAAAAGGATGTAAACAGGATACAAGGGTGGGCCAGAAGGGTGAAGGAGGCATGTTTTATGGGCAAAGCGCAATCTATTCTTCCATACTCCTCTGATAAACAGGGAGACAGGGAGAGATGACCAACCGACTTACGGAGAGGGAGAGTTAACCAATCCACCCAGTCAATCACCTATATACTGTTATATACCAGGTACCACATACAGTACAGCACCGGTATCTGTTCATACATAGCACCAGTATATGATGTTTTTGTAATTTTTATGTGGTATGCATCTGTTCATTGGAAGAGGGATAGTCTTATACGGTGAGTATTTCCCAAACTCTATATTTTAACTGGAAAACTTGGGGGGGTCGTCTTATAAGCCCAGTCATCTTATACTTCCGGAATATACGGTATATGGTTACATAGGCATAGAGTAATTAAGATGGGACTGCATATACCAATCTTTGATCACAATTTACGCAATGCATTGCATTTTGTTGACTCCAGGGAGTTTGTGGACTTATTGGTTGTATACAGTGTGAATGTGATGTGTGTGACACAGCCGGCTGTGATTAATCTATGCCTATGTCACCATATAGTTACTCATTTTAATGGGGTTTGGGGTATTTGGCTTTGTAGAGAATAAAGTTATTTGTGTTTTAAGCAGACAACTGTGGTAAATTGATTTGTTAGATACTGGATATAACCACATGGTGGCTCCCCTCTATGGGTATTACACAATATTAAATAACCAGAGCGCTTAATACCAATTGTTTTCACTATTAAAAGAAAACAACTTTTTAGCCTATGGTATTATTAGAGGGTGTCATTACAAATAATGGCAGTTGGTGCCGTCTGGTATTGTTCTTGTCTGCCAGTAGTAAAGATGATGACGTGCAGGCTCATTGTGGATCAAACAACATGAACAAATGACATGGCGAATATCAATCATTTCTTGATATCCCTTCTATTTTTGAACTTCTCACTTTGCCATGTATTGATTTATTTTTCCCCTTGTCGCTAAAGTTCATCTTTAACCTCCTTGGCGGTAACCCCGTGTGTGACACGGGGTAAGCCGCCGGAGGGTGCCGCTCAGGCCCTGCTGGGCTGATTTACATAATTTTTTCTTTGCTACACGCAGCTAGCACTTTGCTAGCTGCGTGTGCATAACGATCGCCGCCGCTACCTGCCGATTCACCGCTATCTGCCGCGCCGCCCCCCAGACCCCTTACGCTGCCTGGCCAATCAGTGCCAGGCAACGCTGAGGGGTGGATCGGAACACCCGCTGACGTCACTACGTCGAAGATGTCGGTGACGTCATCGCAATCGTCACCATGGCGACGGGGAAGCCCATACATGGAATCCCGTTCAGAACGGGATTCCCTGCAGGATAAAAGCGCCGGCGGCAATTGGAGGGGTGGGAGGGATAGCGAAGGGAGGGGGGAAGCAGGTAGCTAGCGCTAGGCTAGCTACATGCTTTAAAAAATGTTTTTTTTAAAAGTGCTGCGTTGCCCCCTGGCAGATTTATTGTACCGCCAGGGAGGTTAGTCAGTTACAATAAAGGGGACCTGTTGTTTTTAAATGTTTTCTATTTGATCATGAATGCTTTTTTAATTAGCCCATACAACTATTTGTTTTCATTTTTCACACTTTTTACTGGTGATAATTTCTTATTAACACATCAGAATACTTAATGTGATATTCATACTCTTAATTAATGCAGAACATTTTTACTTTGAACTAATGAATCATTTTCCAGGATCTTTTCTCTGTACGATAACTCTGAGCAAGAGCGACATGCTATCCAAAGTAAGATTGGATGTTGCAACTTACAACACTTAAACATTTCACCTCCACACATTTTATTTAACACATTCAGATTCCCTGTCAATTATCACTTAACGTAACACGTATGATGCACTTTTTCCTGTTTTGCTGTCACAGAGGCTGACTGAAATGTATGCTGATTTTTATTTCCTCAATATGTGCAAAAAATACTCAGCAGAACCTGTAGTCAGCTAGCTTACAAGTTTTTTTTTTTGTTTTTTTTTTTTAAAGGGAAGGTCCAAGCAAAATATAAAAATGAGTTTCACTTACCTGGGGCTTCTACCAGCTCCATGCAGCCATCCTGTGCCCTCGTAGTCACTCACTGCTGCTCCAGTCCCCCACTGGCAGCTTGTCGACCTCTGAGGTCGGCGGGCCGCATTGCGTACATTTTTACGCATTCTCGCTAGTGCGGGAACATTAACACATACATTTTTACGCATTACTGGTTCAATGCGTAAAAATGTACGCATTGAACCAGTAACGCGTAAAAATGTATGTGTTAATGTTCCTGCACTAGCGGGAATGTGTAAAAATGTACGCAATGCGGCCTGCCGACCTCCGAGGTCGGCAAGCTGCCAGCAGGGGACTGGAGCAGCAGTGAGTGACTACGAGGGCACAGGATGGCTGCATGGGGCTGGTAGAAGCCCCAGGTAAGTAAAACTCATTTTTTTATTTTGTTTGAACCTTCCCTTTAAGTGAGTCCTAATTATTTTAGTGTATATCTTTAGGACATGTTAACACTAGAAATTATATGACATCTCCCCAGACCACTGCTGGATGCATCCATATTGAAGAGCTGCTCACGTAAGTAAAATGTGGTGGGGCTCAAAAAAAATGCATACATGTGAGCATTCAGCTATATCAAATTTAGCAACAGAACCAGGTGAGGAATGGCAGAAATTGTTAGCCACTTCTCATATTGCAAATGTGCCCATATTGCTGATAAAAAAACCTCTATCATGAATGAGCAATTATTCGAAATTTGATATCTACTTTGAAAGTGTTATCACATGATTTGTCTTTTTATTTGTGAGTCTGTTTTCTCTTTTCATTTATTTCTTTTATTTTTTTGACTTTTTGAGGCACTGGCCCACATGCAATTCATTTTTTCACCTGAATTTTCTCCTTGGTGATATTTTCACAATTTGTAAATAAAATACATTTTAAATTACCAACAAGCAAGAACATACTAAAAAGAAATGTGATAGTAGTTTTCAACTATTTTTTGGTACTTTTTTAATTGCAAAATGCTAAAAAGTTTATTTTAAATAAAAGATGAATTATTATCTCCTAGGAGAAATCTCCTTACTCCTTACTCCATACTGGCTGGCATGTACAAAGGTGTCTTAGTGTGCTTCCTGGGCACATTTGAAAAGTGCCTGCTATTAATGTATGGAAAACTGAATGATTTCTTTATGGACAGTTACCAACAGTGGGAGAATTTGGTTAGAAGCAGTGTGTTTAGGCAGGACAATAGACAGCCTTATATAACCAATTCACACAGGTGTTTCCCTGGTGTTTTCCACTACCTGGCAAATGTTTCCTATGGCACTAGAGTAGTTAGTTCATATGGGTGGTTGTATCATCCAACGTTATCATAGATGTCTGTTGGATTTTTTTCCAAATTTATTCTGGTCTGTTTACGTCAAGCAGGAGAACACCAGGGTGACCCCTGTGTAAGTGAGGCTGTATTGGTATCTTCCCAACAAAGGGCTGGGAATACAATACATTTAATAACAGTAGAAAATGCATTTCCATGGGGATAAAACATCCCTGTTAAACCAGTTTCAGTTTTCAGCTTTTGATAATTACAAGACATATTCGTGACTGGTTCTATTTAAGTTAATTCATTTTACATTAAAGTTTAATTTGTGAAACTCTGTATTGCCTTCTCTAATATTATGAATATAACAAAAGACACGTAGCTCAGTTATTAAACACTGAGTGTTATTTGAAATTATTATTTTATTCTTTCTGTACCACATCAGAATTGCTTTAAAGTGATCTAGTACCTGAATCCTGTAACTAGGGTAAAACTACAAATTATACCTCCACCTGCCAAACTTTAAAGACCTTCTACCAACATTTGCCCTTAGCCCCTTGGTAACCCATCTGCCAGGGATCATACATCATGTACGACCATCATGATGACTACCCCCATCCCCCCCACAACATGTTTTCAGTTTTTTATAAGTGTTTGTGTTACATTCCAGCGATACCATATAACACCTTTGTAACCTCACACCTTTGTAACCTCACACAGAGTGAGAGAAATTGCCGTATCGAAATTAGGGAGATAACTTGAGTGTTCTGGGTCTCAAAGGTTACCTGAGATGAACTAAAAGTCAGGTTTTATACTTACCTGGGGCTCCCTCCAGTGCCCGTGAGGCCCCTGGGTAACTCACCATCTTCCCTGGCCTCTCCTGTCCCCCGCAGTATGGCCCGGTACTCTGCCCGAGCCGTGCAACATTGCGCATGCGCGGCCTGGCCATGTGCATGCACCCATTGCCGGGAGCGTTCTGTGCTTGTGCAGTAACATGTGCATCTGGGCCACGCATGTGCAACGAAGTGCGACTTGACCAGAGTTCCTGGCCATCCTGTGGGGGACAGGAGCGGCCGGGGGAGACAAGGGACCCAGCAGCCTCAAGGGGGCTGGAGGAAGCCCCTGGTAAGTATAAAACCTGACATTTATTTGATCTCAGGTAACCTTTAAGGATACAAAGTTGTGTGTGTTTTTGGGAGAGCGTGTGTGTGGACCTTTATATCATTGTTTTTAATAACAGTAAACATGTTTTTCTAACTTCTGTAAGGAGAATTGTTGGATGTATTTTTTATATGCACCTTAAAATAAACTAATAATGCTAACATTTGTAAAGTTCTTTTCTCTTGTTGCTATTAAAGCACTTGAGAGCTGCAGCCACTATTGGAGTGTTCAAATAGCCACCTTGGAGCGCTAGGGAATGTTGACCAAAGACTCCTTGCTGAAGCTTTGACTGACAAACCCTGGTCTCCACATGCAAAAGTGGTTTCTTTGACCAGTGCACTATCCAGCTGCTCCAAATATTATCCTTAAAACAAAGTAAGTAAGCTGAAATAGTGTGTTGTTAACCTTTATAATTTGAAGACTGGAAGCATTAATTTTTCTTAGCAAAAGAAAGATTACCCTTTAAAGCAAAGAAAGGTTCACAACAGTCCTCTTTCATTTCCATTTTAACTTGTGGATTGTGGCTATTTGTAAGAGCTTGTAAATCACAACAGGGTTACATACTTTCTACTACAGATCTATGAGTAAGTACAGTAGCCCTATTGTACATAACAATATAAGAGAACAGTTATATCACTTTAACCATAATTATTTCTGCCTAGAACAGGAGAATAAAAGAATTTAATACAATGTTATGTTCGTTTTATCCTTACACATTTGCGGGGAGACCTGGGGCCCCTGGGCTGTCATGTGGACCAGTGTTTGTGATTTTAAATTTTATTTTTTGCAGCTTCTACGATGCGGTTGACAGGTGAGTGGTTAGGGAGGGGATCGTGTGGGAGATGTGCCTACACGGGGCGTCCCTGTTAAACGACGCAATTCACGATTGCGTCCAACCGAAGCCTCCCACCTGAATGCTAATCTATGTAATTCCTGCTAGGTCCAAGCAAAATAAAAAAATGAGTTTCACTTACCTGGGGCTTCTACCAGCCCCATGCAGCCATCCTGTGCCCTCGTAGTCACTCACTGCTGCTCCAGTCCCCCGCTGGCAGCTTGCCGACCTCGGAGGTCGGCGGGCCGCATTGCGTACATTTTTACGCATTCCCGCTAGTACAGGAACATTAACACATACATTTTTACGCATTACTGGTTCAATGCGTACGCATTGAAACAGTAACGCGTAAAAATGTAAGTGTTAATGTTCCTGTACTAGCGGGAATGCGTACAAATTTTCACAATACAGCCTGTCGACCTCCGAGGTCGGCAAGCTGCCAGCGGGGAACTGGAGCTGCAGTGAGTGACTACGAGGGCACAGGTTGGCTGCATGGGGCTGGTAGAAGCCCCAGGTAAGTGAAACTCATTTTTTTATTTTGCTTGAACCTTCCCTTTAAGGAGATAAGGGACTGTGGAGGACAGGAATGGAGAACCATGTAGTTGCACAACACAATGCGCCATGAAAACCATATTGCTATTGCTAACGCTTTCATTTAAAATTCATATACAACGCTTTAGTCTTGCGGTGTATTACCTTCCATGTCATAGTTCATCTTTGCCTTGTCATGCATTGAATCCACTTCCATAGGAACTATAAAAAGGCTTGGAAACATAAAAATAAAATTCACACCTCAAATCACTTGGAGAGTGCGGTTACATACCAACATATAGAAATATATAGAGATATCTTTCTGGTGCTGACACCAGGATAATTAGTGTAAAAATGGGATGTTGATTGATTGATGTTAAAGCAAATGTAAAGCCACCCTGAAAAGAGTTAGATGCTCACCTATGGAGAGGGAATGTTCTGGATTCTGTGGAATTTTTCTGGTCCTTTCTCTGTGCCTTCAGTCCACTGCTGTCCCCCTGTGAATGTCCATGCCTTCAGGCTTTCTCAGAAGGCTTTGAAAGCACTCCCAGTGCTTCCAAAAACGTGTGCATCCATACTGCGCACCCGTTGGTCTTTGGAAGCACCCTGATACTCGGGGATGGATGCAAGTAGTTCTGAAGCCTTCATGAGGACTCACGTAGGTGTATTCGACCAGCTGAATGGATAATATTCACAAGGGGACAGCATTGGACAGAGGGTAAGGAGAAAGAACTGGAGAGGCTCTATGAGATCTAGAGCCTTCCCTCTTTATAGGTTAGTATCTAACTGTTTTCAGGTTTGCATTAGTATTACTTTAACATAATCATAATCTGCCATAAATATCAATTTTTTCTCAGAATTGCAAATGCCATTTGTTAATAGTTATGGACTGTACAGTATTACCATTTTCAGTACAGGTTTTCTTTAAGGAGATAAGGGACTGTGAGGGACAGGAATGGAGAACCATGTAGTTGCACAACACAATTAGCCATGAAAACCAGATTGCTATTGCTAACGCTTTTGTTGAAAATTCATATACAACACTTTAGTCTTGCGGTGTATTACCTTCCATGTCATAGTTCATCTTTGCCTTGTCATGCATTAAATCCACTTCCATAGGAACTATAAAAAGGCTTGGAAACATAAAAATAAACTTCACACCTCTGCTTTTTTTTTTTTTTACTTAAAAATGATTAGGACTAAATATAAACATATCTGCCTGTTCAGTAAGCCAGCACCTATTCAGTAGGAGACCTTGGGCAAGACTCCCTAACACTGCTACTGCCTATAGAGCGTGTCCTAGTGGCTGCAGCTCTGGCACTTTGAGTCCGCCAGGAGAAAAGTGCGGTATAAATGTTCTGTGTTTGTTTGTTGTTTGTTTGAAATATTTATTTTATATTTATTTTATGAATAAAAAAAACATAAATAAATATATGATTTTTTTTTTTCATTTTAGATGTTGCAACACATAATCTCCTGTCTGCTGGTTATCATATTATCATACTGTATTTTTTCCCTTTTCTAAGCTTTGTTTACAGTGCTTCCTTACAAACTTTGCAGTTCTTTTGATTGTTAAAGGGGTACTATACTGAATATAACTTGATGAATAAAATAACTTATTTTTTACAATATTACTTCATGAATGATTCAGTCAGTGCTTGCCCAGTCTAAAATCAAGTCTCACCATGATTTGCATTCATACATTTATCAAAATTTATCACAGATGGTGGAGTCTTTACTGTTTGCAAGGTGAATTACTGTATAGTCTGTGCGTTTGTGTCTGTATGTGTATGTGTGTGTGTGTGTGTGTGTGTGTGTGTGTGTGTGTGCGTGTATGCGTGTGTGTGTGCGTGTATGCGTGTGTGTGTGTATGTGCATGTATGTGTGCGTGTGTGTGAGTGTGTGTGTGTGTGTGAGTGTGTGTGTGTGTGTGTGTGTGCGCGTGTGTGTGTGCGTGTGGGCGTATGTGTGTGTGCATGTGTGCGTATGTGTGCGTATGTGTGTGTGCGTATGTGTGTGTGCGTATGTGTGTGCGCGTATGTGTGTGTGCGTGTGTGAGTGTGCGCGCGTGTGTGTGCATGTATGTGTGTGCTTATGTGCATGTGTGAGTGTGTGTGTGTGCGCGCGTGTGTGTGTGTGTGTGTGTGTGTGTGTGTGCGCGTATGCGTGTGTGCGTATGTGTGTGTGCGTGTGTGTGTGTGTGCGTGTGTGAGTGTGTGCGCGTGTGTGCATGTATGTGTGTGCTTATGTGCATGTGTGAGTGTGTGTGTGTGTGCGTGTGGGTGGGTGTGTGTGCATGTGGGTGTGGGTGTGTGTGTGTGTGTGTGTTTCCAGAGTTCTCTGGGCAGAAGGCAGTGTGACATTATAGACTAGGCTAAAAAACCCTTGGAGAGTGCGGTTACATACCAACATACAGAAATATATAGAGATATCTTTCTGGTGCTGACACCAGGATAATTAGTGTAAAAATGGGATGTTGATTGATTGATGTTAAAGCAAATGTAAAGCCACCCTGAAAAAAGTTAGATGCTCACCTATGGAGAGGGAATGTTCTGGATTCTATGGAATCTTTCTGGTCCTCTCTCTGTGCCTTCAGTCCACTGCTGTCCCCCTGTGAATGTCCATGCCTTCAGGCTTTCTCAGAAGGCTTTGAAAGCACTCCCAGTGTTTCCAAAAACGTGTGCATCCATACTGCGCACCCGTTGGTCTTTGGAAGCACTCTGATACTCGGGGATGGACGCAAGTAGTTCTGAAGCCTTCATGAGGACTCACGTAGGTGTATTCGACCAGCTGAATGGATAATATTCACAAGGGTACAGCATTGGACAGAGGGTAAGGAGAAAGAACTGGAGAGGCTCTATTAGATCTAGAGCCTTTCCTCTTTATAGGTTAGTATCTAACCTTTTTTCAGGTTTGCATTAGTATTACTTTAACATAATCATAATCTGCCACAAATATCCATTTTTTATCAGAATTGCAAATGCCATTTGTTGATAGTTAGGGACTGTACAGTATTACGATTCTTACATACCAGGATAGCTGCGAGTTAAACTTTTCTCTGAAAAAGCAGCAGATTTAAAGATTATTTTGACTTGATATGTACTGCTAAAATCCCAGTGTGTTAGCCCGGTTGCATCTAGAGACCTTGCTGATAGAAGTGAGCTCCTTCTCCCACAGGCCATTAGATGTTGCTATTGAGAGATGGGAGGCTTCTCATTCACAATAAGAGTCCAGCTGTCTCTAGCAGCCATAGAAAGCAGGAGCTGAATTCTATCAATAAGATTGCCCGTTGGTATTCTCAGATCCTAGGATTTGTGCTAAAAAGATATTCAGTGCTCATTACTGGTTTATAAGTTGCAGTGCTGCCTTTATAATGAAGCTAAGTGTTTGGATTGTTCAGTTATTCTTTAAGCCCAAAAGCCAGTACAGAGGCAAAGTCTTAGCAGTACTGTAGCATCTGTAATTCTCCAGCCATGGAAGAGGTGAAGTGCAGCTATTACAATTTTGATACAGACTTTTAAGTACCTCAGCGGTGTATTTATAGGTAAGCTAATAAAAGAGATGCTAGCAGGAAAGGTCAGGTACTAATGCGTAAATGATTTAGCACCAGAGTGTGTTTCTTTCCTGGTACATCAAATATAGATGAGCATTGTGGTGTTCAATGATACTTTTTTTGTTTTGACTGCAGTCTTTTGGAGAAAGCAACTTCCTTTGTCAGATCCGGGTAAGATACCGATCAAACAACTTCTCATGATATTGTACTGAGGTTTAAAGTGGACATGCTAAAAGGAATTAACATTTGATGACTTTGAAGTGCATTGCAATATACCTGGACATGATGTGCTGATTTAAAAGCCTGGTTTATGGTTTAATTCTTGTATGGTTTGTGATATCAATATGTTGTCAGTGCAGATGTCTCAACTCAGTTTGTTTGGTGATATGCTTTATTTAAAACAATTCTTATAAGTAACCTCCAAGTATAGAAAGAACAGAAAAGCCAGAGTGAGATAACCAATGCCAACTCAGTAGTGCCATAAGGGGTTTCTTCATTATCGTATAAGTGGAAATGTGCTGGCCTCCCTGGAAACAGAAGACTTCACTCTTTCCCAGCTTCCTCTCTCTCCTTTACTTTCCACCAATGGATGTAAGGTAAAAAGGTGGCCATGCGTTAAACAGTGACTCATGGTAGTTCTTCACCAGAACCTAATTTTTAATATTCAGCGTAGACTTCCACTTCATCCACTTGCACATCATGCTCTGAAATTGCAAGACGTTTAATGGATTCCTTGCCACTATAGAAGTAAATTGAAAACTATACTATACATTTTTTTTAAATAAACTTAAAGAGACACTGAAGCGAAAAAAAATATATGATATTATGATTTGTATGTGTAGTACAGCTAAGAAATAAAACATTAAGATCAGATACATCAGTCTAATTGTTTCCAGTGAAGAAAGAGTTGAGAAACTCCAGTTGTTATCTCTATGCAAACAAGCCATTAAGCTCTCCGACTAAGTTTAGTCGTGGAGAGGACTGTTATCTGACTTTTATTATCTCAACTGTTCCTGGACTGTTTACTTTTCCTCTGCCAGAGGAGATGTCATTACTTCACAGACTGCTCTGAAAGAATCATTTTGAATGCTGAGTGTTGTGTAATCTGCACATATTATAGAATAATGCAATGTTAGAAACAACACTATATACCTGAAAATAAAAGTATGAGAATATTTTCTTTGCTGCTAATCTTCTAGTAATTATTCATAGTACACAACCAATTCATTATATCATATTTTTTTTTTCGCTTCAGTGTCTCTAGTGAACGTTTGCTTAGCTAGCAATTCTAGTCCCACCGGATTGCTATCTGATACAATTTTACATTTAAAGTGCAACAGCATTCATGAAACATGGCTCAAGAGCTACCACCAAAGAACAATAGCTCTGCTGAAAATTGAGAACAGTGAGCTCAAGTGTATACTGTGTATATATGTCAAGAAACCTCTCGGATAGGGATGTAGTTATGGCCCTTTGGGCATTGAGTGAAGTTTTTCAGTGCTGCATGGGTGTTTCAGCAGAGAAGGAAATAAGAGTATGGTGGCTGTGCAGACAGTGAAACAATTGTGTGAAGGAGGCCGAGAAGCTGCTACATGCAGGATATATAGTGTGTATACATGCACTCACAGGGAATAAAGGTTTATGTAGCCTGTGTTCACACACTCTTTGAGTTGTGTTTGAATTGTAACATTAGGGAAAAGACTGGCAGGCACACTGGATAAAATTGACACCACTTTATTGGTACCTGACACCAATCACGTTTATGCCTGGATGGCAAACTTGTGACCATTTCATATGCAGATCTCAACATCACATAGCATCATATCTTTAGCCTGTAGCAAAGCAAGAAAGCAACAGAGGAGCAGTGCAGGCATACTACTAGATTTGAATTGTGCAGAATGTGATGTCTAAGTGGTCTTTCACATGGAAAGGATCAGAAAAGGTTGAGTACATGCACAATGTATCTTCTCCAGTGACTTCAAACAGGACCGCTGCACTGTGTCTATGTATTGGCCCTTCCACACGTACTTTGGTGTGTTGCATTATAATGCAGCAAAGACTGGTTACGCAATAAAATGTACCTCATGTTTTTGCATATGCCCTTTCATGCATGTCTATTGTGGTTATTTCCACTGTGTTACAGTACTGTCATGCTTTATTATGTGGATAGCAGAGGCGTCTGACTGCCAACGGACACTAAAATTGAACATGTATGCACATGCCAACTACAGACTTTAGCATGTTGTATTCATGTAAATGTATACAGTATTTTAGGTGAATAAAGAACTAGATTGTGTCTAAAACACATTATAGCACAAGTAGCTTTCTGTATGACTGTAATATTCAAAATTGTTGCGTTCCACCATGAAAAATGTTTGTGGTGGTAGCTATAGAGCTATATACCCACGCTGGAATGAGCTTAGCCATGGCAGATGAGAAAGACTTCCTTGGTCGAGAACCATGAGTCAGTCCAGCATGTGTATAACAGCTGCACAACATCTGGTAAAAATTGCATGCTAGATCTTTAGCAATCCTTGATGCCCAGGCACTACCCAATCGCATTGTTTTACCTTCTCCCCCGCACGCAAGAATTCATTTCATCGTGTGCCACTTGTTGAACCTCCACCCCCTACATAGCAATATGTCAGTAGCCTGGAGACTAGTGATACATACCGAGTCTGCACTGCACTGTCCCCCAAGGGATCGAGCACCAATCCCTGCCGGGCCAGAGAGATGCCTCCGTGTGTTACAGAGCTTTAGTCAAATTACAATTTTCCTTTTTATGCAACAGATAGCTAAGAGTGTGTCTATTCCTTTTCATACAGAAATGTTTACCATCCAAACTGTGACAAGCTTCAAGGTTCTCTGCCTAACAAACAAAGCCTTATCCCTAGTTTTTCAGTATACTAGCTAATATGTTAATTAATTAGTTGTCAGGAAAATAGACTTGTAATTAATAATGAAGCATGTGTTAGCAGCAGTCATGCAATGGCGTGATTAAAAGGAAGGTAGGTTGGTATAGGGGCACCATTTTATTTTAATTGCTGAAATGCTTATAGGAGATAATTCACAGAATCCTGATTAAAGATTCATTGCAGCTTCCCCTGTGACATTTTAAATGCATTAATTATTCGGAGTTCATAATGTATATTGGTATAAATGTACGGTACCTTTTCTTTTTCTCTAGTTATTTTCTATGACTTGCTATGTGTGCTTTGATCCATGTGTCATATATTGAGTGCTGCTTATGCAGTGTGGAAGCCTGAATGTTCCCTAGAGATATGGCATTTGTTTAACACAACGAATCAGTTGGCATATAACTGTATGTGACATTAAGTTAGTGTCATTAATTTGTATAGCGCTTCATTAACTGCAAATGTGATTTCATATTCCCTTTTTAAAAACAGATTTGGGCTAAATCATTATATTAGTAGTAAATACTTATTACTTTGCAAATTAGTCTGGCTATGCTATAAGCTATAAGGACTGGTACAACAGCAGAGAACATACATTTATTTTAAGAAGATCATCAGTATTTTAAGAAGTTCATCAGTATTTGTGTTTTTAAAACACAAATTTGGTAAAAAAAAAAAAAAAAAAAAACACACATGACCTGCCCTTTCTATTGTAGAATACCTATGGCCCTTGTGCGCTGGCATTTTCTTTCATGCAATTGTGATTGATGCAGCAGCAACTATTGTATTATTGTATTCTTCCAGAAAATCAGATGCAGTCAGGTACACACAAAGGACAAGTTTGTATTCACATTTCTTTGGTGTTGCTCGGGCTGTTCCATCTGTCAATGCGTCAGCAAGCAGCTGTATGTGAAGGCCATTCCTAGTTACGGTGTGTTTATTTCTGAACAGTCAGGAATAGGTAGCGCACTTTTGAATTGATGATCTGATTAGCATGCCATGAGTGATCCCGTGATTCTTATGAATTGCACCTCAGAGCCCCCATCGCCCAACACCACAACCGCCACAAGTCAAGACGTGAGCACAGTAGGAGGCATTTGTGGTGTGTGTGTTTGTGTGCATGCAGCTGTGCATCCCTGCATGTTTACAACTGTCGATTAGTAATATAGATAGCTCAGTAGTTGTAAACAAGAAAAAGTACCTCTTGATATAATAGTACTGCTTGGAGTACTGGCTGGATAGTGTACTGGTTTGGAGCAAGACTCCCTAACACTGCTACTGCCTATACAACACATCCTAGTGACTGCAGCTTTGGCGCTTTGAGTCCACCTAAAAAAAAAGAGAGATATAAATGTTATTTGTCTTGTCTGTTTTTATTTGTAAGTTTTTATTTCAGACAGCATGATCTTTTAGAAAGTCAGTCATAGTTTTGAGGTTGCAGAAACTGGTATGTATATTGTGTACATACTTTCCTTGTTGCTGAGTTAGAATGAAATGCATTTATGCAGTGATTTCAAGAGCTCTTTTCAGTCATTTCAAGTGCCTTTTCTTTATCGAGATTTTCAATTTCAGATAAATAATGTATTTGCCTGTGCAAGCCCCATTGAGCTTTTGCTTAATATATTTTACTTGCTGTGCTCAGTGTCTTGCACTAAGGTCTTTGTAATATCTGTCACATAAGGAATGCTGTTAAAGTGAACCAGATAACTGACATGAAGTTAACCTGCTAAATGTAGGTGTAGAGCACAGGAACCATGCATTGCTTGCCTGTGCTGTGTGTATCTTTTAAACCACTCTTCCTAGGCCTGGAATCTTAATATAGTACCAATCCTGCATAATGCGGTAACTGTTGTCTAGTTACTGGTAAGTAAATTGAGTGGCCAATAGAGAGGCACCTATTGGACAGCAAGTGACCAATAGAGAGGGACCTGTAGGACAGGATGTTTGTTTGACCGAGCCTAACCACAGACTAAAAACAAGTTCTTATTGTTTTTTGTTTTGTTTTTTTGCACAAAATGTAGTGCAAATGCAGAACAGAGGTATGAGCACAACACATTAGGGGTACAAAAGAAAGTGTTTGTACATAAAGGTTGTAGGAGGTTTTTACTACAATTTGTGTACAGAGGCCCTGCAATGGAAATAAAGGGTGCATTGCAAGAGAAACACAGATGACTAAAGAGAAGGCAAGCAGAGATTATTTAAAGTGGACCCGAACTCTTGCACAGGTCAGAAGGAAAACACATAGAAATTCACCCTGTATCTATTTAGAGAGTTTAGCTTGTCTAATTCCCCCTCATCTATGATTCCTCAGCTGTCAGCTGACGGCCACAGTAGAAAGCTAATTTGCAAGCATGGGATGTTAACCCTATGTTAAATTTTTTTCCATGAAAGCAGGAAGTAGACACACTGCAGATTTATTGCAGGCTTTGTATTAGTTGTAACAAAGAAAGGTTTTTCTTCAAAGGCTATTTTGCTATTGCTTATCTTTTAGAGCAGATAGGAAGTTCTGAGTTCAGGTTCTCTTTAAAAACACTTGCTAAGATTATTATTATTATTATTATTTTTTTGTGTGTGTGAAATAAAACTGATTCCTACATTGAATAGTCACTTGACAGGTTTAATCCAAAAGTTTCAGTTGCGGAAAATGATCCATACCAGATCCAGTGGTGGGGAATGTTTATTTTATAAGGATCTCTCCATTTTTTTAACAAAGAAAGCCAAACACTGAAGCAGACGTTGTAGCTGTTTGGCCTGACCAATTAACTATAAACCGCAACAGTGTAATATGTAGATTTCGTGACCTGCCGAGATTACAGAGCAGCTTGACAACATATGGAAGTGTACTCTTTGTTGTTTAGCTTTAGCAGCAGAGTTCTCATTAGAGCGGGGCTATTTTGTGTAAGCATTCTGGTGTAAAGCACGCTCTGTGCAGAAATGTAATTTGTGAGTATTTATTTCTTGCCGATATGACCAGGACAAGGAATACCTCAAGGAATTCATCTCAATTTTCTGTAATGATATCTGGAACATCTAGCGCCCATATTTAGGTTATTAATGATGTGTCATCTGTCAAACTCACTGTAAAGAGGACCTCATTTGCATCTGTGCTGTGTTTGTATGTGATAAAGTAATAAACATGCAGTGGCTTTTCTTTTCTGCAAGTGTGGTTTGTGGTTTATCTGTCCACTCCCTAGCCTAGAGTTACGTCTAGTGGCCTATACATTCAAACAGAAGCCATTTGCCAGACAAAGAGTGTTATTTTTACTAAAATAGTGCAGTGTTTTAGTAGCAATCAGCTTCAATGGGGGGTTAAAGGTTGGTAACGTAAAAAGAGCCCTTAAGGAACACAGTTGTCCTTTCCCTATTATGCCCTGTGATTACTGTGATTGTCTCACTGCAATCATGGAGGTCAAATTGGCTCCTGACTGAGATGTACAAGCTTTGCTGTCACTGATATAACAGAGTGAGTGGGTGTAGTGACAGAGCAGTGGGGCAATTGGCAAGAGCAGCGTGATTGCGCAGTGGAGAATTGTTGGAATCTACATCCTGTCAGAGCTGCACAGCCACTAGCAGGAAGTAAATTCCAACTACGACGGTCCGGAAGTGGTTAAAATACTCAGATAGCTTGGGTGTTGGCAAGGGATAAGGTTGAATTGCAGTTTTGGGTACCCATGATTTTCAGGCCTCAGGTGACGAAGAAGGTGGTTCCGGCGTTGTGTACCGCCCCCATAGCACCTGAGTTGGGCGTCGCTGTAGCAGTCACTGGTCCCTAAATTACTTTATCAAAAACAAACAACATTCTGTAGTGGAAATATATGTATGGAATCAGGAACCCTTTAAAAAACCATGGCCGGTGAGCGAAGTTAATCGCTTTATCCACATAAACAAGTTAAAACTGTGCCAATAAAAAAAATAAATGTAGTATTAGGTTTTGTCTGCATATCGATAGTTAAAAAACATCATTGACATCTTTGTGCTTACACAAAACAGCCAATGTGATCAAAAAAGAAAATAATAAAAACCTAAAGTAGAACTTTTTTTTTTTACAAAAAAATGTATAAATAAAATGGTTTGCTGGTTAATATGGTAGACAATGTAAATAAGGATTTTCTTATTCGTGTTATTGTCAGAATTTATTTGCTCATTATCAGATGCATTACATTTGCTTAGTGCCATCAACATTAGAATTTCTGATGGTAGATCAGTGCTCATTAAGTGTAAGTTTGTGAGATTTATTGCATGGTCTGCTAGACTTGCCGAAGGGACACTTGATTATAAACCGTCACATGGTATTATTATAAGCTGTTATGTGTACAAAATGCTGGAAACTCTAGTCTGCTTTTTTTGTTACTCACTAGCTTTCATGTATTTGCTTATTTTCAAAAGCATGTAATTTGTATATGATTCTGAATATACTTTTCATAATCCAAAATCACCATTAGGGTTTGTCATTTACAGTTCCATATTAGGGCCACTGCATTAAAATTCAAGACTTAAGCCCAAATTTGTGCAAAAAAATGTAAACGGTGACTGCCTGCCTTCCTGTGTAAATGCCTGCCTAAAATATGGGAATGTGTGCAGAATTGTTCTTAAATAACATCTATCAAAGAAACTGTTCTTCTGTAAGGCCCACATACCTATAGAGCTTTTAGCCAGCAACACTAGAAAGCTTTTCAGAGGTCCCTCAGCACAGCCTGTGTGAAAGAAAGGCTTTGTTAGTAAACTATTGTTACAACTTGTGTTGGCGACAGGGGGGAGGGGTCTAGAGCTGTATTATGTAGATAGGTTTCACTTCTTTGTCACTATTCGCAGAGGAATGATTTACTTTTTGTTTCTGCCCTGCTTACACACACACACACACACACACACACACACGCATGCACACACACACGCTTACACCCCCCATTCAAGATGAGTTCTTCCTGGCTTTATTTACTTTATGCTGCCAGGCAGAGAGAGAGAGATAGACAGAAACACACAGAGCTTCAGCTGATGATGAGTTATGTACACGCTATTTGAAGCTATATTTCTACTTTTTATCATTCTGAAGAGATTCCAGTCACGGTTTTACTGCTAGTGAGGACTGCCTCTGTATCCCGGATGTCCTGGACACAGTCCTCCATACCAATGCCCCAAGTGAAATTTGTTCTCTGTAAATGTCATATTTTCTTCAAATAAAAATGAAAAGATTAAAAAAGCCTTTGTATTTCTATTTGATAGTAGCTACTGGAAATATATGTGGCATTTAGCATTTGTGTTAACTTTGATAGTTGTCCTTTAAGGGCCGGTTAACATGGGCTTCTGCATGGTGTGAAACCACGGCCACGAAACATTTACTGCTTGTGCAAATGCTGGGCTTGTGCAAACGCCCCATTTTTCCTGTTATCGCTTTTATTTCTGGAAGGTACATGTAGCTTCCAGGATCGCTAAGCACCACGTGTCCATGGCCCCCTGTAAGGGTCAAAAACAGTGATTGATGGGAAGTGCTGCCAAAGGATGCCAAATGCTTTTCTGCTCGCTAGGAGAAAAGAATCTTAGGGAGACGCCGTGGGACGCCTGTGTGAACTAGCCCTAAAGCTCCAGAGTCAATAAAAATGAATTCACAGTACCCAACACACACACACACACACACACACACACACCACACACACACACTTTATTAGTGTAATTTGATGAAACTAGAAATTACCCAGATGCAAAATTATTCCCGTATAGCCAGGAGGAGGTGGCGCCTTTCCCTATATAACTAAGACTGATGAAGAGAAAGCCAGAGGTAGTGCTTTATTACAATGTGTATATGAGTAAGAAGTGATGTTAAGTCGCATAATCCCAACTTTTTAAATTACTGTGCAGTAGTGGATGGGGATGAAGGTAGTGATCTCATCATATTATTTTCAGAACTAGAGTTAATTAGAGTTAATTTGTATGTATGTATTCATGCAATTACTTATTAAGGCAATAACAAACGAGTGATTTGCAGTCTACATCTGACTGCTAAAGCCAAACTACAGGCAAGATGTCTTCACGCCAAATAATTCTCATGTGAACTATCTGGTTAGGAGTCCCTTCATCAGTGCTTCATGCAGCACCACCTTCCAGAGCCATGTGGTAAAATCTTAGCGGACAGCTCTTACCATGACCTTCCTTCTTGTAGTCTGAATAGCATGATGATGCTGAGCTCTTTCATCTAGGCTGCTTCAAGCCATATAACCACATTTGTAATGCAGGATTTATTAGGTACAGACATCTTGCTTGATAAAAAAGGTAATATTTGGCCACTATGCTTACTAAGATATGGTATGTTGTATTTAGAACTGTGGCCTTGTTTTGGGTTTTCAGTTAATACTACTTCCTACTAATTTTTATTGTTGTTCTGTGCCTAATGGTACACAACAGCTGTATGGTTTCTGCATACCTGATACAAATCCGCCAAGTAAATATAAGGTAGACCCAATTTATTGGACTAACTCTGCCCACAAAGTAGTCTGTGGAAATGTGCACCATCTATGAGCAGTTTATTAATATGGTAGTGTATATCTGTTCAAATTATTTCTAATCTGTCTCACTCTGGATATTTGGATACACTACATAAAGTGCAATCACATTTTTATATGGTTGGCAATCATTTTGGCTTACTTAACCACTTGCCGACCGCCTACTTCATATTGGCGGCGGCAAAGTGGCAGCCCCAGGACCACGTAACGCAGATTGGCGTCAGGTCCTGGGGCACTCTCTGGCCGGGGATCGCGCGCTGGGATGCGCGCGCATCCACCGGCAATAGGCTCCGCCCACCCGCGACGTCTACCCGCCGGCCAATCGGAAGCGCCGGCGGGTTGTTAACCCGACGATCGCCGGATAGGAAGCGTATAATACGCTTTGTAATGTTTACAAAGTGTATTATACAGGCTGCCTCCTGCCCTGGTGGTCCCAGTGTCCGAGGGACCACCAGGGCAGGCTGCAGCCACCCTAGTCTGCACCCAAACACACTGATCTGCCCCCCCCTGCCCCCTGATCGCCCACAGTACCCCTCAGACCCCCCCCTGCCCACCCCCCAGACCACCATTTGCACACAATCACCCCCCTAATCACCCATCAATCACTCCCTGTCACTATCTGTCAACGCTATTTTTTTTTTAGTCCCTAAACTGCCCCCTGCTCCCTCCTGATCACCCCCCCACCCCTCAGATTCTCCCCAGACCCTCCCCCCCCCTGTGTACTGTATGCATCTATCCCCCCTGATCAACTGTCAATCACCTGTCAATCACCTGTCAATCACCTGTCAATCACCCGTCAATCACCCCCTGTCACTGCCACCCATCAATCAGCCCCTAACCTGCCCCTTGCGGGCAATCTGATCACCCACCCACACCAATAGATCGCCCGCAGATCCGACATCAGATCACCTCCCAAATCCATCGTTTACATCTATTCTCTCCTCTAAACACCCACTAATTACCCATCAATCACCCATCAATCACCCCCTATCACCACCTGTCACTGTTACCCATCAGATTAGACCCTTGCGGGCACCCAATCGCCCACCCACGCACTCAGATTGCCCTCAACCCCCCCCCTTATCGATTCGCCAGTGCATTATTTACATCCGTTCTTCCCTGTAATAACCCACTGATCACCTGTCAATCACCCCCTGTCACTGCCACCCATCAATCACCCCCTGTCACTGCCACCCATCAATCAGCCCCTAACCTGCCCCTTGCGGGCAATCTGATCACCCACCCACACCAATAGATCGCCCGCAGATCCGACATCAGATCACCTCCCAAATCCATCGTTTACATCTATTCTCTCCTCTAAACACCCACTAATTACCCATCAATCACCCATCAATCACCCCCTATCACCACCTGTCACTGTTACCCATCAGATTAGACCCTTGCGGGCACCCAATCGCCCGCCCACACGCTCAGATTGCCCTCAAACCTCCCCTTATCGATTCGCCAGTGCATTATTTACATCCGTTCTTCCCTGTAATAACCCACTGATCACCTGTCAATCACCCCCTGTCACTGCCACCCATCAATCACCCCCTGTCACTGCCACCCATCAATCAGCCCCTAACCTGCCCCTTGCGGGCAATCTGATCACCCACCCACACCAATAGATCGCCCGCAGATCCGACATCAGATCACCTCCCAAGCGCAGTGTTTACATCTGTTCTCTCCTCTAAACACCCACTAATTACCCATCAATCACCCCCTATCACCACCTGTCACTGTTACCCATCAGATTAGACCCTAATCTGCCCCTTGCGGGCACCCAATCACCCGCCCACACCTCAGATTGCCCTCAGACCCTCCCCTTATCAATTCGCCAGTGCAATATTTACATCTGTTATTCCCTGTAATAACCCACTGATCACCTGTCAATCACCCATCAATCACCCCCTGTCACTGCCACCCATCAATCACCCCCTGTCACTGCCACCCATCAATCAGCCCCTAAACTGCCCCTTGTGGGCAATCTGATCACCCACCCACACCAATAGATCGCCCGCAGATCCGACATCAGATCACCTCCCAAGTGCAGTGTTTACATCTCTTCTCTCCTCTAAACACCCACTAATTACCCATCAATCACCCCCTATCACCACCTGTCACTGTTACCCATCAGATTAGACCCTAATCTGCCCCTTGCGGGCACCCAATCACCCGCCCACACCTCAGAACGCCCTCAGACCCCAGCCCTGATCACCTCGCTAGTGCATTGCTTGCATCTATTTCCCCCCTCTAATCACACCTTGAGACACCCATAAATCACCTCCTGTCACCCCCTAGCACACCTACCCATCAGAAAAAAATCAAAAATGTGTCATTTACAGAGATATTTCTCCCACCCAGCATGGTTATATGTAAAAATACACCACAAAACACATTATACTACTTCTTCTGAGTACGGCGATACCACATGTGTGACACTTTTTTGCAGCCTAACTGTGCTAAGGGGCCCAAAGTCCAATGAGTACCTTTAGGATTTCACAGGTCATTTTGAGACATTTGGGTTCAAGACGACTACTCACGGTTTAGGGCCCCTAAAATGCCAGGGCAGTATTGGAACCCCACAAATGACCCCATTCTAGAAAGAAGACACCCCAAGGTATTCCGTTAGGAGTATGGTGAGTTCATAGAAGATTTTATTTTTTGTCACAAGTTAGCGGAAATTGATATGTATTGTTTTTTTTTTCACAAAGTGTCATTTTCCGCTAACTTGTGACAAAAAAAAAATCTTCTATGAACTCACCATACCCCTAACGGAATACCTTGGGGTGTCTTCATTCTAAAATGGGGTCACTTGTGGGGTTCCTATACTGCCCTGGCATTTTAGGGGCCCTAAACCGTGAGGAGTAGTCTAGAATCCAAATGCCTCAAAATGACCCGTGAATAGGACGTTAGGCCCCTTAGCGCACCTAGGTTGCAAAAAAGTGTCACACATGTGGTATCGCCGTACTCAGAAGAAGTAGTATAATGTGTTTTGAGGTGTATTTTTATACATACCCATGCTGGGTGGGAGAAATCTCTCTGTAAATGGACAATTGTGTGTAAAAAAAATCAAATAATTGTCATTTACAGAGATATTTCTCCCACCTAGCATCTGTATGTGTAAAAATACACCCCAAAACACATTATACTACTTCTCCTGAGTACGGCGGTACCACATGTGTGGCACTTTCTTGCACCCTAAGTGCGCTAAGGGGCCCAAAGTCCAATGAGTACCTTTAGGATTTCACAGGTCATTTTGCGACATTTGGTTTCAAGACTACTCCTCACGGTTTAGGGCCCCTAAAATGCCAGGGCAGTATAGGAACCCCACAAATGACCCCATTTTAGAAAGAAGACACCCCAAGGTATTCCGTTAGGAGTATGGTGAGTTCATAGAAGATTTTATTTTTGTCACAAGTTAGCAGAAAATGACACTTTGTGAAAAAAAACAATTAAAATCAATTTCCGCTAACTTGTGACAAAAAAAAAATCTTCTATGAACTCACCATCCTCCTAATGGAATACCTTGGGGTGTCTTCTTTCTAAAATGGGGTAATTTGTGGGATTCCTATACTGTCCTGGCATTTTAGGGGCCCTAAACCGTGAGGAGCAGTCTTGAAACGAAATTTCTCAAAATGACCTGTGAAATCCTAAAGGTACTCATTGGACTTTGGGCCCCTTAGCGCAGTTAGGGTGCAAAAAAGTGCCACACATGTGGTATCGCCGTACTCAGGAGAAGTAGTATAATGTGTTTTGGGGTGTATTTTTCCACATACCCATGCTGAGTGGGAGAAATATCTCTATAAATTGACAATTGTGTGTAAAAAAAATAAAACAATTGTCATTTACGGAGATATTTCTCCCACCCAGCATGGGTATGTGTAAAAATACACCCCAAAACACATTATACTACTTCTCCTGAGTACGGCAATACCACATGTGTGGCACTTTTTTGCAGCCTAACTGCGCTAAGGGGCCCAAAGTCCAATGAGCATCTTTAGGCTTTACAGGGGTGCTTACAATTAGGCACCCCCCAAAATGCCAGGACAGTGAACACACCCCACAAATGACCCCATTTTGGAAAGTAGACACTTCAAGGTATTCAGAGAGTAGCATAGTGAGTCCGTGGCAGATTTCATTTTTTTTTGTCGCAAGTTAGAAGAAATGGAAACTTTTTTTTTTTTTTTTTTGTTACAAAGTGTCATTTTCCGCTAACTTGTGACAAAAAATAAAATCTTCTATGAACTCACCATGCCTCTCACTGAATACTTTGGGATGTCTTCTTTCCAAAATGGGGTCATTTGGGGGGGATTTGTACTATCCTGGAATTTTAGCCCCTCATGAAACCTGACAGGTGCGCAGAAAAGTCAGAGATGCTTGAAAATGAGAAAATTCACTTTTGGCACCATAGTTTGTAAACGCTATAACTTTTACCCAATCCAATAAATATACACTGAATGGGTTTTTTTTTATCAAAGACATGTAGCAGAATAACTTTCGCGCTCAAATGTATAGGAAATTTTACTTTATTTGAAAAATGTCAGCACAGAAAGTTAAAAAAGTCATTTTTTTGACAAAATTCATGTCTTTTTTGATGAATATAATAAAAAGTAAAACTCGCAGCAGCAATCAAATAGCACCGAAAGAAAGCTGTATTAGTGACAGGAAAAGGAGGTAAAATTCATTTAGGTGGTAGGTTGTATGACTGAGCAATAAACCGTGAAAGCTGCAGTGGTCCGAATGGAAAAAAAGGCTCTGGTCCTTAAGGGGTTTTATGACTGCAGTCCTTAAGTGGTTAAAGAGACACTGAAGCGAAAAAAAAAATATGATATAGTGAATTGGTTGTGTAATATGAATAATTACTAGAAGATTAGCAGCAAAGAAAATATTCGCATACTTTTATTTTCAGGTATATAGTGTTTTTTCTAACATTGCATCATTCTATAATATGTGCAGATTACACAACACTCAGCATTCAAAATGAGTCTTTCAGAGCAGTCTGTGAAGTAATGACCTCTCCTCTAGCAGAGGAAAAGTAAATAGTCCAGGAACAGTTGAGATAATAAAAGTCAGATAACAGCCCTCTCCACGACTAACTTAACCGGAGAGCTTAATGGCTTGTTTGCATAGAGATAACAACTGGAGTTTCTCAACTCTTCCTGTACTGGAAACAATTACACTGATGTATCTGATCTTAATGTTTTATTTCTTAGCTGTGCTACACATACAAATCATAATATCATCATTTTTTTTTCGCTTCAGTGTCTCTTTAACACTTCTGTTCTTACAACTGTAAAAAAAGAAAAAAACATAGCAATTTGAATCAGTTATTATGACACTAATTTACATATATTTGATACTTTAAGTCTCTTTGTGCTTTGAAAGCTGCACAGGTCAACAAGACTCCATTAGCACTCTACCAGTAATAGGGTGTATGAAGCCCTTCTCCCCCCTCAAATTATCCCATATAGTTTTAGAAACATTTAAGAGCAGTTAGGGTGCTCATGGCATCCCCCGTCCCCCCAATCCTCACAGATGTTCCTGGGAGTCTATCATCAGCTAAAGGCATGGCGTCACCATGCTCACACTCTCAAGCTATGGGGATAACCACAATGTTTTTATCTGTAAAAAAAAAAGAACTTTCATTTTTTTCTTAGTTGCCAATAAAAATATTTTAATAGAAGTAAAATAAAACCTGAAAGTAGCCACTGTATAACTGTATAGGGCTGTGTTCCCACTAGAGCGGAGAACATACTTTTTTGTCCGTTCTCTGCTCTTTGCTAAGGGGAGAGTGTATGGCTTCTATGTTATACACTTGTAAATGCTGCAATGGATCTGCGGGATCCGATGCAGTAAGCAGACCACACTTCTGTGCATTCTGCGATAATTCCAGGGCAGGTGGATGTGTTCCCCCATATAGCCTATGGTGGAGAGCATCCTCCCTAGGCTACAGCCGATCTATGGCGGACCAGCAAATCAGACACTACATTGTCTACTCCTGCTGGCCGCACGTGGTCTGGAAGTCAAGTGGGAACACAGCCTAAAGGTAATAACCTATAATATAGTCCCTTTTGAGGACTGTGCACACATGTTACACAATACATCATTCTCTTTATCCTACAAAGCTACTTGCCTAGGCACAGTCACCTGATAGAGACTCCAGGAAAACACTTCATTAACAGCTTTCCGACCGCGTCACGCCAATGGGCGTGGCCACGGCGGCAGCCCCAGGACCAGCTAACGCCAATTGGCGTAAAGTCCTGGGGCAGCAGTTTGCGGGAGATCGCATCTCCTGCTTGGTGGGCGGAGTCTCTGAGCGTCAGCTGCAGCGCTGTACTGGGGACAGCCGTGTGACACAGCTGTCCCCCTGGGGGACAAGACAGCGATCGGCTCTCATAGGCAGAAGCCTATGACAGCCGATCGCCAGTGATTGGCCGGCTGGGGGGAGGGAGGGGATTTAGAAAGAAAAAGAAAATAGCAAAAAATATAAAAAAACAAATAAATATTTATTGAAAAAGAAATAAACACGGGGGGGGGGGGGGGGGGGCGATCAGACCTCACCAACAGAGCGCTCTGTTGGTGGGGAGAAAAGGGGGGGGATCACTTGTGTGCAGAGTTGTACGGCCCTGCAGCTTGGCCTTAAAGCAGTGTCCAATTAAGCTTAAATTAGCCTGGTCACTAGGGGGGTTTAACAACATGGTCCTCAAGAGGTTAAAGATACACTGTTCCTCAAAAAAGAATGTTATTAGTATAGGATGAGATAAGATAACCATTTGTATGTGCAGGCTAAAATGTAGAAATGTAGCAGATAGTTCTGCTTAAAGCGTGTACAGTATTTTTTTTAAGACTTGATAACTTCTAAATATACTCTATGTGCAGAATTTTCTTCATAAGCAAAATAAGCATAAAAAATGATAAATACCTATGAGCAAAGTCTATACGTACAAATATATAAATGTTTTATTACCAGTGTTTCTAGTTCCAACAAAGTTGACAAGTATTAACTAATTAATTAGGGCTGATTTCATTTTAATTGGGCAGTAAAACATTTGGATTGTGTTCTCTTTGCATAGAAAATAACTTGTTTGCATATATATGTATGCAAATATATGCATGTGAATCTTACATGAATTAGCAAGATAGAATTTTGTTATACCAAGATGCAATGTAAAATTGCAGTGCTATTACTAACAGTTTACCTGGGGCTGTTATTAACTGTGTAATTGCAACATCTCTTTTCTTATCTAGTATGCTGATATTTTTAATTGTGTTCCTGTACAATGTATTAGGACTCTGGCTGTCTTGCACTGCATCTTGGTGAGTCACTGACCCAGGGAAAGCTAGAAGCTTGAAACACAAACAAGTGTGCTGGGGAAGAACATGTACTTTGAATTTTAAATGATTTTAGTCTACAGAGTCGTTGTATTCTTTTTTTTTTCACTGCTACCTGTAATGAAGGTAGTAACATTCACTCCCCATGTAACAATATGCATTACAGTTCCTCTTTATGAGGACATGAAATGCTTCATTTGACTTTTAATGTCTCCTCTATGTTCAGCCGGTAGCAGGGCCCAAGGGTCTTTTGAGGAGGTAATCATATATGTCCAGTGAAGAGAGTGACAGCTCAGCAGTCTGATGAATGAAGAGTAATCTTCCTTGGGTAAGGGGCTAAAAGTTTGAGTTTGGATTGCACGAGGGAAGTGAGGATCCTTTTTGATCTAATGGAAGGTGTGATCATGTGACTTCAGTTACTCATATAACTCCTACCGTTCTTAGAAAGCAATCAATAAAAAGTATTATTGCTCCTTTAGCAGTCAGCCCAGTTGCACTTTATTAGCTGAGATTCGTCCGATGCATACATCTAATGTAGGCCAATGTTACCTGCATCTGGCCCACGCTAATTGAAATCTATGGTTGTTTGGGTACCAGGTTTGAATCCCGGACAGGCTGTGAAGATTGTATGTTCACCCCTTGTTTAGGTGGTTTCCTCCAGGTACTCTAGATTACTCCCACTTCCAAAAAACAGAATGGTAATTCTAATTAGATTGTGAGCTCATCTGAGGGACAGTTAACAATCTGAATTGGTAGATGTACTGTGTAAAGTACCACTGAATGTACTGTAATGGCACTATATAAATACATAATACAATTTTTTCTCTCCCTGTTTTACCTGTTGGTGGCACCATGTTTTAGTACTGCTTTGTATGCAGTTTCATTACTCACCAAAGGTCTCCCTGAAGTTTCTGTCCTTTAATTGTATCCTAATTGCAGCATATTCTTAGGAAGTGTAATTCTGGAATTTTAGTCACAGCATTGGCATTCAAGGGGAATTCTAATCACAGCATTTATCACATCATGCATTTAGCTAGATAGTTGTTCCATCCAGTTGGTGCTTTGTGCTCTGGCCATCCTGTTTCTTGGTTTCTACTCCTGTGTTTTGCCCTCATTTTTACAATATCATCATTCCAGCCCTGACCTTTTCAATCTGTTCCCTAACCTCTCAAACCTGTAGTTTGTATTATGGCTATTGTCTCTTTTGCTTGTATCAATGTTTTATTGAATTGCTATTTGTTTTACTGTTGCTTGCTAGTTCATAAATTCTGCAGTGTGGTATACTATCACTTTTTGAAAGTGACTGAATTCTGTGCTTTGTTACCTACATCGTGTGGGACTTCTAAATCCCAGTGTAGTGAGCGCATGCATGTGAGAGAGAAATAGAAAAGAGACAGTGAAAGATATATCTACGTTTTGCAGTCTTATCACAATGTGGATTTATATCCATGCGTCTGAATCGCTAAGTGCTTGCTGTCAAGTCTGTTTGCCCTTGCAAGTGGAACACTTCTGTTTTTAAAGGAAACCTGAAGTGAGAGGGATATGGAGGATGACATATTTATTTACGATTTTTGGATGCATTATTTCAAAAAAATTTTAAATCAATAGTGCTGGCTGCTGTTTTGTGCAGACCGCATCTGAATCTCTATTGCTGTGCATGGCATGGCTATAGTGATGTGGCTTCACCTTCGCAAAAGCACGAGGGTTGTGTCTGATTTGGAAATGGATGCAGCACCCAATGGAAATAAACCCTTAAGGCACATCATTGCTTTGCAGAATAATTCTGCATGTAAGCTCATTGTCCATGCAATTCTATGGGCCTGGCTACAACTTTGCATTGTGAGCGATCATGTTATTCATACTCAGCTGAGATGCTGAGATGCTTATCTATATTGCAACCTCTGTTCCCAAGAAACTCTTACAAATAGATTCTGCTTTGATTACCCCTCTAAAATCCTTTGGGATTCTCAAGAAAACAAGGCGGGGGAAGAGGGGAGGAGGTGCAGGCACCCATAAATCAAAGCCAAAGCAATCGTCACATATCTATAAATCAGCTGTATCAGTAAAGGACCCAGATAACAGAGACAGCTGCCACACTCCTGATTACAACCCCCAGCCAGGAGCTAGGAACACAGACCTCAAAGTTAAGGCAAAAAACATTAAAGCAGTACTCTGCAATGCCAGGTCCATAAACAACAAAACAGCAGTTATTCATGATCTAATAGAGGCTTCAGATCTAGCTTTAATTACAGAGACATGGTTGGATCAGAACTCAGGACCCACTCTCGCAGCTGCGGTACCAGACAATTACTCAGTTTTACACTGTGAAAGGCAAAACCGCAAGGGCGGAGGATTAGCTCTGTGCTTCAAATCCAGTTTGAATATTAAACCCCTTGCTGTAGCCCCCACCCACTCTTTTGAATGTCTAGCAGCCCAGCTCTCAGCTGGAAAAAAAATAAACATACTGCTTGTCTACCGACCCCCTGACGCTGGCTCAGCTTTTCTCAAGGAAATAGCAGAACTTGTATCTTGCATAACACTGAAACACCCTAGGTGGATAATTCTTGGAGACTTTAACGCACGGGTCGATACACACTCTTCCCAATTTGGAACTAAGCTACTTCTCTCCATGAATGAACTGGGCTTCTCTCAAGCCGTCAACCTCCCTACCCACAAAAAAGGACACACTTTGGACCTCATTTTCCATTCAGAACTCCTAATATCCAATGTGGAAATTGATCCAGTAGTTTGGTCAGACCACCACACTGTCCACTTCTCCTTTACAGCACCGGCTACAAAACACCAAGTGAAAGAACTAATAAAATATCGTTCCTTGAAAGGTTTGACACCCCAACACCTTCAGAACAGCCTCAATCTAGGTGGACTGACAGATCACAACTTCGGCCTTGAATCCATGGTCCTTAAATATAACCACAATGTCTCAGCCGCTTTTGACGCCATAGCTCCCTTAAAGATTAAACGTTCCGCACCATTACATCATGCTCGCTGGTTTGACAACTCTATAAAGGAACTAAAGAAACAGGGACGCAGACTGGAACGAAGGTGGCGCAAACATCAGTCTCCTGATGACAAACTTTCCCTAATTGCTCACCTGAAAAAATATCAAACGATGATTAACAAAAAGAAGTCCTTATTCCTGTCTCACGAAATTGCAAATGCAGCCAACAGACCTGCCCAACTCTTCCGCACGGTTGACAGTCTCTGCAATCCATCTTGCAGGAAATCCAGCATCAGACCTTCACAGGAACTGTGCGAGAAATTTGCCCACTTCTTCTCAGACAAAGTCTCCTCCATACGATCTGCCATTCAATTCACAGCCCCAGAAACCCATGCAGAGCCATATAACAGGTGCAAAAATAGCCTACCACCATGGTCTGATTTTAAGGTAATCACTGAAAAAGACATCTTGGATATCCTCTCAAACCTTCGCCAGACTACCTGCGATCTGGACCCTGGCCCCACTAAGTTCATGTTGAAATGCCCTGAACTATTTACACCGGCATTCCACAAAATAGTCAACGGCTCCTTACAAGAAGGGTGGTTTCCCTCTACTCTGAAAGAAGCAATCGTCAGGCCTCTACTCAAGAAACCATCCTTAGACCCAGATGCTCTAAACAGCTACAGACCTGTCTCAAACCTCCCCTTTCTGGGAAAAGTTATTGAAAAGGCTGTCTACCTCCAACTTGAAGCCAGGCTCTCCAGAAACAACATCCTTGACCCTCTTCAATCTGGTTTCAGGAAATATCACAGCTGTGAAACAGCCCTCACCCAGATTTGCAATGATCTGCTCATTGCAAGAGACATGGGTCAATGTTCCATCCTGATTTTGCTCGACCTCTCAGCGGCTTTTGACACAGTCGATCATGAAATCTTACTCAACAGGCTACAAGAGTACTGTGGCATAGATGGCATTGTTCTCCGGTGGTTCAACTCCTTCCTGGCTGGCAGAACACAAAGGGTAGCCTTAGGGCCCTTCCTCTCCAACCCTGTACCACTAAAATACGGTGTACCTCAGGGCGCAATATTATCCCCTTTACTGTTCACCATATACATGCTGCCACTTGGAGAAATCATACAAAAACATGGCCTGACATATCATTGCTATGCTGATGACACCCAGCTATATTTGTCATTCAAACCTGACGTCACAGACCCTACTCCACAAATAAACGCATGCTTAGCTGAGCTTCAGGAGTGGATGAATAATAATTGGCTAAAACTTAATGCTGACAAAACTGAGGTTCTTGTTATCGAGGGCCAGGGTTCAACAGCAAAGCAGCTCCAGTCTCAACCAACACCGCTAAGGATAGGGAGCTCAGACCTGAACAACTCAGACTGTGTGCGCAGCCTGGGAGTACTGATTGATGGGAAATTAAGCTTCAGGAATCAAATCTCAGCTGTTGTGAAACATTCCTTCTTTCACCTAAGGAATATTGCAAGGATTAAACACCTAATTCCTTCAGAGGATCTTCCAACCCTAGTTCATGCCTTCGTCACATCAAGGTTAGACTACTGCAACGTCCTCTACACAGGCCTGCATAAGAAAGACTTACGCCGCCTGCAATTAGTACAGAATGCCGCCGCAAGGCTGTTAACGAGCCAACCCCGCCATTGCCACATAACACCAACCCTGAGCTCACTCCACTGGCTACCGATAAAATGGAGAATTCTGTTTAAGATTGGCTTACTGACATTCAAATCCTTGCACAATCTGGGCCCTGGATACCTGAAGGACTTGTTGCAACTACATCACACCCCCCACAATCTTAGATCAAAATGACGTAACACCTTGGTCACCCCCAGAGTCCACCTCAAAACCTTTGGAGACAGAGCCTTTTGCCATGCTGCCCCTACACTTTGGAACTCCCTGCCACACCCAATCAGGACAGCCCCATCCCTGGAAACATTTAAGTCTAAACTGAAAACCTACCTTTTCAGTCTGGCATTCATGAACATCTGACTATCCCCTCTGTAACACAACCCAGCCTGAAACCCTGTATTAATCTGAGACACAGCTATGCGCTTTGAGTCCTATGGGAGAAAAGCGCTTTACAAATGTTATTGTATTGTATTGTATTGTATTATTCTAATGTGCTGCATGCAGGCTTTGAAATAACATGTATGGTATAAAGCGCACAGTGTCCATCGCAGTTACACACATTATAGCACGTGCGTTATGCAATGTTCACAATGTAAATCTAGCCTAAGACACCAGTGTTAGTATATACAGTATGTGTTTGATTGTCAAGTAGAGGAAAGCAGTAACATCAGGGTCATTGGCATTGGCTTAATTCAGCAATGACATTGGCATAGATGTTGTTGAGCAAACTGAATCTGAAACAAAAGCATATACAAAATAGAATGAGATTTCCCTGCCTTTTCAGTTCCATCATTTGCAATATCAGTGCTTGCTTTTTCCATCAAAGTCTCTGGACAATATAGCAGAAGTAACTGAAAAATGCCCATATCATTTGGAAAGAAAATCAGGATGTGTGATGGTTTTTACAAAGTAGAGATGAATTAGTCAGCTTTTAGAATGGTTTATTGCGTAGTGACCTGATACAATCTGGGAAGCCTCTCAGTGGAAATGAATCCCATTTATCCGATAAGCAAAGGAACATTTGTTTTCTTTATAGAAAATGTTTTGCAGTAATTCCTTTTTAACAGTATGCAGGACCTTTGTCACTGCATAAAACAGATGTACTTCGTGTTCTGCTTTGACGCATTCACAGTTTATTGCTGTTAAAAATTGATCTTTCTATGCAGAATACATAACTATGAGTTACAATTACTCTTCCTGACTCACAAGGGCTGCAATTCTTTCGATATTAAAAATAACAATGCAGAGATTACGCAGTAGGGATGATCAGTGGAAGGATTCATGACATTTTTTCAGTTTTAGAAATTTACAACCTACACATTGGTTAACACAGAATCATGTTGGTATCAAACATATTGCTGTGTTTTAAAAGGCAATATAATTTACGCTATGAAAATGTTGTTATAGAGTAGCATTAAGCCATTGTGGAACAATCACTGAAACTATATCAGGCCAGCAAAGTAAATCTAGGCAATAGTCTATCTAAGGAAATATACTGATTTGCATACATGTATTCAGCATTTCATATGTACATGCCTTCATGTGACCTAACCACTTTATTAGAACTTCTAACAAAATGTCCTAGCTATGGGAATTAACAGTAGGCATTGCCAGAGGTGTTACTTGGCTGAGCATCTTCATGCGGTTCAGGGCTGGTTCATATTGGCCTAAAATACATACAGGTTAGTGGGCCATAATGGAATAATGCAAATGCATCCAATGTTAACCAATGGATCCGTTCCCATTGGTCCATTTGAAAGGATCTGTATGGCCCGTTCCATGGCACAGACTGCAAGTTTGGGTCTGCAGCAATTTTTCCAGATCACCGGATGCGTTGCATTGACCATGCACTTACAGAACAGAGGCTCTCGGATGGAAAACTGATGCCTTTAAAAACTGATCTGTTCCATGGATCAGTTTTTACACAGATCCGTTTTCCCTCCGTGCCAGTGTGAATAGGGCCTCAATCAGGTGTCTGTGAGAAGATGGCAGCCTTTAGCTGTAGGAAGTCTATAGTGCAGAAAATATCTGGTAAGTGGCTTCCGTAGAATTAGAATGATTAAGTGAGAATCAGCTTATCAAAGCATTTGAACACAGATAAAAATGCATACACTGGACTGGAAAACAAATGTTCCTGAAGTTGGTCTTTAAGAACATCTATCAGGATTGTATTGCTGTCTGTCACCGTTGGAGTGGCTGGAGAACTTCCCTTACAAATGTCTCTACATTGTCTCCAATCCTTGATCTGTTACCCAAAATTATCATTAACAATCACTTTTGGTTGACACTTACTGAGAGCTTTTAAAGTCGTAAATGCAGAGCTCACATTTACCTTAAAGGAACACTATCGATCTACATATTTTTTTTCAATTGAGATAAGAATTGTTAGGGAAGTGCTGCTAAAATACTGGTGTATAAATTTCACTGGCAACCTCTTTGTTTACTGTTATCAAAATTCTTTCAAACTTTACTGACGCCAAAACTGATGGCAGACTGAGCCATGAGGAGAGGGGAAATTCCCCTCACAGTTGATCAGTTAACCCTGTGTGTAACTCTGTGTGAGAGAGAGAAAGCTCACAGCTTTTGTCACAGATTTTCATACTGTTTTTGCTTTCTGAGAAAAATACTCTGTAGTCTGATATGCAACACTGGCTGTGCATTGAAGCAGACACCCCTTCTGCAATTGATTTGTCCCAATATAGCTAAATCCTATTCTCAATAAGTTGAAGCTTTTGCCTCTGATATTTAACATGAAAAGTAGGAAAATGTTTACACAGCTACTTAAACATTATTTGTACATTGTAATTTTAGAACACTTGGGCATTGATAGTATTCCTTTAAGTAATTTGTAAACACACCCAAACCAAAATAAAACATTAATGACTCCAGTGCAACAAAAATATTAGGTCTGTAGAAGGTTCAATTGTAGATTCTTTACAACTATAAATAATGTTATTATTTATTGCTGTGGGAACGTTTTATAAACTCATATGTGCACTATTGAAATTTGTACTTAAAGGGAAATTCCACGTTTGTTGAACAAAACAAGGCATGTTTAACCATTTCTGTTGCTTGGACGTGAGCCCAACTTTAGCAGCGGCAGCTGCTACAGCAGCAGGGACGCACTAATCACGTCCCTGCAGTTTGGGGTGCTGTGTGGGCGATTGTGCGGGCAAATGCCTGCGATCGCAATGTTGGCGGGAGTAGATAAAGTTCCAGCACTCGACTAAGATTGCTACAGAAGGCCAGGCTGGGCTGTACTGTATATTGCTCTGTAAGGATGTGAGTCCCTCTTAACTGCGTGCTCCGGCGGGGATAAGCAGTACATGCATGGGTATAGAGAGAGGAGGCGGGGACTCAGACCTGGCGCCCACTTAACCTGCTCTGATCATCTGGCTGCTATTCAACTGTAAGTGTCTTTTTTCTACAATAAAGTACCCTAACTGCAGTGCTGGCTCAAGCCTCCTCTCTCTATACCCATGCAATGTTGGCGGGAGCAGGGGGAGATTAGCTGCAGGGGACAAAAGACCCCTGTGCCAATCCAAATGTGTCTGCCGAGAATGAACACTGTTTTAGCTCAAAAACAGTGTTCATTCTGAAATAGATTAGCCACGCTTCCTCCCGCCACCGATTTCTGCCGCGTTGCGCTGCTGATCGTTAGATTTATGAATGGGAACAAAGTTCCCATTCCTTAATCTCCCCGCAGGCCACCGTGATAGCAGGCATCCATTAATACCTGCTCCACTTCCTTAGTTACAATGTAGCAACACATTGCTTCCTATTGCGTACATATTGTACGTGAATAGGAAGCGCTCAATGGGGACATCTTGTGGCCAAATAATAAAATTACACGTACTGACTTTAGGGAATAAACATTTTTCAATATATATGTCAAGAGGGCATTTTATTATTAAATTATGGGCCAAAAATCTGTAATGCATGTAAAACTGAAATTGTCACCATATGTTATACTAGTGATATAATTTTAACGTTACAATAACCGGGACAAATGGCCAAATACAATTTGTGGATTTTAATTATGGTAGCATGAATTATTTTAAAACTATAATGGCTGAAAACTGAGAAATAGTGTTTTTTTTTCTTATTATTCCCATTATAATGCATTTAGAATAAAATAATTCTTAGCATAATGTACCACCCAAAGAAATCCTAATTGGTCGAGGAAAAAACAAGGTATAGATCATTTCACTATGATAAATAGTGATAAAGTTATTGGGAAACGAAAGGGAGGAGTGCCGAAATGTGAAATTCTTCTTGTCCATAAGTTGAAAAATACCCGCGGGCTGAAATGGTTAAAGCTTGATTAATGTCAACTTGTCAAGTTATTTAGTTTGATTACTTTGCTTTCATGTGCAAATAAAGCATACATGTTCCACAATTCTTGTAACAGAAGCTGTTAAATAGGAGTGCTAGAGTCTGATGCCAGTCAATGGATTGGAGCAGGTGATTCAAATAAGTAGCAAAGCCACTCACCTTGTGCAGCTAATTACTCCTGCAGCAAGGTAGGAGTTTCTCAACTGTCTCATGGCAACAGTTCCTGTAACAGAGGGGAGAGAATGGAACAGAGACAAACAATTTGAGCTTACTGTAAGTTGGGGACCTACTCAGTTGGTTGTGGACTGAAATGGAAAGATAATTTTAATAATATAAAAAAGTAAAAAGACTCAAGTAGCTTTTTTTTCATCTTTAGCATCATGGTGATGCATTATAATTATTTTTTGTGTTGGATTAAGTTCATCTTCTTCCATGTAGAGCACTATTCAACTAAATCATTTTGCAGTGTGAATCCCTATGGATTTAACCAATAAATCCTATTTTATTCCTGGTAGAAGCATTTGCTTGAGTTTTGATAAGATTATAGAAAAAGTTACCCAAGAGAATAGTATACATCAATTAAAAACATTTAATTTGGAGTGTAAGTACCTCCTCTAGATGAGCATAGTGACTTGTGTTAAAATAATATTATTTACAAGTGGTGAAATATCTAATTAATACAACACATTTTGGATTTGATTTACGTTACATTGAAAACAGTAACATGCACAGGAAGTGCTTTGTACAATTTTACCAATAGTTACTGCTAGTTACATATATAGTACATTACGCAAATAGCACACGACATGTTAACTTGGTAATGTGTGCTTTTCCAGCCTACCACCTGTTATGTTACCAGTGTAACACAGTAAACTGGCAAGTGGCAATGTGAGTAGCGCTATTTGCGCAAAGAACAGCACAAAACTGGCAAAACAGGTATTGGTAAAATTGCTGTGCACTTCATTAATTTCACTGATGTTACATGTATGAACCCCTTTGTGAGATAAAGTAACTTCTTTAGGTTAGATATGAGTGCACAAGAACCCGTGAAAAGGAATATTAGCACCTTTAGGGGCATACATGAAAAATGGGTGCCCAGAAATGCCAATAATAGAATATCAGAAAATGTACTGATATTCTACTGTTACAGTGAAAATTATAGTAAAATATTGGTAATATATGCCTATATTTTCTACAGCTAAACATAACCCTATTTTTACACTAAACCCTCCCACTACCGATGCCTAACCTTAACCAACACCCACATGGCTAACCTTAACCCCCCCCCCCCAGGGCTCACCTTAACCCCCCCACTTGTAATCTCAACCACCCCCTGCACACCTAATCAGCACCCCCACAGCTTAACTCCTACACCTAAGTCCTTGTTTAATCAATAGATGAAATATTTGATCTTTTAAGCTGATTTTAACAACTAACAAAGTCACCTATTAAGAATATGGAAAATATTAGCCAGTGAAAGAAATGTCCTTCTGTGTAATCCTGACACATACTTTTTTCTTATTTCTATCAATTTAATAGTATAAACAGACATTTTAGGTTTTAAGTTTCATTGAATCTTCCTCAATTTCATTACCTTCGCTCTGTTATTCCTTTAGTTTATTTTCTAATCATGTAACATCTTTATTAACTTGAGTTAGTTGCTTCTTATCCTCTTCACTGATTAATAACACAAAAACTCTGTGTTGAAATTTGGCACCACCCCTCACAAAATTCATGTTTGTGGCAGCCCATAGTAGACTGATTGGTTAGCCTGAAACATTTTGGAATCTTTTTGGCTCTCAGAAAGTGTACACCCGTGTAATTTGTCTGTGTAATTTGCAGAGATCATTGATGATATCAGATAGTGTATCAGTGCCAAAAGTTATTCAGTAGGGAAAAAATATATTTTCAATATAGGAAAATATATTTTCAGTTTAGGATGTCAAATTATAGTTAATGTAAAGGGTATAGCACACATTCATTATTGGTAAAGTCTATTCATGGATGAACCGTCGCGTCAGTGCGCTGAGATGATTATTTTTTTTATATAAGTTTGACTAGTGAGTTATGTGATTGCTGTGTAATATTGTTTTTTCTAGATAATTACTGGATGTAATACCTTGATAAAGAGAAATGAGTCTTCAAATGTTGGAATTATCTCATTTGCACATACATTATGAATGTATTAATTTTTATTCTAACTACTACTTTTTACTAATATTATGAATTATTTATTCATCTCATTCAATCTAGTTTATGAATATTAAATGATATGGTAATTTTAGAGGAGGCTATTCTCAGGGAACAATTTCTTTGTGATTCATTTATGGATTTTTTTAGGTTCTTGATGTTAAATGTATGATTTGGAATTACTATGGATCCCTATTCTCTATGTTAACAGTGTAAAATGGGAGTGGTGGCAATGTTTTGATTTTGGTTAGAGGCTGTTCAGGTTTATGGATTTTTGCCTCTCTATACAGACAGCTTAATAGCAAACTATGGGAATAATGTTTGTAACATTTATGTTTTTTTTTATTTATTTTATTCACTGTATATACTGGCATATAAGCCTAATTTTTCAGCATAAAAAATGTGCTGAAACGTTACCCCCTCCGTTTATATGCGAGTCAGTGGAGCAAAACAGATGGTGGAGCAGGCAGAGGAGCATAAGGATTGTGCACTAGTGATCCTGCTCTTACCAGCTGGCTCCCTGCTGTGTCCTTGCCTCCCATCCCCTGCAACATGGTGTGCTGAGTGTACTGCTTAAGACTACCTGTGTCCCCTAGCTTGTGGAGCAGAGCATGCAAGCAAAGTGTCAGTGGTGCAATGATTGGGGATTCTTCCTGTGTGGCAATTGCTGTGTCTCATATCTATGACACCATCTAGTGGCTTCTTGAGACTCAGCTGTATCATCCTTGGAGCACATCTTGCTATGAGGAGGGAGGCTGACTTGTACTGGGGGCACATATGGCTACTGTGGAGGGGGTTGTACTGAGGAGGGGGCTTATACGCGAGTCAATCACTTTTTCCTGGTTTGTGAATGAAAAGTGCGTACCTCGGCTTATACACAGGTCCGCTTATATGCAAGTATATACAGTATTTATTTATTTTTTTTGTAAGGGCTGGTTCATATGGTCCAGCTGCTGGCGGCTCATTTTGGTGTGTTCAAATGCTTTTCTGCTACCAAACAGAAATGTTTTTGGCATCAAGCGTGAACGGTGCTGATGCCAGACACTACATGTAGCATCTCTGAAAATTTGCAATTGATGGTAAGCCCATTGAGGTAAATGCTTCCATTCTTCTCAAAGCAGAACACAGTGGATCTCGGCTGTAAATGACAAGGATGGAAGCCAACAGCCGTCTGTGTGAACTACCCCTAAAATGTATTATTTTGTTAGATTTATAGTGATTAATATGGGACTTAACTGTAGCCAGTGATGCCTGGAGAAGGGGAAATCAGACTCATGAAATGCATTGTTTCAGTGCTTTATAAAATCATTAAAAATGGAGAGCTTGTTATTTTTCAGCAGCTACTTAGCATTGTCTACACACCCTTTTATACTTCCTACATCACTTGATCTATCACATTGCAGTTCCTGATAAAAAATCAGCATTTAATTTATAAGCTTATATACAAATGCAAACTATACTAATTCATTTCCATACTCACTTCATTTCCAGACTCCTGATTTAACCCTGCTGCACACTCCATGTTTTATTTGATAACAAAGAAAATATTTAAACAGAACGGCTCGTGTTAGAATTTCAAAGAGCGATCCATCTGCACTAATGTTTTTGCACAGCTCAGCTTGATAGTTTTATTACATATGTAGTCCCATTTAAAATAAGTAACCTCATGCTGCAGAACTTACTATTTCTATTTTCCACAGGGCAGCCTGAGATTGAAATGTAATTTGCAGAAAAATGATGCGTCCTTGCCCTTTGATTGAACGCTTTGTATTGTTTCTAAAACAAAAGAATGAAATTGCACTTTCTTATGTGTAGAGGTATATTCAATATGTTTATATTCATGTAACCTTACCCTGTTCCAGCCTGATGGCTACCATAGAAAGGTGTAGTGAACAAGTACATTTATTTTGCAAAGAAGTCTTTGTATGAAGGACTGACTTGCAGAGTATGTTGCTCTCAATTACTGATGGTTCAGTTGGATGTCTAATCACTCCTAACTGACAGCCTGCAAGATAAAAATCACTTCTCCGTTAGCGTAGTAACATTTAGTTGCCATTTGGTTCCCTGAGGTCAAATTATAGTACATGTAAAAAAACTGCATACTTATGCTAGTGAAGATTAAATGAAACTCATATCTTTGTGGCATATTTATTCATTTCTATCGAGAAAGGAGAGTGTATGGTTTACACTGCTTTAAAGAACAGAACCATGTTCATACACATATAAGAAAATCTCTTTTGCAGGATATTCATTTATAGAAGCCTATTCAATAAAAATACTAATCTGGAAAACAATTAAACCTTGAAATGCATGTGTTGTTTTCTACATAAAGCCGCAAGGAGTATGTTGATTACATACCAGGAAATACTGATCTTGTGTTGCATTGTGTTTGCAGCGTTGGAGTTGACCCCATCTCCACCTGCTATTTCCTAGCTACCTTGAAAATGACTGCCAGCTTGTGGCGTTTTAAAGCTATACATAGCAATTTTCAAATAGCATATGAGAACCGTGAAATACAAGTACACTTAAAACTACGTTGTTATTTCTGCAAATGTTCTTGGTAATCATTGGGAATGATCAATAAACACTGTTTATCTAACCTTGGAATATAAAGAAAGAAATAGTCATAAAAGGTTAAACTGTAATTGATTTAGGTCTTCCATTAACAAAAAAAAAATGATGGGGGGCGGGGGCAAAATACAGATCTAATAAGATATTCTAGAAGGTCCACATGTTTTTTTGTTGTAATCAGCAGTATTCATTAGTATAATATTTGGGTATATTGAAAAAATATAACCACAGACGGAATGAATGAAGTTATAGTTGTGTTGTGGGATACTTATCTACAGTCTACAATAACATATAGTCAAAAAAGTGACGTGGTGTTAGTCGAAGAGCAGAAATGCAGAAGTCAAACCAACACAGACCATACTGGGCCTGCGCAGTACGCTCCTGGTGACATCAGCGGGAGTGAGGACACGACAACACAGGCGCAGTGGTTTTCAGACTTTAAAGTCTGAAATTCCAGAAGTGAGGCGGGGCCGGAGCATCGGTGAAGGGCTGCGCGGGCACAGGATGTCTGCGGAGACCATTAGAAGCCCCGGGTAAGTTCAACTAATTTTCCCCCGACCCCCCCTACAGTATTCCTTTAAGTGGTTAAAGATATGGGCTTCTGGATCTTTAAATGACGTTGGTGGACACCTGTACTCGCTCAATTTTCAGCTGAGGCAGGCATCAATGAGTATAATTTACCATGTGTACACACTATTAGACACCCACAAATTTGGATTTGAATTATTGTGCATGGTGTGATTTTTCCAGTGATATTCTTAAGCTTGTAGACTATTTCATGCATCCTTGCTACGTTACCTTTTCCTTTACATGTGTGTAGATAATGTATATTCAACATAGTGTTAATTTGTGCTTAACGTGACACTGGTTGCTAGGCAACAATATTAGATGGGAATTATCAAAAATAGCAACTGTCATACTCTGCATCGGAGGATAAAACAGAAATGTTACATCTGGAATATATGCTAAAGTGGCATTATAAACAAAAAATTGAGATTTACTGTACATATTGATAACTGATAATGACTTGAATAGAAACTATTGCTAAAGTGATGTGCATATAGAATCTTGAAGACATTTAGTTTACTCCCTCTAAAAAATTACATTTACAGTAACTACACCAGAATATGGCACTAGTAGATGCGGACCCTCCTGTATAGTAGTTTGATTGGTGGGCCCCACTCCTACAGGAAACATACAAGCTTGTTCAATGACTGTAGTCCCGAGACATTGTAACTAGACAAACATAACTCCCCTCTGTTTAGTCACTGCATTTAGAAGTCCCATATCGCATGCACCTCACACCACCTTGCTTAACCTGCTACCCAATATAGGTGTATAGGAGCAGGTTTCCGTCAGTCACAGGGTGGTAAAGGGAGAGTACTTATTTAACTGGACACACCTGGATGCCAATAGTTTAAATATTGGTTAAATGATATCATGGGTATTTTACTATACACTTTCCTAGTCCCCTATTCTCACACCCTCCCTCCCAATGTATAAAACTACACCCCCCCCTTCTAAGGTCTAACACTTACCACTCCTCTTAAAACTAACCTCCCCTCCTAATTTGTAACACTAACCTCCCATCCTAAAAGCAGGATCAGAAGTCCTATCCAATCATCTAGTATTGGCACTGGCCAACCAGCGAGTATCCCGCACACAACTCACCAGCGCGGTGCCATAAGACTGCAGTGTAACATTGCGGTCTATTACATGCCTTTGCAACTTAGAACTTTGACTCACAAGGTGTATTGTGTGCAGAACTGTTATATGTAGGATTTATTGGCCCTGACTCACCGTGCACCAGTAAGATTGCCGCAGGCAGCACATGACAATTTTAACAGCACGGGAGAGCACCACCTGTTAACCCATCAGCACCATGCACAATACTGAGTTAACACATGCATTGCTATGGTAACACATGCTGTATCATAACCATAGCAACACGCACATTAATCTTTCTGGTGCATGGTGAATCAGGGCCATTATGTGCCGAAGTGGTTAGGTAAACTTGTTACACTATGTACAAAAGTCTAAAGTGTATTGCCAGCTACTGTGAAACCTGTCAGCTATAGTATTCATTCAGTGCAGATTACATACGTTAGAACTGTGTGGACAACAACGTATACTTGTAGTCCACCAGAGTTCAGCTTATTTGTTGCTAGCTGTACTGCACCTGAGGGATGAACTTTCAACTATAGCAATCCTTCAGTGCTGACTCAGTAACTTAAGTAGAACCGTGTGTACAACTAGGTACTGTACTACTACTGCAGGGTCATATTGTCCCTTAACTAGCTGCATTGTACTACCATCATAGAGAACTGTCAGTCTGAGGAGATAATGTATGTTGCTTTAGTACTTCTGTACTTACTGTACAAGTTCAAACAAGCAGTCATGTTATACTGTGCCCATTGCCCACCCCAATAAAAATGATTTTCATTGCATTCTTCAGGGTGACAGAAAGCATATGGACAGTGTAACAGTCAATCACGCATGTCCAATTTGCCTGCTGTCATTTAACTGCTATTTTCTAAAATACCACAAGATCATTTGGAACCTCCCCCCCCTCCCTTTTTGCCACCGTTCTCCTACACATACCAAGCAAATTTGATGGCACTAAAATGTTTAGGGGCTTAGCTATTAATTTTTAAACTCGGCACATTGGCTTTAATGGAATTTGTGAATTAGCTGTGAACATTTGCTGTGCCACCCGAAGTTCAAGGTAATTTTCACGAAACTGCCAAAGGTGTTCTCCCTCATGCCCAGACATGAATCAAGAGTCATGACACTTTTGCCATGAGTCTATGTCTGCATTAGTCATATAAGGAGTCTTGCCTTCAGTTAGCCGTTGATCCCATAGATTGTTAGAACCTACTGCATGAATAATCATCTATTAGATTTGGATATGTTTACCTAAGATGTTTGCTTTTTTTAGTGCAATAACACCTTAGCATGTCTAATTATATGCAATGATGTTGGAAACATTGGGAGCTTAATTACTGTATGTCACAGAATCAGCGAGTCTATCTTTTTCACAAAAAGAACAGCAACACATGCAAATGATAAAAGAACAAAGTCAGACAAATGTAATTAAACCAAAAGACACAGGAAAATAAGGTGTAAGCGATACACGAATAATAAACAAACAAGTCCCAGAGCAAAATGTAAATGAATATAAACACAATCAAGAAAGATGACAATAATAATCAAAACAAAGTCTGTCTCAGAAAGATGAACATTCTGCGGAAAATTGATGTAATGAAAGTCCAAAATAACCAGTAGTATTAAATAAATTAATGAGGAGTAAACAAAAAACAAAAAAGCAGAGATTCAACTCTGGGGTGTTTGTGTACACAGCAACCTGTAACACAGAGAGAGATAAAAACCAAGTTGTTAAAAATGATTTTGTTAGTTTACAAAACAACTTCAGTGTTTTATAATAAGTCATTTTGCCTCAACATAATCCAGAGGCTTCCCCCGTCTTCCTTCTTCTCGCTATTCCAGCGCTGAGAACCCCGTAAGCCCCTCAACAAGGGCTTGTCGACGGAGCATGGCTGCACTGCCCAGGCGCAGATGGCTTGCACCTGCACAGTAGCTTGTAGAGCCCAAGTGGTGGCTCCATGCTACTGTGCAGGTACAAGCCGTCCTGCACCTGCACAGTGTGACCATGCTTGTTCTGGTACGGGAATGTTGCTGTGAGCTTTGGGGTTTCAAGCGTATTGGAATGGTGAGGTGGAGGAAGGCAAGTGAAGCCTCTGGCATATCCAGGGGCTTCCTCTTTACCGAGGTAAGTATCTGTGTTTCTTTTTTTCCTGACAGATTTTCTTTAAGGTGTCTCTTTTTTCCTGACAGGTTTTCTTTAAAGAGACTCCGTAACAAAAATTGCATCCTGTTTTTTATCATCCTACAAGTTCCAAAAGCTATTCTAATGTGTTCTGGCTTACTGCAGCACTTTGTACTATCACAGTCTCTGTAATAAATCAATGTATCTTTCCCTTGTCAGACTTGTCAGCCTGTGTCTGGAAGGCTGCCAAGTTCTTCAGTGTTGTGGTTCTGCCAACTTAGGGGGGAAAGAAACACACAAATGATCTCTTGAGATTCAAAAAGGAAGGCTGTATACAGCCTGCTTGTGTATGGATGTATTTTCTATGTGTGGACATACTGTACATCAACCTACTTCCTGTTTTGGTGGCCATTTTGTTTGTTTATAAACAAACTTTTTAAAGCTGTTTTTAACCACTTTTAATGCGGCGGGGAGCGGCGAAATTGTGACAGAGGGGAATAGGAGATGTCCCCTAACGCACTGGTATGTTTACTTTTGTGCGATTTTAACAATACAGATTCTCTTTAACCACTTCCCGACCGCCTAACGCACAGCGGCGGCCGGGAAGTGGAGCCCTTAAGGACCGGCTCACCCACAGAGGCGGCGGTCCATTTAAGGGCATGGGCGGAGCGATCGCGTCATCCGTGACGCGATCCTCCGCCGGCGCCTGTCACCGCTCGCTCGCCGCAACATCCCGCCGGCTATACGGAAGCGCCGGCGGGATGTTAACCCCGCGATCGCCGCATACAAAGTGTATAATACACTTTGTAATGTTTACAAAGTGTATTATACAGGCTGCCTCCTGCCCTGGTGGTCCCAGTGTCCGAGGGACCACCAGGGCAGGCTGCAGCCACCCTAGTCTGCACCCAAGCACACTGATTTCTCCCCCCCCTGCCCCAGATCGCCCACAGCACCCATCAGACCCCCCCCCCTGCCCACCCCCCAGACCCCTGTTTGCACCCAATCACCCCCCTAATCACCCATCAATCACTCCCTGTCACTATCTGTCAACGCTATTTTTTTTTATCCCCCCCCTGCTCCCTGCCCCCTCCTGATCACCCCCCACCCCTCAGATTCTCCCCAGACCCCCCCCCCAGACCCCCCCCCCCTGTTTACTGTATGCATCTATCCCCCTGATCACCTGTCAATCACCTGTCAATCACCTGTCAATCATCCGTCAATCACCCATCAATCACCCCCTGTCACTGCCACCCATCAATCAGCCCCTAACCTGCCTCTTGCGGGCAATCTGATCACCCCCCCACACCAATAGATCGCCCACAGATCCGACATCAGATCACCTCCCAAATCCATTGTTTACATCTATTCTCTCCTCTAAACACCCACTAATTACCCATCAATCACCCATCAATCACCCCCTATCACCACTTGTCACTTTTACCTATCAGATCAGACCCTAATCTGCCCCTTGCGGGCACCCAATCACCCGCCCACACGCTCAGATTGCCCTCTGACCCCCCCCCCCTTATCAATTCACCAGTGCATTAATTACATCTGTTCTTCCCTGTAATAACCCACTGATCACCTGTCAATCACCTGCCAATCACCTATCACCCATCAATCACCCCCTGTCACCCCCTGTCACTGCCACCCATCAATCAGCCCCTAACCTGCCCCTTGCGGGCAATCTGATCACCCACCCACACCATTAGATCGCCCGCAAACTCGCCGTCAGATTACCTCCCAAATGTATCGTTTACATCTGTTATCTTCTCTAAACACCCACTAATTACCCATCAATCACCCCCTATCACCACCTGTCACTGTTACCTATCAGATCAGACCCTAATCTGCCCCTTGCGGGCACCCAATCACCCGCCCACACGCTCAGATTGCCCTCTGACCCCCCCTTATCAATTCACCAGTGCATTAATTACATCGGTTCTTCCCTGTAATAACCCACTGATCACCTGTCAATCACCTGCCAATCACCTATCACCCATCAATCACCCCCTGTCACCCCCTGTCACTGCCACCCATCAATCAGCCCCTAACCTGCCCCTTGCGGGCAATCTGATCACCCACCCACACCATTAGATCGCCCGCAAACCCGCCGTCAGATTACCTCCCAAATGTATCGTTTACATCTGTTATCTTCTCTAAACACCCACTAATTACCCATCAATCACCCCCTATCACCACCTGTCACTGTTACCTATCAGATCAGACCCTAATCTGCCCCTTGCGGGCACCCAATCACCCGCCCACACGCTCAGATTGCCCTCAGACCCCCCCCCCTTATCAATTCGCCAGTGCATTAATTACATCTGTCCTTCCCTGTAATAACCCACTGATCACCTGTCAATCACCTGCCAATCACCTATCACCCATCAATCACCCCCTGTCACTGCCACCCAACAATCAGCCCCTAACCTGCCCCTTGCGGGCAATCTGATCACCCACCCACACCAATAGATCGCCCGCAGATCCGACATCAGATCACCACCCAAGCGCAGTGTTTCCATCTATTCTCTCCTCTAAACACCCACTAATTACCCATCAATCACCCATCAATCACTCCCTATCACCACCTGTCACTGTTACCTATCAGATCAGACCCTAATCTGCCCCTTGCGGGCACCCAATCGCCCGCCTACACGCTCAGATTGCCCTCAGACCCCCCCTTATCAATTCGCCAGTGCAATATTTACATCTGTTCTCCCCTGTAATAACCCACTGATTACCTGTCAATCACCTATCAATCACCCATCAATCACCCCCTGTCACTGCCACCCATCAATCACCCCCTGTCACTGCCACCCATCAATCACCCGCTGTCACTGCCACCCATCAATCAGCCCCTAACCTGCCCCTTGCGGGCAAACTGATCACCCACCCACACCAATAGATCGCCCGCAGATCCGACATCAGATCACCACCCAAGCGCAGTGTTTCCATCTATTCTCTACCCTAAACACCCACTAATTACCCATCAATCACCCCCTGTCACTGCTACCTATCAGATTAGACCCCTATCTGCCCCTAGGGCACTCAATCACCCGCCCACACCCTCAGAATGCCCTCAGACCCCAGCCCTGATCACCTCGCCAGTGCATTGCTTGCATCCATTCCCCCCTCTAATCACACCTTGAGACACCCATCAATCACCTCCTGTCACCCCCTAGCACACCTACCCATCAGATCAGGCCCCAATTTGCCCCGTGTGGGCTCCTGATCACTCGGCCAAACCCTCAGACCCCCTTCCGATCACCTCCCCAGTGCATGGATTGCATCTATTTTCCCCTCTAACCACCCCCTGAGACACCCATCAATCACCTCCTGTCACCCCCCTAGCACTCCTATCCATCAGATCAGGCCCAATACAACCTGTCATCTAAAAGGCCACCCTGCTTATGACCGGTTCCACAAAATTCGCCCCCTCATAGACCACCTGTCATCAAAATTTGCAGATGCTTATACCCCTGAACAGTCATTTTGAGACATTTGGTTTCCAGACTACTCACGGTTTTGGGCCTGTAAAATGCCAGGGCGGTATAGGAACCCCACAAGTGACCCCATTTTAGAAAAAAAAGACACCCCAAGGTATTATGTTAGGTGTATGACGAGTTCATAGAAGATTTAATTTTTTGTCAAAAGTTAGCGGAAATTAATTTTTATTGGTTTTTTTTCACAAAGTGTCATTTTTCACTAACTTGTGACAAAATATAAAATCTTCTATGAACTCGCCATACACCTAACGGAATACCTTGGGGTGTCTTCTTTCTAAAATGGGGTCACTTGTGGGGTTCCTATACTGCCCTGGCATTTTAGGGGCCCTAAACCGCGAGGAGTAGTCTAGAAAACAAATGCTTCAAAATGACCTGTGAATAGGACGTTGGGCCCCTTAGTGCACCTAGGCTGCAAAAAAGTGTCACACATGTGGTACCGCCGTACTCAGGAAAAGTAGTATAATGTGTTTTGGGGTGTATTTTTACACATACCCATGCTGGGTGGGAGAAATTTCTATGTAAATGGACAATTGTGTGTAAAAAAATCAAACAATTGTCATTTACAGAGATATTTCTCCCACTTAGCATGGGTATGTGTAAAAATACACCCCAAAACGCATTATACTACTTCTCCTGAGTACAGCGGTACCACATGTGTGGCACTTTTTTACACCCTAAGTACGCTAAGGGGCCCAAAGTCCAATAAGTACCTTTAGGATTTTACAGGTCATTTTGCGACATTTGGTTTCAAGACTACTCCTCACGGTTTAGGGCCCCTAAAATGCCAGGGCAGTATAGGAACCCCACAAATGACCCCATTCTAGAAAGAAGACACCCAAAGGTATTCCGTACGGAGTATGGTGAGTTCATAGAAGATTTTATTTTTTGTCACAAGTTAGCGGAAAATGACACTTTGTGAAAAAAAAACTATTAAAATCAATTTCCGCTAACTTGTGACAAAAAAATAAAAACTTCTATGAACTCACCATACTCCTAACGGAATACCTTGGGGTGTCTTCTTTCTAAAATGGGGTCATTAGTGGGGTTCCTATACTGCCCTGGCATTTTAGGGGCCCTAAACCGTGAGGAGTAGTCTTGAAACAAAAATGACCTGTGAAATCCTAAAGGTACTCATTGGACTTTGGGCCCCTTAGTGCAGTTAGGGTGCAAAAAAGTGCCACACATGTGGTATCGCCGTACTCGGGAGAAGTAGTACAATGTGTTTTGGGGTGTATTTTTACACATACCCATGCTGGGTGGGAGAAATACCTCTGTAAATGACAATCTTTTGATTTTTTTACACACAATTGTCCATTTACAGAGGTATTTCTCCCACCCAGAATGGGTATGTGTAAAAATACACCCCAAAACACATTGCACTACTTCTCCCGAGTATGGCGATACCACATGTGTGGCACTTTTTTGCACCCTAACTGCGCTAAAGGGCCCAAAGTCCAATGAGTACCTTTAGGATTTCACAGGTCATTTTGAGAAATTTCGTTTCAAGACTACTCCTCACGGTTTAGGGCCCCTAAAATGCCAGGGCAGTATAGGAACCCCACAAATGACCCCATTTTAGAAAGAAGACACCCCAAGGTATTCCGTTAGGAGTATGGTGAGTTCATAGAAGATTTTATTTTTTGTCAAAAGTTAGCGGAAATTGATTTTAATTGTGTTTTTTCACAAAGTGTCATTTTCCGCTAACTTGTGACAAAAAATAAAATCTTCTATGAACTCACCATACTACTAACGAAATACCTTGGGGTGTCTTCTTTCTAAAATGGGGTCATTTGTGGGGTTCCTATACTGCCCTGGCATTTTAGGGGCCCTAAACCGTGAGGAGTAGTCTTGAAACGAAATTTCTCAAAATGACCTGTGAAATCCTAAAGGTACTCATTGGACTTTGGGCCCTTTAGCGCAGTTAGGGTGCAAAAAAGTGCCACACATGTGGTATCGCCATACTCAGGAGAAGTAGTATAATGTGTTTTGTGGTGTATTTTTACACATACCTATGCTGAGTGGGAGAAATATCTCTGTAAATGGACAATTGTGTGTAAAAAAAATTAACAAATTGTCATTTACAGAGATATTTCTCCCACCCAGCATGGGTATGTGTAAAAATACACCCCAAAACACATTATACTACTTCTCCTGAGTACGGCAATACCACATGTGTGGCACTTTTTTGCAGCCTAACTGCGCTAAGGGGTCCAAAGTCCAATGAGCACCTTTAGGCTTTACAGGGGTGCTTACAATTTAGCACCCCCCAAAATGTCAGGACAGTAAACACACCCCACAAATGATCCCATTTTGGAAAGTAGACCCTTCAAGGTATTCAGAGAGGGGCATGGTGAGTCCGTGGCAGATTTCATTTTTTTTTGTCGCAAGTTAGAAGAAATGGAAACTTTTTTTTTTTTTTTTTTTCTCACAAAGTGTCATTTTCCGCTTACTTGTGACAAAAAATAATATCTTCAATGAACTCACTATGCCTCTCAGTGAATACTTTGGGATGTCTTCTTTCCAAAATGGGGTCATTTGGGGGGTATTTATACTATCCTGGAATTCTAGCCCCTCATGAAACATGACAGGGGGTCAGAAAAGTCAGAGATGCTTGAAAATGGGAAAATTCACTTTTGGCACCATAGTTTGTAAACGCTATAACTTTTACCCAAACCAATAAATATACACTGAATGGGTTTTTTTTAATCAAAAACATGTTTGTCCACATTTTTCGCGCTGCATGTATACAGAAATTTTACTTTATTTGAAAAATGTCAGCACAGAAAGTTAAAAAAATCATTTTTTTGCCAAAATTCATGTCTTTTTTGATGAATATAATAAAAAGTAAAAATCGCAGGAGCAATAAAATAGCATCAAAAGAAAGCTTTATTAGTGACAAGAAAAGGAGCCAAAATTCATTTAGGTGGTAGGTTGTATGAGCGAGCAATAAACCGTGAAAGCTGCAGTGGTCTGAATGGAAAAAAAGTGGCCGGTCCTTAAGGGGTAGAAAGCCCTAGGTCCTCAAGTGGTTAAGGTGGCCATATAGTTGTAAACTCCCAACCAATGTGGAAAACATTTGATGCCTCTCTGATCGGAATCTGAGCAGAGAGGGATCAATTCCTACCACACACAACACATCCATTTTCTTCCACACACACCACATCAGTCTTATCCTTTAGCACTTCTCCGTGTCCTATTTAAGATGTCTGCAAAATGAGTGCAGCTTTATTTATTTGGGAATATTTGTGTATGTTTTCAGGAAGAAACATAAAGTTGACATTTAATGTATTGGTTTGGTTCATCCATTGTCTTCAGCTATATGTACAGACAGTAAGGTTCTGTCCCCACTTGAGCAGAGAACAGACATTTTTGGTCTAGTTTCTGCTCATTGCAAAACTGACAGTGAACGTCTCTTATTTTATAAATAGGAGCCATCCACACTTGTCACTCTGCAATGGACCAGTGGCATCACTTGCGGTTAGCAGGCTGCACTTCTGTGCAGTCCGCAATAATCCCGGGCAGGCGAATGCATTCACCATGTAGCTCATGCTGGCCGCCATTGATCCAGATCAAGGTAGAACCAAGCCTTAATTAATGTCATCTTTACAGGTCTTTTGGGACATCTAGTTTCTGGGATTGACCCATTGTATCTTCTGCATTGGAGTGCCCTGTTTAATGGCAATTGTGTTTCCCCAGTGCTGGATATCACCATTATCTCTTTTCCAACTTATCTCAACAGGAATGAATGTGCTCACTTGGCCAAGCCAAGATGTTTATTTACAGTACAGTGGGTTGCAAAAGTATTCGGCCCCCTTGAAGTTTTCCACATTTTGTCATATTACTGCCACAAACATGAATCAATTTTATTGGAATTCCCCATGAAAGACCAACACAAAGTGGTGTACACATGAGAAGTGGAATGAAAATCATACGTGATTCCAAACATTTTTTACAAATAAATAACTGCAAAGTGGTGTGTGCATAATTATTCGCCCCCCTTTGATCTGAGTGCAGTCAGTTGCCTATAGACATTGCCTGATGAGTGCTAATGACTAAATAGAGTGCACCTGTGTGTAATCTAATGTCAGTACAAATACAGCTGCTCTGTGAGGGCCTCAGAGGTTGTCTAAGAGAATATTGGGAGGAACAACACCATGAAGTCCAAAGAACACACAAGACAGGTCAGAGATCAAGTTGTTGAGAAATTTAAAGCAGGCTTAGGCTACAAAAAGATCTCCAAAGCCTTGAACATCCCAAGGAGCACTGTTCAAGCGATCATTCAGAAATGGAAGGAGTATGGCACAACTGTAAACCTACCAAGACAAGGCCATCCTCCTAAACTCACAGGCCAAACAAGGAGAGCGCTGATCAGAAATGCAGTCAAGAGGCCCCTGGTGACTCTGGATGAGCTGCAGAGATCTACAGCTCAGGTGGGAGACTCTGTCCATAGGACAACTATTAGTCATGCACTGTACAAAGTTGGCCTTTATGGAAGAGTGGCATGAAGTAAGGCATTGTTAACAGAAAGCATAAGAAGTCCCATTTGCAGTTTGCCACAAGCCACGTGGGGGACACAGCAGCCATGTGGAAGAAGGTGCTCTGGTCAGATGAGACCAAAATGGAACTTTTTGGCCAAAATGCAAAACGCTATGTGTGGCAGAAAACTAACACTGCACATCACTCTGAACACACCATCCCCACTGTCAAATATGGTGGTGGCAGCATCATGCTCTTCAGCAGGGACAGGGAAGCTGGTCAGAGTTGATGGGAAGATGGATGGAGCCAAATACAGGGCAAACTTGGAAGAAAACCTCTTGGAGACTGCAAAAGACTTAAGACTGGGGCGTAGGTTCACCTTCCAGCAGGACAATGACCCTAAACATAAAGCCAGGGCAACAATGGAATGGTTTAAAACAAAACATATTCATGTGTTAGAATGGCCCAGTCAAAGTCCAGATCTAAATCCAATCGAGAATCTGTAGCAAGATCTGAAAACTGCTGTTCACAAACGCTGTCCATCTAATCTGACTGAGCTGGAGTTATTTTGCAAAGAAGAATGGGCAAGCTGGTAGAGACATACCCTAAAAGACTGGCAGCTGTAATTGCAGCAAAAGGTGGTTCTACAAAGTATTGACTCAGGGGGCCGAATAATTACGCACACTCCACTTACAGTTATTTATTTGTAAAAAATGTTTGGAATCATGTATGATTTTCGTTCCACTTCTCATGTGTACACCACTTTGTGTTGGTCTTTCATGTGGAATTCCAATAAAATTGATGCATGTTTGTGGCAGTAATGTGACAAAATGTGGAAAACTTCAAGGGGGCCGAATACTTTTGCAACCCACTGTATATGCTACTTGACTTACATGCCCAATAACCATCTGAAAGTCTTCACTCAGCTTTAAACTTGTATTTATGAATATTTTTTGGAAATGTAAGATGTGTTACTAGATATTTGAGGTAAATTTGGGCAATTAAAAATAAATTATGCAGGATTTGTATTCTTGAAGTAACAACTACATATCCTAGTGTTCCTTTGCAGACATTTGATGCTGCCCATGGTCCTGTAGTATACATGAGCAATAACACCCTATTCCCTGCTTTGTTCATGTATACGGATGCACAGGATTTACATACAGCACCTTTGAGACATTTAACTAACCCCCTTTGGCAATGTGCCTTTACTACAAATACATCAGAAGATAACATTTGTAGGTGCATACCCATCTGGGAAGCATATGTTCTGAACCTACTGATGAAAGTCCAGTGTCCCTCCTGTATGGTCCTATGATTGGTGGGGCGACTGGGCGACTGGGGCCCCCTACTGTAGGAAACATATAGGAGCCTGTTCAATTATTGTAGTCAGGAGACATCTTAACTAACAAACATAACTTCCCTGCAGCCTCTGTATCTGTGGTTATTCACTAGCATGTACAATTCCCATATTGCATGCACCTGACACCATGTTGCTAAACCCTGCTGTGCTGCCCAGTGTAGGTGTTTAAGTGCAGGTGTTCAGCAGTTACAGGTTGGAGAAAGGAAGGCATCAGAAAATGAACTGTTTAAGTGTGGACTGATGCCTTTAAGCCACATACAGGTTGGGGAAGGAGGCATCAAAAAATGACCAGATTAAGCATGGGTTGGATTTAATTGGCCAATTTTACCACTTCCATGTAGTATGAGAGCTTACCTATGTGATCTGTGCATAGTATTTAAACTCTGTTGGCCCTCATTCTATGTATGTACCAGACTTTACACTTACCTCCCATAGCAGTTACACTGAAAGAGATAACCAATATTTTATAGATTCAGCTATGCTAAAATCCTTGTAGTTTCTATAGCTAACATGGATACAATAGCTATTTTTTATTTTCATGATTTTTTTGTATTCTCAGCAAAACTGAAATTTAGTTTAACCCCTATTCACATCCCTCCTATAGTAGAAGGTTTTGGCAAACTATGGAAACGGGAATGTGAGAAGTGTTAAAAAATAAACACTTTTTTTTTAAAGTATGTATGCTGTCTTAGATCCTTGCACCTCATCTATACTAATTCTCATCATGACACCTGTCTTCGGATGGTGAGAAATATTTGTATTTCCTAGTTGCTAAGCAACAGCTGCCAAGGTTAAAATTATTTCTTTTGTAGACGTTCCAGTGGCTCCGAAGTTGCTGCAAAGTCATTATCATATATAAAACTGTTTGTTCAGTTATATACAGTTGTCTCATGCAATTTTTAATCATGCATTTCCAAACACTTAAAATTCAGCCTCATTTATCATCCAATGCTAAATTAGAACTGTCTTTATTGCCTGCAGCCGCCAATCAGGCTCACATTTTCATTCTCCAACTGTCATTATCTGATCTGGTTGCTATAGGGCAACACAGACACTTCTCACTTGGCACACAATAAATCAGGCCAACTGCTTTTTCAGCAATCCAGGCCTGATAATAATAATAACAAATGTGTATACTAGTTAATTTAGTGTAAATCTTTTGGGGTATTTTTATTTTTGCCTACCCATTATTTATTCAATGCAATGAATTATCTTTCACTTCAACTTGCATCTATTTACCCTAAACCAGTTATCTTCCAGACACAATGGCTTATACAATCAGGTGTGTTATATGTAAGCTTCTACTGTTTTTACTGTGGATCAAACTACATATGACATAATACTAAATGTTTTATGTAATCTGGGATAGTTATATAGGAACATTCAAGTTTCATTAAAGACTGTAAGTTATTCCCAGACTTGGCTCATTGCTGATCAGTATCTCCAGGGATCCCTTTCTGTACTCTGATGTGGTCATGTGACTAAAGCAGCTGCCATTTTCCATTACCTTCACTGGCTGTTAAAGAGGTAAAGGGTGTCAGTGGTGGTGCCTTGTCAGTGAGGTGGACACTTATCATTATCTTCCTGCTATCTTCCTGCTAAAGTGGAACATGCACTGGATACATGGAACAGGGTGTTAAGTGACTAATGGCCAGTTATAGGTGGGGCTGCCACTGGGTCCTGAAATTACATCATCATATATTCATATCGCAATAGAGAAGAGCTTTGAGAAGAAAGCAAACTGAAGCTCTAAAGGTATATGCTCCAGTTAATGCAAGCTGAAGAAGCTCCAAACTAGCTAAAAACTGAGGGTTTTTTTGAGGGAGGGGCATAACTAGCCCTGCCCGTAAGATGTAGTGTGTGACATGAATAAATATTGAACAGCAGTTTAACAGCTCTAGAGTGCCTCCTTCTACTTCAAAGTTATACACAGTGTGGTGGGGACAGGAGTGGTGTACCTGTCTGAAGGATTGCATCGGCACTTACTTTCCTGAATAGGATTGAGTCCTGGGGTCTGAGGTATCAGCGTTAACAGTACAAAACAACCAACGCTGTTTAGCAACAGATTGCTTTATTAAATTGGCAAAACTCAGTTTGCATAAAAGAAATGCATACATTATTTGTGAACAATATAAGGCTGCATTGGAAGTCATTAAAATGATGTTCATGATTCTGCTGTGAAACTCACTCATCTTCATCCTCCTGACGTTACAAACTAATCGGGAGCTGATGCACAGAAAAAAAAATATAACAAAAAAAATAAAGCTCTGACTGTGAGAGTGTACACAGGACTAGGGTTAATATTATGGTTGATGAGCTTTAAAGTTAAAAAACAGTAAGCTATTGACTGCTACCAGGTAACTCTAGCTGGACTGACTTATAACTAGAGTACAACTTTATTTTACTCATAAGTGCAATTCCATGTTAAATCAATACCCATCTGCTTCGTACTAATGTAGCTACAAAACCATCAGACATTGACATGTTCTATGTCCGAACACTTGGCAGGCATCTGTGTAACACTTTCACAGTAACAAACTCCCCTGCTCCCTACTGTAAATGTAATCATATTCCAATTCCCATAGATAAAATGTTACGTGATGGTGCAGTATTGCCTCCCATGTATTTCTCTGTAGCAGAAATCTGTTACCATAACAAAGATTGTAGTGTGCTAGAACGTATTTAAAATACGCAACTTTTATTCATTTTAATTTTCCAGTGAGCATAGAATTTGTGAAAAAACATGGCAAAGAATGAGCCATTAAGAGGACCTTAAATATATTTTATTGTCTCCTTCTAAACAGAAAGCGGTAGCATATTATAGTGCTAGTTTCTGCTTCCTGATGTTTAAAGGGAACTTAAAGTGAGAGGCATATGGAGGCTGCCACATTTATTTCATTTTAAACAATACCAGTTGCCTGGCTGTCCTGCTGATCTTTCTGACGTCAGTAGTGTCTGATTCACACACCTGAAGCATGTCGCAAATCTAGTCAGACTTCAGTCAGAAAATTCTGATCTGCATACTTGTTCAGGGTCTAAGGCTAAAAGTATTAGAGGGAGAGGATCAGCAGGCAATATGCATCGTTGCAATATGCATATGGTTGTTGTTGCACAAAATAAATGTGGTATCATCCATATCCCTCTCACTTCAGGTGTCCTGTAAAGTGGTTTTTCATGATCAAAAGTAAGAGCTGATTCACACTGCAAGAGCTTTTTCTAAGCACTTGTGATTTGAAAAGCTCTTGCTAATGTAATGCTATGAGTTTGCCCTCACTTGAGCAATGCGATATTATAAAAATCACCAATAACAAAGCCCTTGCAGTGCGAACCAAGCCTAAAGCTATCACTGCTAGCCCATTGATATGCTATAGTTATGATTCCATATGAAATTAGCGCTTTGACTACGGAGATTTTAAGTTGATAATAGTGGTCACATGGTCTATGCCCCTGTTCATAAACATGAGTATACATCCTATGTAGGCAGTGATTCAGTTCCTTTTCAGACATTCCCCTGCTTTTTTATTTCTTGCATATTTGTGACACCACAACATGGCACTTTAGTGAGGGGAGTCATAATTTGCTGGCTGAGTTTGTAATGTCCATAAAATCTTCACATTAGAGAATAAATGGTTTGTTGAAGAATTCATGGAGCCATTAAAAGGACCCTGAGCAGTCAATAAAAATGAAATTGGTAAATTGAAGGTCGGCCGTACACATCCTGGACGGGCACGCTACATGTCTTCATACCAGCCACTATGAGTCATCACGCCGGCCAGTCAGCGTGACAGTCCTGTGCATATGCGGTTTTCTAACTCTGAACTGCGCAAGTGCAGGACTGTCACATTGGCTGGCATGATGACGTGTAACCAGACAGCGTGATGATGCATAGCGTTCCCATCTAGGAAGTGTACTGCCAACCTTCAGCCCAAAAGTCGCCAGTAACGGAGCCGCCAGCAGGACTGGGAGAGGAGGTGGGAAGATGCCGGGGTACATCACGGCCTACGGTGGGCTGGAGGAAATCCCAGGTAAGTACCAATTTCATTTTTATTGACTGTTCAGGCTACCTTTAAAGAGACCAAAAATTGAACTTTATCTTAATCAGTAGCTGATACCCCCTTTTACATGAGAAATCTATTCCTTTTCACAAACAGACCATCAGGGGGCGCTGTATGACTGATATTGTGGTGAAACCCCTCCCACAAGAAACCCCTCCCACAAGAAAAGTTTGAACTTTTGGCAGTTTCCTGTCTGTGAACCTTGTTGCATTGTGGAAAATAGCTGTTTACAGCTATTTCCAACTGCCAGAGCACCGTATAGCATAGTACTGTATTTACCTGTACCAGACATATATAGATTAGCATAATGATGAGTGTGGGTTACAAGACCAGGAACCAGCAAGTGAGGAAAAGCTGTTCTCACTCGGGTCTTTTTGTTTTCTGTAGGTAGATGGTTTGCACTCTAAGAAAAAACTGTTAAAGAACACCTGAACTGAGAGGGACATAGAGGCAGCCATATTTGTTTACTTTTAACTGGTTATTTAACAGGCTGTAGGGCAGTATATCTACGCCCCTTGAAACTTCATATGCAGTATATATGTGGAACTTTCAGACAATGCTGTCTATGCACAGTCTGATGTCCTTGTGTGACACATGCTATACGTGTTGCTAATAACCTGCAGGGCAACATGTACACGTGCACAGCCCCTAAAGGCCTTTTCACACCAACAGCATTCCGATCCAGTTTTTGTATAGCTTGCGTTTTTCTGATCGCAAGCTCGGCACTATTATAATTGAAAATGCCGAGACGCAATCAGACCGGATGTGTTCAGATTTTTCCAAAAGACAATCCCTTATTTAGTACAGTATGTAATGGAAGTCACTGGAGTTCTACTTTAGTTGATAGTTTTAAACAAAAGAAGTATTCGGTTAGAAGCACTATATCAGGCAGTGAACATAAAATCTTATTGTAGTTTTCCGGCTAAACAAGAAAGCAAGATTGGAAAAGCAAGTCGATTAAATAAAACACTGTTTTCTTCCAGAGCGGTGAAACTTCAGTGTTAGATACGTGTCAGAGTTAAGTTTTAGATAATTACAAATGCATAAGTGTGGCGTATTTTATTCTACATGTAAAACCATACCTGTAAGAAAAACAAATACAGGTAGTTCCTGGTGAACGACAGAGAAAGGGACTGTAAGTTTGTTCTTAATCTGAACTTGTCTGTAGGTCAAAACACTGCTATATCTGTCCCTTGTGCCTCCTATGAGCCCCCCCCCCCTCCTCTTGCTTACAGTGTCCCTACCTGTGTCTCCAGTGCCCCCCTACTATCCACTTGTGCCATCTAAGTGCCACCTCCTATCCTTTTGTGCCTCTTTAATGCCTCCTGTGCTCCTCAGTGCATCCTTCTGTCCCTTGTGAAAACTCAGTGACTTCTTCCATCCCCTGTGCCTTCCCCTGTCCTCTTGTGCCTCATTCCATCCCCTGTACCCATACATGCTTCCTTCATTTACCCTGTGCCCCTCTGTGCCTTTTTTCATCTTCTTGTGCCTCCATCCATGCCCATGTGTCTACCTCTGCCCCCCCCTCCATCCATTACTCCTGCAATCTCTTCCAACCCCCTGTGCTTAATTCCACCCTTCTGTCTCCTTCCTTCTCCCTTGTGCCTCCATTCCTCTGTGTCATTTACTCCTTTCTGGTAATGTTTAATGATGCTCCTAGAGGCTTTCTGCAGCCTCTGTCCCTGGCAAATGCATTGTTTTAAGTTATTGGAACTTGTGCGGCTTTTGTACGTCTGACATTTGTGCTACCTGTACATAAATAGTAATACACCCCCTGCAAAAAAAGCTAGGTGCAAAGCAATGATTTTAGTAATTTTGCTGAAACATTTGTATTTTTTTACCTTTGTGTGTCTCAGCTGGGTGGTTCCAGTGATCTGATAAGAAACTGTCTAAAATGTTGTTACTCAAGAGCTGTGAACAGACATTTGGCATTTTAATGTAGTTGTTAATTGCACCATAGGTACATTTCAAAAGTGTAAGATTCAACTGCTACTGAATGCACCATTTAAAATATATTACAATGTGTTTGATCAGTCTTATATGCATACCTTTATTTTATGTCAGTGATGTCTCATTTATCATTTATCATATTGTGCATTTGTTTATGCACAAAATGTCAACTCACTGCCCATACAATTCTATGGGCCTTTTTACAGTGTTGTGTTGTAACTGGTCACATTATTCACATTAGTCTATGTCTAGTCTCTATTGCAGTTCAAGCTCATTAAAATGCATGCGTTACTCAACTGACAACTGTGAATCCAGCCTTAGTTATTTTTTGCAGGCCTGCTGGGGGTGATTCAGCATTTTTCCAGTGGGGTTTTAAGATTTTTTCTAATTGCCCTTTAAGTAGCCCTTAGTTGCCCTAAATACTGAGGCACAAGGAGGGATCCCAGTGACGTCCCACGATGACCAGCATTCCTCAATCCATCTTCCTGCTGGCGGATATACGCAATGTTACGCAACACAATGGGGGTAAACAAGCGTTCAAGCAATCATGGTACTTTGCGCGGGAGTCGTCGGGGATCTTAAAGATCCAATCTGCTGTGACAGTCATTGTTGCAATGTGTTGCTAAACATCATTTGCGTAATCGCGCACCTGTGCCTATATCATGAGATTACGTAAATGATCATCGCTAAAAAGATTGCACATCCTCAAAAAGACACATACTGGCTATGGGCCTTTAGGATAGCTTATGAGCATGTTCAGAGCATCTCACTGTTTCTCATATATCCTAAATTGCTGCCTTGTCAAATCCCTCTCATTCATTACCAGCAGTAGCCAGCCCTCTACTCTGCCCCTTCCCTCCTGTGTAAACTGGGATAACTCACACTAGAGACAGAAATTAACTATTCAGAGTGGATACATCAGAAATGGGTATCGTTGAAAAAACTAAAATGGCAGCCTCATGACACAGAGACAATACATCCTGCAACTTGGCTAAATAGCAGTATGCATTAAGAAAACAAATCTTATTTAGGTATGCAGAGCATGGAAGAGGCGAGACCAAGTGAAAGAAGGTTTATCTCAGGCTTATTTAAAAAATAGTCAGCAATGATACCCTTCATTTTAGGTTTCCTTTCAGTGAGGCAAGACTTTTCTTTTCTCTCTTGTATTTACAAATCAGCGCTTGTCTTAGATTTCTGCTTTTTCATCTCATCTCAGCAAAGAATGCAAACTAAGTGAATTTCAGTAGTAGACCAATCCACTCCCGGAATTCACATTGCATACATTTCTTTGTAAGCTTCATAAATTTATTGAATATTTTCATATCTCATTGAAATGTGACGCTGGGATTATTTGTGTTCCAGCAGTGGCATGTCTGACATATTCTGAATTATTTTAGACCATGAAAAGATGCCTTTGGGATACTATTAACTTTTCACATGCTCCCAAGTGAGGCAAACAACCGTGTTTCTGGATATATACTGTGCTGAAAAATAGTGCCATAAATTATAAAATGTAATCAATTGGTTTTGGCTTTTGTCAACACATACGGCAAAAATGCCTTAGTTTTACAATTAAATAGTGAAATGCTACTAGAATCAGCAAATTATACGTTCTAATCTCAGAGGTTTTACTGTAATGATGATGCCAAACATGATGCATGTTGCAGTGGCTTTTTGCATGTAAATGATTTTCTCTACTAGTTTCTGACATGGAAGTAAGATGATAGATCAATAATGGAAATACAGAAAAAAATGAAAATATGCTTATAAAAGAATACTTTTGATAAATGTATCCAGAGAGGCAGTTCAGACAGGCAGTGCGAAGCATTAGACACATTTCAGCACAAACATTGTTACATTATTATTTTAAAAGATATGTAGGTTATTACTGAAGCTAAAATGCTTTCAAGATGTTCATAAAGCTCTAGAGGGGATGCCACTTTTAAGTGAAGTGCCCTGTCTACAGTACTTCTCACTGATTCTGGTAGTAACACGAAGGGAAATCTTCTGCTATAACCTCCTGGTAGACGTAAGGAGACTCATTCTCACTAACATATGCCTTAGAATAGTGGGCAACCAGTGTGATTCAGCAAACTTGGGTGGGTTATTTTACAATATTATCTGCTGCCATTATGTTATTTGGGGATTGACAAAAGGTGAGCGAAGCTGCAGTTGTGCAATTGCACAAATGTATCTCAGTACAAGAAGCTGCAGGTAGTATTGGATTGTTTTGTTTACTAACCTTTTAGCGATTTTCTCTTTGATCTGATAGGGTACAGGCAAGAGCTCTAAACATGCTTCACTATAACAGGCAGGTTTTAAAGAAAAATGACCCTGCTTTGCTGCATCACATGTTTTCTCCACTGCTCCTTGCTGTTCTGCAACCTTAGTAAATCAGGACCATTGACTGCTGTTCTCATTGCTTAGAAGGCTTGTCTTTATTTCAGTTGTGATATGTGTAGCCCACACAAGGAGCTGTGATACTAGATTTCACGTATAAACAAAGGAGCTATGATACTAGATATCACATGTAAGCAGAGCCGCAGGCAAGTACTTTACAGAGAGGTCAAACAGACAAGGTATTTGTAGTTGATAAAGAATGCCATTTGGCCAAATGGTGCATTTAAAACATGTGAAAGGTCAATTCCATACTGGGGAGAGGGACTATAGATTGTTATGTTTTTATCTACTTGTTTAATTCACAATATGCCGAGCCTACGGGCTAGTTCACAGTGCATCAGTTGAGTTGCAGAAGGATTTTGGATGTCAGCTGACTGCCCATGCAATTCCATGAGCCTGTTCACAGTTCATGTTATAACTGATCGTGTTATTCTAACTCACTGCTTGCAGGATTTGAATTAAAGTATATGTCCAGTTTCCATTGCAGTTCAGACACATTTTAAAGTGTACATTATGCAACACACCATTGTGAATCCAGCCTACAGGTTAATCAAAGCTTGGGGTCACATCATTGAATGGATAATGCAAAACATGCTTTTTTATTTTATGCTTAAAATGTTTTAAAATGATGCTTTGATCAATAATGCAAGCAGTAGGTTTGCATTGCTAATCTTAGCTTCACTGAAAATACTGGCTTGCGACTCATAATGTTTAAAGTAGGAAATGACTCATCACTAATCCCTGTGCTGATGCGTGCCACTTATCGAATCGGATGAAAATCGGTGCCCCAAGAGAATGCCCGATTGACGATGTGACCAATTTTGGGCCAAAACTGGTCACTTGTATTGATGGGACATGCTGCAAGATGTCAGGCCATCCTGGTTGATTTGATGTGTGGTGGTAATGGGTAATGGCGATCAATATTGGGATGAGCAACGAATACGACTTACCCTCAGAGCTGTTCCCCCTAGTGTATAAATATGCCACCCATGTGTGCATTTACACATTACCTGTCCTATGTTGCCCACCACATGGTGCACATCCGTCTTCCGGTTCTTTCTCTTCCATTTCCACCTCACACTCTACAGGCGTATAGCGCGTGTGTGACGACACACACGCCACGCACTAAATGCCAGTGGTGTGTGAAGCGCAAGTGGAGGAGCGGGAAGCGGAAGATGGATGGGCACTGCAGGACAGGTAATGAATAAATGCTCACATGGGGCACATTTATACACTGGGGAACAGCGGCAATGCTGCTGACTGCTGATTCCCGAGAGATTTCATGCTGATTTCGACCAGGAATCGGCCTGTAGTGTATGGGCAGCCGACAGATCTTTCTAATTAGATTCGATTAGAGACAGATTTGTCTCTTGGTCGAATCTGCCCATCATCAGTAAATGTATGGGTATCTTAAAGTAAACCAAAAGTGAGTGAATAGGAAAAATCGATATTTACCCGGGGCTTCCTCCAGCCCCATAAGCACATGTAAGTCCCTCGCCGTCCTTACACGGTCTGCCGTTCAGCCGTAACAGGCTTAGTCATGTCAGTCGTGGCCTTCTGCGGGAGGGAGGGACTCACACGTGCTTATGGGGCTGGAGGAAGCCCCGGGTAAGTATCGATTTTTCATATTCACTCAGCTCTGGTACACTTTCAGAGTGCAGATAAATGAAAGCAAAAGATAGGAACACTGCAGGATGGAATATTTTAGAAGCATGTCGTTACATAGTACAGGTAATTGTGGATTTCCATGCATTTGTATTGTCCCGCGGCCTGTGAGCTGGGCAAAGGGTGAGTGGAATGACAGTTCACCCTGCTGCAGCTCGAATCCCCAGTGGTGTTAAACAATATTCCCCCAAATGACCCTTACGCACCCCACGCACTATAGCATTGCGCTATAGCAGCACCTAGTTTCAGCGCTGAGTGCCGTGCACCGAAACAACCTGCTTCGATTTCCATAGTGCATATCTAACAAAGCCAATGGTCAATCAGACACTTTATGATACACACTACAGTATTTGAAAATATTTTATTTATGACTGAAAAATGATTAAATGTCCCTCACTTATATAAGTCATAATACGTTTTTCTAATTTCTGGCATTGTGTGCAGGGAATTGTAATGAAAGCAGATCATTTATATGAGTCAGTATATAAGTTGCATAACATAGATCATTTGTGAAAAAAAAGCTTCCCCATATGACGTTATTCATATACACACTCTTGGTATTACACAGGCATTATTACAACCCACTAAACACTTTTTGATGCAGGAAAACAGTTTTAGAGCCCGCAACCCACTATACATACACAAAAGGCAAAGCACTGGCTTCCTGTGCACTACAATTAATGTGAAGAACAGTTTCAAGCTATCATTTATATGGCTCTTGTAAGTCTTTTATGTGACTCACACATCTCTCTGACTGTTGCAGCTCTAGCAGTCATAGCTCGCAGGCGCTGGTGAAGTAATGAGCACTGGATACTTAACAAGCATCCAGTGATTGTGTGTACATGTTAGTGGCATTAAACTCTGAAAGAGCTGGAACACATTATAAATGAAACTTGCAGCTTTAGCTGCCCGTTCCTGTCTCAGTATTTCCCTCCAGTGACTTTCTGCTGGCCTACTTTACTTCTAATCACATATCTTTCCCCTATGGGTGCAGCCTGTTTCTGCAGTGTCAAAGCCTTGTCCACAATGCACCCTACTGATTGCAGAATGAATTGAATGCATTACTTGGGCTTTCAGTCACCCAGATCCACACATTTATTTCTACAGTCTTTTTTCATTTTATAACTGCTCACCAGGAAAATATTTTACGATATATATCATATTTGGTGCATTGATACTGCTTAGTCAAATATAAACGATAGTAAGTTTGGCAAACATCAGACATACTATGACAACACCATCAATACAACAATGATGCTTAAAGTAAAGCTCAGGTGTTAGAATCATTTTCTTTTCTTTTTGCAGAAAGTAAGTAAAAGCCTACAATGCGCATTTTTGCTTCATTGATATGTTCTGCCATACGTTTGCCATATGTATGCCATACGTGAGGTTTCTATATTTATTTCCTTTTAAGTAATATATAGCAGTTGCCTGGCAGTCCAGCTGATCTCTTTGGCTGCAAAAGTGTCTGAATCACACACATGAAACAAGCATGCAGCTAATCCAGTCTGAATTCAGTCACAGCATCTGATCTGCATGCTTGTTCAGGGGCTGTGGCTAAAAGTATTAAAGCTGGAGGATCAGCAGGACAGCCAGGCAATATGCATTGTTTAAAAGGAAATACATATGGCAGCCGCTGTAACCCTCTTGCTTTAGATTCTCTCAAACACTTGCAAATGCAAAATAAACATGATTAGGATTTCAAAGAGAAACCATAAAGATTGTGGTGTCAACTTTAAATTAAGACCATGCACCTTCATAAGGGCTTTATGTCCACTTATAAGAGGCTAGTGGCCTTTTGGTGGCCATACAAAAAAATATCTAAATTAATGAACTACCTGACTGATCTGCAAATGATAAATAAAGGCACACAGTAATGTAGTTAGTAAAATACAGATATGTTACTATAAAACATTAAACAAATCAATATTAAATAACTATATTTTACTACAGGCAAACCTAATCTTCCTCACCCTCAAGCCTCTCCCCCTGTGCGGATGCTTCCTGTCCCCTGTGCAGTGAGCTCCCCCCGCAGCAGAGCTCAGGCAGCCGCCTTTGTCCATCCCTTTGTCGGGCAGGCTTAGCAGCAGCAGTGGCAGACAAGCTGTTTCATCCTCCCTCCTCCTCCTCTTACTGTCTATCTACATCAGCCTCAGTGAGCCGGACAGACAGAGGGATGGAGGCAGCTGCCTGAGGTCTGCTACGGGGACCAGACTCTGTGGGGAATGGGAGCTCCTGTACAGGGAGAGAGGCACGGGGGAGTGGAGCATGAAAAAAGTTCACATGCAGCAAGTGGACTCATGGGCGCCGCCATAGGCTCCAATACAAACTAGCAGAATGAACGCGCCCACGATGCCCGATATATAGGGGGCGCTATATCAGCACCCGCTATATATCAGACGCCCAAATTTTATATTAGCGCCTATGGCGGCACCCAATAATCCACTTGTTGCATATGCCCTTTTTTCCTGCTCCGGACTGATAAGTAAGAAACCAAAATGAAATTCTTAACATTAGTCCGATATATTGATGGATGCAAATTCAGTCTAATATTTTGGCATAGTTGATTAATAGAAAGATTGATCAGAGGCCTCAAATTGATTATTATCAGTCAAAAATGCCAAGTTGTTTAATTTGATTGATGCCAATTCATACTGTTATTGAATCATTCAGATCAATTGTTCACTTAGAAGGTTTTGTTCATGACCACCAATAAAAGCTGCTGTTGATGTTAAGTAACAGGAGAGTAAGCTAATTTAAACAGTTTCATTGTGGCATGGACTTTCTTTGAGGGCCCTTTTACACTTTATGCAATTTGACCTGATTTTCGAAGCACAAGCGTTTTGCAAATCGCAAGGGCACCTTGAATAACATAGTAATAGCGGTGTCCTGTACAGAGTGGTGTGATCTGTTTTTAACCCAATTTCTAACAGGTAGAGACAATTTGCCTCTGTTTGCGTTTAGGTTAAATGAATGGGAGCACATGCAAATCATATAGCAAATGTAGTGCTATGTGATTTTGGATGGGATCTCACTTTTAAAAAACACCCCTCTGCTTTTTTTTGTAAATGTCAGGAATTGTAATGGCGCCCACCGATCGTACCTAAAGTTGTGGGAAAATAAGTGCTCAAAAACAAATGAAAATTGTAATTGCAGCATACCATGATCACCATTTTTAGTGTGGAAGGACCCTAACACCTGTGTGTGTGTGTCACATCCAAAGAAAGAACCAGGACTCCACTTGGATGAAATGTAAACTTTGTTTTTAATTCATATCACAGTGACAACAAGCATGACGTTTTAATCATCCAGACCTTCCTCAAGTAATCTTGAGGAAGATCTGGGTGGCTGAAACATTGTGCTTGCTGTGTTTCATTCTGAGTGGAGTCCTGGTTATTTCTTTGAATGTGATTCTTACTGTGTCCACCAGGAACCAGGACCATACTGGTTTGACTCCCTGCGATATACAACGCTTTATTTTGTGTTCATTGTGATTACTTTGTGTGTGTGTGTCCCACATTTACAGTTTATATTTTTAACACATGCATTCATTTACACCAGGCAGTAAAGTGTCCCCAGTTACTTTAATATTGTTTGAGGCAGACGGATGATTATGTATCACCAGCAAGAAAAACCCTCTGTGAATTGATTTGTAGAAACTTATGAAACAATTACATCTGCGTTAAAATGGAACTTGTGTTGCCTGGTTTGTAGGAAACCAATATAACAATATAAATAGTAATAAAAGAGAGTGGTTAGAATCCTAGTGGAAAATGAGTTTAATAAACATCGAACTGTTATCTGATTATTTATTTGTTACAGTGGTATTTTATGTGCAATTACAAAAAGCAATTATAATTCTTGTGAAATCATAAGCCTCCTATTTTCTATTAATGAGAATGAAGGTCCTTCTGGAATAAAAATTCAATTAATTGTACATCAGCAATTTTTCTCAAATGTGTTTATTTCTTTTTTTCACTGACACCAGGTCTTGTAGAAAGCTTTTCTTTCCATGTACAAAAAATACAGTTGGTATCAGATGCAGATTTAGAGACTATTGTGGTCTTTTTCTTTTTGTTAATCATAGGTTAGCATTCAGTCTTTCTTGTCTGACTTCTTTGGAGCGCCACCTGCTGATTTCACATGGTATATAGGAAATATTCACACACAGTATTTCATATTCACCTGCTCAATAATGACAAACTATTTCAAAATTAAATTTTTGTGTTACAGTATCATTTACATAAGTAGAAATACAAATTTAAAGTAGAGATGATAAAGATACTAATCATTTCAGCTTGTCTGCAAAGTGTATGCAGCTTGGAATTGGTTCATTCAAATGTATTACCTGCTGATTTGGATTGGTTCAGTAGTAATTCTGCATACAATTTGCATGCAAATTAATGGTATTTGCATTTCACTGACTGAAAAAATAGCGCCATTAGGTACAGATCTTGTTTTGTTTTCATGGCATGTGCAGAATATTAACAGCAGCTAGGTAAATTGTAGTGCACACATATTATTATTATTATTTTATATCTGTTATGGGCCAAAAGCAATTCACTTTTTCTCCTAAGTTTTCTCCTAGGAAGTAATATTCATATTCTTTTTAAAATAACTTTTAATCATTTTACAATTTAAAAAAGTATGTAAAAGTTGGTGAAAATGTACTATCAAAATTATTTTCTTGCTTACTGTTGGTTTAAAGTGTACCAGAGCTGTAAATATAAGAAGAACTGATACTTACCCACTGCTTCCCCCTGCAGCATAAACACATGCGAGTCCCTCGCCGTCCTCCCGTGGTCTGCCGTTCAGCCGCAATCAGCCCTCCCTCTGTTGTATTGCAGAGCTGGTGTATAGTCACATGACTTTGGTTGCTGTGGCAACCAGAACTGTTTCTTATTGCAGAGTAACCTGAAAAAATGTTTTACACATCCTAGTTTTCATAAATGAAAACTACGACAAGGATGTTAATGCGGGATTGACACAGTATCACTTTCAAGTAATCTCAGCCAGACTAGCTGCATCATCCAGATGGCCAGTCCAGGCCTAAAAAGAAATCCAATATTTGTTTTTGAGAAAAGGAAAGTGAAGTGATAACCAGCAAAGCCCGAGCATGAGATTATTACATAGCCTGTGCTGAAGATTGATCTTTTAGGTTAATGCC